>NC_053393.1:167714382-168389192 GCF_905171765.1 Bufo bufo
CTTGCTTTAATATATTTCATGTTCCCCCAGTGAGGAACAGTAATTTAAAAGTCACTGGACAAAATTGATAGCTTTGAAAAAAACAAAAATAATTTTTTGCAGGATATTAAGGTGCAGTTGAATTTTATATTTTAGTCTTTATGGTTTGTTATATTTTATTTTTTATTAATAATCTTCACTACAAAAAGTTTGTTCTGTACACAAGTGTTTCATAATATAGAAAAACTTCTGTTCACTAGACAGAGTTTTTTTGGTTGATTCTGGTAAACATCATACATTTATTTACTATGAAAGCTTATGTTATAGGAAATCATTGGTTCATCAAAGGAGCTGTCTTGTAGAAACTCAGTGCCCACCGCCATCCTGCTCTCCAGAGTAGGCATGAGTGCCACATTACTCACCTAGCTTCTGCCCAGAACTGGCCACCAGAATCTTGTTTTCCATGCTGCAAGCTGCAGCCTGGCTGCTAGGTATCTTTCGTTATTCAACGTCTCCCTACAGCATCACAAGGGTTATTTCCGCTTTTGCTCTATGTTCAGCTGTTTGACTAATGAGATCATCAGCTCTCCGATATATGCTGAGCTGCTTGTTTCACCCCTTTGACTGAGCAATAGATTCCTCTTGGTTTCACTTGCTTGCTAGGCCATGCAAAAGAGCTATAATACATTTGTTTGTATGTGTACCCACTTCTGCCTGTTTCCAGGATCCTGATTCTCTGCCATCTGACCTGACCCATGTCTGTTCATTGTACCGACCCTGAGCCATTGTACTGACTCTGACCTCTGAAACTGATCCACGATTTCTCACTGTACTGACTCTGAGCTGCCTGCCCTGACCTCTGGATCTGCACATACTCTGCCTGCCATGACCTTTGCCTGTTTCCTGTTTACCAGGGGGTCAGCATCCAACCACACCAAATCTATTCCAAGAGGTAACAGCCTGGTGGCTCCCTTGCAGTGAAGGCTAGATCGCTGGGGTATAAGGGTGAAATGACCACTAGGATAATTCTCTCTGGAAAAGACCAAAGTCAAACCGGTTGGTTGCCACAGTGGGTCCACACTCATTGCCCGTAACAAGATTGCATAACTCACAAAGTAACTTTTCCTTTCAGAGAATATTAGAAAACAGTGAAGCTGTTAAATGGATCTTGGACATTTTCTAATATGTGGCACTTAATTTTGTACTTAACTTTAACACCAAAAAGACCTCCAATACTGTTTTTTGCAGCTATCATCAAAGGCATTGTCACATGAAGAAAAGATAGGGATAGGTGTCTAATAAGTGGGAATCAACTCCTGTGTTCTCAACTCCACCTTTTCTCCCTCGTATGAATGGATGGCAGTCACACAACCATGCTTGAACTCTGCTATCTTTGACAGTCAAAAACAAAACAACCAAAAGGGATCCTCATGCCCAAGCTAACATTAGCATATACAATCCATATTGCGGCAATAGTACGAGGATCAACCTGTAAACAATCACGAGCACCAGCTCCCATGAAAATACTAAACCTATAAAAGAGACGAAGCTGACTCCGTACTATTGTCAATTATCAAATACTTTATTAATTACAAAAAATTATATATATCACAGACATAATCATTAAAAACCAAGTGGGCAGAAAAAACAGCATCCTGAAGGGACACAGGCTGCAGGCAACATTATCATAAATTGATGTATAGGTAAGTAATAAATAAATTTGTATGTAAATCATAAGTATCACAAAGGTAGGTAAGTCATAAGTCATACCACACTGTATGTTATGGGGAGCCGTAGGTGAAGAAAATAATAACTACCGGTCCAGAGAGAGGATCCAAAAAATAATAATCACCCACCTCTACCCATACAACCTGAGCAGCATAGAGAAAAAGTGAAGGAGAACCTACCAGGACAAGTGCCGTGTGTCAACCAACAAGGATTTACCCCAACACGCGTTTCGGCGTGCCCTCGTCAGGGGGTAACCAATCTTTGACAGTCCCATAGAGTTGAATGAAGCATTGGACACGTGTGGATACAATGGTCAGGAGGGGACCTCTTTGACTTCTATGGGAGACTTTTCTAGGCTCGCTCTGTGACCTGTGCAGAGGTTATTGTACAAGGAAAGAATAGATAAGCTCTGACAATCACCTATTGTGAATGGTGAATCCTGGCTTATCTGTCATTCCAATTATGCCTGTAATGATATCATCTGTGTATATAGATAAGCAGGGAAATGCTGTAAAGTAAACTTTACAGACCAAGAAGTGGCACCAATTATTTGGCTTAGGCTGAGTTCACACCAATTATTTGATCAGTTATTTCTATTAGTTTTTGTCAACCAAAACAAGGTGCGGGTCAAAAATACAGAACAGGTGCAGATATTTCCATTATATCTTATCTCTCAGTAGGCTTCACTACTGATTTTGGCTCACAATAACTAATGAAAATAACTGATCAAATAACTGAACTCAGCCTTAGTGGCCGGTGGGAAAAGGATTTTATGGTTTTTTGTTTAAATATAAATATTAACATGGAAAATTAAGAATAACATCATCAAAAATTCAATAAAAATATGTTAAGCATCAAAACATGATTTATACAATAGGTCATTTTCTGATGACACATTTCCTTTAACTCTCACCTAGCCAAGCTGCTGGTGGTGCAGTTGCTGCCACACCATTTAGTCTTCTGCCTTTAAGGAGCTGATGGTGTGCGCTCATGCTCGTTAGAAGATACGGGCCATTATTATTTCTCCTAAAAAGCCATCCCTGCCTTGTACTCTAACAGGGTGGAGAATGTAGGTCGCTGCTTGCAATTGTCGCTGTGCGACAAGGTGCAAGCCACGGTGGACAGCTGGAGCAGCTATTATGGGCAGGGGATCAATGTTTTGTGAGACAGCGGTGAGGCAGGACCCCAGGAACAAGACCTCTACCTTTGTGTTGGCTGGGCTTCCACACTAGTCACTTATCCGCCTGCTCCAGCTCCTCCGCCATGGACATCCTCCCATCCCCAACAGCAGCAGGGCAGAGTGTCGCTCTCACTCCCCCTCCCTCCTATCACATTTGTAAAGTCAAGCATTGACATGCTGTGTTGGAGCTGATCAGTTGCCACACAGCCAATTAGTTGCTAAAGTGCATCAAGCAGCAAATATCATGCTGGTTGTCTTCTAAACAACTCCAACTGGGCAAGTTGGTCAGTGATAATGGCCGCAACATTGTAACTGTGATGAACCTGGACTTGCAGCGACAGAATCGTCTGCTGTTACACAGCATAATCTGCGATGTTCCAACTTGCTGGAATTCCACTTTGCACATTCTGGAGCGTCTGTATGAGAAGCATAAAGACGTGAATGATTTTGTCATGCATTAGGCCACCTCAGCAGGGAGCATGCATTGTTTCAAGGTCAGGCTGTGGCAGCTCATCCAAGACGCCTGACGCTTGCTGAAGCTATTCCAAGAGGCCACGAAATTTGTCAATAGCGACAACTGCGGCATCAACGATGTCATCCTACTGAAACCATGCCACCCAATCATCTCAGTGGAGGCGCAGCATTAAAGCACTGGCAACTCAGGCATGCTGGTCAGCTCTATGCTTGCTTGCTTATGTACTGACAGGGTATCATTCACATCAATCAGGCCTCTTGCACACAACTGTATGCCCTCCGAGATATACGGTCAGTGAGTGGGCCATATGTCCCGGAGCAGCATTAATCGTGCGCACGGGAGCACAAAGCATCATAGCTTACAATGCTGCTGTGCACGTCGGGCCACCCGCGGGGCTATTGTCCCGCACCCTTATGATCTTATGAGTGAGGGACAATAGTCCCGCGGGCGGCCAGACGTGCACAGCATCATTGCAGTCTATGATGCTGTGTGCTCCCGTGCGCATGATCAATGCCGCTCCGGGACATATGGCCCGCTCATGGACAGTATATCTCGGAGGGTATATAGTCGTGTGCAAGAGGCTCCAGTCTGGTGATTACTCAATAGCCATGCTTTTAGACCTCGCTATCAAAGCAAAATGGAGGAAAGTTTTCCTCCTGCTGAAAGGAAGGCCAAATTATTACCAGGAAACACTTCGTACACAGCTTGCTGCAGCTTTTGGCGAGCAGACGCCTGACGCCAGAGTGTCTGAAAGGGAGGCCTTTCTCAACCCCACGCTATCACCCACCTCCTGCCATCTACACTGCCACAAGCAGTAGAAGCTACAGCAGCAGTTGCAGGCTGTTCAGTCTCCTCAACATGATAGAACAGTTTTTCCATGTGCCCTACCAGGCTGAGGCAAGTCAGCAGCTGGAGACCTGCTGCCTCAATGCCCAGGTTCAGTCCTACCTCTGGCCTTTCCCCAGTGCATACCCTGTTCCCTGACTTTATGGACTTCTGGCCAGACAGACTGGAACAGTGAGCAGTGAGTTTTTAAAACATGACGTTTGTTAACGCCATCAACAATGCATTTACACATAGCTATGTACAGTACAGACCAAAAGTTTGGACACACCTTCTCATTCAAAGAGTTTTCTTTATTTTCAGGACTATGAAGGCATCAAAACTATGAATTAACACATGTGGAATTATATACATAACAAACAAGTGTGAAACAACTGAAAATAGGTCATATTCTATGTTCTTCAAAGTAGCCACCTTTTGCTTTGATTACTGCTTTGCACACTCTTGGCATTCTCTTGATGAGCTTCAAAAGGTAGTCCCCTGAAATGGTCTTCCAACAGTCTTGGAGTTCCCAGAGATGCTTAGCACCTGTTGGTCCTTTTGCCTTCACTCTGCGGTCCAGCTCACCCCAAACCATCTCGATTGGGTTCAGGTCCGGTGACTGTGGAGGCCAGGTCATCTGGCGCAGCACCCCATCACTCTCCTTCATGGTCAAATAGCCCTTACTTTCAAAGTTTTCCCAATTTTTCGGCTGACGGACTGACCTTCATTTCTTAAAG
The DNA here is from genome assembly GCF_905171765.1 of Bufo bufo. Lineage (NCBI taxonomy): Eukaryota > Metazoa > Chordata > Amphibia > Anura > Bufonidae > Bufo > Bufo bufo. The sequence goes on from NC_053393.1 coordinate 167,719,307, forward strand.
TAATGATGGCCACTCGTTTTTCTTTACTTAGCTGCTTTTTTCTTGCCATAATACAAATTCTAACAGTCTATTCAGTAGGACTATCAGCTGTGTATCCACCTGACTTCTCCTCAACGCAACTGATGGTCCCAACCCCATTTATAAGGCAAGAAATCCCACTTATTAAACCTGACAGGGCACACCTGTGAAGTGAAAACCATTTCAGGGCACTACCTCTTGAAGCTCATCAAGAGAATGCCAAGAGTGTGCAAAGCAGTAATCAAAGCAAAAGGTGGCTACTTTGAAGAACCTAGAATATGACATTTTCAGTTGTTTCACACTTGTTTGTTATGTATATAATTCCACATGTGTTAATTCATAGTTTTGATGCCTTCAGTGTGAATCTACAATTTTCATAGTCCTGAAAATAAAGAAAACTCTTTGAATGAGAAGGTGTGTCCAAACTTTTGGTCTGTATGTCAGTGTCACTTTGACATTATTTACTATTCCTGTTATTGCGTTCAAGAACTTAGGAGTCCTAGGAGACTAGAGTGCATTTTAAACCAATCTTCAAAGCAACTGGAACAACTTTGGTTCAGGTAGAATCGATTCAGCTTTTTGAAACATTCGGCAAACTTGAAACCAACTGAATCTTGAAAGAGTCGCTCATCTCTAGAATAAAACATTACGACTGCTGAAATGTGGAGACTAGTGTCGTACTTGCAATAGAGGCAGAGGCCCAGGCGGAGGGGGGTCCACACGCAACTTGGTCTTCTCTTCACTGTGTGAAAACAATGCATTTTCACATAGTCGCCACTAGGGGGAGCTCAATGCAAAGATTATTATAACTTCCATAATAGTTGTATTAATTTCTAATCACTGAGCTCCTCTAGTGGAGGCTGCAGGCAACCAGATAGCTTTGCAATAGAAGAAAAGCAGATTTATCTATGTATTTTTGCCAGTTTTCTAGTGTAAATACATTGAGAAATATGGTATTCATAATGAATGCCATAGATTTGTAGCACCTATTCCACTTTTTTTTTATATAAAAGTCAGATAAAGTGGGTGAGGCCAAAGACAACTTTTTAAAATTTTATTATCATTTGCATTCAATTAAAATTAATCAGAAATCATATAACACACCTTCATTGGTTAGTTATAAACTAGGAACCTAAAGCTCAAGCACCTTCCCACTGAGGAAGGTGCATTCTATACCTAGGAGCGGCCAGCTGGAAAAGAATTTGGATGTATGTGCCCTGGCCCTTTAAGAGGCTGACATCAAGAACCTGGAGGTCTTCAAAAAGGTACACGGGCCACACGAGCCTGCAGAAGGTACTTGGCATACAGAAAGAGGAAAGCAAGTGTAACCGGAGTGCTGGCTTGATGGAGAGGGCAGCAGGTGAGTAGCCTGATGCCCATGCCCACAAGGAGGAGCGGGGCAGCTGCAGGCATGGGATGAAAGCCCAACATCTGATTCCATATTGCTGAGGGCTTCCAAAATTGGTGCAGTTTCCCAACTGCTTGGGGCAATGCACATTCGTGTTAAGCAGCCACCTCAGTCAGGGTGCCTGTACTGCAATATTTCTCACTGGTGCTGTTGGCTTTTGATGACTGTAGGTACCGGTTTTCAATTGTTGACATCAGGGCCTATGGAAGTCTATAGAGACTTGGAAGACAGGAGGTGCATTTTCAACTACCCGTTAGTGTGTAGAGTGCACTTTCAAAAAGTAGAGAGTGTTTTGTGCCATCCCTAAAGATAGAACTGGATAATGCCAGTGATCAAAGCCTGTGTAGTCCTACACAACTTTACTAGGATCCATAAAGCTTCTTTGGATGATGACATGGACCAATACTACACCTCCTCAACAGTCACTTTAGGCAACACCCTGCATGGACAACCTGGAACATTAGGACTGGCTGTTCAGGAACTCTATGCAAAACACTTCAGCTGCCCTGAGGGTACATTACCTGTCACCGCCAGTTCTGTGAGAAGGTCTGACAGATGTTCTTCTCTACCTCTTGTATGACGTTCTTTGTTTTGGTTTCACTTTGTCATCTCCTATCCCTCTGCCAGGTGTCACTTATTTAGACTAATCGTCTTCCTTTATATTCCCTCCCATACTGCCTCACTTTGCGGTTTATACTACTTCCTGGATGAAGTGTTCACTGCTGGAGGCTGCTGCTGCTGTTTGCTCAGATAAGTCTTTTCCTTTATTGTGTTTCCTTGCTGGCTTGATTCTAGGTGACCCTGACCCTGTCCGTATTAAGTGCAGGGAGCCAGTGGTCGTGTCCCCTCACTATTATAAGGTTTTCAGGTGTCACACAGTCTTAGGTACGTGGGCATACAACCGTCTACCATTGAGACCCTTGCATGTGCATAGGAGTCAGGGAGAGCTCTTAGGGTTTTAAAGGGCTCACCTATATGCTCCTTAGTTTGGGATCAAGCCAGTCGGTCGTTTATTTATAAGTTCCAGCTATCTGCAACTTCACCCGTGACATTATAAACCGCCAAAACCGTCTTAAGCATGGATCCGGTTTCAGCCTTGATTGACCGCATGCAAGGTCTTTTGCTGGAGGTAGCAGATCTCTGTAAAACTGTGTCTCAGTTTCAGGTGACCGGTTCTGCTTGCGTTCATGGAGTTTGTTCCAAGCCTAAGATCTCGCTTCCGGATACGTTCTCCGGAGTAGTGAGAATTTTGTTCGCTTTAGAGAGGCTTGCAAACTCCATTTTCGCCTACTTCCCCATTCCTCTGGTGATGAGGAGCAGAGGGTGGGGATCATCATCTCACTGCTCAGGATAACGCTCAGTCTTGGGCCTTTTCGCTTCCGGTGGGGGCACAGCCCCTCCGATCGGTGGATGAATTTTTTGTAGCCCTGGGGCAGATATATGATGACCTGGATCGTATTGCTCTGGCTGAATCTAAACTGCGTCTTTTATGCCAGGGTAAACAGTCCGCATAGATATATTGTTTTGAATTTCGGAGATGAGCAGCTGATACTGGTTGGAATGATGCTGCACTCCGAAATCAATTTTGCCATGGTCTTTCGGAAAGATTGAAAGATGCATTTGCTTTTCATGAGAGACCAGCGTCGTTAGAGTCTGCTATGTCTCTAGCGGTTCGTATTGACAGGCGTCTTAGAGAGAGAGAGAGAGAGAGAGAGAGGAGACTACTCTTTCCTGTCATATTCAGCCCAAGGACAGTGGGGCTGTCTCCTTCAGTGCGCAGAGGTCTCAGTCTGTCTCAATCCCCTCTGAGGAGGAGGCCATGCAGCTGGGTTTGCTTGCCTCTGATAGTAAAGGATTCAGCTCTCAGAGGAGGGTTTGTTTCTGTTGTGGGGGTATAAATCATTTGGCTAATGTTTGCCCCTCTAGGAGATTCATGGAGTTTTCTGAGGGTAATAAAAAAAAAAAAGAAACCCTCTAAAAACTTTCCATTTGCTACTATTGGCAAGGTTGATGCAGAAATTGAAGGTTTGCCGTTTGCTTGTAGTTCCCGTTTTCTCCTACCTGCCAGGGTGGCGCTAGACAGCAAGAACATTGTGAGATTTTTGCAGATAGGGGAGCAGCTGTCAATCTCATTGATAATCAATTTGCAACAACGCATGGTTCCAGGTGTGCACTTTGAAAAAGGATATACCTGTTTTTGCTATCGATTCCGCTCCACTTTCTCAAAGATTTTTAAAGGGCATTGTTCACAATATCCGTTTGACTGTGGGTGACGCTCATGTTGAGGATATGTCATGTTTCATCTTAGGGTACATGCACATGTTCAGGATTCATGTGGGGAGAATCCGCACTGAAATCCGCAGGTGTTCGCAGGCAAATCTGTGCGGTCAATCCGCATTAATTGGTGCGGATTTTCCGCATGCGGATTTTACAAGTGAATGAAGAAAATCCGGTCAGGAAAAATAAAATAAATTGACATGCTGCAGATTTTAAAATCCGCACCGCAGGTCAAAATCCGCGCAGAAAAAATCTGCATCATGTGCATTGAGAATTTCAAATTCTCATAGAATACAATGTACATGACCTACGGTGCAGATTTTCCGTGCGCAAATCCGTGCGGAAAATCCGCACGCAATCCTGATCGTGTGCATTTAGCCTTAAGCAGATTACCTACTCCTCTAGTGTTGGGGCTACCCTGGCTTACTAAACATAACCCCACCATTGATTGGCAAGCAAGGCAAATAAATGGTTGGAGTGAGTTTTGCAGAGAGAATTGCCACACGGCGTCTCTTTCAGAGGTTTCTACCAAGACTGTGCCATCTTTTCTCTCTGAATTTTCTGATGTGTTTTCCGAGAGTAGTGTCCAGGAGTTGCCCCCTCACCGGGAGTACGACTGCCCTATTAATCTCATCCCAGGCGCCAAGCTGCCAAAATCACGACTATACAATCTCTCCCAACCTGAAAGAGTCGCTATGCGTACTTATATCTCTGAGAGCCTGAGAAAGGGACACATCCGACCCTCGAAGTCACCTGTTGGCGCTGTGTTTTTTTTTTTGTTAAGAAAAAAGATGCTTCTTTAAGACCTTGTCTGGATTTCAGGGAGCTGAACCGAATCACGATTCGTGACCCATATCCGCTTCCTCTGATCCCGGACCTGTTTAACCAGATTGTTGGGGCTAACGTTTTTTCTAAGTTGGATTTAGGAGGGGCATACAACCTAGTCAGGGTCAGGGAAGGGGACGAATGGAAGACAGCCTTCAATACCCCTGAGGGTAATTTCGAGAATTTGGTTATGCCCTTTGGTTTAATGAATGCTCCGGCCGTCTTCCAACATTTTGTGAACAGCATTTTTTATCATTTAATGGGGAAATTTGTACTGGTGTATCTAGATGACATTTAGATTTTTTCTCCTGATTTCAAGACTCATTGGGACCACCTATGTCAGGTCTAGCTGATTCTGCGGGAGAAAAAAATGTACGCTAAACTGGAGAAATGTGTGTTTGCAGTTCCGGAGATTCAATTTCTTGGTTTTCTTCTCTCCGCTTCTGGTTTTCGGATGGACCCTGAGAAGGTCCGTGCTGTGCTTGCTTGGGAGCTTCCTGAGAATCAGAAGGCGCAGATGCGGTTTTTGGGTTTTGCCAATTATTACAGAAAGTTCATTTTGAATTATTCCTCTGTTGTTAAGCCACTCACTGATATGACTAAAAAGGGGGTGGATTTTTCCTCGTGGTCGGTAGATGCGCTTAAAGCCTTTTCTAGTATCAAAGAAAGTTTTGCTTCCCCTCTCATTTTGGTACAACCTGATGTCTCTCTACCTTTTATTGTTGAGGTGGATGCTTCTGAGGTGGGTGTGGGTGCGGTCTTATCTCAGGGTCCCTCTCCTGCCAAATGGCGACGTGTGCCTTTTTCTCAAGGAAACTCTCCTCTGCAGAGAGAAATTACGATGTGGGAGATAGAGAGTTGTTGGCCATCAAATTAGCTTTTGAGGAATGGCGCCATTGGTTAGAGGGAGCCAGACACCCTATTACCGTGTTTACCGACCATAAGAATCTGGCCTACTTGGAATCGGCCAAGCGTCTGAACCCGAGACAGGCCAGATGGTCTTTGTTCTTTTCTAGGTTTAATTTTGTTGTTACGTTCCGCCCTGGGGTTAAAAATTTGAAGGCGGATGCCCTGTCACGTTGTTTTCCGGGAGGTGGGAACTTTGAAGACCCGGGTCCCATTTTGGCTGAAGGGGTGGTCGTCTCTGCTCTTTATCCTGATTTGAAGGCAGAGGTTCAGGCAGCCCAGGCAGAGGCTCCTGATCTTTGTGCTCCTGGGAGGTTGTTTGTGCCTCTCGCTTTACGACACAAGGTTTTTAACTCCTTAAGGACTTGGCCCTATTTCACCTTCTGGACTTGGCCATTGTTTGCAAATCTGACCAGTGTCACTTTAAGTGCTGATAACTTTAAAACGCTTTGACTTATCCAAGCCATTCATTTTTTGTCACATATTGTACTTCATGACACTGGTAAAATGAAGTAAAAAAAATTCATTTTTATTTATAAAAAAAAAATACCAAATTTACCAAAAATGTTTCAAAAATTGCAAATTTCCAATTTCAATTTCTCTACTTCTATGATATATAGTAATACCTCCAAAAATAGTTATTACTTTACATTCCCCATATGTCTACTTCATGTTTGGATCATTTTGGGAATGTTATAAGGCTTAGAAGTTTAGAAGCAAATCTTGAAATTTTTCAGAAATTTTCAAAAACCCAATTTTTAGGGACCAGTTCAGGTCTGAAGTCACTTTGCGAGGCTTACATAATAGAAACCACCCAAAAATGACCCCATTCTATAAACTACACCCATCAAGGTATTCAAAACTGATTTTACAAACTTTGTTAACCCTTTAGGTGTTCCACAAGAATTAATGAAAAATAGAGATACAATTTAAAAATTTCACTTTTTTGGCAGATTTTCCATTTTAATAATTTTTTTCCAGTTACAAAGCAAGGGCTAACAGCCAAACCAAACTCAATATTTATGGCCCTGATTCTGTAGTTTACAAACACACCCCATATGTGGTCGTAAATCGCTGTACGGGCACACGGCAGGGCGCAGAAGGAAAGGAATGCCATACGGTTTTTGGAAGGCAGATTTTGCTGGACTGTTTTTTTTTTACACCATGTCCCATTTGAAGCCCCCCTGATGCACCCCTAGAGTAGAAACTCCAAAAAAGTGACCCCATTCTATAAACTACACCCATCAAGGTATTCAAAACTGATTTTACAAACTTTGTTAACCCTTTAGGTGTTCCACAAGAATTAATGAAAAATAGAGATACAATTTCAAAATTTCACTTTTTTGGCAGATTTTCCATTTTAATAATTTTTTTCCAGTTACAAAGCAAGGGCTAACAGCCAAACAAAACTCAATATTTATGGCCCTGATTCTGTAGTTTACAGACACACCCCATATGTGGTCGTAAACCGCTGTACGGGCACACGGCAGGGCGCAGAAGGAAAGGAATGCCATACGGTTTTTGGAAGGCAGATTTTGCTGGACTGTTTTTTTTTACACCATGTCCCATTTGAAGCCCCCCTGATGCACCCCTAGAGTAGAAACTCCAAAAAAGTGACCCCATCTAAGAAACTACACCCCTCAAGGTATTCAAAACTGATTTTACAAACGTCGTTAACCCTTTAGGTGTTCCACAAGAATTAATGGAAAATAGAGATTCAATTTAAAAATTTCACTTTTTTGGCAGATTTTCCATTTTAATATTTTTTTTACTTTTACAAAGCAAGGGTTAACAGCCAAACCAAACTCAATATTTATGGCCCTGATTCTTTAGTTTACAGAAACACCCCATATGTGGTCATAAACTACTCTACGGGCACACGGCAGGGCGCAGAAGGAAAGGAATGCCATACGGTTTTTGGAAGGCAGATTTTGCTGGACTGTTTTTTTTGACACCATGTCCCATTTGAAGCCCCCCTGATGCACCCCTAGAGTACAAACTCCAAAAAAGTGGCACCAGTTTAGAAACTAAGGGATAGGTTGGCAGTATTGTTGGTACTAGTTTAGGGTACATATGATTTTTGGTTGCTCTATATTACACTTTTTGTGAGGCAAGATAACAAGAAATAGATGAATGTTGTAAATAACAAAAAATAAAAACGATGCCAAAACAGCTGACAGGTTAGATCATGTGATATTTTTATAGACCAGGTTGTCACGGATGCGGCGATACCTAATATGTATACTTTTTTTTTATTTATGTAAGTTTTACATAATGATTTCATTTTTAAAGCAAAAAAAAACATGTTTTAGTGTTTCCATAGTCTGAGAGCCATAATTTTTTCAGTTTTTGGGCGATTACCTTGGGTAGGGTATGAGTTTTGCGGGATTCTGGTGGCCGACTCTTCCTAAGACGATGGAAGGTTTTGTGGCAGCCTGCGAGACCTGCGCTCGCGCCAAGGTCCCTCATTCACGGCCATCGGGTTCTCTCCTCCCATTACCCATTCCTTCCCGTCCTTGACGCATCTGTCCATTGACTTCATTACGGACCTGCCTCGTTCATCGGGGAAGACTGTGATTCTGGTGGTAGCGGACCGTTTTATCAAAATGGCGCATTTCATTCACTTTCCTGGGTTACCCAATGCTAAGACCCTGGCGCAAGCGTTTGTTGATCACATTGTCAAATTGCATGTCATTCCTTCAGACATCGTTTCTGATAAGGGCACGCAATTTGTTTCCAGATTCTGGAAGGCCTGTTCTCGCTTGGGAGTTCGGTTGTCGTTCTCTTCTACTTTTCACCCGCAGTCGAATGGTCAGACCGAACGCGTCAATCAGAATCTGGAGACATATCTGCGCTGTTTTGTGGCGGAGAATCAGGAGGATTGGTATTCTTTTTTGTCCCTTGCTGAGTTTGCTTTAAATAACTGTCGCCAGGAGTCCTCTGATAAGTCACCATTTTTTGGTGCATATGGATTTCATCCGCAGTTTGGGACATTCTCTGGAGAGGGGTCTTCTGGTTTACCTGATGAGGAGAGATTTTCCTCGTCTTTGTCATTTATTTGGCAAAATATTCAGGGTAATCTAAAGAAGATGAGTGAGAGATATAAGCGTGTGGCGGATAAGAGACGTGTGCCTGGTCCGGACCTGAATGTGGGTGATCTGGTGTGGTTGTCTACAAAGAATATCAAACTGAAGGTTCCCTTCTGGAAGTTGGGTCCTAAGTTTATTGGGCCTTACAAGATCTTGTCCGTCATCAATCCCGTTGCCTTCCGTCTTGATCTTCCTCAGACTTGGAAGATCCATAATGTTTTTCACAGGTCCCTATTAAAACCTTATGTCCAACCCACTCTCTTTAGCTCCTCCTCCGATTTTTGTTGATGGTAATCTTGAATTTCAGATCTCTAGGATTGTGGATTCTCGCATTATCTGAGGTTCTCTTCAGTACCTCGTTCATTGGGAGGGTTATGGTCCTGAGGAGAGGATGAGGGTCCCAGTGGCTGACATTAAGGCCACTCGTCTCATCAGGGCTTTCCATAGGTCTCATCCTGAGAAGGTGGGCTCTGAGTGTCCGGAGTCCACCCGTAGAGGGAGGGGTACTGTCACCGCCAGTTCTGTGAGAAGGTCTGACAGACGTTCTTCTCTACCTCTTGTATGACGTTCTTTGTTTTGGTTTCACTTGTCATCTCCTATCCCTCTGCCAGGTGTCACTTATTTAGACTAATCGTCTTCCTTTATATTCCCTCCCATACTGCCTCACTTTGCGGTTTATACTACTTCCTGGATGAAGTGTTCACTGCTGGAGGCTGCTGCTGCTGTTTGCTCACATAAGTCTTTTCCTTTATTGTGTTTCCTTGCTGGCTTGATTCTAGGTGACCCTGACTCCGTCCGTATTAAGTGCAGGGAGCCGGTAGTCGTGTCCCCTCACTATTATAGGGTCACACAGTCTTAGGTACGTGGGCATGCAACCGTCTACCATTGAGACCCTTGCATGTGCATAGCAGTCAGGGAGAGCTCTTAGGGTTTTATAGGGCTCACTTATATGCTCCTTAGTTTGGGATCAAGCCAGTCGGTCGTTTATTTATAAGTTCCAGCTATCAGCAAATTCATCCATGACAGTACCATGGCAGACGGACGCTATTTGTGGCAGTCGTTAATTTGGACTCTGGACGCGTTTTTTTCTAGTTAGTTTCCCTGGTTTCTGTTTGCTACCCAAGGCTTTCGCAGACTCATTTAATGGGATGCATAGACCACAGAGCATGGCTGGGGATAGGACATGTTCTGTAATTTGAAAATAGAATCACTGGGCACACTCAATATACTAGGACCATATGGAATTTATTAATATAGATATAATAGCACTGATAAATATCGATTAGTTAAATAGTAGATAAAATATCCTAACAGACAATATACATAATAATCCTAAATACCAAATAAAATCTATACTCTGAATAACAATGCATAAAATTGAATGATTAGACCTGTATGCATAAATAGGGTTGGAATAGTACAATAGTTAAAGTGCTTGGTACGGGTAAATAGATGACTGCGCTTTAGATGGTATTAGCGAAGTCAGATAGCAGTAGTCACTTGTAATAAAATTTCACCTTCAAAAACAGCATCAAATTCGTGCAGCGGTCTTATGGAAGCTCATGGTTCAATCTCAATACTTGAATATCCTCCAAATGCAATGTTAATATGTTTAAATAGTTTGTAGCAATTTGGCGGCGTCCCGCTATACTGTTCTAGTTATTGCGTTTGCGACAATGCACACTCTTGTTGGTATGCTGTTTGGAATATTCTTACCGTGTCTTCTCAGTACCCCTCTGTGGCTCTGGATACCACTCTCGTGCAGCAGGGAGCCGGTGTCTTATGAGCTCAGTCTGTCCTTCTTCCGCGCTGATGGTTGTTTGCACGTGTTAGCCGATGAAGTGGTTTGTGGCAGTGCAGTAATTTTCCATTCGTCGCGCGTCAGACTTGATCTTCAGGGTTTGTTTGGCACGAGTTGAATTCTTTATCAGCTGATGTTCCAATATATCGAGGGGGATCTTTGACCAAACGCGTTTCGGGGTTTTAAATCACCCTTTCCTCAGTGGTTCCTCTAAAGCGCAGTCATCTATTTACCCGTAACAAGCACTTTAACTATTGTACCAGTCCAACCCTATTTAAAGGGAATCTGTCACTAGCATATTAGCAATTTTTTTTTTTCATGAATCCATGTGTAATAAAGTACCTTATTTCCATATGTCTTGTTCTTTTTATTCTGTGTCTTGTCATTTCTTCAAAAAAACGCTTTTTATGATATTCAAATGAAGCTGTAAGGAGCCCAGAGGGGCGTTATTCTTTGTCCACGGTGCCCAGGAATGCCCCTCTGAAGTGCCGTGCCCGCCTAAATTTGAGAACTAAGAACTCCTCCAAGATCGCCTAAATCGCCTCCCAGAGGCAAGGCTAAGTGCTCCCCCCCCCCAAGCGCCGCGCTCTGCGGCAAACACCCCCGATCCTCCTCTCGCCTGCATCCGAAATTCCGCGCAGGCGCAGTGCCGGCGATTTATGTGTGGGGGGGGGGAAGGTGTTTCACATGTTTTAGCACATTATTTCAACCCTCAACCATATATAATATAAAAAGATGTGGGAGCTATTTATATCATATATGTTTGAGGGTTTTATTTGTGTGTGTGTGGGGGGGGGGGGGTGTATAGGATCATATGGCCATATATTATATTGATATGTAACTAGTGTAGGACAATAAATATACGTTGGTGTATAGTGGTAGTTATTAAAAACATTTTTTCCTTCTCTACCTATACAGACTCAAATCCTCTGGTTGACGTCGGGACAGGGGACAGCCCTTTCAGCTTCCAGCTGGCTGAGGAAACAGCGAACACGTCACTGGGATCGGCGCATGCCCAGTGACGCTGTTGAAGCTGTTGCCCTCAGTCTTATCATCGCGCAGGCAATCGCCGGCACTGCGCCTGCGCGGGATTTCGGATGCAGGCGAGAGGAGGATCGGGGGTGTTTGCCGCAGAGCGTGGCGCTGGGGGGGGGGGAGCACTTAGCCTCGCCTCTGGGAGGCGATTTAGGCGATCTTGGAGGAGTTCTTAGTTTTCAAATTTAGGCGGGCACAGCACTTCAGAGGGGCGTTCCTGGGCACCGTGGACAAAGAATGACGCCCCTCTGGGCTCCTTACAGCTTCATTTGAATATCATAAAAAGCGTTTTTTTTAAAGAAATTACAAGACACAGATAAAAAAGAACAAGACATATGGAAATAAGGTACTTTATTACACATGGATTCATAAGAATTTTTTTTTTGCTAATATGCTAGTGACAGATTCCCTTTAAGCATACAGGTCTAATCATTCTATTTTATGCATAGTTATTCCGAGTATAGATTTTATTTGGTATTTAGGATAATTATGTATATTGTCTATGTTAGGATATTTTATCTACTATTTAACTAATCAATATTTATCAGTGCTATTTTATCTATATTAATAAATTCCATATGGTCCTAGTATATTGAGTGTGCCCAGTGATTCTATTTTCATTATACATTCCTTTAAGAGGAAGGGTGATTCCTCTCTACTGTGAGCACCTCTATCTTGATTCGTGTGTCATTCCTGTGCGTCACATGTTTATTCATGTTCTGTAAATGTTGAATGGACATGAGGGTGCTGACAGCCCAAGTGCTGATTAATGTACAGTATATGGGATCACAAGATTTGATTCTATCGAACAGGGGTTTAAGTGCTTGCCATCTCCCAAGTATACAGCAGGAGACAAATTAATGTATGAGTAAATCAGAAGTTATAGTGAGATGCAAAGTAATAAACAAAAAATGTAATTCTTCTGTAGGTTTTGCACATAATCATTTACAGGCCTTTAAATCTAATGCAAAGAATATTATAGTGAGCTTTAGTCAACAAAATAGCCACACTTTTATAAATGACCATGTTTCAAGAGCTCCACTAATGTTATTTTAAACAATATATAAATGTGAGTTTTGCCCACTGTGAGCTACTCCACTTCCTTACCTGCCTTGGATAGTATCATATTGGCTACTGGCCATTTCCTTATACATTCTATCAATATCCAAAACTTTTGGGAGGTGCTGAACTTATCTAACAAGCCATGCAACGTGGCTTTTAGCCTCATATTAGAGTCATGTTACATTTCTTCGGTCTAAAAACTCAGAATTAGGGACAGCTGACTATCCCATGGAAGAATGGTCAATGGACTATCAAGTAACATAGTACAGTCGTGGCCAAAAGTTTTGAGAATTACATAAATATTGGAAATTGGAAAAGTTGCTGCTTAAGTTTTTATAATAGCAATTAGCATATACTCCAGAATGTTATGAAGAGTGATCAGATGAATTGCATAGTCCTTCTTTGCCATGAAAATTAACTTAATCCCAAAAAAACCTTTCCACTGCATTTCATTGCTGTCATTAAAGGACCTGCTGAGATCATTTCAGTAATCGTCTTGTTAACTCAGGTGAGAATGTTGACGAGCACAAGGCTGGAGATCATTATGTCATGCTGATTGGGTTAAAATGGCAGACTTGACATGTTAAAAGGAGGGTGATGCTTGAAATCATTGTTCTTCCATTGTTAACCATGGTGACCTGCAAAGAAACGCGTGCAGCCATCATTGCGTTGCATAAAAATGGCTTCACAGGCAAGGATATTGTGGCTACTATGATTGCATCTCAATCAACAATTTATAGGATGATCAAGAACTTCAAGGAAAGAGGTTCAATTCTTGTTAAGAAGGCTTCAGGGTGTCCAAGAAAGTCCAGCAAGCGCCAGGATCGTCTCCTAAAGAGGATTCAGCTGCGGGATCGGAGTGCCACCAGTGCAGAGCTTGCTCAGGAATGGCAGCAGGCAGGTGTGAGCGCATCTGCACGCACAGTGAGGCGAAGACTTTTGCAAGATGGCCTGGTGTCAAGAAGGGCAGCAAAGAAGCCACTTCTCTACAAAAAAAACATCAGGGACAGATTGATCTTCTGCAGAAAGTATTGTGAATGGACTGGGGCAAAGTCATATTCTCCGATGAAGCCTCTTTCCGATTGTTTGGGGCATCTGGAAAAAGGCTTGTCCGGAGAAGAAAAGGTGAGCGCTACCATCAGTCCTGTGTCATGCCAACAGTAAAGCATCCTGAGACCATTCCATGTGTGGGGTTGCTTCTCATCCAAGGGAGTGGGCTCACTCACAATTTTGCCCAAAAACACAGCCATGAACAAAGAATGGTACCAAAACACCCTCCAACAGCAACTTCTTCCAACAACCCAACAACAGTTTGGTGAAGAACAATGCATTTTCCAGCACGATGGAGCACCGTGCCATAAGGCAAAAGTGATAACTAAGTGGCTCGGGGACCAAAACGTTGACATTTTGGGTCCATAGCCTGGAAACTTCCCAGATCTTAATCCCATTGAGAACTTGTGGTCAATCCTTAAGAGGCGGGTGGACAAACAAAAACCCACAAACTCCAAGAAGTGATTATGAAAGAATGGGTTGTTATCAGTCAGGAATTGGCCCAGAAGTTGATTGAGAGCATGCCCAGTCGAATTGCAGAGGTCCTGAAAAAGAAGGGCCAACACTGCAAATACTGACTCTTTGCATAAATGTCATGCAATTGTCGATAAAAGCATTTGAAACATATGAAGTGCGTGTAATTATATTTCACCACATAACAGAAACAACTGAAACAAAGATCTAAAAGCAGTTTAGCAGCAAAACTTTGTGAAAACTAATATTTGTGTCATTCTCAAAACTTTTGGCCACGACTGTATACTGCCCTCTTCAGTGTTAATTACTTTACACAGTTTAGTGTCATCTGCAAAAATTGATAATTTACTGTGCAAGACTTCTACAAGATCATTAATAAATATATTGAAGAGAATAGGGCTCAGTACTGACCCCTGAGGTACTCCACTAGTGACAGTGGCCCAATCCGAGTGTATACCATTAATAACCACCCTCTGTTTTCTATCATTGAGCCAGTTACTTACCCACATACAGACGTTTTCTCCCAGTCCGAGCATTCTCATTTTATATACTAACCTTTTATGTGGTACAGTGTCAAATGCTTTGGAGAAGTCCAGATATACAACATCCACTGATTCGCCGCTGTCAAGTCTAGAACTTACCTTCTCATAGAAACTGATTAAATTAGTTTGACATGACCGATCCCTCATGAAGCCATGCTGATATGTTATTTGCTTGTTTTCATTGAGATCCTCCAAGATAGCATCTCTTAGAAAACCTTCAAACAGTTTACCCACAACAGATGTTAAACTTACCGGCGTATAGTTTCTGGGGTCTGTTTTTGCACCCTTTTTTAATATTGGCACCACATTTGCTATGCGCCAATCCTGTGGAACACTCCCTGTCAGTATAGAGTCTGTAAATATCAGAAATAAGGGTCTGACTATGACATTACTTAATTCTCTTAGGATACGGGGGTGTATGCCATCTGGCCCTGGCGATTTGTCCATTTTAATCTTTTTAAGATGCTGTTGTACTTCTTCCTGGGTCAGACAGGGCACTTTTAATAGGGAATTTACTTTTACATTATGCATTTCATCTGACAGTTTATTTTCCTCAGTGAATACAGAGGAGAAAAAAATATTTAATAGCTTTGCTTTCTACAGTAAGTGTATACATTTATGAAAATATGTGTGGTATTTCCCTAACTTGCTCCAATTAGAACACAATTTAGATGTGTAAATACAGCAATGAACCATCCTTAAAGGGTTCTCCATGATTACTATGGTTTTCAACCCCTTCCCGCCCAGCACCATATATTTATGGCAGGTGTTTAAAGACAGAGCCCGCTCAGAAGCGCATTTGCCGCGTTTTAAACAGAAGACACCCGGGACTAATGACGTTGATATCACACATTTAAATCTGACTACAGCATCTGGGAGCTCAAAAAGCAGGAAGGATCGCGCTCCTGGGCATGCACTGGCTCCCTTTAGCAGGGTTGGGGGAGCCAGATGTTGTGTGCAGCAGCCTTGGTCCTTCTAAATGATACAAAGTTGCCACACAGAGGTTCCTATGGAGCTGTGTGATGCATACACTAATATATACCAAGGTATAAACTGACAGCTACCAATTGCAGACCTGGGGCTGTAGGATTGTATGTGTTTTGGCATCACTCTGGGTTTGATGTTTGAAAATCTTAGGCTACTTTCACATCTGCATTTTTGCTGGATCCGTCATGGATCAACAAAAACGCTTCCATTAGGATAATACAACCGGCTGCATCCATTCTGAACTGATCCAGTTGTATTATCTTTAATAGCCATGAAGGATCCGGCACCAAAACCACTGTAAGTCAATGGGCGACGGATCCGTTTCCTTTTGTGTCCGAGACATTACATTGTGTTTCATGCCGGATCCGTCTTGCTCCGCATCCCATGAGGCACTTAAAAACGCTGTCTTTCTGTCCAGCATGGGAACGCAACCAAACATAACGGAATACATTCTGGTGCACTCTATTAAGTTTTTTCACCATTGACAATGAATGGGGACAAAACTGAAGCGTTTTCCTCCGGTATTGAGTTCCTATGACCGATCAAAATACCGTAAAAAGGAAAAATGCTAATGTGAAAGCAGCCTAAATATACTGTCCATCTTTTGCAGACATCTGTTTGCAGTATTTACCTGAAATTCTATCAGTGTTGAAGTGTAGTGGTCAGCTCTCCCGCTAGAGTCAGTGGCCCAAATTTACTAACATGATTGCACACAGACTTTATAGAAAAACATGCCAAAGTTTGGTGCATAATGTTGAAAGTTAACTTTTAGACCTATTAATGTGTTAGGACCAACAGGTTTTTCTCTGCAGTGACAGCTTTCACCTTCCTGACAGAGCCTAATTTTGCAAATCTGACATGTGACTTTGCAAAAGGGTGACACTAGGGACGCTCGCCCCCGTTACCACCTGCCATTGGCTGGCCCCCCCCAGACACCGAATGTTTTAATCCGCGCACAGGGAGAAGCAGTGGCAGCCGTGCGGGGACCAAGACCGGCGCAGAAAGCGGGGAGCCAGGTAAGTAGAATCTCAGTGTGAGGGGGCAATTTACAGGCTTGGATAACCCCTTTAAGGAAAAGCACTTCATTCTCAAAGGGGACTATGGAACCTTAGTTCTTGTGTGATTGCTGGGGGTCCCAGGATTTAAATCCCCATTGATCACAGAATGATCTTCTTTCTTGTGGAAAGACTGCTTACTACTTATGAAAAGCAATGATTCAATAGCTTTACACACGTTCTTCTAAAAATTGTGTGACCCATACATGTAATTAAATCAGACACAAGAAATTGCAAAACATTTACAGATTTATTTGAAAATATACAAGAAATTTAGGGCATCTATATCAAAATGAAATCACTGAATGTATGCTACAGAATTCTGCAAAAGCATTCCTGATTAGATGTGAGAGACGTTAGCGTGCATACAATATTATGATGAAAGTTTATGCACAACTTATGAGCTTTTGATAGTATACAGGAACATTTTCCTTAATTTGGTTCCATAAAAAGACTAAAACAAAACAAAAACATGCAGAAAATAACCACATGTATTTCACGTAAATGGCCTGTATTGGCAGCTACCATTCACCGTCATAGGAACCCTTTATTTGATGATGCAAAATGCAAAGTAAAGTTTCTTCAATCCAAAAACTCTTACCCTGGCACTTGTTTTTGGAAGACTGGTAACCAATTATGAGACTCCTCTAAATTAAAAATCAACATGATAGCAGTAAAGTTTGTATGTTAGCATTTGACGGTGTTCTGTTTTTCAGAAAATTTTCTACCCTTACATGTAAAGTTTTACATACTATTCTATGAAAGCCTGATAATGTAGAACATGTTATAATCTGAAACCTATCTATTCTTGTTAATACTGATTTTAAGGAATTTTACCATATGTAAGTACTGTTCTATCTCCAGGGTCGTCAAATGATACCATATTACAAACTTGACATCTGCAGAAAAAAAATGCTACGTTGTCCAACTATTGTCTAAAAATGCACACAAGATGAGCCAGTTCTACAGATTCATGCTTGATAATTTGCATTTCATACATTTGATCATAAAATAAAGAGGACTTTGTCAAAGAAGTACTTTAAAAACTGGCTGCATAAAATACAAAGAAATATTTGAAATTATTTAAACCTTTACACAGAGTTACTCATAATTTTCATTAGCATAAAATATATACCAGTTCTGTAAAACTAGTTACGTTATATAGCTAAAATATAAGAGATTCACCGTGGAAGTTTCTGGAACTACTTTTACTTGACCTGCTAAATGCTGGATAACTCGGATCAGAGTTTAAACATCCAGTACGCTCGAGAGAGCAAGGGGCAAATTGGCTTCTGCTCAGGGAAAGCAGTAATATACACATACTGATTACATTTTCTAAACTAAAAATTTTGTTCACACAGGTCAATTACTGTTACAGTTTGCTTATAGCTTCTTTTAATCTGTTTTGCATGTATACATATCAATGCCAACAGAGGAATCTGTGAACGCGGCTCATAATGAAGTTAACAAATTATACAGCTCAAAGCTCTCCTTTTACCACGATTGCTCTGAAAGCACCAGTGACTAAGAGCCTTTTTTTTAGATTACTGATCACCTAAAACAAAGAACAGGTAAGGCCCCTTTCACACTTGCGTTGTCCGGATCCGGCGTGCACTCCATTTGCCGGAATTACACGCCGGATCCGGAAAAACGCAAGTGAACTGAAAGCATTTGAAGACGGATCCGTCTTCAAAATGCGTTCAGTGTTACTATGGCAGCCAGGACGCTATTAAAGTCCTGGCTGCCATAGTAGTAGTGGGGAGCGGGGGAGCAGTATACTTACAGTCCGTGCGGCTCCCGGGGCGCTCCAGAATGACGTCAGAGCGCCCTATGCGCATGGATGACGTGATCCATGCGACACGTCATCCATGAGCGTGGGGCGCCTGACGTCACTCTGGAGCGCCCGGGGAGCCGCACGGACGGTAAGTATACTGCTCCCCCGCTCCCCACTACACTTTACCATGGCTGCCAGGACTTTAGCGTCTTGGCAGCCATGGTAACCATTCAGAAACAGCTAAACGTCGGATCCGGCAATGCGCCGAAACGACGTTTAGCTTAAAAAAACGTTCCGGTCCGGAACTGAAGACATCCTGATGCATCCTGAACGGATTTCTCTCCATTCAGAATGCATTAGGATAAAACTGATCAGGATTCTTCCGGCATAGAGCCCCGGCGACGGAACTCTATGCCGGAAGAAAAGAACGCAAGTGTGAAAGAGCCCTTAGTACTCACCTCACAGATCCTGGTACCTGATCAAGTTCTCTCAGTCAGGCTCTTATTTACTTAGCTGCAACAGTGATCTCATGTGAATTGCTGCAGCCGGGCACGTGTTGCCAATGTGGCGTTACTGCTACAGCCGGCCTGGCCAGAAGAACTAGCACACTGTTTCTGTGAGGTAACTACTTACTGGTTTTTATTTTTAGATTGAACCCGAGGGTTGTCCGGTTTCCTCATGAAAGACAACCCCTATAAAGTTGTTTTCCAGGATCATGGCCATTTTGAATTAAACGTGTGGTACCTTAAAGATAAAAGAAAATCATAGTCACCTGCTCCCCACAGCTCCAATTGGCAATCCTCTGGTTCCCGGCTTGTCTTCTAGCTGGGGTACGAATGGGGACACGCGTGCCACTGTAGCCAATGAATTACCTCATCTGTTCATGTATCCAAGCAGCACATTACTGGTGGATCATGTGCCGCTTGGAGACAAATCATTGATGAGGCTGATCATTGGCTGAAGCGGTGTATGTGATCCTGTTCATACCCTGGTCCAAACTAAACAAGCCTGGTTCTGGAAGATTGCAAATGAAGCCACAGCGCCAGAACGAAGCGGATGGGAGCAGCGAGTATGAGTCTTTCATTAGGCACCACACGCTATGGGGGCTATAACGCTGGGAAGCCATTTAAGGCTGTATTTCAGTAGAACCATTCTGGCTAGCAATTAGACATATCAATATATGGACAGTAAAGGACCTTTATGGCAAACAATCGAGGCAGTTTTTAATAACCAGCGTTCCTAGAAACACTCATTTATGATAATTTCCCTGTGTAAACATACCACCGATCACACAATGAATAAGCTCGTTCATCGGAGGGATAGCAGCTTTCCTGCGGCACATTAAACCATTGTTTGCTGGAAGCAGTTCGCCCTGTGCAAACAGTAATCTGCTGCCAGGAAACAATGATTCTCTATTGGGACGAGTGATTGCAATAGCGATTAAACAGTCCCATTTAGCGAGGATGATTTCAGCTCTCTCCCTGCTTAACGACAGGTCGTTATTGGGAATCAACAGTCCATTCCCGATAAATGCCTTATTAGTCAGCCGATGTAAAAGGGTCTTAAGTCAGAGTGGACCTTTCCACATAGAGATTATGCAAACTGTTATTCCTAATGTCTGAATCTGCCTGTCACATCGTTACATTACATTAGTAGCAGACACAAACAAGAAGGAAGTCAGATGTATGTTGTAGCAGAGGAGACAGATTTTAATCCGGTTAGTTACACCTTTCAATTTCGATTTATATTGGCCCGATTGGAACACAAAACTGTGCACGTAAACCTAGCATAAGCCATACTTCGTCCACAGCTTTGTACATATACTGTAGGTTAGTTACAATTTCCTGAAACCAGCCACAAGAATAGTATCTGGTATCAGGAATCAAAGCAATACTTATTTATGGCTTATTGGGGAACAAATCTTCCTCTGATCCTGAGGACTGGGGTGCCACGTGCTATCATTCTCTATTAAAGTCTTTAGGAGGCAAAGAAAGTGCCAAGTTAGTGCACAGATGTTTCTGTATGTACCATACAGTTAAAGGGTTTCTATCACTTGGTATGACATAATTAGCTGTCAGACACTAGCGATCTGCTAGTGTCTGCTCTGGCCAACCATCCTACTATAATCACTTGTGGGGCAGCGGTTTTGCTAAAAAACTTACTTTTATAGATATGCTAATGAGCCTCTAGGTGCTATGTGGGCGTCATTAGCACCTAGAGGCTCCGTCTACCTTCATACACAGCCGCCGCCCAGCGCGTCCCTCCAGCCCGCCCATGTCCTCCTCCGTGTGACGCAGCGGACGAGTTCTCGCGCATGCGCCGTGCGCGGCTGTATTCGGCGCATTTGAGATCTCAGCTCGGAGCAGTCAGACATTCAATGCGCATGCGCGGCTGTATTCGGCGCATGCGCATTGAATGTCTGACCGCTCCGAGCTGAGATCTCAAATGCGCCGAATACAGCCGCGCACGGCACATGCGCGAGAACTCGTCCGCTGCGTCACACGGAGGAGGACATGGGCGGGCTGGAGGGACGCGCTGGGCGGCGGCTGTGTATGAAGGTAGACGGAGCCTCTAGGTGCTAATGACGCCCACATAGCACCTAGAGACTCATTAGCATATTTATAAAAGTTAGTTTTTTAGCAAAACCGCTGCCCCACAAGTGATTATAGTAGGATGGTTGGCCAGAGCAGACACTAGCAGATCGCTAGTGTCTGACAGCTAATTATGTCATACCAAGTGATAGAAACCCTTTAAAGAGTATCACAGTATAACGACATCTCAAAGGTTTTGATTGTGCTGGGACACCCACCTATTACTAGAGCGAGGAGACAGAAGCAATGACATGGCGCGTTGTCTCTCCTTATGGCATGAGACGGTTTCAGTAGAAAGTCTGAGTCCCTATTCCGTCTCGTTCAGCGCTGTGTTTCTCTCCCTCCTCGCTCTAGCTATCGGTGAGGGTATGACTGCTGAGTCTTCCACCAATCGGTACAACCAGGAGAGAGAGAAGCCTTTGATATGGTACACTTTAAACGGAGAATGACAGGGACTTGGAAATCCAGTTCTCTAGATAGAAAACGGGGACTCAACCGGTGGACTCCCACATCAATCCAGCTTCTATGGAATATGCAATCAATTTTCATTAAATGTTTGTCTTGGAAAAATCCTTTAAAGTTTAGCAAGACAGATAATATTCAACATGCTAGTATAAAGTAGCTATTATGATAAGCATGCTACAAACCAGTATGGATTTGATGTTTGACATGTCCTGTACACAAACAGCATAATAAACTTTCACAGTGAACATCCAATATTTCTACCTATATATTTGAGCTGTATTGAACTCTTAATGTACCTTGAAAGTTACACTATAACAAATAAAATATAAAACAGCAACCATCTCACCAGCAATGTAAGTGTTTCTGCCCCTAAGTTACCATATACATGCCTTTGTGTTTTTTTTTATTTACAACTCATTTCTCTTATAGTTTAAATACGGTATGTTTCATCTAGCTTTAGTACCAGTCTGCAAATTTAGAAAACTAATCGTAATATTAGTAAGCATATTCTAATACTATGGTTCTTGTTTACACAGTAAGCCCACCATATCTGTACTAGTATCCAAACTCATAATTACATGGCTAGAACATAAGACAGCCATAAACTATACACACACATTACACTGTTTGTACAGGAGCATTTGTCTCTTGTTTTAATAAAAAGTTCAAATGACTTAGAAATGTACTTGCTACAATTTGTTTTCTTAGAAATTCTCAGATGGATGAAAGTAAATTAGGTTTGTCTAAATATCTACATTAAAATTTTGCAAAATCAATTATAAAAAGAATAGTAAATATTTTGTCCAGGATTTCCATCAAAGACTAGAGTGGCGGGAGGGGGCAGAACCCCACCAATCAGCAGTTCGTCCACTGTGTAGTAGATGAAGCCAATAACTTCAGCACTGTTCCTGACAAGGTGAATAGGAGCAGAGCTGCAGATACCAGCTCCGTCCAGTGCACAATGAAGACCATCAATATCAAATTCCTGGACGACCCCTTTAAAGGGGATAACAGGCCGTTTTTTTCTTAACAAAAAAACAAAATGCTCCACATGGTGTAAAATAATACAGTAAGGACTCATTCAGACGGCCACAAGTGTTTTGTGGTTCGCAAAACACGGATACCAGCCGTGTGCATTCCGCATTTTGCACATTGCCGGCCCTATGATAGAAATGCCTATTCTTGTCCCTGGACAAGAATAGGACATGCTCTATCTTTCGTTCCGAAAAACGGAACTACGGATGCGGACAGCACACCGTGCGCTGTGCGCATCTTTTGCGGCCCCATTGAAATAAATGGGTCCGTGCCAATTCCGCAAAATTGCGGAACGTATGCAGACCCATTCATGCGGTCGTCTGAATGAGCCCTAAGTCACACTCACCTTATCGATCCCCACCAGTCTCTACTTCAAGTGATTAGCTAAACTGACATTTACTGTGCGTTGAGAAAGCCCAGGACTGGCAGGGATGTGAAGCATTGGAATGGGAGTCCTGAGGAATCAGTAAGCGGAGTATCAATTTTTTATTTTACATTCTGGAGACCTTTAAAAAACAGCTGGACTACACAGATCTGATACTGAGGATAGGTCAACAATAATTAAAGAGGTATGCCCTTTGCAGACATTGATGGCATATTGCTAGCACATGCCAATGTCCAATAGTTCTGGGTCTTCTTCTTATTTCCAGAACTGGCCCCTTGAAGTGAAGGAAGAGCAGCCGAGCATAGGCGGCCGCCCTCCGTTCATTGCTATGGGAGTTCCGAAAGTAGCAGAGTGCTGGCTGTTTCTGGCAGTCCCATAGCGGTGAATGGAGAGATGGCCATGCATGCGCGGTCCATTCTCCATTCGCCGCTATGTGACTTCCGAAAAAAGCACTCGCCCTTCTATATTTGGAACTCCAACAGCAGCGAATAAAAAGCACACCGTGCATACTTGGTGTGCTCTCCTTCGCTTCAGGGGTTCCGGAGATACAGGCGGGTCCTAGAAGTGGGCCTGCACCTATCTGACATGGATTTTCTAGAGATATGCCATCAATGTCCAAGATAGGAATACCCTTTAAGTCCTGAACAACCCACTTAATGATTTCTCTACCTTCAGCTGTCAAGTGTAAGATTTTTGCTAAAAACAGAAAACAGACACATCTGTACCCAGTGTAATGTTAACATAGCAATACAGGATCACAAACTTGATTGCATTTTTAACTACAAGCTATGGTTTCCAGTTGCTGTTCTGCTTCAGCAGCCATCGCTGCTGCCTGTAATTGCTCGGTCTCGCTCTGTATGGCACTAGTTGTCACTTGCTTGCGTTGTTCACTGTGCATATTATTTTCATGGCGCTTCAGATCTGAGGCCTTGGCAAATGCTTTTGTGCATGAAGCACAAATAAATGGTTTCTCTCCGCGGTGTCTTCTTTCATGATCTTTGAGATGAGATTTGTGTTTGAAGGCTTTATCACAATGATGGCATGCAAATGGCCTCTCATTACTATGTACCCTTTCATGCTTTTTAAGATCTGGTGCTCGGATAAAGGATTTGGCACATACTTCACAACTGTAGGGTTTGTAGCCAGTGTGGATTTTCAGGTGTTCTTTTAGGTGAGCCTGGGTAGTAAACGCTTTGGCACACATTTCACACACAAATGGTCTATCTGCTGTGTGTAATTTCTCATGCTTTCGTAAACGCGCTTCATCAGTAAATGTCTTACCACATGCTTGGCATGCAAATTGTTCCCTGTGGCCATAAAGCAAATACTCAAATTTCATATCTCCTGTTGCGGTGGTCCATGCTGGTGCTTGCTCATCTTTTACTTCATTAATGCCCTCATTAAAAGTCAGAGCCTGTGGGGTTTGTGGAGCCAACTCTTTAGGTTCGGTTGACTCCATCGCTTCAACTTCCTGACCGTAGCAATTCACTTTTCGTACTTCTTCACTACCTAATTCTTTAAGGATTGCTTCCTGAACTCTCAGTGTAGATGTAGGCAACTTTTCCTCTTCATGGACCCGAGCCGCCCCTTCAACTGTGTCATCTGAAGGACTATCATCGTGATCTCCAATTTCTTCTACTTCATCATCTTGATTGTCATTGGACTCACCAACCTGACGACTTATTTTTAGGCTTGTATCATAAGCATATTTATTTTTCGGAGATGAAGGATTCTCATCAGCTGTCGAAACATCCCGTTTCTGAGAGCACAGCTTATCCAAAAACCTTATACCGAGTATCTGACCAGAAGACATCATCAAATTGACATCTTCCTTCTTGACAGCAATTTTTGCTGTATACATATAGTTAAGAACTTCCTCGAATATATCAGACCGCAGAAAATCTATTTCTATGACGGATGAACTGTCAACTTCTAGTTTCTTGAAAAGTTTTTTAAAGTATGTACTGCAGGCAGCAAGTACACACCTGTGTGCCCTGAACTTCACATCTTCAACAACAATGGCGATATCACAAAATTCACCTTCTAGTCGTTGCTCATTCAGCGTCTTTAAAAATACAGTCTTATGATCATCATCATTATATTTCAGTGTTTCAGACATGCTTATAAAAAAATCCTAAAAAAAAAGGAGAAAAAAAAATGTGAAAATACACTCAACATGTATACTTTTCTAAAACTAGTAGCCATTTTATGCCAACATTAACCGTTTCTCAGAAATTTAAGTGGTTCATTGCTATTTATATTCCGATAACTATAAGCTGAAAACAGCCAAACCCACTGATTTCAGCAGATGTTGGGGAAAGAAGGATCGGACATGCTGGATTTCAGCATGCAAAACAAGAAACAGCAAGGGCTGGCACACAAAAGGATATATATCAAAAGAGTGCAAGACATTTACCCTAAACCCTTTCAAGACCCTTAACCCTTTTCTATTTTTCCATTCACATAGTTGTAAAGTGGGATAATGTAATATTGCATATGATGTAGTCAGAAGCTGGAAAAATATTGGGCTCAAATTGGGAAAAAAGTACGATTCCACCAGTGTTTTATGGTTTTTGTTTTTACGGCGTTCCCTATACGGTGAAACTGATTCCGGGTCAATAAGATTACAACGATACACATTTATATAATTTTAATTGTGGTTTAATACTTAATAAAACTTTCATAAAACTGATTTTTGCTTTGCATAGTCTGACATTTTTACATTTACGTCTACAGAGCTGTAGTTTTCAGTGATACCATTTTGGGATATGTATGACTTTGTGATCACTGTTTTTTTTATTTTTTGAGAAGGGGAATTAGCCATTTTTCTGTTACTGCGTTCACCTTATGGGATAAAAAGTTTACATTTTAATAGTTTTGGTTTAATAGCAAATGATCCTTATTTTTTTTTATTGCTTATTATTTTTATTATGGGGAAAGAGGATGATTTTTAACCTTTTTTACGCATATTTTAAGTCCCCTTAGTAGACTTTAACAAGCAATTGTAAGATCGCTCTTCTCATATACTGCAATAAATTAACATTGCAGCCTATGGTAGTTGCGCTATGTTCCTATGGAGCCCTGTCATCTACGGCCTTCACACAAATTACTGGTGTGGTAGCCTTGAATCCTTAGGAGGGACCAAAGCTACCACAAGGACGGAAAGGCTCCCCCCAAAAGCGTGTGGGGGAGCAGTTCAGGCCTTGGGAGCCAGCCATTCCATGGAAAGCAGCCTCAGATGCTGTGGATACAACTGCCCATATCATCTGAGGAGTGAAATGTCTGCAATCGGCGTTATCACCAATCGCAGACATTAGCACCAGGTATCTGCTGTGTGAAACAGCAGAAACCCAGCAGCTATGGCACCCGCTCTGCTCTAGAACGGGCACCATCTTAAGGCCTCATGCACACGACAGTTGTTTTTCTCGGCCTCCGTTCCGTTTTTTTTGCGGATAGGATGGGGACCCATTCATTTCCATTGGTCAGCAAAAAAATGCTGATAGTTCATCTGTTTGTGTTCCGCGTCCGTTGTCCGTGTTTCCCTTCAGCAAAAAAAAAAGTGCATGTTCTACTTTTTTCACCTTTGCGGACAAGGATAGGCATTTATTACAAGGGATCTGTGGAAAAAACGGATCCTCCAAAAAAAAACAAAAAAACGGATGCCGCATCCTGTTTTCCACAGTACTTGTGTGGCGGAGGTCAGGAACGGGTTAAGAAATGCAATCACAAAAAAGTAGGGCAACACAAAAGATCCAAGTGTCCAAAACAAAAGGTGGCTACTTTGAAGAACCGAGAATATGACATATTTTTAGTTGTTTCACACTTGTTTGTTATGTATATAATTCAACATGTGTTAATTCATAGTTTTGATGCCTTCAGTGTGAATCTATAATTTTCATAGTCATGAAAATAAAGAAAACTCTTTGAATGAGAAGGTGTGTTCAAACTTTTGGTCTGTACTGTATGTTGCCTTTATTTCTTCTGAGTTTGTGCGTGGATCATTTTGCAAAAAAGTGACCCAATTTTGGAAACTACGGGATAAGGTGGCAGTTTTATTCGGACTATTTTTAGGGTACATATGATTTTTGGTTGCTCTATATTACATTTTTGTGAGGCAAGGTTACAAAAAATGTAAATTCTGAAATTTCATCTCCATTTGCCAATAACTCTTGTGGAACACCTAAAGAGTTAACAGAGCCATATTTTATTTTATTTTTTCCTGGGCGATTGTCTGTGGCCAAATAGAATTAAAATTGGGGAAGGGGATTATAAATTTAGTACTCCATGGAAGTGTGGTACTCCCTGAAGCAACACTGAGTGGTGGTGTCCTTCCGTATCCCCCTCCTGTGACACACTCTGCACTTTTTTGGGGTTTCCCGAGGTACTCCGGCCTGCTCTTTCCCGGTCAGAAAAGATCAGGGCCTTGAGGACTGCCTCATAGAACTGCAGGAATTTCTCTGTGTTGCCAGCGCTCCGGGACAGCACAAAAGAGTTGTGCAAGGCAACCTGTACCAAGTAGACCGCAACTTTTTTGTACCATGCTCAGGTTTTGCACATGCCGTTATATGGCTTGAGGACTTGATCAGAGAGATAAACTCCTCCCATATACCGATTGTAGTCCACGATACAATCGGGTTTAAGGACCGTTGCCGTGGTACCTCGCACAGGGACAGGCGTGATGCCGTTACCGTGAATTGTGGACAGTACAAGGATATCCCTCTTGTCCTTATATCTGACGAGCAACAGGTTTCCACTGGTAAGGGCACAGGCCTCACCCCTGGGGATAGGTACCTACAGGGGGTGGGTACGATGGCAGCGTTGATTTTTCCGCACGGTCCCACAAGCGGACGTGGATCTGGCGGCGAGGGACTGGAACAAGGGGATACTAGTATAACCCTTATATAGCAGTGGGTGCATAAGGTCCCACACAAGTTTCCCGCTAACACCCAGAATGGGGGGACATTCTGGGGGTTCAATACGGGAGTCTCGCCCCTCGTACACACAAAACTTGTAAGTGTACCCTGAGGTACTCTCACAAAGTTTGTACAGCTTCACGCCATACCTCGCCCACTTAGAGGGAACATACTGGTGGAAAATGAGTCTCCCCTTGAAAGCAATCAGACACTCCTCAACAGCAACCTCCCTTCCAGGTACATAGGCCTCCAAAAATGTGGCAATGTGGCCCTGAAGTGATCGATGACCAGCCTGATTTTGTACAGGCGGTCATAGGCAGGATCACCTTGGGGGGGGGGTTTGCTCCTTTTCTCTGAGTGCCACGCCACTTTTTTAACTATAATTATTTTCACGTTATGGGGGGGGGGGGGGGGGGGGGGGCGACATGCTATATTATCTGCATAATGCAGGCATTTCCAAATGGCCTCAAAACGGGAACGTGTCATGGCCATACAGTAGAGTGGGGTCTGGCAGAGGACGTCCCCACCAGTGATGGCCAGTTCGCCCGCGAACACATGCGGGCTGCCATCTTAAATCACAAGTCTGGCGAGGCACAGGTAAGTCCTTACCTGTACCTGCGCCGCGAGCCGGTCTGAAACAAATGTGGTCACTGGGAGCAGGCAGTTCTGAGAACAGCCCGATGAAGGCCCCTGGTGGCTGTTCTCGGAACTGCCTGCTCCCTGTGACCGCATTTGTTTCAGACTGGCTCGCGGCGCAGGTACAGGTAAGGACTTACCTGTGCATCGCCGGACTTGTGATTCAAGATGGCAGCCAGCCTGTGTTCGCGGGCGAACACGGCGAACTGGCCATCACTGGTCCCCACTCCAGTACTGCCTGGGTTTTTTGACTAGGCCCATGTGCAGCACGAGGCCCCAAAACGTCCTCAACTCGGCTGCACTGACCGGAGTCCAGCCACTGGACCTAGCCAAAATGGAGCCCGGGTGTTGAGCAATGAACTGTTGGGCGAACAAGTTTGTTTGCTCCACCATCAGATTCACAAAGTGGTCACTGAAAAAAAACTAAAAAAGTCATATTCAGTGAAGCCCACTGTGGGAATCTGGATTCCTGGTTGGCCAACAAAGTCAGGAATCACGGGCTCAAAATCCTCTGGGGTACACCAGACAAATTTACCGGTAGGGGGCTCAGGTGGACTTATCTGGTGGGCTGGAAAACTAGTATGAGCCCCAGGGCGGTTCATACTAGTGTGGGCCACAGGGTCCCTGGTATGGGGGTCCTCTTGCTCCGCCTGGTGGCGTCTTCGCCGCCTTGGGGGCTCATCATCATCACTAGATGAGGAGGAGGATGCAGATAACAAGAGGAAAGTGGGATCATCCTCGTCCTCACTAGGGCTCTCGGAGTCAGAGGCAAGCAGGGCGTATGCCTCCTCGGCCGAGAACGTCTGGCGGGCCATAGGGGAGTGTGTGTGTGTGTAAAACTTTATATAGTGTGCGTGTGTGTGGGGGGACGGGTGTTCACGTTCACTACCCTAACAGAAAAAATAAATAAAACTAAATGAAAACCTCAAAAATTTGAAAAAGAAAAAAGATTCAAACTCAGTGGTCCGAAGCTGATCAGCAGTGGCGTGGGCGATGCGCTAAGAGTGGCCGGACGCTAAGAGTGGCCCAAAAACTGGGGTTGGGGGCGGCGGGCAAGCTGCAGCACCCCTGGGGGGGTCTAGGGTTGCACAGCTGAGTGTGCTGTGGACCCCAGACACCCGATCAGGGTGAAGCTGAAAAATATAACTTTTTTTCCCCCTAAAGTCTCCCTGCCTAATCTAATCTTTCCCTAAAACCTGTCCCTGTGAATTTTGTTGGCTCACGTGGGGGTGATGGGCTCACTGATGGACGACGGGCTCCTCTCTCCACGGAAGCAGTGTGGAGGAGGAGAGCAGAGCTGGGGGAAGTTAACCCCCGCCCGCCCGTCCATCCAATAGCAAGAGATCCTGAGAGGTGATGTCACCGCCACCTCTCAGGATCTAAGGATGGTGATTGGTGGTGTACAGGGAGTGCAGAATTATTAGGCAAATGAGTATTTTGACCACATCATCCTCTTTATGCATGTTGTCTTACTCCAAGCTGTATAGGCTCGAAAGCCTACTACCAATTAAGCATATTAGGTGATGTGCATCTCTGTAATGAGAAGGGGTGTGTTCTAATGACATCAACACCCTATATTAGGTGTGCATAATTATTAGGCAACTTCCTTTCCTTTGGCAAAATGGGTCAAAAGAAGGACTTGACAGGCTCAGAAAAGTCAAAAATAGTGAGATATCTTGCAGAGGGATGCAGCACTCTTAAAATTGCAAAGCTTCTGAAGCGTGATCATCGAACAATCAAGCGTTTCATTCAAAATAGTCAACAGGGTCGCAAGAAGCGTGTGGAAAAACCAAGGCGCAAAATAACTGCCCATGAACTGAGAAAAGTCAAGCGTGCAGCTGCCAAGATGCCACTTGCCACCAGTTTGGCCATATTTCAGAGCTGCAACATCACTGGAGTGCCCAAAAGCACAAGGTGTGCAATACTCAGAGACATGGCCAAGGTAAGAAAGGCTGAAAGACGACCACCACTGAACAAGACACACAAGCTGAAACGTCAAGACTGGGCCAAGAAATATCTCAAGACTGATTTTTCTAACGTTTTATGGACTGATGAAATAAGAGTGAGTCTTGATGGGCCAGATGGATGGGCCCGTGGCTGGATTGGTAAAGGGCAGAGAGCTCCAGTCCGACTCAGACGCCAGCAAGGTGGAGGTGGAGTACTGGTTTGGGCTGGTATCATCAAAGATGAGCTTGTGGGGCCTTTTCGGGTTGAGGATGGAGTCAAGCTCAACTCCCAGTCCTACTGCCAGTTTCTGGAAGACACCTTCTTCAAGCAGTGGTACAGGAAGAAGTCTGCATCCTTCAAGAAAAACATGATTTTCATGCAGGACAATGCTCCATCACACGCGTCCAAGTACTCCACAGCGTGGCTGGCAAGAAAGGGTATAAAAGAAGAAAATCTAATGACATGGCCTCCTTGTTCACCTGATCTAAACCCCATTGAGAACCTGTGGTCCATCATCAAATGTGAGATTTACAAGGAGTGAAAACAGTACACCTCTCTGAACAGTGTCTGGGAGGCTGTGGTTGCTGCTGCACGCAATGTTGATGGTGAACAGATCAAAACACTGACAGAATCCATGGATGGCAGGCTTTTGAGTGTCCTTGCAAAGAAAGGTGGCTATATTGGTCACTGATTTGTTTTTGAATGTCAGAAATGTATATTTGTGAATGTTGAGATGTTATATTGGTTTCACTGGTAAAAATAAATAATTGAAATGGGTATACATTTGTTTTTTGTTAAGTTGCCTAATAATTATGCACAGTAATAGTCACCTGCACACACAGATATCCCCCTAAAATAGCTAAAACTAAAACAACTAAAACTACTTCCAAAAATATTCAGCTTTGATATTAATGAGTTTTTTGGGTTCATTGAGAACATGGTTGTTGTTCAATAATAAAATTAATCCTCAAAAATACAACTTGCCTAATAATTCTGCACTCCCTGTATTATCACACCACCGATCACCATCCTTTTCCGGGTTATCGGGTCACCGAAGACCCGAATGAACCGGAAAGGACCCCCCTCGGCATTGTCAGAGAGTGCCTGCTAAATGATTTCAGTAGGCACTCTGATTTCAGTAGGCCCTGTGTCCGTAAGAGGTTAATCAGCATAAAACATGTATGAAGCAGAGTTATCCTGTTCCTGCAATGTCTGTTTAGTAACTACTTGCATTTCCTGTGCAATAATAATTCTGGAGCATCTATTCTTATGAATCTGTGATGCACCATTCATTTATTATTCCAGCTAGAAGTTATGAATGAAATATTAGCAGTCTGCATTGAAGGTTGACATGAGTGTTACCAGTTGGGGCCGTGTCTGACATTGGAAACAGTGATTGGATAATGTCAGACTGTGCAAGAAACTCATTTATAACCTCTACCAGGAGTAATAAAGGAATGGAACAACATGGAGTTAAAATAATAGATGCTTCAGAACTGTAATTATATCAGGAATGCAAGTAGCTGCTAAAACATACATGTCAGGAAAGATTACAGGTCCTCTTTAAATGAGAGAATACCCCCAAAAGTCTAATGCTGACCAGAGCCACGTGATATTTATCTGCAGACCATTGACAGATTTAGATAAATTTAGTGACATTCATGATCATACACATGGGCTAACCCCTTTAACCCCTTAGGGACCGGGCTCATTTTCACCTTCAGGACGAGGCCATTTTTTGCAAATCTGACCAGTGTCACTTTATGTGGCGATAACTTTAAAACGCTTTGACTTATCCAGGCCATTCTGAGATAGTTTTTTCGTCACATATTGTACTTCATGACACTGGTAAAATGGAGTCAAAAAAATTCATTTTTATTTATAAAAAAATACCAAATTTGCCAAAAATTTGGAAAAATTTGCAAGTTTCCAAGTTTCAATTTCTCTACTTCTATAATACATAGTAATACCTATAAAAAATGTTATTACTTTACATTCCCCATATGTCTTCTTCATGTTAGGATCATTTTCGGAATGACATTTTATTTTTGGGGGACGTTACAAGGCTTAGAAGTTTAGATGCAAATCTTCAAAAACCAACTTTTAAAGTACCAGGTCAAGTCTGAAGTCACTTTGTGAGGCTTACATAATAGAAACCACCCCATTCTAGAAACTACACCCCTCAAGGTATTCAAAACAGATTTTACAAACTTTTTCAACCCTTTAGGTGTTCCACAAGAATTAATGGAAAATAGAGAAACAATTTTAAAATTTCACTTTTTTGGCAGATTTTCCATTTTAATAATTTTTTTCCAGTTACAAAGCAAGGGTTAACAGCCAAACAAAACTCAATATTTATGGCTCTGATTCTGTAGTTTACAGAAACACCCCATATGTGGCCGTAAACTGCTGTACGGGCACACGGCAGGGCGCAGAAGGAAAGGAATGCCATACGGTTTTTGGAAGGCAGATTTTGCTGGACTGTTTTTTTGACACCATGTCCCATTTGAAGCCCCCCTGATGCACCCCTAGAGTAGAAACTCCAAAAAAGTGACCCCATTTTAGAAACTATGGGATAAGGTGGCAGTTTTGTTGGTACTATTTTTGGGTACATATGATTTTTGGTTGCTCTATATTACACTTTTTGTGAGGCAAGGTAACAAGAAATAGCTGTTTTGGCACCGTTAAAATTTTTTGTCATTTACAACATTCATCTGACAGGTTAGATCATGTGGTATTTTTATAGACCAGGTTGTCACGGATGCGGCGATACCTAATATGTATACTATTTTTTTAATTATGTAAGTTTTACACAATGATTTCATTTTTTAAACAAAAAAAATCATGTTTTAGTGTTTCCATAGTCTGAGAGCCATAGTTTTTTTCAGTTTTTGGGGGCGATTATCTTGGGTAGGGTATGATTTTTGCGGGAGGAGATGACGGTTTGATTGACACAATTTTTGGGTGCGTATGACTTTTTGATCGCTTGCTATTACACTTTTTGTGATGTAAGGTGACAAAAAAAGGCTTTTTTTACACAGTTTCTTTTTTTTTTTTTTTTACGGTGTTCACCTGAGGGGTTAGGTCATGTGATAAGTTTTACACAATAACAGCTTTTTTAAAACCAAAAACATTATGTTTTAGTGTCTCCATATTCTGAGCCATATTTTATTTTTATTTTTTGAACGATTGTCTTAGGTAGGGGCTCATTTTTTGCGGGATGAGGTGACGGTTAGATTGGTACTATTTTGGTGGGCATACTCCTTTTTGATCGCTTGCGGTTGTACTTTTTGTACAGGACAGTTTTTATTTTTTACGGTGTTCATCTGAGGGGTTAGGTCATGTGATATGTTTATAGAGCCGGTCGATACGGACGCAGCGATACCTAATATTTCCCCCCCACACACAATTTTTATTTATTTTTTAACTTTATTTGGGGAAAATGCAGTTTTTGTTTATTTTTACTTGAAACTAAATTTTTGGGGGGGAAAACTTAATTTTTTCAACTTTCTTTTTTTCACTTTATTTTTTGTCCCACTTTGGGACTTCAACTTTTGGGGGTCTAATCCCCTTTACAATGCATTCCAATACTTCTGTATTGGAATGCATTAGCTGTATGAGTAATACAGTGTGTATTACTCATACAGATTCCGGCCTGTGAGATCCAGGGGGCACCTGGGCGCATTGTCCCCGGGTGCCTGCTCAATGATTTGAGCAGGCACCTTGTCCCGATCACTGCCTGACGGGTGGCGGTGAACGGAACTACACATGACGTACCGGTACGTCATGTATCCTTAAGTACCGGGACATCATGCCGTACCGGTACGTCATGTGTCCGGAACAGGTTAAAGAGGACCTCTCCTGACATGCCTGTTTTAATAGTTTCATGCATTCCCCTGTGATAACAATTCTGGAACATCTATTCCTCTGACTCTAAATTAATTGCTATCAGTCTGCATTAGGCTACTTTCACACTAGCGTTCGGGTGTCCGCTCGTGCGCACCGTTTGAAGGGGCTCACGAGCGGCCCCGAACGCATCCGTCTGGCCCCAATGCATTCTCAGTGGAGGCGGATCCACTGAGAATGCATCCGCCTGCCAGCGTTCAGCCTCCGCTCCGCTCAGTGAGCGGACACCTGAACGCTGCTTGCAGCGTTCGGGTGTCCGCCTGGCCGTGCAGAGGCGAGCGGATCCGTCCACACTTACAATGTAAGTCAATGGGGACGGATCCGCTTGAAGATGACACTATATGGCTCAATCTTCAAGCGGATCCGTTCCCCATTAACTTTTAATGTAAAGTCTGAACGGATCCGCTCAGACAACTTTCACACTTCGAAAATTTTCTAAGTTTTAATGCAGACGCATCCGTTCTGAACGGATGCGAACGTCTGCATTATCGGAGCGGATCCGTCTGGGATCCGCTCCGAACGCAAGTGTGAAAGTAGCCTTAAGGGTACAGATGGGTGTTAACCAGTTGGGCGGGTGTACCTGCACAGTCTGAGACTGGAAGCACTGACTGGATAAAGTGAGACTGTGCAGGGACGCACCTCCAACTGGTTAACACCCCTCTGTACCCTTACTGCAGACTGCCAACTTTCAAACCCATGTATAGGCAGCTAAAGCAGACCTCCACCCCCTTCCAACCCAAGCAGAACTTGGGGAAAACTGTTAGGCAGTTAAAGCTCAGTATGGTGCCCTACCGCTCCATTCATTCTCTATGGGACTGCCGAAGATGGCCTAGAACAACGCTTGGCTATTTCCAGCGGTCCTATAGAGAATAAATGGAGTGGCAGGGCGCATGTCTGACCTGCCGCTCCATCAGATCGGGGGAACGAGATCCCGCTCTCGGGATTTGTGGGGGTCCAAACAATCAGATCCCCATCGATCCGTTAGCTATCCTCTATCCTGTGTATAGCTGATAACTTTTTTGATCAAACAAGTGAATTTTTTTGTCAGGGAATTATACAACCTCTCCACATTTCTTTATTATTTTTTTTTACAATACAGTTATTTTTTTTAAACAGAACTCATACCATGTACAAAGAAGAAGGTGTCCTTCCTGGAGACTGGCAATTCAAAGTATAAAGTAACCAGTAACCTATAAAGAGAAAGTGTAGTTAGTGATGATTTATATAAATATGATAAGGTATAAATGCAAGATTGGTAGTTAAACGACTCTTCTAATTTTAGGCTAATAAAGCTTAAAGAGGTTCTGCCGCTTTTTCTTACTGATCATCTATCCTCTGGTTAGTTCATCAGGACCCCCACCGATGAGCTGTTTGAGAAGACAGCGGTGCGGGCAGTAGCGCTGCGGCCTTCTCGTTGTTTAGCAAAGGCCCAGTGACGTCATGAGTAGTATCACTGGCCTGGGTGCGGCTAAGCCCCATTGAAGTGAACGGGGCTTAGCTGTGCCCAGGCCGGAGATTCTAGTCGTGATGTCACTGGCCTGCAGGAAACAGCAAGAAAGTCGCGGCACTACTGCCAGTGCTGCTGCCTTCTCAAACAGCTCAGATGCTGATGGTCTATCCAGAGGATAGATTATCAGTAAGAAAAAGCGGTACAACCCTGTTAACCCCTTAAGGACTCAGCCTGATTTTGCTAATCTGACATGTGTCACTTTATTTGGTAATAATGTTGAAATGCTTTTACCTTGACACATTGTACTTCATGTTAGTGGCAAATAGGGATGAGTTAACCGACTTCGGATGAAACATCCAAAGTCGATTCACATAAAACTTAGTTTGGATACTGTAGGGAACGAGCGCTCTGTAGAGTATTAGAATGTATTGGCTCAGATTAACTCAAGTTATTACTTCGCAAAGTCTCGCGAGACTTTGGGTAATAACTTAAAAAATAAATTTCTACAGTTAAAAACCTTTTTCCGAACTCTAGTTCGGTTACAAGTGGTACCTTGGAACCGAACCAGAGTTCAGAAAAAGTTTTTTAACAGTAGAAATAAATTTTTGAAGTTATTACCCGAAGTCTTGCGAGACTTCGTGAAGTAATAACTTTGGCTCATCTGAGCCAATACATTCTAATACTGTACGGAACGCTCGTTCCCTACAGTATTCAAACTAAGTTTTATGCGAATCGACTTCGGATGTTTTATCCTAAGTTGATTTGCTCATCCCTAGTGGCAAATATTGGGCTGATATGTTTTACCAAATATATATATATAATATATTTATATACACAAACACACACTGGGGAAAATACACTGCCTGTCCCCCAAAAAAAGTCGCCACCTGGATTTAACTAAGCAAATAGTTATGAGCCTATTATTGGATAATTACTGCATGGGCGATTATCTTTCAGCTGGCAACAAGTTATTTAACCCCAACTGGTGCAATGAGTTGCTTCTCATTACGAGACACATCTCGTGGTCGTGGAAAAGATTTGTCTGTTTGAGAAGGAGATTGCAGAAACTACTAAAATTGGGTTAAGAACTGTCCAACGCATTATTAAAAAGTGGAAGGATAGTGGGGACCCATCGTATTCGAGGAAGAAATGTGGCGGGAAAAAAAATCCTGAATGATCGTGATCGGCGATCATTTTTGGTGAAATCAAATCGAAGAAAAACAACAGTAGAACTCAGGGCTATGTTTAATAGTGAAAGTAAGAGCATGTCCACACGCACAATGCGAAGGGAACTCAAGGGATTGGGACTGAACAGCTGTGTAGTGTAAGAAAACCACTAATCAGTGAGGCAAACCAGAAAAAAAGGCTTCAATTTGCTAGGGAGCATAAAGATTGGACTCTGGAGCAATGGAAGAAGGTCATGTGGTCTGATGAGTCCAGATTTACCCTGTTCCAAAGTGATGGGCGCATCAGGGTAAGAAGAGAGGCAGATGAAGTGATGCACCCATCATGCCTAATGCCTACTGTACAAGCCTGTGGGGGCAGTGCTATGATCTGGGGTTGCTGCAGTTGGTCAGGTCTAGGTTCAGCCTGTACTCCAAGAATGAGGTCAGCTGACTACCTGAACATACTGAATGACCAGGTTATTCAATCAATGGATTTTTTCTTCCCTGATTTCACGGGCATATTTCAAGATGACAATGCCAGGATTCATCGGGCTCAAATTGTGAAAGAGTGGTTCAGGGAGCATGAGACATCGATTTCACACATGGATTGGCCACCACAGAGTTCAGACCTTAACCCCACAGAGAATCTTTGGGATGTGCTGGAGAAGGCTTTGCGCAGCAGTCAGACTCTACCATCATCAATGCAAGATCTTGGTGAAAAATTAATGCTTCACTGGATGGAAATAAATCTTGTGACATTGCAGAAGCTTATCGAAACAATGCCACAGCGAATGTGTGCCGTAATCAAAGCTAAAGGCGGCCCAACAAAATATTTTGGTGGTGACTTTTTTTATTGGATGGGCAGTGTAAGTATTTGATACACTGGCAATTTTGCAAGTTTCGCCACCTACAAAGAATGGAGAGGTTTGTAATTTTTATTGCAAGTACACTTAAATTGTGAGACAATATAAAAATAAATCCAGAAAATCACTTTGTATGATTTTAAAATAATTAATTTGCATTTTATTGCATGAAATAAGTATTTGATACACTAGAAAAACTGAATTTAATGTTTGGTACAGAAACCTTACCTTTGCAAATACAGAGGTCAGATGTTTCATTTATTTTTTTACTAAGTTTGCACACACTGCAGCAAAGATTTTCGATTGGGTTCAGGTCTGGAGACTGGCTAGGCCACTCCAGGACCTTAAAGGGTTTCTGTCACCCCACAAAACTCCTTTTTTTTTTTTTTGGATAGTTATATTCCTTATAGCGCGATATAGGAGAATATAATGGTCTTACTTTCATGCGGCCGATTCTTTAGAAAACGAAGTTTTATAATATGTAAATCAGGGCTCTACCAGCAAGTAGGGCGTCTACTTGCTGGTAGCCGCAGCAGAAATCCGCCCCCTCCTCTTGTTGATTGACAGGGCCAGCCGGGATCTCCTCCTCCGGCCGGCCGGCCCTGTCAGTATTTCAAAAATCGCGCGCCTCTGTTCATTCGGCGCAGGCGCTCTGAGATGAGAAGGCTCATCTCCTCAGAACTCCCTCAGTGCGCCTGCGCCGATGACATCACCGAAAGAGAAGACGTCATCGGCGCAGGCGCACTGAGGGAGTGCTGAGGAGACGAGCCTCCTCATCTCAGAGCGCCTGCGCCGAATGAATAGAGGCGCACGATTTTTGAAATACTGACAGGGCCGGCCGGAGGAGGAGATCCCGGCTGGCCCTGTCAATCAACAAGAGGAGGGGGCGGTTTTCTGCTGCGGCTACCAGCAAGTAGACGCCCTACTTGCTGGTAGAGCCCTGATTTACATATTATAAAACTTTGTTTTCTAAAGAATCGGCCGCATGAAAGTAAGTAAGACCATTATATTCTCCTATATCGCGCTATAAGGAATATAACCCTCCAAAAAAAAAAAATATGAGTTTTGTGGGGTGACAGAAACCCTTTAAAATGCTTCTTACGCAGCCACTCCTTAGTTGCCCTGGCTGTGTGCTTTGGGTCATTGTCATGCTGGAAGACCCAGCCACAACCCATCTTAAATGCTCTTACTGAGGGAAGGAGGTTGTTGGCCAAAATCTCGAGATACATGGCCCCATCCATCCTCCCTTTAATACGGTGCAGTCGTCCTGTTCCCTTTGCAGAAAAGTACCCCTAAAGATCTTTACACCCCCATGCTTCACGGTTGGGACGGTGTTCTTGGGGTTGTACTCATCCTTCTTCCTTCAAAACAGTGAGTGGAGTGGATACCAAAAAGTTCTATTTTGTTCTCATCTGACCACATTAACTTCTCCCAAGCCTTCTCTGGATCATCCAGATGTTCACTGGCGAACTTCAAATGGGCCTTGACATGTGCTGGCATGAGTAAGAGGACCTTGCGTGCCCTGCAGTATTTTAATCCATGACTGCATCGTGTGTTACTAACGGTAATCTTTGAGAATGTGGTCCCAGCTTTCTTCAGGTCATTGACAAATTCCTCCGTGTAGTTCTGGGCTGATTCCTGACCTTTCTCAGAATCATCCTTACCCCACGAGGCGAGATCTTGCATGGAGCCCCAGACCAAGGAAGATTGACAGTCACCTTAAGTTTCTTCCATTTTCTAATTGCGCCAACAGTTGCCTTCTCATAAATCTGCTTGCCTATTGTCCTGTAGCCCATCCCAGCCTTGTGCAGCTCTTTGGTCTTGGCCACGGTGGATAGTGATTGATTGAGTGTGTGGACAGGTGTCTTTAATACAGGTAACAAGTTCAAACAGGTGCAAATAATACAGGTAATGAGTGCAGAGTAGGAGGGCTTCTTAAAGAAAAACTAAAAGGTCTGTGAGAGCCAGAATTGTTTCTGGTTGGTAAGTGATCAAATAATTATTTCATGCAATAAAGTGCAAATTAATTATTTAAAAATCATAAAATGTGATTTTCTGGATTTTTTTTTTATTCTGTCTCTCATAGGTAATTACAGACCTCTCTATTCTTTGTAGGTGGGAAAAGTTTCAAAACGGCCAGTGTATATAACAGATTATATATATATATATATATATATATATATATATATAATTTACTGAAAGTTTTGAAAAATTCACAATTTTCTACGTTTGAATTTCTCTGCTTTTAGCCTGTCGATGACCAGTGCCGTATATGTAAAAGTAAAACGTTTACAAAACAAAACACCTATATCATTTTTTTTTTATCATACGGACCAGCAGAATAAAGATAACTTCATTTTATCCGTACAGTGTACACCACAATAACAAAACCCAAAAAGCAATGGCAGAAGTGCTGCCTTTTCTTCATCCTGCTTTCCAAAAAGAGAAATAAAAGGTTGTACATACCCCAAAATAGAACCAATGATGATGGCAACTAGGGGTGGGCGATATGGCCTAAAATCTATATTGCGATAAAATTTTAAGCATGGCCGATATGCGATATATATCGCGATATATTGTTTTCTATATTTGGGGGGGTGTAAACTTTTTTTTTTTTTACTTTTTATCTAATAACTATTTGCCTCCTTAAGGGCTAGAACCCTTGTCATATTCACCCTAATAGAGCTCTATTAGGGTGAATATGACTTTACACTCTCCCTGCTGCCCTGTGCTTTGTGCACACAACAGCAGGGAGCTGACCATGGCAGCCAGCCTCTCATGTGCCCCCCCAGCCACTCATCCACCCCCCAGCCTCTCATGTGCCCCCCAGCCTCTCATGTGCCCCCTCTGGTAACTCAAACCCACCCCCCCCTCCCCAGTATTAATCATTGGTGGCAGTGGCCACAGGGTCCCCCTCCCCCCTCCATCATTGGTGGCAGTGGGCAGTTCCGATTGGAGTCCCAGCAGTGTAATGCTGGGGCTCCGATCGGTTACCATGGCAGCAGCCAGGACGCTACTGAAGTCCTGGCTGCCATGGTATGTTAGTGAGCAGCATTATACTCACGTGCGCCGTGGCCGCCGGGTGCTCCTTCTTCTCATAGGTCTGTGCGGCGCATTGCTAATGCTATAAGAATTAGCAATGCGCCGCACAGACAGAAGAAGGAGCGACCGGCGGCCACGGCGCACGTGAGTATAATGCTGCTCACAAACATACCATGTCAGCCAGGACTTCAGTAGCGTGACTCCTGGCTGCCATGGTAACCGATCGGAGCCCCGATCGGAACTGCCCACTGCCACCAATGCAGAGACTGAAGAACATTCCCGGCACCCGACCTCTGACAGGACACTGTGATCCGCGCGATTAACCCCTCAACTGAGGGGTTAATTGCGGCGGATCGCAGCTTGCAGTCATAGGAGCCGGGATATGAACGCTATGGTATTCAGGCATTCATTGGTGGCGCAGTGGCCACAGTCCCTCCCCTCCTCCTCTGTTCTTATTGGTGGCCAGCAGCAGCCGCGCACAGTGGGGAGGGAGGGACTCCCTCCTTCTCCACTGTGCCGGCTCAGGAGAACATGGTGCGCACTGAGAGCGCGATCATTCACTACCGCTCCGTGGTCATATCGCGGTCCGGCGATATGCATAAAATCCATATCGTGGCACAAATTTATATCGCATATCACCTATATCGCCCACCCCTAATGGCAACTCAGCCTGTAAAAAAATAAGCCCTCAAACAGCTCCATCAAGAGAAAACTAAAAAGGTATGGCTCTCACAAAATGGCTGTACTGGTACCCCAGAGGCTGTTCAAATAGCAACATGGTGCTCGTAAATCCATCAGAATCTGCAAAAGCCAAAAGGTGGTCTTTACCTTCTGAACCTTGCAGCTTACCTAAACAGCATATGCCATATCTGTGGAAAACGTAAAATTTTCTTTTCACACCATCCACTGCTCATTAATTTGTACACAATACCTGTGATGTCATTTTAGAGGTGTAGTTTCCAAAATGGAGTCACTTATTAGGGGCTTTCACGGTACAGGTACCTCAGGGGCTCTGCAAATGCGATGTAGCCTCCGAAAACCATTCCAGAAAAATCAGTGCACCAAAACCAAATGGCACTCCTTCCCTTCTGAGCCCTACCATGTGCTTATGTCCACAATTATGGCAATTCTATACTCAGTAGAACCTGCCTATCAATCTAAGTAGTGTGGTGTGCATCTCAGATGGTATCTTCCCGGCACAACATAATGGCAACTAAAATACCATATATGTGGAAAACTTGCAATTGTCACTTTCACCATCCACTGCATATTAACTCTGAAAAATACCTGTGGCGTCGAAATGCTCACTCCACTCCTTAATACCTTGATGAACGAAGTTTTCAAAATGGGGTACCTTCTCAGGGGTTCTATTTGTTATTTCACCTCTACAGTTATCAACAAAAGTGGTGTAAACCACTACACTGTGCCTCAAATGTGCATGGTGCTCTTTTACTCCTGAGCCTTCTAATACGTTCAAACAAAAGAATAGGTTCACATGGTGGGTGTTTCTAAAACCACAAAATACAGCATACTAATAAGAGGGCTGGCTTTTCACACTGGCACACAATGGGCACAACATATTGTGCACTGAAATGGCATATCTGTGGAAAAATTTCAATTTTCACCTTCTGCTGTGCATGTTTGCAAGACATATTAGCCGCCAACATGAAATACAATATATCACAGCAATCTCAGAATCAGTTGGATAAGTAAAAGCATTCCAAAAGGTGAAAACTGGCTATGTCCTGAATGGGTTAAGAAAGATAGTGCTACCTTATAAAATATCCCCATATGTCTACATTAGGTTGGCATCATTTTGCAATAAGGTGGTAAAATTACAGGGTACATAAAAGATATAATTAATAACCCATGGATGTTTGGCACGCTTTCAAGCAATCCTTTAAAAGGGTTATCCGAGGCTGGAAATGCGCCCCTACTGCCTGGGCTCCGCGCACGGCCGCCGCTGCTTCTCCCCATGTGCGGATGAAAACATTCAGCCAATGGGGGAAGCAGCAGCCGCGCGGAGACCAGGAGTGACGCGGGGAGCCCAGGCAGCAGGGTAGGCATTTCCAGCCTCGGATAACCCCTTTAAGCACAGGCCAGATTATTCAGGGCAGGTTTCACAGTGATAAATGGTGTCCTTTTGGAACACCCTCTGCATCTTTTTTGGGTCCTTCTTTTCTTTTCTGTTTGAGAGACTTTACCAGGGAAATGTTACCCTGGTACAATACGGGCACCACAACTTCTGGAAGCACTGGGACCCTGCCTGGTTTACAAAAATTAGGGCCTTGGCAGATTGAAGTAACAGGCAAGCATTATACAGTGCCATCTGTACAATGTGCATGGCCAGCTTTTGGTACCACACAATCATTTTCCGCATGGCACTGTAAGCCATCAGAACGTGATCATGTTTTTACTGTAGTCCAAAATTCAGTCTAGCTTGTGGGTAGGTAGTGGTACCTCGTACAGGGGAGCTGCTGTTACTCTGAATTGTGGTCAGTACAAGGACATCCTGTTCTGACTGAGGAAAGCCCTGCTGTCGCTGAGTGGTTGCCCAAGCAGAGACCTAAGGAGGCCTCTCTGATTTTTTGCATACCGTGCCACAAGCTACAGTACCTTAGAGGCTTAAACAGTGTAGGACAAGTTTACACTTCGGTTATTTTGAGCCAAAACCAGTAGTGAAGCCTACACAGAGATCAGGTGTTATTTAAAGATCTGCATCTGTTCTGTGTTTTTGACTCGCACCTGGTTTTGGCTCCCACTAACAAATAATTGAAGTGTAAACTTGGCCTTCGGCCTGTTTCACACTGGAGTTAATGGTTCTAGCAGGCTGTTCGTAACTACTGTGTGCAGCCGTGTGCTGACAGAAGTCGGTCCGTCCCCTTTCACTTTAATGCGTGCAGGCTGGTCCCCTGCCGAAACCATTAATGCCAATGTGAAACAGGTCACTTCTAGTAAGTCTTGTAAGAAGGTACAAGGAATCATTGTGGATGATAGGTACGTGTCACCAAGGTTCCTGGCCTCGGTGGAGTAAGAGCCAGTTTTTATGTGTCAGCAGCAGTTGCTGTTTGACACCTTAATACTTAGTATGGCTGTATAGCTGATCCGGGACAGCTCTTTCTGGGAGTAGTCAAAGTGCTGGGTGGGTGACTACTCCTCATGTTCCAGGCCAGGTTTTGCCAGGCCTAAAAACCAGCCAGCACTGCCAGGTGAGGAGGATTACCTCAGTCTGACAGTGGAGCTCAGGAGGTGTGTGTGCTGGGATCTGAGGCTTGTGCCATGCTGGAGGGCTGAGACCCATCTGTAAGGGAAACGGGCCCCCTAAAAGCTTGCTATGGACTGCTGGAGGCAGAACTGCCAACAAGGTGATTTTTGCTATGTGGACTTTCCAATGTGTGTGAACTAACACCAAGACTGCAAAGTGACGTTTTGTTTTTGCTTTATGTGTGAATAAACACGATAGTTTGATTTAAGAACTGGTAATTTGCCTCTGTACTGCGTCCGCACACCCTGTCTACCAGAGCGAATCCCCACAGTCTCCATACATAGGTGCTCTATTTAAAGACGTTGTCCGGGCTTTTTAATATTGATGACTAGGTCATTAATATCAGATCGATGGGGGTCCGACGCCCGGCACCCCTGCCGATCAGCTGCATGGGGAGACAGAGCGCACGTGCAGTCTCTCTTCTCGGGCGCTGCTGCAGTCCCATAGAGGATGGGTCATCAATATTAAAAA
Organism: Bufo bufo; assembly: GCF_905171765.1. Classification (NCBI taxonomy): domain Eukaryota; kingdom Metazoa; phylum Chordata; class Amphibia; order Anura; family Bufonidae; genus Bufo; species Bufo bufo. The sequence goes on from NC_053393.1 coordinate 167,763,745, forward strand.
GCCCGAACAGCCCCTTTAAGGAGACCCAGCACATGATCCAGCTGTGGATGCATTATTTTCCCACTAACTCATAGGACGGGGGGCATTCTGGGGGTTGTCCTTTCCTTCATAAAACCAGAATCTGCAAGTGTACTCAAAGGTACTCTGTCACACCTTGCACATTTTAATGCCATACTTTGCCCTCTTGCCACCACTAAATTTACAAAAGGATTTAAAAAAAAAAAAAAAAAAAAAGCCCATGGAGAAGCCCATAGTGTCAACCTGGATTACTGAGCTGCCCACAAACTCAGGAGTTTGAGGCTGATAATCCTCAGGGGGTGTTGTCTACATGGGCTCAATATAGGAGCGCCTTCCTGAGGGTTCTTCATCACTGAGGAGGAAAAGAACAAGAGGAATGTGCCATCCTCTTCTCCCTTGCTGGCCGTATCAGAGGCAATGACGGCGTATGCTTCCTTAGATGAATGTCGCCTTTGGGATGATTGGGCCATTTTTATTGGGGTGTATTAATTTTATTTATTCACAGGGTTGCGTATGTAGTGCTTTTACACATGAAGGGGCTGTAATAAATTTCAAGAAAAATTTATAGAGAAAAAAAGATAATTTAGTAACAAAAAAAAGAAAGCTTTTCAACAGTAAGAAAACAAAAAACTTCTGTTCTGAAAACTGGTCGTCACTAATTGGCGCTCAGTGGTTGCAGGAAGCAAGAAAGCATATGAAGCGTGCGTGCAAAAATATGGACACTAAGGCTACTTTCACACTAATGTTTTGGCTTTCTGTTTGTGAGATTCGTTCAAGGCTCTCAAAGCGGACCAAAACGGATCAGTTTTGCCCTAATGCATTCTGAATGGAAAAGGATCCGATCAGAATGCATCAGTTTGCCTCTGTTCAGTCACCATTCCGCTTTGGAGGCGGACACCGAAACGCTGCCTGCAGCGTTTTTCTGTCCACCATGTTGTGCGGAGCAAGATGGATCCGTCATGACACACCATGTAAGTCAATAGGGACGGATCCGTTTTCTCTGACAATAGAAAACGGATCCTTCCCCTATTAACTTTCAATGGAGTTCATGACGGATCCGTCATGGCTATAGAAGACCTAATACAACCAGATGCGTTCATGACGGATGCATGCGGTTGTATTATTGTAACGAAAGCATTTTTGCAGATCCATGACGGATCTGCAAAAAACACTAGTGAAAGTAGCCTAATTGCCACACATACACTAAGGTGCAGTTCACACAGGGTCTTTTGCCAACAGAATTTGGTGCAGATGCTGTGCTAAATAGATGCCAGCAGCAGCTCTTAAAGGGCTTCTGTCACCCCACAAAACTTGATCTCCTCCTCCGGCCGGCCCTGTCAGTAATTCAAAAATCGCGCGCCTCTGGTCATTCGGCGCAGGCGCTCTGAGATGAGGAGGCTCGTCTCCTCAGCACTCCCTCAGTGCGCCTGCGCCGATGACATCACCGAAAGAGAAGACGTCATCGGCGCAGGCGCACTGAGGGAGTGCTGAGGAGACGAGCCTCCTCATCTCAGAGCGCCTGCGCCGAATGACCAGAGGCGCGCGATTTTTGAATTACTGACAGGGCCGGCCGGAGGAGGAGATCACGGCTGGCCCTGTCAATCAACACGGCGAGGGGGCGGTTTTCTGCTGCGGCTACCAGCAAGTAGACGCCCTACTTGCTGGTAGAGCCCTGATTTACATATTATAAAACTTCGTTTTATAAAGAATCGGCCGCATGAAAGTAAGTAAGACTATTATATTCTCCTATATCGCGCTATGAGGAATCTAACTATCCAAAAAAAAAAAAGAGTTTTGTGGGGTGACAGAAACCCTTTAATCTGTCTCCCATTGGAGGCCAAGGTTTATAGCTGCGACCACTGCAATAAAAGACGCATCCTTTATTGGCATTAGAGTTGTTGCGATACCAAATTTTTTATTCGATTCGACACCATAAAAAAGTATTGCAATACTCGATACCATGTGGAAAAAAAAAAAAAAAAGCCACGTGCATTCTGCATTTTAAAAAAATGGCAAATTACGCAGTTTTTGGTAATTTTTTTTCTTTTCCGGCGTTCACTGCATAGATTTTTTTTATATTTTAATACTTTGGACTTTTCGGATGTGGTGATATGTTTATTTATTGTTTATATATTTTATATGTAAAATTGGGAAAGAGGGGGATTTATACCTAATATTTACTTTTTTTGTTTTTTTACTTTTTATTTAATAACCATTTCCCATCTGAGGGGTTAACGGCCACTGATCGCAGCTCCCCGTCAGAGGCAGGGTGCCGGCACCTGCCTCTTGCATTAAAAGTTAAAGACAACCTTTCGTGGGTCCAGTCTTAGTTAAGTAGCAGGCTACATAGAGAGGCGCCCAGGGATCTCCCTGCACCTATTATTATTCCTGGGCGCCGCTCAGTTCGCCAGTTACCGCCTCCTGCTCCGTATGCTAATTACTACTATTGGAGCAATCAGGAGACATCAGCTTCTCTCCTGGGCGTTCCTTCTCCCTGGGAGATTGGACAGCGCTACAGCCAGGGACAAGGAACGCCCAGGAGAGAAGCCGATGTCTCCATCGCTCCGATAGTAGTAATTAGCATACGGAGCAGGAGACTGGGGCACAGCGGGCGAACGGATCGGCGCCCAGGAATAATAATAGGTGCAGGGAGATCCCTGGGCGCCGCTCTATCTAGCCTGCTAACTTAACTAAGTCCGGACCCATGAAAGGTTGTCCTATTATTGGTGGCGCAGTGCGCCTGCCCCTCTCTCCTCATTGGCAGCGCGGCACAGGGGGAGGGAGAGACTGTTTCCTTCTCCCCTGTGCTGCTGAGGGAACATGAGCACGCTGATAGTGCGCTCATGTTCTGTGATACTAGACTGCGCAGACCAGTATAGAATTTTTTTTTAATCCTGGTATTGATACGATGAACATGAGAGCGCTGTATCGATTGGGTATCGAAATTTCGATACCCGCAACAACCCTAATTGGCATGGTGTTGGACACTGCTGGAACCCATGGCAGGTGTCCCCTCGCTGTTTATCTCAATCCAGGGGGGCTAAACTGCAAGCGTATCCATGTGGCATCCAAACTGAAAAATCAAGGCAGAAACTGCAGTGACTTCTGTTACAGAATACCCTTAAGGGCTCATTCAGACGGCAGTATGCTGTGCGCAAAAATGCAGATCCGTTTTTTTGAGGACAGTTCAGCATGTCCTCAAACAAAACGGATTGCATTCTGCATTTTTGCAGACCCATAGACATCTCATTTTCACTGACAAGTATAGGACGTTTCATTTGTTTTGCGGAGCCGTGGAATGGAAGAAAAGGGCCCCATAGAAGTAAATGGGTGAGCATCTAATCCGCAAACAAACGGCTCTGCATTTTTGATGACAGCACACGGCCATCTGAATGAGCCCTAAGGCAAATGAGCCTGGAGGCTCGCTTCAATATCGATCTTTATAATAACTGCTAATTTCTTTCAGAATACACCGCCAAATGTGGCTAGTGCTAGTCGAATAGCAGTGACCATTCAGTAACTCCTGGCATGGCTACAACTTTCAAAGTAACATAGTTTGTAAGGCCTCATGCACAGGTGGCTCGGAGGCAGACCCATTCACTTCAATGGGGCTGGAAAAGATGCGGAGAGCACACAGTGTGCTGTCCGCATCAAAAATATAATATGTCCTATTCTTGTCTGTATCACGGACAGGGATAGGACTGGTCTATTGAGGGCAAAATGCGGAACACACATGGCTGGCATCCGTGTTCTGCGGATCGCAAAACATAGTATGGCTGAAAAAAGATATCCGTCCATGCCCCTCATCACAGTCCTGGGGATAAATAGATGATGGGAGAGATCTCTGTACTGCCCCCTGATATATTTATACATAGTAATTAGATGTCCCCTCAGTCGTCTACAGGAGGCCAGAGGATGGTGTTGCCAGCACTGGTGACATCAAAGTCCTGCATAAAGGAAACCAGACGGATACGTTATGCTTGCCCATAGACTTGTATTATGACGGAACAAAAAGGAATCCCTCTTAAAGGTTTCCGTTTTGCATTACGTTATAACAGAATCCATAACGGGATTCCTCCACTGCCCGAATGCTTACAGGGTTTCTGTCAGCAGGAAAATGGGTTTTAAGGCTACTTTCACACTTGCGGCAGGATCCGCCGATTTGGATGTGACAAAGTATTTGCGAGACGGATGCGGATGCGGAACCGTCTCACAAATGCATTGCAAGAACGGATCCGTCTCTCCGCTTGTCATGCGGACAGACGGATCCGTTTTGTATTTTTTTTTCACCGGTCTGCGCAGGCCGGATCCGGCATTTTGAATGCTACGGTTTTATCTTTTGCCTGATCAGTCAAAACGACTGAACTGAAGACATCCTGAACGGATTACTCTCCATTCAGAATGCATGGGGATATGCCTGATCAGTTCTTTTCCGGTATGGAGCCCCTGTGACGGAACTCTATGCCGGAAAGGAAAACCGCTAGTGTGAAAGTACCCTAACCTGGCTGACCTTTGCGATGTACTAATGTCAGCTGAACATAACGTATAATATGCAAATGAGTCTCTAGACGCGGGGGGGCGCGCGATGCTCCTGCTCCTAGAGGCTCCGTTCTCCCACCTCTGGACACACCCTGCTACACTAGATTGACAGGGCCAGGCAGCGTTGGTCTCCTCCTGCCGTGGAAATCTAGCGCCTTCGCTGTCCCGTTTAGTATTCGCGCAGTGAGTGAAGGACTTGCTGTCTGACAGCTTCACTCACTTTGCCGAATACTAAACGGGACGGCGCAAGATTTCCACGGTCGACATGGGCCGGCAGGAGACCAACGCTGCCTGGCCCTGTCAATATAGTGTAGCAGGGCGTGTCCAGAGGTGGGAGAACGGAGCCTCTAGGAGCAGGAGCAACGCCCCCCCCAGAGACTCATTTGCATATTATACATTATTTTTTCTCAATAACTGGCGGCACGCAGTGAGATGGCACTAATATAGTTATGTTCAGCTGACATTAGTATATCACTACTGTCAGCCAGGTTAATACCCATTTTCCTGCTGACAGAAACCCTGTAACCTGTAAAATCCGGGTTCGCTAATCCCAACTTGTGACATGCCATTGCAACACACTAAAAGTTTTGATCTGTGGGGTTCCAAATGCTGAGACCCCACTGACTGCTAGAACGAGGCAAGAGAGGCGCTCATATAAAATGGTGGAGGAGAGTTAGCAAACATGGCCAGTTAAAAAATAAAATAAAAGAGGCCTTGCGACTACTTTTACACAAACAGTTGTAAGGTGGATTTCGGTTGTTTTAAAGTCACCCTCTATCCACAGGATAGCAGATAACTATTAGATCAGTGGGGGTCTTACCGCTGGGACCACCACCGATCACGGGGGGCCCCATACCCCCTGAAATGAACAGAGTGGCCGGTCGGGCATGTGTGCAGCTGCACCAGACAGCTCTGGATAGAGGATAACGTCAAACTGGAATACCCCCTTTATAGTTAAGTCTCAATTCCTTCTTCTGAAGCAAGGAGAGAAGATGTGCTATGAGGACTTGTCTCTCCTCCTTCCAGAGGTGGGCAGGGGTCTCAGCACTGGGCCCCAAACTTTTGATAGGTCTCTATGACAGCAAAAGCTTTCCTAAAGTATAGGGACGCTGCACAGTCTGAGTAGTTGCCCATGGGAAGCAATCACAGCGCAGCTTTCATCCTTCAGGAGCAGAATACAAAATGAAGGCTGCTCTGGACATCTCCTCAGAGAGTGAGGCGCTCAGCAGACACTGACCGCTCTCGGTATATTATTATATAGTTTACGATAAAAGTTGCACAGTTGTCGCCAGATAATTGAGAAAACGGTTGTTTATTAACATTAGGCCAGAGCCGCGCCTACGAGATCTGGACACAATGCGCGCTGAGGAGCGCACACAAGTCGCAGCCGCCGCCGGCTCCGTGCACGTCAGCTGAGGTGAGCAGGCTGCAGGAACGTGAGGCGTCCTCGCACTCCAGGCCACTCTCCAGCACTGCTGCGCGCCCCTACCGACACAACAAGCACCCGCACATCCCGACACACGGCCGGGCGTCCGCCATGACAGCAGCGCATGCTCACACGAGCGGTCTCCTCCGCTAGGCCAGCTCCCGTCTCTGCGCCGTTACTTTATGGCACGAACAGTAACGTAATACAGAGAGCAGACGTCTGCGCCCGGGCAACAGCCGCTTTTATAACACGCCGCCAGACACCGAGAGCGCGCACAGCCACCTGTTCTGGGTCACACCCGCGCCCGCCGTTTGGCGCCATTACGCGGCGGGAGCGCTTACCTTGTGGCCGGCCGCGAGCCGCTCTATGACGGGGAACTACGTGAGTTGTGCACGTCTTTGTGAGGCTCCTGTGCATGCGCCGTGAGGAGAGGGCGCGCCGCGCAGGCACAGGACTGCCCAGTACCGGGGCGGGGGCGCCATTGGCGCCTCTGCCAGTGCGGGGAGCGAAGTTGGCAGCGAACGCTGTTTACATCTGTACCACATTCATTCACACTGTATCAAAAAGGTAACGGCCTCTTGACTTATTTCGGCCACACCAGCTGACAAGACGGCGCGAGGGGGAGGAGCTCCGGCGGGGAGGTGCGCAGTAACGAGCGGGAGCGGCAGGTGCGGGCTCCCGCGGGAAGTCACGTCAGTGCAGCGCGAGCTACTCCGTGCGTGACCTGCAGACGGCAATGCCCGGCCCGTCCCAGGCTTTGGAGGGGACGAGGCTGCCCTCGTGTGGTAATGGAGGAGGCAGCACCTCTACAGTCAGCGGGGCACATTTACTAAGGGTGCTTTCACACTAGCCGCATTGAGTTCCGTCCTAGGGGCTCAATACTGGAAAAAAGAACTGATCAGTTTTATCCTAATGCATTCTGAATGGAGAGCAATCCGTTCAGGATGCATCAGAATGTCTTCACTTCAGTCACTGTACGGTTTTTGGACGGAGAAAATTCTCTGTCCAAAATAACGGAACACTTGCCGGAATGCCAGATCCGTTTTTTCCGGATGACAACCGGAGAGACGGACCCGGTATTGCAATACATTTCTGAGACTGATCCGGATCCGTCTACAAATGGTATCCGTTTGCATACAGATTGCCGGATCCGGCAGGCCTGCCAAAATCCAGCGACGCTAGTGTGAAAGTACCCTAAGACTGCGGAACAGGTGAAAATGGGACTTTTGGCTATTTTTATTTTTATTTTTTTTAACTAAAATAGTTGCAGGTCCCTTCCGTTTGTTATCATTAACCATTTAAACAAGTTGTGCCAAGTTCTTAAAGGGATTGTCTCACTTCAGTAAGTGGCATTTATCATGTAGAGAAAGTTAATACAAGACACTAATGTATTGTGATTGTCCATATTGCCTCCTTTGCTGGCTGGATTCATCTTTCAATCACATTAGGCACTGCTCATTTCCATGGTTAAAGACCACCATGGCACTGCACATAGGCTTGTGCTTTTTCCTCTATTGTGTAAGCATGACCACCACTGATGGATTGCAGGGTGGTCTGTAATCATGGAAACGAGCAGTGTATAATGTGATGGAAAAATGAATCTAGCCAGCAAAGGAAGCAATACATGATGAATGCCTCTGTCTGAAGTGAGACAACCCCTTTAACTTTAAAGGGGTTGTCTCATCATGGACAATGAGGGTATATCGCTAGGATATGCCCCCATTGTCTTATACGGAGAACGGACTCCGGCAAGGTGGTGGCTGGAGGACTCCGGTCCGTCCACCACCAAGCCGGCTTCCCATAGAAGTGAATGGGAGCGTACTGCGCATGCGTGGCCCCCGTTCCCATTCCTTTCTACGAGGCCGATGTAAATAGCCAAGCCAGCGCTCGGCTATTTTCGCCGGCCCCATAGAAAATGAATGGAGGGCTGCTGCGCAAGCGCAGTGCGCCCTTCTTCACTTTCGGGGCTCCATTCTCAATATAGGTGCAGGTCCCAGCAGTGGGACCCACACCTATAAGACAATGGGGGAATATCCTAGCGATATGCCCCCATTGTCCATGATGAGACAACCCCTATCCACAGGATAGTGAATAATTGGCTGAATGCTGGTGGTCCGACCCCTGCCCATCACTGAAACGGAGGTCCTTAGCCCAGATCTAGCGGAGCGGCAGGCGAAGCATGTGCACTGCAGTCCGTTCACTCTTTGAGAGCACCAGTGATATCTGAGGGCTGTATTCAATCTCCAGAGCTCCCATGGAGAATGGAGCAACACTGCGCATGCATGAGCTGCCGCCCCATCAGAACAGGGAAACGGGACCCCTGTTCTCGTGACTGGTGGACAGAGGGGGTAACTTAAAAACTTTGCACACTCCCTTTAAAGACACAGACAGATTTTGTATTTTGATATTTATTTATTTTTTGCTCTGCCTTCTAAGACCCATAACTTTTTAAGTTTTTCTATTCATACAGCCTTGAAGGGGTTGTCTCACTTCAGCAAATGGCATTAATCACATAGAGAAAGTTAATGCAAGGCACTTACTAATATATTGTTATTATCCATATTGCTTCCTTTGCTGGCTTGATTCATTTTTTCATCACATTATACACTGCTCGTATCCATGGTAACGACCACCCTGCAATCCAACAGAGATGGTCGTGCTTGTAAACTATAGGAAAAAGTTCTGGCCTATGTGAGCTACCACAGTCCCAACCACCAGAGAGGTCGACGCTTTTTCCTAAATTAGGCATTTTCTTCACCAGTGGACTTTATACTAATGGCTCATACACGCAAACATATTTTTTGGCCTCATCCTATCTTCATTTTTTCAGGTTGGATGTGGACCCATAAACCATCATTGGGGCCGCAAAACAGGCACTGGTCGTGTGCATGAGCCCTAAGAGAGGTGTTTAACACCAGTCTTAGTATATATCTCCCCCATTGTTTCTCAGTAATCAGATAGGTATATTAACCCTTTCCCGACATGTGACGTACTATGTGACATCTTTAAAGATGGCGCCTGCTCCTGGGCGGAGCGGGTGTCATAGCAACTGGGTGCCTGCTGTTTCATACACCAGACACTTGTGGCTAATGTCCGCGACTGGCAGTAATGCCATTTGCGGACATTCAACCTCTCAGATGCCATGGTTAATCCTCACCGTGGCATTTGAGCACGCTAAATACTGGAAATACAGGAGGCTGCTGCACAGTGTTTCCTGTGGAGCCTGTAGTAGGGTTCCATAAGAAACTAGTAAAATCATCATTGACTCCAATGCTAATATATTGGAGTCTATGACAATAGAAATCTAATGATTGCTTGTTATAGTTCCCTAAAGTTTTTAAAAATAAAAATTCAAATCACGCACATTCGGCTGATTGGGAGGGACGTTCAATGTGCTTGCATATTTCCGGTTTACAGCTGCCATGACCATTTTATTGGGGAGGTATATACATAGGCCTTCGACACTTTTACTGTGCACCACTTATGGAGTATCCGGTGGGGCATCGCACTACAGAGGACAAACACTGCTGAAGAAGCCAAGAAAGGTTTCTTCTTGATATGGAGCATTATGTTACTCCCTTCCCACCCCTCTTGCCCCTTCTTTCAGCCTTCTCCAGCAATCCTCTAGGGAGAAAGTGTTTCTATCCCAGGAGGATTCTTCGGAAGACCGTGATTCATCAGATTTCTGTTTTGATTCTAATCATCATCTTCAGTGGAAGAATTTGAAAGAAAATTTTGTTTCCAATAGAAGATATGGATAAGTTATTAAAGGCTATTAGATCTACTATGAACTTGGAGGAGGTGAAAGAAGATAAGTCTGTAGAAGATGCTATGTTTGAAGGGTTACAGGAAATGAAGCATAGGTGTTTCCCGGTTCATAAAAATATATTGACCTTGATAGATAAAGAGTGGAAAAAAATAGATAGAAAAAAGTGTTTATCCCTAGAGGTTTAAAAAGGAAGTATCCATTTGAAGAAGCGTTCTCATCATCCTGGAATAAAGCCCCCAGGATTGATGTCACCATTTATAAGGTGTTCATGCTTATCCTTTGACAATTTGGGGGTCCTTAAAGACCCTCTAGACAAAACAGCAGAGTCCCTCTTAAAATATGCATGGAAATCTGCTTCTGTCCTCCTTCCAAATATTGCAGCCACAGTTACAGCCAGATTTTTAATCATCTGGCTGAAACAGTTGGAAGCACAGTTGAGAGACAAGTGTTCCAGGGATCAAATTATTTCTTCCTTACTTACCTTAACGAAGGAGGCAGACTTTCTATCTGACGCTTCTGTTGAAGCAGTGAGGTTAGTTGCTCAGGCAACTTTACTGGCAAATTTGGCCCGCAGGGCCTTATGGTTAATAGAACTGAGGCCAAGGAGATATGTCTTCTAAGCAGAGATTATGTGGGATCCCATGCCAGGGAGAGTCTTTGTTCGATTCTGCCTTGTATCAGCAACTTGAAAAAGCAGCAAACAGGAAGAAGCGATTTCCGGGTTCAGGATATTTCCCCTCCTCTTCATCCTCCTCTTCTAAAGCTAGAACACCCTTTTGGACTTTTTCTAGAATAGGAGGGAGAAGGCAGCTTAGAGACAGACCAGAAAAACAGATCCTCTGGTTTTCAGAGGTAATGGGTTCATCTTTGGAGGCACCTTTTTCTGTAGCAAAACAATGAGGCCAAACTAAAGGTAGGAGAAAGATTAAAAAATTTCCCCCTCACCTATGATGGCACCCATGCGAACAGGACCTCCCATCCAGGACAGGAAACCTGAGAAGATAAAAAGGTTCACACCCCCACCACACCTCAGTTCAGGTTTCCTGTCCTCCGGATAGGAGGTACCTGAGGAGCTCTGGCTCTTTTTTATAAGTCGGTTCTCATCTTCGGGGGCTGGCGAGGTCCGGGTCTGCTCTACCGTAAAGGGACCTATCCCTGGCGGCGTCAGTCTCCTTGGGGAGCCTCTACCTGAGCCTGTTTCTTCCTCCTGCATCCCCGCTAGCCTCCCGGGGAGCCGCTGTGGCCGTGTTCGGGCAGCTCCCGGTCCATTGCTGCGGGATGCCCTGCGTCCCGCTTCCAAGATGGAAGCGCATTTTCCTCAACGTTCTGTGCGTGTGCGTGGGGACAGCCTCTTCCAGCCTTAGACGTCCTATCCGGGCGACTGCCGGAGGAGGTGTGGGCATCCTTAAGCGTGGATTAGGCGTTCTCTGGGGACCTATGAGTTTAAAGGAGCCGAGGCACGGCATATAAATTGGCAGCAGGAGTGCCTTGAATGCACACAGTGCTGTGCAGGATCTGTGTTTCCACCAGCATGTCGGAACCAGGTGATACAGGATGCGCCGTCCCCCTGGAACCCTCGAGGCCTGCAAGCCCGGTATTGGTCCTAAGGTGTAGGGAAGCTTGACTCTGCTTTTAGTGAGATTTATCCTTTCCATATTAATTTGGGTGTTGTTTTTGCTTTATTGTTATAGGCAGCAAAAACAACTAGAAAATCATCTGAAAAGATTAAACATAAAGAGTGTGGATCATGTAGAACAGTTTTAGCAGCCTCTTATGTTAAGACATTATGTCAAGCATGTATAGATAAGTTGGTTATGGAAGAGTCTCTCAGTTTATCTAGAAATATGAGGGCTTTGATACACTCAGAAGTTAAAGCGTCTATTAAATCACTTGGTCCGGGTTGTCCAGGGTCTCCAGACAGGTCTTCTTATATTAAGGACCCTGATTCAGATTTTTCTGATGAAGAAGAGGATAGAGAATCCGGCCAGGCCCAATCAGAGGATTCTTTCTCTTCAGAAGAGGACTCAGTGGGAGGACTTTTTTTTTCCACCGGAAGATACCAATCCCTTATTGAAAGCTGTTAAAGCCACTATGCAATTAGAGGACATAAAACAACATAAATCTATTGCTGACAAAGTTTTCGAAGGTCACAGCCCTAAAAAGCATAGAGCTTTCCCCGTTCATAAAAATATGGAAGCCCTTATCAAAAATGAATGGAAAAATCCTGACAGGAAATTTTTCATTCCTAATTCAGTAAAAAGGAAATATCCATTTGAAGAAACTGTAGCAGGAATATGGGATAAAGCTCCCACCATAGATGTGCCACGGCTGAGAGTGGGGGAAACCCTCAACTGTGCGATGTTATATGAATAAGGAAGCTGCTAGGCCAGGACAACAGAATCAGGGAGCAGGTCACCTCCTAAAGCGTCCCTAACTCTGACCCTGACTCCTAACCGTATGAGCCAACCCAGATGGAAGGAGGGCTCATACTCAGGAACCTCGAGTCCCTACTAGCCCTGAGGAAATCCCTGGACTAGGAGCAGGGTAAGACTACCTGTTCCTCCTAGACACGGACGAACAGGTGTCTAAACTGGCCAAGCTGCAAGGAAAGGGAAACATATACAGACATGGCAATGGCAGGTAGTGAAACTAGTACCACACCAACCTGCCACAGACACACAGACTGGAACCCGTGCACAAATGCTAATGTCCACACCAAACACAAAAGGACACAGCACACACACAAAGCACACAGGAACCCAGACAACCATAAGCTGCAATAAAGATAGAGACACCACTAGACATATAAAACAACAATGTCTAAACATATCTTATGACCACAAGGGTGGCCCTCACTAGATAGATGGTATAATACCAGGAGGATGACTCCAGCATAAACATGGCTGAAGTACCCCTCAGCTACAGGCATCCAGCAGAGGCTAAAAAGCCCAAGTAGCCACACCTACACACAGACACACCCAGTGTTCACACACTAAGAAGGGAGTTAACCCTTCCTACACCAGGCAAAGAACGGAAACCACTTAAAGGGAAATACACACATAAACACCACACTCCACCTGTTACCGCCGGCAACGGCATGCGTGGCAACCATGTCCTGGGAATCAGCCAGAAGGCCGAGACACTGCCACCACATGCACACAACACCACACGTTACCGCGAGCAACCGCAAGTGAAGGGAAAATGTCACAGTGCACACCATGCAGACAAAAGGCACACCTACAAAGATAGGTTGCCAGGTGCAACCGCATGCCCTTAACAGCAAGCTGCCTAGCAACAGCTCAGGCTGCTATACTTCGAATAACATCCTGTTGCCAGCGGCAACCACACGTGAGGCCACATACTTCAGCCCTCACCTGTGATTGATAACAAGACCAGACCGCGGCAACAGCATGCGAGTCCAGGAATCGTGACCATGAGCATGGTCGTGACAAGTTGCTCCAGTACCAAAAATATCGAAAAGATCGGCTCTACCCTTTGATGATTTGGGCTGTTTAGCGGACCCTTTATATAAGAAAGCAGATGTCTATCTTTGACGTGCTTGGGAGTCTGCTTCAACTTGTCTTAGGCCGGCGGTTGCCGCCTCTTGGGTCTCCAGGTCCTAAAGACTATGGTTAGATCAACTGGAGACTCATATTAGGGACAAAAAACATAGAGAGGAATTATTAGCTTCCCTCCCTACCTATTCCAAAGCATTGGTTGAGAGAAGGATTCAGACCATTCCAAGCGGCGCTGATGCAGAAAAGGACTCAGTGCTACAATGTTACCATGAACGGTAATCTTTTATTCAAAAGTTGACACGTTTCAGGGGCGAACTGCCCCCTTCATCAGGACAATAAAACTTTTACATGTGAACACATCCTTTGTCATTATTTCTTTTATGCACTCCGTTTGAGCGCGATGTGCAGAAACACAGGGGGCGGGGCCGGTTTAGGGGCGGGAGAGTGTGGGGGGTTGCTAGGATACCGTGATGTCCTTCTAATTGGGAGTCAACCAATGGCCGTGTTTAGTGGGCGGCATTAGTGGTCAGCTGGTTGCTGGAATTGATGGGCAGCGCCAGCATTCACATCACATGCCGTGTCTCCGACTGACCTGTGTGGGGCGTAGACCAAAGGCGGACACGTGATCATATTTTGTGACGTATAGTAGGGCATGTCCAGTGAATCCACATACCGCGGTCATGTGCCTCTGATCACCTGACCGGCATTCGCCTGATTTATTTGTGGAATGGCATCGGGGAGGAGCATACACCCAGGGTAATGTGGGTGGTGCATTCACTGTGTGGGAGGCGTAAGTGCCGTATCTTATACTCAATTGATGACACTGAAAGGAATGGGAGTAAGTCCAAATACAAAACGTAGATGATTATGAAAGAGAAGCACACAACATCCTCAATGACATCCTATACTACCGGGTAACATCAGAAAATCCCTTCCCAGACGTAACAAAGAGGCTAATAAACCTTATATTAAAAAAAGGCCTATGAAAATCAATACATAAATAAAAAAGAAAAAAAATTCCTTACACCAAAGGCACCATCCAGTCCCTATTTTTACCATTTACCAAAAATACAGAGAACCCCCCAGGGAGGCCCATTGTGTCAAATACAAACTCAGCAACAAGTTATTTATCACATTACCTTGATCTATTCCTTCAACCATATGTCCAGAATCTACCAAGTTACCTACACGATTCTAGACAGCTAATGGAAGAAATCGGCAATATAACATGGGAAAGCACATACGCACTATTCACTATGGACGTTACAGCATCATATTCAAATATCGAACACAATTTGGGTATTGAATGCGTGGAAACTACATTGCACAACAATACCACCTTCAAATCACCACAGATTAAATTCCTATTGGATAGTTTACGTTTTATTTTAGAAAATATCTTTTTTATTTACAATGGCACCACATATCACCAATGCCGCGGTACCTCGCTGGGTACGAAAGTGGCACCAGCTTTCGCAAATATATTCATGGGCCACTTTGAGAACACACACATTTTCAATAACCCCATCACAAACAAGCAGATCGTCTACTACAAAAGATATATATAGACGATATCTTTATTGACTGGAACGGTGATGAGCGTTCAGCACTAAAATTTCATGGGAAACTCAATAATACAAATTGGGGGATTATGTTTACCCCAAATTACCCAAAAACCCAAATAAACTTTCTAGACATCTCCATCAACATTAAAAATAATATTCTTACAACAAAAACGTATTTTAAACAACTTGATACCAATAGTTACATACACTATAAGAGTTTCCATCATAAAAAATGGCTCCAAAATGTACCATACAGCCAATACAAACGCATAAGGCGTAATTGCACAGAGAATGCTGATTTTAAGGAACAAGCAAAAATCATACAAAAAAGGTTTACCGACAAAGGTTACCCAAGCAAGTTGCTAAAAGATGCATACCAAAAGAGCGCAAAAAATACGCAAAAAGAATGCTTAACGAGCACAGTTAAAGAACAAACATAAACATTTGAAACATTTAAATCTAATCACACAATACAATACTTCAAATAAAACAATCCGTACAATATTGACCAAACACTGGGACATTTTGAAACCGGATCCATATCTCGAAAAATACCCCCCGAAAAAAACGTTGATCAGTTACAGAAGAGCGCCTACAATAAAACGCACTTTAGCCCCAAGTAAACAGAAAAAACATACAAAAACTAAAAATACAACCATAAAGGAACCTGTGGGCAGCTTCAAATGCGACACAAGACGGTGTCTATGCTGTGACATGATCACACACAATAAAAAAACTTTCAGCTCTACGAAAAATGGTGCCACCTTTCCAATAAAACATCACCTAACCTGCAAGAGTAGCTATGTGATATACTTAATTGAATGCGAATCCGGCCTCCAGTATGTAGGCCGTACAACACAAGCATTACATTGCAGGGTCAACCAACATAGACATAACATACAAAAACTATGCCCAAAACATAGTATTTCGCGACACTGCGCAACTACACCTGAAAAAAATAAACACACACTAAGGCTCACTACCATTGACCATATACCGGACAACCCGTATAATAGATTCAGTAACCTCCAGAGAAGAGAGGTATATTGGATCTGCCAATTGGACACCCTGACTCCATACGGACTAAATGAGATGAGTGAAACTGTACTGTAATTCATGCCCTAAAAACCTGAATAACTTAGTGGCCAACCACTGGATATATTCTTTTATATATGTTTTTATACACGTGTGTGTGTGTGTGTATGTATGTATGTATGTATATATATATATATATATATTTTCATACATATTTATATTTTATGTGTTTAGATATTTTTATGGGTGTATATATATATTCCCTCCATGTATTTATTTATTTCTCTATTTTATCTGAGACGACTGTATCCCTTATATGTCTCCGCTTTTAATGTGCTAATACTCTAGTCTATTACACTAGGCTGCTATGTGCAGATAGAAATATAGGTATAGGTCCATATGCCCCATTGATCTCTGTACATGCACAACCTTTTAGCGTTTTATATTAGATAACGATACCAAGGATATATGTTGCGTTTAGAAAATTTGGACTTGCTCCGATTCCTTTCAGTGTCATCTATTGAGTATAAGATACGGCACTTATGCCTCCCACACAGTGAACGCACCACCCACATTACCCTGGGTGTATGCTCCTCCCCGATGCCAATCCACAAATAAATCAGGCGAATGCCGGTCATGTGATCAGAGGCACATGACCGAGGTATGTGGATTCACTGGACATGCCCTACTATACGTCACAAAATATGATCACGTGTCCGCCTTTGGTATACGCCCCTCACACGCCAGTCGGAGACGCGGCATGTGATATGAACGCCACCCATCAAACCCGGCAACCAGCTGACCACTAAACACGGCCATTGGTTGACTCCCAATTGGAAGGATGTCACGGTATCCTAGCAACCCCCCATGCTCTCCCGTCCCTAAACCTGCCCTGCCCCCTGTGTTTCTGCACATCGAGCTCAAACGGAGTGCATAAAAGAAATAATGACAAAGGATGTGTTCACATGTAAAAGTTTTATTGTCCTGATGAAGGGAGCAGTTCGCCCCTAAAATGCGTTGACTTTTGAATAAAAGATTACCGTTCATGGTAACATTGTAGCATGGAGTCCTTTTCTGCATCAGCGCCGCTTGGAATGGTCTGAATTCTTCTCTCAATCGATTCTTCCTTATCCCATTGACTGTGAGCCATGGAAAAGGGCACAGACCTGGGCAGCAGACGCAGAGTCCTTCCCGCAAGCTGGACGGGAAAAATCCAGCAAGGCGATCTATAGGTGTTGTGACTCATCACAACCCTATATGGTAAGCATAATCAGTGTATTTGCATTATCATACTTGTAAGGTTCTCTTTTTCTCTTCCATGTACCTTTTCCAAAGCTGCAGACTTCCTGGCAGACGCTTCTACTGATGCGATCCGTTTTTCCGCTAGAGCAGCTGCTATGTCTAATGCTGCTAGACAGGCTATTTGGCTCAAATCATGGAAGGGGGAGGGGATCAGGGTTCCAAATCTAGACTCTGCTCTCTTCCATGTGAAGGATATAGGTTGTTTGGTTCTTCCCTTGATGACAACCTAGAGAAGACCTCAGATAGGAAGAAGGGGTTTCCGATTCCTCAAAAAATGTCTGTTGGTTTTTTGTTCAAGCCCGAGGACAGTTGTCCAAAGGAGAAACAACAATGACGCCAGGTCTCAGGTGTGGGGGAAGGCTGTCCCTCAGAACAAATGGGTCCTAGGTGTGATAGAAAATGGATTCCGGCTGGAATTCCTTTCTCATCCACAATTTTTATTTTTTGCTCAGACAGCCTGTCCCAAAAACCCGGACAAGAGAAAAGCCAAAGCCTTGGAATTGGAAGTTTTCTCCCTCTTAGACAAAGGGGTTGTCTGCCCGGTCCCCAAGACAGAAAGGGGCAAGGGGTTCTACTCCTCGCTATTTTTGGTAAAAAAAAACAAATGAGACATTCAGAGTGATTTTGAATCTAAAGAAACTAAACAAAACCCTGTTTTACAAAAAGTTTCGGATGGAGACAATAAAGTCAATTGTGGATCTCTTCTTCCAAGATTGCTGGATAGCGGCCTTTCTCAGACTGTCTGGAATTACTCTAGTACCTTACCTAGACGATTTTTTTTTACTAATCTCCCGATCAAAAGAAAAACTAGAAAAAGATATAAGATTCTTTTGCTCCCTTTTAGAAAATCTAGGATGGAGGATAAACTGGAAAAAATAATGTCTGACTTTTTTGCAAGTTTGTACTTTTCTGGGGATTCAGCTGGATTCCCGTCTGCAAATAAGTTTTCTTCCGCTTTCAAGAAAAGAATCAATCAGGGAACACGTATGGTCAGTGTTCCTTTCCTACCAGTGTTCTTTCAGGGAAGCGATGGCGGTACTCGGGCAGATGACAGCAGCAATCCCTGCAGTACCTTATGCACAGATTCACTCGAGAGCTGCAAACAAACATCCTAAGATCATGGGACAGCTCCCCTTATTGCTTGGATCAGAGTTTCCATATTTCCTCAAAAACGAGACTCTCCCTGCTGTGGTGGACGATTGAGGAGAACCTGTCCGCAGGGATGCCCTGGACAGTTCTAAACTCAATCAGAATTACTACAGATGCCAACCCGGAGCCCACTCCCAGAACAGGTGCTGGCAGGGGAGATGGGATTTAAACATGAGGAAGACATCCTCCAACTTCAAAGAATTAAAGGCAGTAGAAATGGCACTGAGGTTTGCAATACCAGAGGTAGAACACAAGAAGATTGTCTTCTATTCAGACAACTCTACAACAGTGGCCTACATAAACCATCAGGGAGGAACAAGAATCCCTTCTCTTCTACTCCTATGTCTGAATATCTTTCAGATAGCAGTGCATCTGAAGGGGAAGGAGAACATCATAGCGGACTTTCTAAGTGAATTTTCTCTAAAACTAGGAGAATGGTGCCTAAACAAGGAGATTTTTTTTACAGATAGTCCAGAGGTATGGTCCTCCTACGGTGGACCTTTTTGCCTCAAGAGCAAACAGAAAGGTGGAGAGGTTTTACTCCCTCAACCATTTGGAAGACCCATGGCAATAGATGCGCTAGCACAGGATTGGAGTCAGGAGCTAGGATATGTCTTCCCTCCTTTTTGCCTTATTGCCCAGGTGCTAAAGAAAATAGAGAGAGAGAGGGCCTCTTTTTTCTTGGTAGCCCCAAGGTGGCCAAAAAGATCTTGGTACTGCAGTCTGCTAAGAATGTCAGTGGAAACACCGTGGACCCTTCCATTGAGGAGAGATCTGCCTTTTCAGGGCCCTATAGTTCATCCCAACCCGAAAATGCTCCATCTCTCGGTGTGGATTTTGAAAGGGGAGTCTGGTCGGGGAGAGGATTATCCGCTAAAGTAGTCACTGCAAGAAAATATAAAAAAATTTGGAAGATCTTTTCAGCTTTTTTAGGGTTTAACCCAGACCCCTTTAGGCCTCCTGAAGTTCCAAAGATTTTGGAGTTTTTACAAACAGGGCTAGATAGGAATCTTAAGGCATCTACGTTAAAAGTCCAAGTAGCTGCTTTGTTATTTCTTTGATGCCAAATTAGCAGACCATCCTTGGATTAAACGTTTCTTGTCGGCAGCATCAAGAATGCACCCTTCTATAAGACCTTTGTCTCCCCCCTGGGACTTAAATACTGTCCTTCCGGCACTATCGCAAAATCAGTTTGAACCATTAAACGAAATTTCCATTAAAATGCTTTCTTTCAAATTGGCCTTTCTCTTAGCGATAATATCTGCTAGATGGGTTTTGGAAATTCGGACAAGGTGATTATTAGACCACAACAATCCTTTTAGCCTAAAGTGGTCTCAGATTTTCATAGAAGTCAGGATGTGATTCTACCCTCCTTCTGTCCAAATCCAACCAATAGGTTGGAAGAGAAATTCCATTGCTTCGATGTCAGAAGGTGTTTACTTTTCTACATAGAATCCACGTCATCATGGAGGATAGACAAAAATCTCCTTATTCAGTTTGTGGGTAAAGCAAGGGGGCACAAAGTCTCTACTAGTGTTATAGCTATGATAGGTAAAGAACGCTATTTCCCTGGCTTATTTCTCCCTTAGCTTGACTCCTTCAGGATTCAGGGCTCATTCCACTAGAGCTGTGGCCGCCTCTTGGGCGGAAAAGGCGTATGCTTCTCTGGCCCAGATGTGAAGGGGCGGCTACCTAGAGCTCCCCCCATACTTTTTTTTTTAGACATTACAGACTGCATCTTGACTCAGATGCAGATTTTGGCCGAAAGGTGCTTCAGGCTGTAGCACCCCCTAATTTCTTTACCTTAAAGTTTATTCTCACATGGGTGCCGTCATGGGTGAGAGGAAAACAATAATTGCTCTTACCGGTAATTGTTTTTCTTGAAACCCATGACGACACCCCAAAAATTTCCCTCCCATAAAAAACCCCCCACAAATATATATATATTTTTTTCATACTCAGTAACACAATTTGTTACCTTTCTAGTAGTTAGAAGGGAGATAATTTACCAATAATTTAATTTATCCTTGTTCTAGTACAAGAAAGAAAGGGTATTATTCTCCCCTTTTTCTGGATCTAAAACAGGTTCATTCAGGATAATCATAAATTTAAAGGATCGAAATAGATTTTTAGTATTCAAATTTTTTTTTAACTGGAGACTATAAAATCAACCTATCAACTGCTCTTGCCAAAAATTTTTATCGCAGTGTTAGATCTGATAAATGCTTACTATCACATCCCCATTTACCCAGAATGTTTTCTTGATTCTAGCAGCTTCATTCCAAGTGTTCGGAAACAGTTCAGAAAGTAATAAAGACTTTAGAAGACCTGGGGTGGATCATAAACATCAAGAAAAACTTCAAAAAGGAATCAGATTTTTGTAGGTCTTAATCTAGACTCAAGAGTTCAGAAGACAATTCTACCACAATAAAAGATTCTCTGGGTACAAACACAATTACACTATTTCAAGGTGTCTCTGAAGATTTCAATCAGAAAGGCGATGTCTGTTGTAGGATCCCTCACCTTGTGTATACCAGTGATTGAATGGGCTCAACTTCACTCTCGGAAACTTGAAGCAAAAGTCTTATTGGCATTCAAGAAAAGCAAAGGTTCGCTGGACTGCAGGTTTCAGATCTCAAACAGGACCTTTGGCAGACCTACAGGTGCATCCGAGCTAAACCTGATGGTAAATGCGTTAGGTAAAAAATTTCACTTTATTTCAATGGCTTTTGTCACAAGATGGCACGAGATGACACTGTTACATGTATTATCAGAGTCAATTTTAGCTCTGCTACATCTGTGTATTGGTGGCAGAAGATGGGAAACATGAACAAAGGCATTCCATGGAAACAACCAGATCAGTAGTGATGACCACAGATGCCAGTCCTCTGTTTTGGGGGGCACATCTAGTGGGACAGATATTTCAGGGTCATTGGTCACTAATGCAAAAGACATTTTTCTCCAACAGGAAGGAGTTGTTAGCAGTCAGACTAGCTCTAGAGGTAGCCCTGCCATTATTAGGCCCAGGCCATAACAGAATAATGTCAGATTTCCAAACAACTATAGCCTACATAAATCATCAACGGGGCACCAGATCAAGTTTACTGATGTTGGCGGCAGACAAGGGATAAAGGCTGGGATAAAGGAGTTTGTCATATCTCAGCTCTGTACATAAGGGGAAAAGAAAATCTTCAGGCAGATTTTCTGAGTTTCCACCAGTTAAAGCAAGGAGAATGGTCATTAAACCCAGAGATCTTTTCTAAATAGTGAGGATGTAGGGACTTCCAGTTATAGACCTTTTTGCAGCAAAGCAAAACAGGAAAGTGCACTGTTTCTTTTCTCTAAATCCCAGGAAATACCCATATGGAGTGGATGATCTCATGCAGGAGTGGAAATTCCCTCTGGTGTACACTTTCCCCAACAGTTCAGTTAGTCCCTTTAGCCCTAAAAAAGATCAGGGAAGAAAAGTCCAGAGTGATTCTCATTGCTTCCTTCTGGCCCAGGAGAGCATGGTTCACTTCCCTCAGAAGCATGTCAATCTCTGATCCTTGGATCCTTCCACAGATTCTGAACCTGTTGATGCATGGTCCGGTCTGGCATCCTCAGGTACGGAGTCTGTATTTAACGGCCTGTAATTTGAAAGGGAGATACTGAGCAGTTAGGGGTTCTCAGAAAAATGAGTGTCAATGTCACGAATAATGGGGTGAGGAGGGACACCAGAAAGACAACAGAAGGGAGAGGACAAAAAACTAGGCCTCAAGACTAGGGAGAAGGGAAAGGTCACCTCCTAGGAAACTCATAGATCTGGGCCTGACTCCTGTCAGTATGTATAGATCCTGAAGGTAGGAAAATATATATGCCGGAACCTAAACCCTGGTAGCCCTGAGATGCCCTAAAGGTAGTGAAAGGGAATGAGACTACTGGTTCCTTCCTAGGTGAACGAACCAGCGTTTCCCTGGGGCCTAGTAACAACAAGCACAAGGGAACAACCAAATAAAAGAGCAGTACAGCTTATCTTATAGAAAATGAATGAGCAGGAACACGAGCAAGGTCCACACACCAACTCCTCCAAATCCAAGCAAAAAATATCAACCGCATGGTATGAAGTGTAAAACCAAACTAAATAGGAAAGCAGTAATGACCACCAGCTGCGCCTGACAAGAGGTGTAGTCATTACCAAGCAACATCACTGAGAATCAAGCGACTGTCAGTTAACCTCACGTGCAGTCAGTCTCTCTGATCTTCTAACCTCTGTCACAGAAGGTACCGTGACAGGCTACTTGCCAAAAAGCAAGAAAGTGGTGACAATTTCCATTTATGCAATAATATAGAGGAAATGTATGTTGTTTACAGGCTTAGACCCTAAAATCTTCCAGAAACTGTACCCGTTTCACAGATTTTGGAATTTCTTCAAAAAGGTTTAGTTATGGTTGGCCAAAACACTCAAAGTTCAAGTTTCAGCCCTTTCTGTTCTCTTTGTCTAGAGCTTTGCAGCAGATCCCTGGGTTATTAGATTCTTTAGGTTGGAAGACAGTCACTCCAATTCTGTTACCAAAAGATGCTCCTTGGGATCTAAACCTGGTTCTTAATGCTTTAGCTCGGCCCCCACTTGAGCCTTTGGAATCTTATTTGATAAAACATCTTACCCTGAAGCTGGTGCTTCTTGTGGCTTTGACTTCTGTCGCATTAGTGAGTTACAGGCCATCTCAATCCCCCATTTACTGCTATTCTAGAAGATAGAGTGGTAATCCGAATGCATTTTCAATTTTTACCTAAAGTGGCTTCCATTCCTCCCTTTCTTTTTGTGATAGCCCCAAATCCGACAAGGAAAAGAAATTCCATACACTTGATGTAAGGTGATGTATTTTACATTATTTGGAGATCTCAGCAGAATGGTGTAAGTCCACAGCTCTTTTTGTTTTATTCCACAGCCCTAACAAAGGCAGGATACCTTCCGAAGCCAGGTGAATTAAATTGGGCATTTCCCTAGCCTATTTAGCTATGAAGTGGTCCCCTCCTTTGTCTTTAAAAGCCCACTCTACTCTGGCTATTTCTACTTCTTGGAATCACGAGATTGTATAGATGCTCACCTGTCTATTGTCATGTAAGGTGCTCAAAGTCTAGACTGACTCACCCAGTCAGAAAGAAGTATAAATAAGGTTTAATTGATAGACTGGCACACTGTATCTGGCAATTAAGTGGAGGACAAACAGGTGATAGTTGAATTAAATGATAATTTATTCCTAATATAGTAAAAAAGTTATGTGGATATATAAAAAAAGAGAATATACAGTACAGACCAAAAGTTTGGACACACCTTCTCATTCAAAGAGTTTTCTTTATTTTCATGACTATGAAGGCAAAACTATGAATTAACACATGTGGAATTATATACATAACAAACAAGTGTGAAACAACTGAAAATATGTCATATTCTAGGTTCTTCAAAGTAGCCACCTTTTGCTTTGATTACTGCTTTGCACACTATTGGCATTCTCTTGATGAGCTTCAAGAGGTAGTCCCCTGAAATGGTCTTCCAACAGTCTTGAAGGAGTTCCCAGAGATGCTTAGCACTTGTTGGCCCTTTTGCCTTCACTCTGCGGTCCAGCTCACCCCAAACCATCTCGATTGGGTTCAGGTCCGGTGACTGTGGAGGCCAGGTCATCTGGCGCAGCACCCCATCACTCTCCTTCATGGTCAAATAGCCCTTACTTTCAAAGTTTTCCCAATTTTTCGGCTGACTGACTGACCTTTATTTCTTAAAGTAATGATGGCCACTCGTTTTTCTTTACTTAGCTGCTTTTTTTCTAGCCATAATACAAATTCTAACAGTCTATTCAGTAGGACTATCAGCTGTGTATCCACCTGATTTCTCCTCAACGCAACTGATGGCCCCAACCCCATTTATAAGGCAAGAAATCCAACTTATTAAACCTGACAGGGCACACGTGTGAAGAGAAAACCATTTCATGGGACTACCTCTTGAAGCTCATCAAGAGAATGCCAAGAGTGTGCAAAGCAATAATCAAAGCAAAAGGTGGCTACTTTGAAGAACCTAGAATATGACATATTTTCAGTTGTTTCACACTTGTTTGTTATGTTTATAATTCCACATGTGTTAATTCATAGTTTTGATGCCTTCAGTGTGAATCTACAATTTTCATAGTCATGAAAATAAAGAAGACTCTTTGAATGAGAAGGTGTGTCCAAACTTTTGGTCTGTACTGTATGTATAAGATATAGTTAAAAATATAGAAACCTTATTTCTACTTCTTGGGCTGAGGCCACTATTGAGCAAATCTGCAAAAGTGCCATGTGGTCTTCTCCCTCTACATTCTTTAGACACTATCGTCTCCATTTGGGTTCTTCCTCTGATCTATTTTTTTTAGGAGAAAGCAGTGGTCCCTCCCTAAGGAAGAAGTGTTTCTCTGTAATTCTATCTGTGGTGCTGTCATATGAGAAGGGAAAAATTATGATTACACTTAACAGTATTCGGTTTTTCAGAACCCCACGACAGCACCCTTCCTTATACCTGTAACAGCAAAAACAAAAAGAATTTGGTGGTGCTTGTTATGTATTAAATGTGAATAACTCTCATGCTCTTTAAATCACTGAGGTAGGAGCGAGGCTCCACCTTTTTATTCTTTAGGTTTCCTGTCTCTTAAGGGGGGGAGGGGCAGGGGCAGGGGCAGGTCCTCTTTCTCTGTGGTGCTGTCGGGGGGTTCTGAAATCTGATTTCCAGTAAGTGTAATCATCATCTTTTTTTTTTTTTTTATCTGACATGTCACTTTATGTGGTAATAACTTTGGAAAGCTATTACTTAGGGTACTTTCACACTAGCGTTTTTCTTTTCCGGTATTGAGTTCCATCACAGGGGCTCAATACCGGAAAAAAACTGATCAGTTTTATTCTAATGCATTCTGAATGTAGAGCATTCCGTTCAGGATACATCAGTTCAGTCCCTCTTATGTTTTTTGGCCAGAGAAAATACCGCAGCATGCTGCAGTTTTTTCTCCGGACAAAAATCCTGAACACTTGTCGGAATGCCATTGAAATGTATTAGTGCCGGATCTCGCATTAAAATTGCCGCATTGACGGATCCGTTCTTCCAGTCCGCGCATGCGCAGACCTTTAAATCTGTGAAAAAAATAAATACCGGATCTGTTTTTCCGGATGACACCGGAGAAATTCAATGCATTTGTGAGACTGATCCGCATCCGTATCCGCCTGACAAATGCCATCCGTTTGCGTCCAGGTTGCCAGATCCAGCAGGCAGTTCTGGCGACTGAACTGCCTGCTGGAATCCTTTGCCGCAAGTGTGAAAGTACCCTTATCCAAGCCATTCTGATATTGGTTTCTCGTGGCACATCATACTTCATGTTAGTGGTAAATTTAGTTGATATGTTTTATCTCTCTAAAAATCAAAATTTTACAGAAAAATTTTCTATTTGCGCAAATCCATGAGAACAGAGCCAGTAAAGCTTTACTTTACACTGGTTTTGAAAAATCAGGGCCCAATGCTTTGAATTCAGTATTTAAAATAACTGTCTGAGGTACAGTAATGTTACAGAATTCATGTAAACCGTATTGATTTGGAACAGGTAATGCTTTTTTACATTTTAAACCAGATGTTACATAAAGGGGTTCACCGCTTTTGCAATATTGATAACCTAACAATAATTGTGGATTTTGCTATTTAAGAATTCAACTGTGTTCTTGTATATGTGTTTCAATTGGTTTACAGTTGAGATGTGAGCTTTCATATGTTTCCGTAAAAAACTGTATATTGTTCATCTGTGCCATTCATGTTCTGGTTCTGATCAATGGTCAGGTAGGTTGATACACTGCTCCAAATTAGATAGATACGTGCATGCACGGCGAGATAAATAACACTGACACTCTATATAAGGTCAAAGCATAACTCTAACTTATTAGGTGGCGGCTTCACATTATATATTAGTGGGAGGAGTGGGCTCACATGATTGTTTTTCTAGCAGGAAGGAATGTAAACAGGAAAAAAGTTTAAGACAGTTTCAAGTTTTTGCTGCAAATAGTTTCAATCATAGAATGCATACTGGGGGTTGTCTCTCGGACAGACACCATTTTGTAAGTGACAAGCAAGTATCTATTATATTCCATAACAGTCCCCCCTTGGACTCTTGATTGTAGAACTTTCCCTGCCTAGTGAACCCCTGGGAATACTATTCGCAATCCTCTTCACCCACAGTGGCGACAACCTACCCCTTTTGGGTAGACTCCCGGTTAATCGGACTTATGATAGTACCCTGGGATTCATCTTTCCCTATCTCGGTACGACATCGTAATTGGTGTGGGAACTTGTGTTGAATTCTTTGGTTTCCATTTCTTCTTCACCATAAAGCAGCATGATGGGCTGTTCAGTAGTTAAAGTCACAATTTTTTCACATATTTTTCGGACAGCGGGTACAATGCAACATAACACTACTGACATTAATACTAGCATAAAGACGATCACCATACCTATCTGGGTGAGGAAGGATTTCCAATTTTTGAACCATCCAAAGTAATCATCCCATGGGTCTGTTATCCCTGAGTTACGTTTTAATTCCTCTGAGAGGTAGTAAGCTTGTTTATTGCTTCAGTTACCTTCCCTTTGGGGCCCGGGATGTAGGTGCAGCAAATTTCGCCAATCATTTTACAAACTCCCCCAGTCTCTGCTAGGATCATATCTAGGGCCATCCTGTTCTGAAAGGCCACAGCAGAAGTAGCCTCTAACTGTTCTGCAATTCCTTTTAGGGCATCACGGGTGTAGTTTACAAATCTTTGCTGATTATAATATATGTAGTTTATCCAGTCGACGTTCTTGTTGATTGTAACCATTGGGAGTAGGGATTCAAATCCAGCTGCCACCTGATCTCTGGCCTTAAACTCGTTGGGGATCCCCCTTGGGACTCCTATTGCGTCTATATACACATGTAGGTCAAAGCTCCCCTGTGGGGAGGCCTCCCTTTTTGACCTCCCTAAGGCTGCTTTCACACTAGCATTCGGGTGTCCGCTCGTGCGCACCGTTTGAAGGGGCTCACGAGCGGCCCCGAACGCATCCGTCTGGCCCCAATGCATTCTCAGTGGAGGCGGATCCACTGAGAATGCATCCGCCTGCCAGCGTTCAGCCTCCGCTCTGCTCAGAGAGCGGACACCTGAACGCTGCTTGCAGCGTTCGGGTGTCCGCCTGGCCGTGCGGAGGCGAGCGGATCCGTCCACACTTACAATGTAAGTCAATGGGGACGGATCCGCTTGAAGATGACACCATATGGCTCAATCTTCAAGCGGATCCGTTCCCCATTGACTTTCAATGTAAAGTCTGAACGGATCCGCTCAGACAACTTTCACACTTAGAAAATTTTCTAAGTTTTAATGCAGACGCATCCGTTCTGAACGGATGCGAACGTCTGCATTATCGGAGCGGATCCGTCTGATGAAACATCAGACGGATCCGCTCCGAACGCTAGTGTGAAAGTAGCCTAAATAGGTTTTTTGAGTATACCCTCTAACTGTGGGGTCATCTTCTAGTATGTCAAGGAGCATTATGACTTTCGCTAGGGCTTATTCACCGGACCAATTGCCTTCTAACCTAGTTCTTATTTTTCCGTCTCCTCAGATCCAATAGATGTCCCCCAAAGATACCCTCTGATTTTCTAACCCCTCGTCCTCTGTGAAACCGCCGTGCTCCCATCCTGGCTCACAAACATTCAACTACCGTGTTCGGGGTTAGAGGGGGTTGTGCAACACAATCCGATCACAAAATCCCTTTCCATCACCTCACCACAGCTGCGCTTACCAGCGGCATTATGACCCAGTTCGTTGTTAGCCTGACTTGTCCCTTTAATCTTCTGGGGGCGGATTTCCTCCAGAAAATAAGGGCCAACATACAATTTCAGCAAGATGGAACAATACTCCTCGGGACAACCCTGTGCCCCGAGGAAATTTGCCCCCTAATGGCCCCCAGAACAATTAGTGATCGCAGAACTCAAAAATAACCCCTATTAAAACGTAACCTTTACTTGGTTCATTAAAGTATTATCTCCACACAAAATATCACTGAAAATGAGTAAAAAATATATATATATTTGGTCCAAGGTAACTTCAGCGGTAATTTCATTTAGATAAATATGTGCAAAAACCACAGGTTCAGGTGCTAACTTGGGAGGTTGGATAGTAGCGCCAAAATTTCCAGGTGCGCACAGCATATCCTTTCTTGTTCCTTATATGTCCCTGGAATACCGCTGTCTACAAGCAGAGCCCTCGTCCCAACAGGGATGACCCCACTTCTCGGTGGTGATCAGGTTTGCTCTCAAAGGGCATCTGTCAGCAGATTTGTACCTATGACACTGGCTGACCTGTTACATGTGCACTTGGCAGCTGAAGGCATCTGTATTGGTCCCATGTTCATATGTGCCCGCATTGCTGAGATGAAATGATGTTTTAATGTATGCAAATGAGCCTCTAGGATCAACAAGGGCTTTACTGTTACTCCTTAGGGCTCAGCTGTCTGCACTTTGACATGGCCAGGCAGGCATGATCACGTTTACCTGGCCTGGCCCTGTCAATCACTGTGCAGAGGACAAGCAGTTGCAGAGAGAGCAGAGCCATCGAGGTGTAACAGCAACACCCCTCATTTGCATATATTAAATAATTTTTCTCAGCAATGTGGGCACATATGGACATAGGACCAACACATGCCTTCAGCTGCCAAGCGCACATGTAACAGGTCAGCCAGTTTCATGGGTACAAATCTGCTGACAGATGCCCTTTAAGAGCAAACCTGATCACCAGCTTGTATGTAGGCCCCCTAGCACTTTGAGTGTATACATCGCAGACATTAAATGTAATGTCCACCTTTTAACCCCAGCTAGTTTTCAGGCTGGAAATTCTGTACTGATTAATTTCTTAATACACCGTTCAGCCATAAAATTAAAACCACTGACAGGTGAATTACCTGTGCCTGCGCCGCGAGCCGGTCTGAAACAAATGCGGTCACCGGGAGCAGGCAGTTCCGAAAACAGCCCGATGAAGGCCCCCGGTGGCTGTTCTCGGAACTGCTGCTCCCGGTGACCACATTTGTTTCAGATCGGCTCGTGGCGCAGGCACAGGGAAGGGATTACCTGTGCATCGCCGGACTTGTGAGTTAAGATGGCAGCCTGCATGTGTTCGTTGGGGAACACTGCGAACTGGCCATCACTGATCGCTATGAGGAACATTACTGGGGGGCAATGTGGGGGATAGTACTGAGGATAAAGAAGAGCACTGTGAGGTTAATTACTGGAGGAACACTGTAAATTACTACTGTGGGGCAGTAAGGGGGGCGATAATGCTGTAGGTGTCCTTTGCAGGACATTTTTATCAGGCGGCATTGTGAGTGACATTACTAATGTGTGGAAGTGTGGGGGACATTACTACTGGGGGGCATTGTGGGGGCTATTACTAATGAAGGGGCACTGTGGGGGCCATAACTTGCTGCATTATTGGGGGCACTGTAGAGGAATTAATACTGGGGACAGAATAAGGGGTATTACTGGTGGCACCAGGGACTTCTAATACTGAGGTACTATAAAGGCCATTTTGTAATATGAAGGCTGTATATGGGGCATTACTGAAGGCACTGGGGGCATTTTAATGCTGGAGCACAATAGTGGGCATTACTACTGGGGGCACTATATAGGACATTATTAATACTGGGGGCGAAATAGGTAATATTAATGCTGGAGGTACTGTCTGGGCATTTCTATTACAGGGGCATATTCCAGGACATTATTTTTGGGGACATTATACAGGCATTATTGCTGGGAGCACAATGTAGGGTTTTATTATTACTGGGAACATTTTAGCAGGCATTATTATGGGGGGGTTATTATTGCTGGAGACACTATAGGGACATTATTTAGTCAGCAGAATAGTGTTTGGGGGCATTGGGGAGTACAGTGGGCACAGCATTGGGAGTGGCAGCAGGAAGGGGAGTTTGTATTGAAAATGTGGGGAGGTTGATGTAAAAAATTGACAAATCTAACATGTCTGTGTTACAAACTCTGTAGAGACGAGACATGGCTGAAAGAATTTGTCATGGTGAACTGGATCAAACAGATGAGATGAAGAAAGAGAACCTCTACATCACAGGAGATGTCAATGGATGTAAGAGGTATGTATATGTTTAATTCTGTATGTGTAGTTTGGGGGAAGGGGGGGGGGGGTGGCACATTTTTTGCACAGGGGCCCTCTGCTGTCTGTGTCTGCCCCAGATTGTGGGCATCAAAACTTGCATATATGTGTGCGTGTTTGTATATACAGGGTTTCCCCGAAAATAAGACATAGGGCTCATACACACGACCGTATGCCCTCCGAGACATACAGTCCGTGAGCGGGTCATATGTCCCGGAGCGGCATACATTGTGCGCACGGGAGCGCACAGGATCATAGGTTACTATGATGCTGTGCGCATCGGGCCGTGCATTGTAACCTAAAATGCTGTGCGCTCCCGTGCGCACGATGTATGCCGCTCCGGCATATATATGGCCTGCTCACGGACTGTATGTCTCAGAGGACATACGGTCATGTGCGTGAGCCCATACCCATATAATAAGCCAGGATTTCTAAGTATTTGTGCAATATAAGCCATACCCCGAAAATAAGACATAGTGATAGGCGTGGCTAAGCGTACCGGCAAGGAGCGGTAAAGAAGACAGGTAGCCCTTCTCATCTGCAGAAAAGAAAGGATGATCCAGCACTTGTAGGATAGTTGCTCCAACTTTATTGGCGAAATGCTGATCACATACAGTGGACCCCTCTGCACACTTGCACCCCTTCATTTTAGGCGTTTCGACCACTTCTTGGTCCTAATCATAACTAACTAGTTGGTCTATGTCAAGGGCTGAAATACACCTCCCCACCTGTATCCACAGGGAGTAAATATTTTCTATTTCTATTTTGTATCCTCTATCTGTTAAATGTGCTCCGATGCTTGTAAAGTGCTACAATTTCTCCGAGCTCGCAGAAATTCACCCACTGGGATAGCTTTTACGGTGTGAATTGGGTGGTAACTGGTGGCTTTCAGGATTGTGTTGCCAGAAATTTATTTACAATAAGTTGTTGTTTCTACCCTTTGATTATGAGTACCCATCAATGTCAAATCCAGAAAATTGACAGTGTACGCATCAAAATGGTGGGTAAATCCAAGGTTGTATGAATTATTGTTAATATAGGAACGGAAGTCTGGTATGGCAGACATATCCGCATTCCAAATTAGGAGCAGATCATCAATGAATCTGCCATACCAGACCATACTGTTCCTAAAGGGATTTTGTTCTGAAAATATAAATCTTTCCTCCCAGTATGCCATAGCAATATTAGCTAAGGACTGTGAGAACCTAGCTCCCATTGCTACTCCACTTCTCATCTGCCCCATCGTGACAGCTGCTATCTCAGAGGTCTCTCTCACCCCACACAAACACCAGGGGAGATTGTTGTACCATACTTATTAAAAAATTAAGACATCCCCTGAAAATAAGCCATAATGTGTCTTCTTGAGGAAAAGTACAAATATAAGACAGTGTCTTATTTTCGGGGACACAAAAAAAAAAAAAAATATATATATATATATATATATATATATATATATATATATATATATTAGGAGGGCACACACAAGGGTCCGTCGTTGACGGAAGGTATGTGTCACCAAGGTTCCTGGCCTCGGTGAAGTGAGTCAGTATTTTCAGGTGTCAGCGGTAGCTAATGCTGATTGACGCTTTACTATTTTAGTATGGCTGTATAGCTGATCCGGGACGGCTCTTACTGGCAGTAAGCAAAGTGCTGGGTGGGTGACTACTCCCCACGTTCCAGGCCGGGTCTTGGGCTATAAAACACAGGCAGCACTGTCAGGTGGTGTGGATTACTCCTCTATGACAGTGGAGCTCTGTCAGTCTCGGTGTTGGGACCTGGGAGTTTGGGCCTGGACTAAGGCCTGCTACCTTGTTGGTGTTAAAGCAGGTGGATTCTGTTTGTCCAAGGACTTCTTCTTTGCTGCATGGTGTGAACGAACACCAGAATAACAAGGTGACTGTTTTCCTTGAAACAGACTTTTTGTATTGTCCCTTACTTAATGTGTGAATAGACACTGAACTGTTTAATTTAAAGACTTTGTTGTTGCCTCTATACTGCGTCCGCTAACCTGCCTATCGGAGCGAACCCCCACAATTGGTGGAGGATGCGGGCAATGCAGTGAGGCTGGCGTGAAGACAGAAATATTTTTGTTTTTCAGGGCACGGGTGTATGTCTTACATCAAACCAGCGAGATTACAACCCGTGTCCCTCGACAAAATGGCCGCTGTCGTGAAAGCTCTCGTGGAAGCTAACCTGCAACAGCGGGAGGCCAATAGACAACCGCAGGAAACAAACCAGCTGCTGTTACATGTGATTGCTTTACAAGCAGAAGGAGCATCCCAGAGTGTCCACGATGCCTGGAAAGCAGTCCGTGCGGCGATCCCCAAGATGACCCCCGCAGACGACATCGAGACCTATTCGGCAATCTTCGTGAAGGTAGCCGTGAGAGAGAAGCTACCCGGGGAGCAATGAACTGAGGTCGTCACTCCATTCCTGGCGTCTGGACCTCAGCAGGTGTATTTTGACTTACCGGATGATCAAGCGGTTGATTACCCAACAATAAAGGGTGAGATCTTGGCGAGACTGGGGGTGAATGTGCTGGTCCGGGCCCAGTGGGTACATCAGTGGGGGTTTAACCTGGCTAAGCCCGCAAGGCCCCAGTATTATACCCTATTACACCTGTTGCAAAAATTACTGCAACCTGACTTGCTGAGTCACACTGCTATGTTGGACCGTCTGTTGATTGATGTGTTCTGGAGGGCTTTGCCGTACCCCCTCCAGCACTGGATCGACCAGGTGCCTCCTGGTAATGCCCTTGAGATGGTGGACCTGGTGGAACGCTATGAGGCTACCAGTAATTTGGGAACCCCAGTAATCTCCATCCCAGACCCAGAAACCTGTGCCAACCAAGCCCGCCCCGGGTGTACCCCCCTTAGACTCGGCTCCGATAGTATGCTGGCGGTGTCAGGAGCCTGGCCACATAAGGGACAACTGTCCCCATCGGGGCGAACCCATGGAGACTAACTATGGATACCGCAACTCGTATGCCAGGAAGCTGTGACTGTATCCCAGAGACTATAGACAATACCCACCTGTGCCAGGTAGAAGTGGGAGACACTCTGGCAGTGGCTTTGTTGGACTCAGGGAGTCTGGTGTCCCTGGTAAGAGCTACCCTGGTGCCGCCCGACGAGTACACTGGCTGAAAAATTGGGGTTGTGTGCATACATGGAGATTTAAAGGACTATCCCACCGCCCTGGTGTCTCTATCCACAGGAGGCGGCAAGTGCACACACGAGGTGGCTGTTACCACCACTTTACCTTATGAACTAATAATAGGGAAAGACTTTCTGGGCCTCCTGGCCCTGTGGCCGGCTGTGAGAGTTGTTGATGCCCCTGAGTCAGGGGTAACTTCAGCAAAGTGACCTTGCTCGGGCAGGAGGCCAGAACACTGGGAACCCGAGGACGAAGGACCAGCGGTAGAGGTGACCGCTACTTCGGTAGAAGAGGGGGAGACAACCCTGCTGAGTGTGTTGGTAGGAGACATCGAGGACTTGCCGCTGGGTCCTGAATTGGCA
Organism: Bufo bufo; assembly: GCF_905171765.1. NCBI lineage: Eukaryota > Metazoa > Chordata > Amphibia > Anura > Bufonidae > Bufo > Bufo bufo. The sequence goes on from NC_053393.1 coordinate 167,797,773, forward strand.
GACCTCAATGTCTCCGGTGAAAATTTCGGAACCGCACAACACCGGGACCCAACCTTATCCCGGGCCTGGGAGAATGTTGTAATAATTGATGGTGAACGACAAAAACCTGGGGCCGAGTCAATGTTTCCACGTTTTGTCGTTCACCAGGAAATGCTGTATCGGGTAAACCAACTACGGGATGAGCATATTGAACAGCTGGTGGTGCCCAACGTGTATCGCAAGCTCATATTGGAGCTTGCCCTCCAACATGTTCTTGGGGGTCACTTGGGGTGGCAGAAAACGCAGGACCGGATACTACAGCAGTTTTAGTGGCCCAGTGTGTTCAGAGAGGTAGAAGAGTTTTGTAAGTCTTGCCCAACCTGCCAGATAAATAGCCCCCAGCCACATTTCCGAAGCCCCCTGGTGCTTCTCCCGATTATCGAGGTCCCGTTCAAGTGAATCGCTATGGATCTCATAGGCCCAGTACCGAAGTCCGCTAGAAGGCACCAACACATCTTGGTCGTCCTGGACTACGCCACTCGGTATCTGGAGCCGGTGCCACTGCGATATAAATCAGCCAAACTCATAACTAAATGGAGATGTTTTCTCGAGTGGGTCTACCTAAAGAGGTTCTGACTGACCAAGGGACCCCTTTTATGTCCAAGGTCATGAGGGAACTCTGTAAGTTGCTCCACATAAAACAGCTACGGACATTCGTGTATCATCCGCAAACGGATGTCCTGGTAGAGAGATTTAATCAAACATTAAAAAACATGTTAAAAAGAGTGGTGTCTAAGGATGGGAGGGACTGGGACCTTCTTCTGCCCTATCTCATGTTCGCAGTGCAAGGGGTGGCCCAGGCCTCTACTGGGTTCTTGCCCTTCGAACCTCTATATGGCAGACACCCTCGCGGTCTGTTGGACATAGCCAAAGAAGCATGGGAACAACAACCCACACCGCACAAAAGTGTTATTGAGTACGTCAACCAGATGCAAGGATGGATGGACACAGTGTTGCCTCTGGTCAGGGAGCATAGGTTACGCAGCAAACCCAGAGTAGAGTCTATAATCAGCAGGCTCGGGTCAGGAACTTTAACCTGGGTGATTGGGTTTTGGTTCTGGTACCAACCATAGACAGTAAGTTCCTAGCTAGGTGGCAGGGGCCTTACAAGGTACTCGAGAAAGTGGGAGAGGTAAATTACAAGGTACACCAGCCGGGGCGGCGAAAGCCAGGCCAGGTGTACCATGTGAATTTACTAAAACCATGGAAACATATGGTGTCCTCTACTGAGGACAGCCCGCGGCCAGGTTTTGTAGGAAAAAAAGGTTCAGGTTCCTCAGTCTGATGCAAGAGAAGCAGTTGCCACAGTAAAAATTGCTGGCAGCCTCTCCTCTAAACAGGCTTAGGAAGCCAGGGAGTTCACTAGTCAAAACACGGATGTGTTCTCGGACCTCCCTGGACTCACTTCCGTAATCCAGCATGACATTGTCACTGAGGCAAAAGTCTGGTTAAAACCATACCGGGTACCCGAGGCTCGGCGACAAGCCATCGCGGAGGAAGTGCAGCTAATGCTGCAACTAGACGTCATTGAGGAATCCAACTGTGAATGGGCCAGTCCGATAGTCTTAATACCCAAGCCGGACGGGACGTTACGGTTCTGTAACAATTTTCGCAAACTAAATTAAATCTCCAAGTTCGATGCGTATACCATGCCCCAGGTAGATGAGCTTATCGAGAGGTTAGAACAAGCACGATATTTTTCTGTTTTGGACCTCACAAAGGGCTACTGGCAGGTGCCCTTAACGGAGGCTGCCAAAGAGAAAACTGCCTTTGTCACACCTGAAGGGCTGTATCAGTATAAAGTGTTACCCTTTGGTCTGCATGGTGCCCCCCGCCACGTTCCAACGACTCATGGACATTGTACTTCGTCAACATCGTCGGTACGCATCGGCTTACCTGGACAATATCGTCAGCCACAGTACCGACTGGGAAAGTCATCTACCCAAAGTGCAGGCTGTAGTGGACTCCCTTAGGAAGGCTGTAGTGACCACTAACCCAAAAAAATGCGCGATAGGGTTAGAGGAGACAAAATACCTGGGGTATATCATTGGACATGGAATTATCAAACCCCAAGTGAATAAAATAGAGGCGATTCAGAATTGGCCACGACCTGTCACCACGAGACAAGTTAAGTCGTTCTTGGGAATGGTAGGCTATAGTATGAGGTTTGTTTCCCATTTTGCCACTTTATCGGCTCCGTTTACAGGTCTCTTGAAGGGATGGAAGTCCGTGATGGTCCGCTGGAATGACCAGGCGGAAAAGGCTTTTTCCGCATTGAAGACGGTCCTGTGTGGGTCACCGGTTTTGGTGACACCCGACTTCCAAGAGGGAGTTTGTGGTACAGACCGATGCCTCGGAGCTGTACTCTCTCAGGAAATCAATGGGGAGGAATATCCCGTTGTTTTCCTGAGCCGCAAACTCACCCCAGCCGAGACTAGGTACAGTATAGTGGGCACTCGAGTCTCTCCGCTATTACCTGTTGGGGAAAGTTCCACCTCGTGACCGACCACTCCCCTCTAAAGTGGATGAGCCAGACCAAAGAGAGGAATGCTCGGGTCACCAGATGGTTGTTGTCATTGCAAAATTTCAAGTTCTTAGTGGAACACAGGGCGGGCTGCTTGCAGGGAAATGCGGATGCCCTGTCCCGGGTACACTGTCTGGCAAGTGTTCACCCCCTCAGGGTTGAACAAAGGGAGGGAGGTATGTAGAAAGGCGCAAGGGTCCGTCGTTGACGGAAGGTATGTGTCACCGAGGTTCCTGGCCTCGGTGAAGTAAGAGCCAGTATTTTCAGGTGTCAGCTAATGCTGATTGACACTTTACTATTTTAGTATGGCTGTATAGCTGATCCGGGACGGCTCTTACTGGCAGTAAGCAAAGTGCTGGGTGGGTGACTACTCCCCACGTTCCAGGCCGGGTCTTGGGCTATAAAACACAGGCAGCACTGTCAGGTGGTGTGGATTACTCCTCTATGACAGTGGAGCTCTGTCAGTCTCTTTGTTGGGACCTGGGAGTTTGGGCCTGGACTAAGGCCTGCTACCTTGTTGGTGTTAAAGCAGGTGGATTCTGTTTGTCCAAGGACTTCTTCTTTGCTGCATGGTGTGAACGAACACCAGAATCACAAGGTGATCCTTTTTTTCCTTGAAACTGACTTTTTGTTTTGTCACTTACTTAATGTGTGAATAGACACTGAACTGTTTAATTTAAAGACTTTGTTGTTGCGCTAACCTGCCTATCAGAGCAAACCCCAATATATATATATATATATATATATATTATTGAATAACATCTAGGTTATTTTAACTGTGAAATTACCTGTATGCTTTTCATTATTGTATTCCATTTGTCTGGTATTTATCTTTGTAATGCATGAGGTATTAGCTTTCTTCTTCCATTGTCCATTTTTTTCCAGCAGGTGGTTTTTATGTTATCGCAGGGCTCCAATTTTGCACCAAATGCCCTGCATACACACATAACTGACTTTTTGGCTGTGTCCAACGCTAGGAGCTTATAACTGTATTATTATAGCATTCACAAAGTATAAACACAAATGCTATTTCTTTTCTCATAGATTCTATGTAAATGTGTGATAAAAAAAAGTGTGCCTAAATATGGGCCGATAGCAGATTATTCCTATATTTCTATAAATATATTCCTATTATTGCGGTTAAAATCTGAAGCATTCTTTCAGAATTCAATAAAAAAAAAGTTTGGGCCAGATTCACACACGCAATTTTTATAGAATTTTTTTTTAGCTAAAGGGAGTAGGGTATTTTTTTCTGCAGCCAGTCCTGAAAAACTGCAACAATGTGTATGCCTGGCCATACTGAAATGCAGCTATGCTTTGAGAGCCATATAATATAGATGGCAAAAGCACGTGCCTACACAAGGACTTTACACAGCGTAATGCTCACGTGCATAGGATGGAGTCCTTTTTCACATGAACAATATTACGTGTTTGCTTCATTGTTTCTGCAAATCCAAGTTCTTGGATCCAAGTTTTTTCCCATTGGGAAAAAGTTTTTTTTTTTTTTTCCACATGCATGAAGAAAAACGGAATAACCGCATCTTCTAGCAACCATCATTGAAAAATTGACTGTTCATCTGCTATCAGTTTTCTCTCGATTCCTAACTTGAAAGGACCTGTGTGAAAACTGCTGAAGATAGAACATGCTGTGATTTTTCCTGAACGGACAAATGGGCAGTAAAAGAAGAATCTCCTTGCCTAAAAAATGAACAGCAGCCAGATGGAACCATGGCCCCTTGTGAAATTAGCCTAATGCATAGGTAGTTTTCGCCTAACTTTGCAAAAATAATAGAAAAAGCGGCTTCTGTGAAGTCTGAAAATGTAACCACAGACGCAGTTAAAGGTGTGATGTACAGCATTTATTGGCAAAACAAAAAATAAAGAAAAAATGGAAATGTGAAGATTCAGAAGCAATCATAAGTTCAATTAACATAACAGCATGATAAGTTCTTTATTTTGATTAGTGGCAAAACTGATTTTGAATTTCTAAGAGATTTCCAATTTCATTGTGTAATATATTTTGCCTGGAAACCATGGCTGGTGCAAATTAGAGCAGATTATTTTGTTTTCTGAACAAGGCCAATACATTTTTATTTCACTATAACAGACATTCAAGAAGAGTTGTGACACAGTAGACGGCAGGATGGAATTATTTGCAGGGTTTGGAACAATATATATACGGTAGGGACTCTGTACAGGTTAAGGCTTAGCTCTCTACTGGTTATCAGAAGCAGAGTCGATGAAGCAGTTTTCAGTGATAATGCAAAGAAAAAAAAAACTGACATTAAGAACACACAAGAAAACAACAGTGTGATGTCAAATGTGTAATAAACCTAAGTAAACACATGTTCTCTCAAGGAAGTACACATCATGTACACAGTAAAGAATGTCAATGCTGACTGCCAATCAGCAGGGTTCAACTTAAGAACAATGCTGACATGAAAAAAAATAATCTTGATTTCAAGTTAAAACTAAAAGAATGACTACCTCATGTGTAATTAGATAGGATGTACAAAGCACACGTCATCAGAAGTTAAATAGTCTCACAAGATTCAAGGGGGTCTCCTTTTAATCCGTAAAAGTAATAAAACCTAGTAAAACAGAAGTGGTGTACTGAAAGGTGTGTCATTGGCACGTATAAGGTGTGGTATAACGCTATCCAGCTTCTAGGGGCTTGCGGTAATGCATTTTTCTTTTTGTAAACAAAGGCTTACCACCTAACGAATGAGGCTTTGTTCAGAAGAAGGCATGGGCTGTATATATATATATATATATATATATATATATATAGTACTTTAAGTTCACATAGTCTAACATTGTGGTGAGCGTGTACGTGCAGATATAACTGGAAACAGAAAAGAAAAAAATTGCTGCCTTTTAATATTTGCATCATGCAATACTGATTTAAATATGCTGAATTGCATTGCTTTTAATGGGAAGATATGTCTGCCGATGACTTCATAAATGGTCAAGCTAAATCCTTCAGGGCTGTAATTTCCTCAGACAGAAGTCAGCCAGGTTCTGTCTGTTGCTCCACAGAGGTGCTCATATTCCTAATGGGGTACACGACTGAGCTTGTTTTCAAGCTCCATTATTCCTGCAGGCAAGAGAAAGGCACAGTTATAACAGCACAGTGGGAAACCAGCATACTGTACTTGCTCCAGATAAATCGCAGTGGGAGAACACACATCTAGCATCTCAGATGATCTTTATCGAAAGGACTGACAAGCTGCCAGTGCCGAAACCGTTTCAATAATGACACGGCTTTCAAACGGTGTCTTTTGCAAATAGAAACAGGTTCTGAAACCAAAAATAGTAAGTTTTCCTTTATTATACTTTCACAATGGTATCAAATGCACATAGCACAGCAAGAAAAAGCCAAACTGCAGCCACTTCAGGTCATTCAGCACACAATGCAGTAAGTGGTTTAGATAGCGTGTTCTTACATGTATGAAATATGGAGACTTGATGTTAACACTAAGTCACATTTACAAAGTTATTTTTTACATTAGACAGCTTATTTCTGGGGTGTGACTGCTGCTGTTTTTAGACAGATTTTTGGTGCAAATACTTTAATAAATCTGGGCCATTGTGCCATTTGGCTACTAAATGGATCTCAGAAATGACTGACATTGATACTGTTACTGGAGAACCATTTACACCCAAGAAATAATGTACAGAGCGGTGCCTGTACGGAAGCAACATGGCTCCTTCAGCCAGCTGATCATGTGGGTTCCGGGAAACAGACTCCATGGATCTTATATTTATGACCTATCCTAGGATAGGTCATCAATAGTAAAGCCCAGGAAAACCCAACCACACATAAACACTGCAGATCTTTGTGCAGAAAATCCACCATATATACAGTAGCATCAAAGTGGATAAGATTTTTAAAAATCTGCAAGGTGCCACAATGAAATACTTTATATGAGGTGTTGATTATAAATCAAATAGTGAAATCTGTGGATCATCATCAGTATTTACGCATCATGATATCAAACAGACATGCTGCGTATTTTCCACTGCAGAAATCTGCAGCGGACCCGCCATGTGGGCCATATCCTCAGGTTCAGAAAGTCTTTGGTTCCACAGGCAATGCTTCATATTGAGGAAATTATTCATTGCACCCAGACTAAAGGCTCAATTGAATAGATCCCAGCAGTAGGTACTTTGGTGGACTTATAGATATACACAAGTTGACAAGTGTTTAAATGAGTTGAGGTGCTCTGGATAAACTTTTTTTGTTTTGTAAGTATACATCTGTAGATTTAGATGTTCACTTGTTAGCTTTTGAAGGCAGATTCCATGCCAAAAAGCCATTGGCGGCAACGCGGAATCTGCATCCCATTGTTTTCAAAGGGAGGCCTTGCTGCCGTTCATGCAGCTGCATTTTATTGCTGTGACTGCATCAAGAACGGACATGTCCCCTCCTGTCATGGTTGTGGCCATAAACTGCGGCCTCCTATAGAAAAGAGTGGGGGACAAATTCTGTGCAGTGGCCCAATGTTTTTGGTGTGGAATCCGTGTCAAATTCTTTCTGCAAAAGACGCCATGTGAAGGAGGCCTAACACTTATGTTACTTTTTTACATTCACTGTTCTGTAAGGCTACAAACAAATACAGAGGAAATACAGCCATCTAAAGAAGCTCTTAAACTTAATCTGCAGCTTTTATCAGCTGTTATTTAAATCCAAAATTAATTCTGATTATGTAAATTAATTTCTTAATACATCTTTATAGTGGTAGAAGAGCTCGGTTTCCTGACCCTAAAGGCTCAAATATCCGACACAGAATTGAAGCGGATCTGTTATCAGACTATGCTGAATGCAGTGTGCTATATGGACATATCAGCTCTCCTATTAGCCAAGATGGCACAACAAATGTGTATTCATGAGGTGAATGACATATTGCCAGTCAGCAGTCAAAGCTTTAAGGGGTAGGTGAGGCACTGCTGTCATGAATACACCGCTATGTGTCCAGTCTATTGTCTGATAGCTCCTAGGAACTTCCTGCTTACTGTTTTATTATAGAGTTCAATGCATGACCGTATGTGGTAAGCTTCCTCTAGTGGCGGTTGCAGAAGTCTAGAAGTTTTAGTTCCCTATCAAAAAAAATAGAGTGCCAACAGTTATAAAGATAAATGAAAGGGGTTGACTGCTTACTGTTGACCAAAGTGCTTGTGAGATAATTATATGGTACTTACTAAATATAGTCTTTGTTGAAATTATGCACCATTTTCTATATTTTATCAGGTATACTCCCTTGTTTACAATTTTTTTGTGCTGCCCTCAGAGAGGTCCTCTCCCTAAGACGGCCACTGATAAAGGGTTGGTTATGTGACCAGGAAAATCACTTCCATGTGATGCCTCCTTCATTCAAACTGCATCTGCACTAAACTACCAATAGGGCAAGTACAGAGAGCAGTATATTTGAATTGAGGAGACTGAGTGATTTGCTTGGTCATCAGTGACCCTTCTTTGGACAGGACCTCTGTGTGGACTTTGTAGACAAGGAAAAATACCTTATGAAATAAAGAAAATGGTGCAGAATTTCAACAAGGGCTATATTAGTAAGTGCCATATAATCATCTCACATATACATTGGTCAACAATAATCAATTGATGCAGAATTTTTAATCTATTTGGAAAAAAGAAAAACAAGTAAAATTTGTATGCAACCGTAGATATTAATTTTAAAATAAGTGCAGCATGTCCGTTTTTAATTTATAATGTTGTCTTTTGGGGAGGCCCTGCTGGGATCCTTTCATGTTTCTTGCCTCACTGCACTCAAGTACATGAACCAATGACAGTAAGTATACCGTGAATGTTATTTTATGGCATCTTAAGTTACTTTCACACTAGCGGCACAGACCTCCGGCAGGCTGTTCCGTCGGTTGAACAGCTTGCCGGATCCCTCCTGCAGCTAGTGACCGTGTGCCCCCGGACTGCCGCTCCGTCCCCATTGACTATAATGGGGGCAGGAGCGGAGTTCCGGCAGAGGCACGTCAGCGCACGGCGAGAGTCTGCCGGAATAAAACTACGACATGTTCCACATTTATTCCGACAGCCTCTCGCCGTGCCTCCACCGGAGCTCCGCCCCCATTATAGTCAATTGGGATGGAGCAGCAGGCCGGGGGCACACGGTCACTAGCGGCAGGACGGATCCGGCAGGCTGTTCACCTGACGGAACAGACTGCCGGAGGTCCGTGCCGCTAGTGTGAAAGTAGCCTTAGAATATGCAATATTGTGTTTTTACATAATCACTGACACTTTCCCTTGGAAATAAACATACACAAGGTGAAGATGCTATGCTTATGGATATGTGAAATCACAGTAAACATGGTGTGAAGCAACATGCTTTAAAGAGGCATTTTTACTTTCCATTTCCTGAAATGACACTGTATGACTGGTACAGAGAGTGTGAGGGCAGGTAATATTTACAGCAGGGATTGAAGGAAACATCAATGTATTCCTGTTGTTATGAACTGCCTCTTTAAAGCGATTAAACCCAGAGAAGATGTAGTATATACCCTCCAGCCTTAACCCCAATCAGTGATCAGCATGCAGAAACTCCATTGTAAAATAATAATAATGATGTGTTTTATTCATGCATAAAAAGAAACCTGCCAATAGTAAGCAAAGGGGAAAGATGCCTTTTGCACATGCCAGCCTGCTGGGTCCAGGAAAGCAATGGATGCATCTTACCTTTAGTCAGTCCTCCCCATCTTCAGGTGTGATCTCTGTCTCTTTATGTACCACTACTTTGGTCACTGACATGTCAGGGTGCTGCTCTTTGGCCTCTTTAATTGCCTGAGCCAGCGCCTAACACAAGAAGAACCAAAAGAGGACGGAAACAAAAAGGGGGTGGAACATGCATGATCAGTGGGGAGGTGGATATTCATGAGAAAATTATACCACTTACAAATGAGGAGACACAATTACACATGAATTACTTGTAAATCACATGTATAAGGCACACAAGAGTTTACACTTAGCCCATTCCTCATAAAAGATCTTTTCATACACAATATCAATAAAAATCCTTGTGTTGAATGAGGTTGTAATGGAAGCAGGTGTAAATAAGCACATCCTGACACAGGTTATTAGTGGTAATAGTTAAAGGTGAAAGGGGTTAAGTATGACCTCTGGTTACCGGTTTCTGCTGATGAATCACTCACATCAAGTTACTGCAGCACCCAAGTAAGTATATATAGAATGCTTCCTTGCAGGCTACCTTACCTGATCATGGTCAATGTCAGCATCTCCTGTAATCACTATCCGCTTTTCAATTCTGGTCTCTGAAATGCCTCCTTTCACAGTCTACGCAGAGATGAAAATAACCAGAAAAATCAGGAATGAAAAATCTGTTCATGCAAGAATTTCTTACTCTTATCAGGGCTGACCAGTAATTCATGGTAGCTGGGCCTGATGATTCACACTCAGACACACTCTGTGCAGGTACAGATAAGAGACACAGTCTGAGCAAGGTAATTGAAACGAGTCTTTATGTCATCTCCCAAGTGCTTCTGCAGTTTACCTATGCTGGGTTTAAATTAGCTTCTCACTTGAGGAAGCACATGGCTATGGCTAACAAACCTCAAAGTCCCAACACGATATACTATATGTAGACTGTTTAAATACAAAGATAAGCAGCATCTCAGTTCTGTTTACTGCCTTACAGGTGAAACGCGAAAAATGTGAATATCGTGCAAAGTTCATTTATTTCAGTAATGCAACTTAAAAGGTGAAACTAATATGAGAGACTCATTACATGCAAAGCGAGATATTTCAAGCCTTTATTTGTTATAATTTGGATGATTATGGCTTACAGCTTATGAAACCCCAAAGTCACAATTTTGAGGTACCCTTTGCTCAGGGGGTATGGATTAATTAGCTGACTAGAGTGTGACACTGAGCCCAGCTTAAAATTCTAATTTTAAGCTGCATTAATGCAATTCCTTTTAATTTGCATTACTGGAATAAATGGACTTTTGCACGATATTCTAAGTGTTCGAGTTTCACCTGTACTTATTGGCAATAACATGACTAGTTATACTACATTTCAGCTTCTACTTTCTAAACCATGTTCTGATTATTTTCTGACGAGAAGACTTAAGTAATAGTCATGCTAAGAACATGATCAAAATTTTTAATTGAGGATGGGGGGTATGTAGTGGAGAAGTCGGTTCTTTGCCTTTTATGAAAAATATATTTTTCTGTGCATCTGAATCTTCTGGAGATAAGTGGTCCAAAGTATCTGTCAGCAGCTCTTATATTCATGTGCATCCTATATAATAAAAGAGCTGTGTGAGTGCGCTTTGTCCGTGTGTGTGTACCTAGTTTTATATTGGGCATGCGCAGTGGCGCGACCAATAAGCAGCTTCACATGCCGCCTGCACCGCCCACACCTGCGACCAGGCCGAGGCCTCCTCCACAGACAGCAGCCCAGAGCCGATGCTATTGTTGTTATTGTTCACAGGGGCCTCCCGAGACGGCCGTGAGGTCTCCACCTCCCCGGAAGGCCAAGGTCCTGTGGTTCATCTCCGCGTCTCTCACAAACAGTCCGACCGGGGCCCGGGAGCTTCCGTGGGGGATCTGCTACCTCCCCCCGGGAGAAGACGGGACGTGGCCCCTATATGCCGCCGCCAAGGGAGATTCTGCACCTCACTCAGGCCCCTCAAATGCTTTGGCTTCCTGCGCCTCTGCTGCCGGGGATAGATGGCGCCCACAAAACGCTGCTTCTCCCTCCAGCATGGCCAAGGTTGAATGGCAAATGAACAATATACTGCGCCCACAATGTCTGGAGAGGGGGAGTCAGGGGGGCGGGTGAGCAGCTGACGGTTGGAAGGCCTCCTCTACACAACACACAAGGCCTCACACCACTCTCCCCAGCGCTGCACCCTCCCTGAGGCCAGGGCACCCACACCCCGCATCCCTGCTGTCACTGCTCCCTTCATTACCTGCAGCAGGTGCTGCCCCCAGTCACCTCCAGCATAGAGGAAGCACATGGCTCTGCAGGCTGGGGTGGCTGATACCAGGGAGCAGTACATTACACAGTACAGCCTGGCCAGAGACATGGCAGTGAATGTGCAGAGGATAGGAAGAGGGGAGGTAATATTTAGGTCTCATGCACAGGACTGACTGCAGATCTGCGAAATACAGGAGTGCTCCGTATGCCATCTGCTCTTACCGGTCCCGAGCTGCGCTTACTGGTACTGATCTACTATTAGCGGTCCCGATCTGCCCATACCGGTTTAAATCTGTACTAAACAGACATGAATAGGACATGTTCTTTTATTATAATTTTTTTTTGCGGGGCAGACATAAGTCAGACAGCGCATAGATGACATCCCTGTGCTGTCCGCATTATTTTGCAGCGCCATAGAAATGAATGGGTCAGTGTGCGATCCATCAAAAATGCAGATCAGACACGGACTAAACTATGGTGGTGTGAATGAGGCCTTATGCAGCATCACTGAAAGGTCCTATATCCAGAGCAGAGTTTGGATGGACCCTGACCGCAGCATTGCCTTCTCAAATAGCTGATCAGTTGGGATCCCGGTTGTCGGACCTCACCGATCAGATACTGATGACCTATCCAGGGGGTAGGTTATCATTATTTAAATCTCAGAAAACCTTTTTAAGGCTACTTTCACACTAGCGTTCAGAGCGGATCCGTCTGGGGTCTGCCCAGACGGATCCGCTCATATAATGCAGACTTGGGATCCGTTCAGAACGGATCCGTCTGCATTATATTGTAGAAAAAATTCTAAGTGTGAAAGTAGCTTCAGACGGATCCGTACAGACTTTACATTGAAAGTCAATGGGGGACGGATCCGTTTGAAAATTGAGCCATAGTGTCAAATTCAAACGGATCCGTCCCCATTGACTTAGGCTACTTTCACACTAGCGTTCGGGGCTCCGCTTGTGAGCTCCGTTTGAAGGGGCTCACAAGCGGCCCCGAACGCATCCGTACTGCCCTAATGCATTCTGAGTGGATGCGGATCCGCTTAGAATGCATCAGTCTGGCAGCGTTCGGGTGTCCGCCTGGCCGTGCGGAGGCAAACGGATCCGTCCAGACTTACAATGTAAGTCAATGGGGACGGATTCGTTTGAATTTGACACTATATGGCTCAATTTACAAACGGATCCGTCCCCCATTGACTTTCAATGTAAAGTCTGGACGGATCCGTCTGAAGCTACTTTCACACTTAGAATTTTTTCTACAATATAATGCAGACGGATTAGTTCTGAACGGATCCCAAGTCTGCATTATATGAGCGGATCCGTCTGGGCAGACCCCAGACGGATCCGCTCTGAACGCTAGTGTGAAAGTAGCCTTACATTGTAAGTCTGGACGGATCCGCTTGCCTCCGCACGGCCAGGCGGACACCCGAACGCTGCAAGCAGCGTTCAGGTGTCCGCTTGCTGAGCGGAGGCTGAACGCTGCCAGACTGATGCATTCTGAGCGGATCCGCATCCACTCAGAATGCATTAGGGCAGTACGGATGCGTTCAGGGCCACTTGTGAGCCCCTTCAAACGGAGCTCACAAGCGGAGAACCCAAACACTAGTGTGACAGTAGCCTAAGATTTCACTTGGAGTTGAGTTCCCTAAGCTTCTGCCCCGAGAACATGGGGCAGATGTATTATTACTGCCCTAAAGTAAGAATAAACTAGAACGGTATAGTCTGTGCCAAACTGACCACAATGGCGCACAGCGTGTGATACGTTTCTATCTAGATATGTTGGACACTATAATACATTTGCAAAAAGAAGTTGAGAGAAATCCAGCTCCACTTGGATAAAGGAATGTGCGTTTATTCAGCTTGCGGTTAAAAACTCATCCATGAATTAAAAAAATTTGCAGTCTAGTCTACGCGTTTCGGGCTACCTGAGACAATTTTCTTGAGAAGAGTTAACTTAGGTGTGGCACCTTTTCTTGGGGGCGGTTACAGGCCTGTGGAGACAATCAGTGAACACAGGTGCACCCTCCCCTTTAAAAGGTCTCACTTTTAATGTCTTTCTGTGTCATGAAGAAGGGCTGGAATTGTCTCAGGTAGCCCGAAACGCGTAGACTAGACTGCTAATTTTTGTAATTCATGGATGAGTTTTTAACCGCAAGCTGAATAAACGCACATTCCTTTATCCAAGTGGAGCTGGATTTCTCTCAACTTCTTTTTGCATTGCTGCCCGTATCTGACACGGGTTATCCGTGCTCATAATCAAAGGAAGGGCAGGTGAGAGCTGCTAAACTTCTCTTTTTTTCTTCACTATAATAAATTTGGTGCATGACATGTATGGCAGTTTTTTCGGTGCATTTTGCTTAGTAAATCGCACCCAGCGTCTCCATTGCTGTGCTGCCCCGTGTGCTCTCTATCGCCCTGTATGGGGCAAACATTTCACAGGATCTAAGAGTAACCATGTCCTGACCCTCAGCATCCTACATAATAAAAGCCCCGTGTGCGTGCGCCGATTTTTACACTGGGCATGCGCGGCGACCAATCAGCACACAGCCCTTAGACACAGCCCACACCAGCGCGCTGACCAATCAGCAAACGGTGCTCCACAAGCCGCCCACACCAGCGTGGACCAATCATGACATGGCACTCCACACGCCGCCTGCACCGCCCACACCTGCGCGCCGGCAAGCACGTCGGAGCGTTGCCATTCCTGTTCGTCAGTCACAGCACTATCAGTCATATAGAGAGGAGCACCTGTCAGCAGTCTGACCTACCAGTCGCTACCAGCAGTCTCAGCACCAGCAGTCAGTCACAGCCACCAGTCACAGTGCCAGCAGTGTCAGCCACTAGTCAGTGCCAGCCATCTCAACCATCAGTCAGTGCCACCAGCCACAGTGCCAGCAGTCTCAGCCACCAGTCGCAGTAGCACCAGTCAGTGCCAGCAGTCTCAGCCACCAGCCAGAGCCACAGCCATCAGTCAGTGCAAGCAGTTTCAGCCACCAGCCACATCAGCACTCTCAGCCACAGCCAGTGCCAACAGTCTGAGCCACCAGTCTCGGCCACTAGCCACAGCCACCAGTCAGTGCCAGCATTTTCAGCTACAGCCAGCCCTCAGTGCCAGCAGTTTCAGCCACAAGTCACAGCCACCAGTCAGTGCCAGCAGTCCCTGTTTATGTACTAATGTTCTAGCGCCCGTTATTGTAACAGGCTTAATGTCTAGTATGCTATAAAGCCAAAAGTATGTATACTGTGTGTGTGTGTGTGTATATATATATATATATACACATACACACACACATAGTTGTGTTCAAAATAATAGCAGTGTGTTTCAAAAAAGTGAATAAAGCTCAAAATCCTTTTAATAGCTTTTATTTCCATACACACAAATGCATTGGGAACACTACACATTCTGTTCCAAATCAAAACATAAAGAAAAATATATAAAATTTGTGTTGTTCCCCTAAAAGAATTGAAGAAAAGTGATTAGACTGTTCAAAAAAATAGCAGTGTTTGTATTCATCTTTACAAACTCAAACATTCACTATATAAACTGAAAAATGTTTAAAGATTTTGCTTTCCTTTGAATCACTTAACTAATATTTAGTTGTATAACCACTGTTTCTGAGAACTGCTGTACATCTGTGTTGTATGGAGTCAACCAACTTCTGGCCCCTGTGAACAGGTATTCCAGCCCAGGATGATTGGATTACATTCCACAGTTCTTCTCTATTTCTTGGTTTTGCCTCAGAAACTGCATTTTTGATGTCACCCCCACAAGTTTTCTATTGGATTAAGATCCGGGGATTGGGCTGGCCACTCCATAACACCAATCTTGTTGGTCTGGAACCAAGATGTTGCACGCTTACTGGTGTGTTTGGGGTCGTTGTCTTGTTGGAACACCCATTTTAAGGGAATTTCCTCTTCAGCATAAGGCAACATGACCTCTTCAAGTATTCTGATGTATTCAAACTGATCAATGATCCCTGGTATGCGATAAATAGGCCCAACACCGTAGTATGAGAAACATCCCCATATCATGATGCTTGCGCCACCATGCTTCACTGTCTTCACAGTGTACTGTGGTTTGAATTCAGTGTTTGTGGGTCGTCTGACAAACTGTCTCCCTTCACTAGACTGATAAAGAACAATCTTACTTTCCTCAGTCCACAAAATGTCTCTTTAGGCCAGTCAATGTGCTCTTTGGCAAATTATAACCTCTTCAGCACATGTTGTTTTTTTTTTTAACAGTGGGACTTTGCGGGGGCTTCTTGCAGATAGCTTGGCTTCACATAGGCGTCTTCTAATTGTAACAGTACTCACAGGTAACTTTAGACCTTCTTTGATCTTCCTGGAGATAATTGTTGGCTGAGTCCTTGCCATTTTGGCTATTCTTCTATCCATTCGAATGGTATTTCTTCGCTTTCTTCCACGTCTTTCAGGTTTTGGTTGCCATTTTGAAGCATTTGCGATTATTGACAGCCTAAGATTTTCTGCACTTCTTTATATGAGGTACGCTTTTTTTCTTTACAATGTCTGGAATGACCCAATTTCCTCAGAATTTCAGAGAGAAATGCACTGTAACCAGCATGTACATTTGCTGCCTTGCTTCCTTAAATGAGGGCAATAATTGCCACCTGTTTTTCAAAGAATAAATGACCTCACTCATTGAACTTCACACTGCTATTATTTTGAACATGCCCCTTTCAATTAGTGATTCAATTACACAGAATCAGCAGCATGCATGTCATGACTTGTGGGTCTGTTGGATTTCTATTAATCTACTACACCTGCTAGTAAATTATTTACCATGTAGAAATATAATTTCTACAAAAAACTGTGATTGATCAGGTTGTCAGTGATGTCTGACTGCTATTATTTTGAACTGTATATATATATATATATATATATATATATATATATATACACACACACATGCACTGTATGTGTATAGTGCATTCATAAATTCTTCAAAGATTCTTCAGAATTATAGAGGCCACTTTACATTTTGTTATTTTGGATCCTTGTGCTAAAATCTGCTCTCAATACCCCCTAATGACAAAGTGAAAACAGAATGTTTGAAATCTTTCTTAATTTATTGAAAAGGAAAAATTGCATTGACAGAAGTATTCAGAACCTTTACTCAGTACTTAGTTGAAACACCTTTGGCAATGATTACAGCCTCCAGTCTTCTTGGGTATGATGCCACAAGTCTGCACTCCAGGATTTGGGGAATATCTGCCATTCTTCTCTGCAGATCCTCTCAATCTCTGTCAAGTTCGATGGGGACCATGGGTGGACAGCCATTTTCATGTCTCTCCTTAGATGTTCAATTGGATTTAAGTAAGGACTCTGGCTGGGCCACTCAAAGACATTCACAGAGTTGTCCTTAAGCCACCCCTGTGTGTTGTCTTGGCTGTGTGTCACGTTGGAAGTAAATCTTCCGCCCAGTCTGAGGTCCAGAGCACTCTGGATCAGATTTTCATTAAAGGATAACTGTCATATTTTCACTCAAAATTCAATTTTCATATATGTTGTTGCTGCTGTGGTGATAAGCCATAATCACCAATTATTGTGTTCACATACCACTTGTTTAATAAGATTCTGTCCATAGCAACCGCTCCTCACAAGAATTTTTCAGACTATTTTATTAAGATGGCCGCCAATGCCCTGACCCTGAGGCTAAGACCTCCCTCCCTAACTATCCAGAATTCATTCGGCTCATCTTGGGAAAGCGCAGCCTCACCCCAACCAATCGGCTTTCCCCAGACTTAAACACGCTCTCTTCCTCCTGAGTAGTTGATCGCCAATTTTTATCGCGAATATCTGCACTATCCCGGTCCAACGGAAGCACTCACGCAGCGTTAGGGACTTCCCACTACTACGTCCTCCGTCTTCTGAATATACAAGATAGGAGACTGAGGACACCTAGCAATGCTGTTTTAGCCGCACCACTGAAATGCCTGGGGGAGGAAAGAACATGCTGCAATTACTAGGTAATTCAATACCGATACAAAAGTATTAACTAGGGAACTAAGGTAAACTTAGTCAGACCAATCCAATTACATAAAAAAAAAATATGACAGTTAGTTATCCTTTAGTTATCCTTTTGACTGGGTGACTAAAATAATAGACGGTGGAGGTGCAGTAGACATCGCATATCTAGATTTTAGTAAGGCTTTTGACACTGTCCCACATATAAGACTTATCAATAAACTGCAGTCATTGAGCATGGACTCCCATATTGTTGAGTGGATTAGGCAGTGGCTGAGTGACAGACAGCAGAGGGTTGTAGTCAATGGAGAACATTCAAAACAAGGTCATGTTACCAGTGGGGTTCCACAGGGATCTGTACTGGGACCAATTTTGTTTAATATATTCATAAGTGATATTGCAAAAGGCCTCGATGGTAAGGTTTGTCTTTTTGCTGATGACACAGATATGTAACAGGGTTGATGTTCCTGGAGGGAAACGCCAAATGGAAAAGGATTTAGGAAAACTAGAAGAATGGTCAGAACTCTGGCAACTGAAATTTAATGTGGATAAGTGCAAGATAATGCACCTGGGGCGTAAAAATCCAAGGGCAGAATATAGAATATTTGACACAGTCCTGACCTCAGTATCTGAGGAAAGGGATTTAGGAGTAATTATTTCAGAAGACTTAAAGGTGGGAAGACAATGTATTAGGGCAGCACGAAATGCCAGCAGAATGCTTGGATGTATAGGGAGAGGTATAAGCAGTAGAAAGAGTGAAGTGCTTATGCCGCTGTACAGAACACTGGTGAGACCTCACTTGGAGTATTGTGCGCAGTACTGGAGGCCATATCTCCAGAAGGATATACATACTCTAGAGAGAGTTCAGAGAAGAGCTACTAAACTAGTACATGGATTGCAGGATAAAACTTACCAGGAAAGGTTAAAGGACCTTAATATGTATAGCTTGGAAGAAAGAAGAGACAGAGGGGATATGATAGAAACTTTTAAATACATAAAGGGAATCAACTCGGTAAAGGAGGAGAGAATATTTAAAAGAAGAAAAACTACCACAAGAGGACACAGTTTTAAATTAGAGGGGCAAAGGTTTAAAAGTAATATAAGGAAGTATTACTTTACTGAGAGAGTAGTGGATGCATGGAATAGCCTTCCTGCAGAAGTGGTAGCTGCAAATACAGTGAAGGGGTTTAAGCATGCATGGGATAGGCATAAGGCTATCCTTCATATAAGATAGGGCCAGGGACTATTCATAGGATTCAGATATATTGGGCAGACTAGATGGGCCAAATGGTTCTTATCTGCCGACACATTCTATGTTTCTTTAAGAATATCTCTGTACTTTGCTCCATTCAATTTTCCCTCAACTCTGAACAGTCTCCCTGTCCCAACCGCTGTAAATCACTCCTACAGCATGATCCTGCAACCACGGTTCACTGTAGGATGATATTGGGCAGGTTATGAGCAGTGCCTGAGGTTCCCCAGACATGACGCTTAGAATTAAGGCCAAAAAGTTTAATCTTGGTTGCATCAGCCGGAGAGAATCTTGTTTCTTACAGTCTGAGAGTCCTTTATGTGCTTTCTTTTGCAAACTCCAGGTGGGCTTTCATGTTTCTTTTACTGGGAAGATGCTTCTTTCTGGCCACTCTGCCATAAAGCCCAAATTGGTGGAACTTTCTACCATCTGCACACAGGATCTTTGTATCTCAGCCAGAGTAACCATTGGGTTCTTGGTCCCCTCTCCTACCAAGCCGCCACCTCCAATGACTTGATTGGCCAGCTCTAGGAAGAGTTCTGGTTGTTCCAAACTTTTTCCATTTAAGAATTATAGAGGCCACTATGCTTTTGGGAACTCTCAATGTACTCTCAAGAAATGTTTGTACCCTTCTCAGGATCTGTGCCTCCACACCAGCCTGCCTCTGACCTTTACAGTTTTTTCCTCTTTATTGCTTGGACCTTATACATACAGGGGTATGTCTTTCCAAATCATGTCCAATAAACTGAATTTACCACAGGTGGACTCCAATCAAAATGTAGAAACATCTCAAAGATTATCAAGCTAAATTTAAAGTGTCATAGCAAAGGGTCTGAATACTTATGTCCATGAAAAATTGGCCGGTCTGTGTTTCCCCTCTGCAATGTCATAAGATTTGACTAATTAATGACAAGGTGTGTGCCTCATCATAAATTAGGGGCACCTCTGGTAGTCTGTGCGCCTAGAGTGAAAACTACTCCAGCCTCTGACATGGAGTAGTTTTCTTTCCCTATTTTACTCCTGTTTCCAGGCGTAAAAGTTATTAAATGCGTCTGGGCCGAAGACGGCACAAAAACACCAGTGCAGCAAAATATTGTCGCATGGATATTAAAAAAAAAAACCCTCCCTGAAAAATTGAACACTTTTATCCTCTCCATACACTGGTCTACTGTGTACAATCTCCTTCTCCTGCTATCTGTAATACTGAGAGAAGGAAGGGCATAAAGAGCCAACAGCTAGGAGTAGTGTGCTGTCTTGTCTATAAAAGGTTCTTAACCCCTTTCACACATCCACCGTACATGTACGACAGATGATTGATGATTTTTTGTTAAAAGATAGTGCCTACAGGAGCTTATTGTGTGCAATAGCCGGTGGGTGCCTGCTGTTCTGCACAGCAGACACCCGACAGCAGTGTTTGTCATCAAAGACAACCCTGATCATAGATTTGTAACCCCTCAGATGCCGTGGTCAATTGTGGCCACAGAATTTGAGTGTTCATTTACCAGGAGCAGGATGATCCCTGTGACACAATGCCGCAAAAAGATTGCAGAAGCTATTCAGTTAGTATGACAACCTGCTTCCTTATGAAGGCTTCCAGGCCTGCTACAGTTAAGTTCCCATTAAGCCCTTCCCATAGCCTGGCTTAAAGGAGTATTCCGGTTAACATAAATATAACTAATTATAATGTTTTAGACTAATTCATCATCAATAATTACCTAATATAATGTCAATTTCATATATTTACTGTTCAGTAGTTATAAAAGTCGTTTTCTTCCTCTGCTACCCACTGTGTTTCCTCATAAATCACCATGGCAGCGACCTGTAGTTCTGAGCCTTTGTTAGGTCGAGCATGCTCAGTGTGTTGCTATCAGTTCTCTAGCTAAATGTCTTGTGAAACAAAGGGAGTGATAGTGTGCTGGAGATTACTGAGTAGAGGGGGCATGACTGGGCTGTATATCAGGCAGCCAACCAATAAACATCAACACTCATGAACAAGCACAAACTCACAGTAGGAAAGCTAGGGGGGGATTGTAGTTTTGTGAGGGAAGATCAGGCATACTCAGTGTGTTGCAGGCTCACATAGGAGCTAGACAAATGGATTGCAAGGTGAATTAAAGCTCTGGTTATACAGTATGTGTAGGTATGGGTTCTGGTTGGATCACAGCTTGCAGCCTTAATGCAGTTTTTCAAACATTAAGTTACTTTACCGGAATACCGCTTTAACAGGAACATTGTCATTCTCCATAGATTGCAATAGTAAACAAATGCGTTCAATCGTATAAACAATTTAGTTATTGCATATTCAAACTCCATAGGGGACTAAAAAATGTTTTTAAAAATGTACAAAAAAAAATCAAATTACCCTTTTATGGCTTTTTACAAATAAAAAGAAATAAAAAATACACATAATTGCTATTTCACATCTGAAAATATCTGAACTATTAAAGTGTAAAAATATTTATCCCATATGGTGAATGATATAATGGAAGAAAAATTAAAATGGCTGAATTGCCATGGTTTTGGTTGCTTCGCCTCCACAATTTTTTTAAATAAAAAGTGAGTAAAATTACCCCAAAATGACATCAATAAAAACAGATTGGCCCACAAAAAAAAAGAACTGTTACATAGCTCCGCAGACAGAAATATGAGTTATAGGTGTCAGAACATGGTCATGCAAAGATAAGTGACAAGTCACTTCCATCTGGAAGTTTTCAGGACAGGAACTGGAAGATCTCTGAAAGAAGCCAGAACAGAGCAGCAGGTGTTTTTTCAACAGGTACAACAGGCTGGGGTCGACAAACAATCCCTTTAAAAAGTGTATGGCACGTCAGCATATACGTTGGGGGAACTTACACCACATACATTACATACAATACAGTACAGAACAATACACCACAAAGAGTTGAGCCCAAGTGATACATTTAAAGAGCTGTAGCACGATTGCGTCAGGGTAAGCCCTAACAATGCCCCTCCTTCTTCTTGAGAGTTGTGATTTTGCAGAAAACATAAAGTCATCAGAATAGGTAAAAAAAGACATTTATCAAAATTGACTCAATATACACACTAGAATCAACTAATACTGTGCATGTTTGCAATATGAGGAGCATGAATGGTGACCTACAGAAGCGTCTTTTAAGCAATCTGATATGAGTACTTGATCTGAATCATGGTGAGATGACGTACACATAGTTAGGTGATTAACTTAATCAGTGAAATGTTAAATTTTTCACAGGATCTATTATAGAAAAGGCAGTGAAAATATGATCCTAGAGAAATAAAGTTCTGGGGAATGTAACAAACACTTGTGGTCAAATCATGGGAATTGAGGTCATTAATAGTGTTTTACTAATTTTTTTTTTTGTGATTTGGGATACAGTACTTAGATCAGTTAGGTATTAATTACATGGATCAAAATCAAACTGGGATAAAATTGCTGCATTATTTTATGTTTAGTTCTTTTATTAATAGTAAGTGGATTCTGCTTTGCTCTATAAATGCTAGTAATGTGCAGGAAATCCATGTTTTCTCTCGTCTTATACAGGCTTTCTAAACTGTAATCTTGGAGGTTGTGGAAAGGGATGTTTTTCCTTTGGACACATATAATTTCCTTGAAAGTGTCTTAATCCTTACCAGGTGTAAACAGACATAAATACACAGTAAGAACTTACTTTGGTAATGTGTGTTGTAGTTGTAGTGCCAAGAGTTTCTGAAGTAATTGTCTGAGCGCTCATTAATACACCAGGATCTGTATCAGGACGGGATACCATCTAAAAACAAAGTGATGCAAGGACTTGGATTTAATAGCAACACAGAATATTTTTTGGACCTCTTTACTCTGGGGTAGATTATGGACACTAGACCTAAATTATGAGTGAATCCACTTCATAAATATATAGTAATATTCACAAACACATATGTGTACCCCTGAATGACAACAGAAGCAGTGGTGCATAGTCACAGGTCTGTAGAATACGATTTAATTGACTTCAGTGGCCTCCAGAATTTCGGCCTGATCTCAAACATATGATGTTCCTAAAAGTGCACATATATTTGTGAATACTGCTGAGAACATTTGCCAAGCGTTAGTTACTGAAGGCAGTTTAAAATGAATGTCCACTTTGTATCACCATTATAGTAGCCGGAGCTTCGTTTTTCTGACACAGAGCTTTAACTTCCCTGAACAGTCATAGATCTAAATATTATCACCACTAAAGGGAGCATAGGAGCTTACTGCATGATCAATGAGTCAATGTAAACCGTATGCAGTACTCTCCGACTCTCCCTCTAGTGGTGGCTGCAGGCAGCAAGGGTGTTTTATTTGATTTCTATGTTTATATAGGGGGTGTAGAGCTCTGTACCAGAAAAACTAAGATCCAATCACTATAAACATATATAAGGAAA
Source organism: Bufo bufo (assembly GCF_905171765.1). Taxonomy (NCBI): domain Eukaryota; kingdom Metazoa; phylum Chordata; class Amphibia; order Anura; family Bufonidae; genus Bufo; species Bufo bufo. The sequence goes on from NC_053393.1 coordinate 167,820,939, forward strand.
TTAATCCAAAGTTTGAAACATTTAGATTAAAAAAAATATGCTTTTCAAAGGGGGACATTCACTTTCCGATCATTTATGGGCACAGAAAATATACACTGAAGTAAATGAGAATCAGATAAAATAAATCCACTACTTCCACTGAGAAACAGTTCTTTTCACATAAGTTATTGGCCAGCCACACATTCAAGTAAAAGCTGACCTGTCCATACACGCGCACGCTCGAGTGAGCAGGAAGAAAGATGCTGCTAGACTCCACTGGCAGCAGCTCATCTCCGCTGACATCTGCTACCAAGAGAGAAAGTCGGGAGGCCCCAACACCATTAGATGGTTGGCGGAAGCCACCAAAATCAGCAAGCTTGGCTAACATTCATCTAATGTGTATGGTGAGCTTGTGTAGCTGTTCTGTACCATAATAGCAAGGGACATGCCCAAGTTATCAGCAATACATGGCACCTGGCCACACTGCCCAATGTAATTTTAGTAGCCACTTTTTATAGAACTAAAGCAGAATGTAAAGCATAATTTTAAAAGGATTTAACTTTATAATGATAACAGCCATTATTTAGTCTTTTTAGTCTGATTTAAGTTAATGACCATCATGTAAATAGTCGGATGATAAATGCAGTCTCAATATGCAAATGCTTTTCTTGTATTTAATGGCAATGAAAAGGTACGCAAAGAAATGACAATTGTATCTTTACATGTTTTACCATATGTAACTTCATATATATTATTGCTGCATGTAGGCAGAGCTGGAAAACTAATACAAATGTATGCCCATGTACTGCACCTTAAATACATACAAATGAGCTGTGCCTATGGTAATGGTTGGCACAAAACCCATACAATGGCCCACAACCTAGCACGTGATCTATAAACAATCTAGCATTCCTATGTATAGTCACAAAGCTATTGTCATTGTGCCTCCAGAAATGCATATACAGTAGTTACATTTTATAGGATTGAGTGATCTATGAGCTCCTCAGGTGTAGACGCTGAAATAAAACGCAGAGCAGACCTCCATCCATTAGAAAATTGCTAAACTACAACTACTTCTGATCTACTTTATGTTTGGAAGTCCTGAGGAATAAATGGTTAGACTAGAAACATTTCAATAAAAATATATTCCACATTAGTTAACATACAGTTCTCCAGATACTACAGTTTATATGTGTATACAACAGCTATTATGGCTCTGGCGGGGTCACCTGCAATGCTAGGGAAGCTCGTCCCCGTTGTGGCCCGCTATTGGCAAGCCCCCCATTGCTGGATGTTTTGATCCGCACGACGGGGATATGCAGTGGTGGCCGTGCGGGGAGCAGGAGCGACGCGGGTGCCGGGGAGCGGAGTAAGTATAATCTATCTGAGGGGGCCAGGCATTGGGAGACATGTTTTACATGTTGAGGAACTCCTTTAATACAAAATCCACTGGTGTAAAATATGCCAAACTTATGTGGTATAAACTTTTTATAATTTTGGATCATCACCAATCTGTGTGTCAGAAAATGCAATCTACATTAGCTAGGCTAGGCACAGATATCAGGCATAATTTACGCCAATTTTCTGGAGCAAGTAATCTAAAATCTGTTGGCCCACATCTGTTTAAAACAATTGTATCCGATTGTCAGTATTGACATGGGCAAAAATAGGGACAGACAAGAGTATATCCTGATTCTCTGCCCCAATTGTATCCGATTGTCCGAATTCTCCTTGCTAACCGTCCATTGCAGTGACAGCTTTTTGTACTAATTGTATCATGGTCCAGTCTGGACCGCACCTATTATGTTTTTTATTTTAATTGTATGTAGAATAAAAGTTAAGTTTTAGGAAATTGCCCTCAGTGATGCTTGAAATGGACATGCCACACACAAAGCATGAAATTGTGCTTTGGACAATGCAAAATAGTAAAGGCTTTTAGATGCAGGTTACAAACTGTAATTTATGTGATATCTTTACTATCTTGCAACTGTTCATGATACACTGAAACATTTTACATTTGAAACCTTAGACCTCAAAGCATTTCTGTGTTAAGGAACAATGTTAAAAAGCTGAAGCAAAGACAGAACCCCTTTATGTATGACCGCTTTAATTCCCAGGGAAATCAACCTTGAGTTCCTGGAGAAATATACTGCACCTACTGAAATCAATAGCCCTCCCTGTAACACATGGATGAGCTGGGTCCTACAGATGAAGATAGACTATTTGATGCAACAGAAACACGCACCACCTGCAGACTCATCTAAAATGCTCTAGTTAGTACATGCATTTCGGTTACTTTTTTGCTACAATATAATTTGCTGCAACACTGCATTGTAATAATACCTTAGTCTATGAGACTGCAGGTGTTTTTTCTCATTATTAAAGGGGTTCTGCACTTTCATTTAACTGATGATCTATCCTCGATCAGCTGCTTGAGAAGGCAGCGGCTCTCCAGCAGCGCCGCGGCCTTCTCACTGTTTACCGCCGGGCCGCCGGCCCACTGACGTCACGACTAGTATCAACTAGCGTGGGCGGGGCTAAGCTCCATTCAAGTGAACAGAGCTTAGCCCCGCCCACGCTAGTTGATACTAGTCGTGACGTCACTGGGACGGCGGCCCGGCGGTAAACAGTGAGAAGGCCGCGGCGCTGCTGGAGCGCCACTGCCTTCTCAAACAGCTGATCGGCGGGGTCCCGGGTGTCGGACCCCCGCTGGTCAGATGCTGATGATCTATCCAGAGGATAGATCATCAGTTATATGAAAGTGCAAAACCCCTTTAAGAGTTTTCTACATGTGACTACAAACAGCTACTGTAGCATCCAAACGTCAAAAGACAAAGTGTGATGTACTGTACCCCGAAGACCATATTGGAATTGGAAAAAGAAAAAAAATGCACAAAAGACTGTTACCAAACGTGCACTGTGGATAACGTAACAGAACAAATTTGCAAGATAAATCTGTCTTTGTCCCTCAGTTGGGTTATGGACAATCAGAATGCAGTCTAAGGATCTATAAGATTTTTTTTTCCACTCATTTTGCTTCTCCCCCCGAGCTTCTCAAACAACACAAAGGCCTACACAGAAATACCAATGACTTATCTGGACGTTGGACCTACTAATCATTTTCAGTACACAGTCAGCAGCAGTTTATTAGTTAAGTGATCATGTGTTATCAAGTGTTCATTTTGCTGCCAAATCAAGTTTTGCAAGCGAGTGCAATACCACATTTTAGAAACATTTCAGAGTGCCAATTTCCTGACACTATGATACTGCAATGTTTACATCAGTATATCTTAGTCCTGGTTGAAAATAAAGATATGAAAATGAACATAAACATATTCGGTGGCAATGACAAGATGTTTTCTACAGTGCCAAATACAACATTGCCATCTGCATCTACTATTCATACCCGCCATACTGTTGTCATATACTATATGGGGAATTTTTCATGAGGGTAATATTTGAAGTCAGTTTTGCTGTAGTCTGCGCTGTAGTCATTTGCACCAGATTTATCAAATGTCACATGATATTTGATAAATTTGGTGCATCTTTAAACCTAACACTTGTCTAGAAATGTTACTCCAGTTTTCCTATATCATCCTTGTACTGGAGTGACTGTGACTTCTTTTTAAAAATGTCTCAGTGATAGATCTGGAGTGAAGCTCATTAACATAGCTAACCCTACCCACTTTTCAAAACTAGAGTGGTGTAAAAAAGTAGCAACATTTTTGCTCAAGGGACCACAAAAGCCCCTATTTTACGACTTTTTGAAGCCGGGTTTCTAAAGTGCAGGGTGTGATAAATTCCCCCCTATGTATTTATTTTTCACTAAACTCTGACCCCCCCCCCCCCCCCCCCCCCCCCCGCTGAATTATGGAAATCAAAGGATTGACAGACATGTTCATGATATGCAAATGATAAAAAATAGAACCAAAACATCTAAATTTATTCGATGTGCCACGTGCAAAAATACATTCATATAAGAATAATACATGCACTCACACACCTTGGCATGCTATCAATAAGGTTATTATGAGGAATAGTAATCCACAATGGAAATAAATTGTTAGGAATGTCATCTTCAGCAACTTACAAGTGTGCAGGATCCACAGGCCCAGCTGTGGGCAAATATGCTGCAGGATACCATACAGAACCTCTATGCCTCCATGCTAACCATATCTCAGCTTGTATCCAGGCTAGAGAAGGCCCAACAGAATACTAGCGCCTCCCTTCAATTGTAGAGTTTTCTCCAATAAAATTATCCTTTCACTCTAATATTGGAATCACTTACATATACCATCATTACATTCACACATATAATGTTTTTGGATTCCAACAACTCCTTCTTGGAGTGTTACTTTTTTTTTCTCACTGAGTGTATAAAGGGAAGACTGGGTGTTCTCTCTTTGTTCCTCTCCTGGCTTTGGCTTTAAAAACGTTATAAAAAAAACCTAAACATAGCAACTCGGTCTAAATTAGTCAACACAGTTACATGGTGTGTACAGATACCGTTACTGAGGCTGCCCATGTGCTCTGATATTCACCATCCCAGCAACTGCTGACTATGAATATTTAAGAAGTGGGGCAGAGTGCAAGGAACAAGAAGGTGTGATTTACATGTGACTGACATGTACTACTCAGAAGCTTTTCAAGTAAATTGCAGGGGATTTAAAGGAGTTTGACTGAAAGAAATACATACTTAGGGCTCTTTCACACCTGCGTTCTTGTCTTCCAGCATAGAGTTCCGTCGTCGGGGCTCTATGCCGGAAGAATCCTGATCAGTTTTATCCTAATGCATTCTGAATGGAGAGAAATCCGTTCAGGATGCATCAGGATGTCTTCAGTTCCGGAACGGAACGTTTTTTGGCCGGAGAAAATACCGCAGCATGCTGCGCTTTTTGCTCCGGCCAAAAATCCGGAACACTTGCCGCAATGCCGGATCCGGAATTAATGCCCATTGAAAGGCATTGATCCGGATCCGGCCTTAAGCTAAACGTCGTTTCGGCGCATTGCCGGAGCCGACATTTAGCTTTTTCAGAGTGGTTACCATGGCTGCCGGGATGCTAAAGTCCTGGCAGCCATGGTAAGTGTAGTGGGGAGCGGGGGAGTGTACTTACCGTCCGTGCGGCTCCCCGGGCGCTCCAGAGTGACGTCAGGGCGCCCCAAGCGCATGGATCACGTGATCGCATGGATCACGTCATCCAATGCGCATGGGGCGCTCTGACGTCATTCTGGAGCGCCCGTGGAGCCGCACGGACTGTAAGTATACCGCTCCCCCGCTCCCCGCTCCTACTATGGCAACCAGGACTTTAATAGCGTCCTGGGTGCCATAGTAACACTGAAAGCATTTGGAAGACGGTTCCGTCTTCAAATGCTTTCAGTACACTTGCGTTTTTCCGGATCCGGCGGGCACCTCCGGCAACGGAAGTGCATGCCGGATCCCAACAACGCAAGTGTGAAAGAGGCCTTAGAATCAGCGTGTATCACAGTATGCAGTCCTCCCAAGTGCCACTCTTTTTGATCTGAGGTATAGATTTTCATTATTGTATTTACAATATTGATCCAGAACGTGTTTGGTTGTCTCCCTTAAGCATATCAGAGCCCTCATTTCATTATTTGATGCTATTTGAATTTAACAAATTTCTATATTCAGATAATTTTTGCACTATTTTGTACGAGAAAACTACTGAAGATATTGATAGATATGCAAGAAAAGTGGATCTTTCACACAATGAACCATAAGTGTCCCTCTTTGAACGTCCAAAAAGTTGGGAGGTATGCAGTATGCATTACTTCTGGCAGCTGGATGGGGGTAAAAGGGAGTTTCAGATTTCCTTTAAGCAACTCCTTATGTTTTTTCCTCAAAACATATACAGTGTTTTAGTACTAATGGTGCACAGAAGTAACTGAAACCAGGAAGCTCTTTTCAAATTAAAGGGTGCGTTTGAGTCATCAATGTATTTCATTTTTTTTTTTTACCTCTGAGGATTCATATGTTATGGTTTTTGTTTCTGTATGTATTACAGGTACATCCTTAGTAGACACGTCAGGCTTCTCTCCTTCTGCAATAGTGCCAAAAGTGATAATCTCTGTTTTCACAAGGGGAGACTGAGGGCAAAGAAAAAAAGTCCATATTTTAAAAAAATGTTCCCGTACAAAACAAATGGTATTATTAAGCCAGCAGGAAAAAAACAAGTTCATTAAAGTCCATTTACACTTAACAATTAGTGTTAATATTTAAATGAATCTAAGTGATTGCAACAATAGTTTGGGAAAGCAGTAACAATAACAAGTAAATTTGATGTAAATGTGCATGTTATGCTTGCAATTGCTTGGGACGTTGAGGAGTGTTAATCAGTGTTAATTAAAAATTGTGAAGTGTAAACAGGCCTTAATTCCTTTTTGTGTTACTGCTGCAGTGAGTTAATTTTTCCCCCAAAAAACATAAACAGGGGTAACTAGAAAACATGCAAGTATGTCTTACATGGTACCAGTTAGTAACCTACACAGAAACCACCAGGGCAACATAATTCCCAGTGACTAAGGCTCAATTCACACCTGAGCGTTCTGAAAGGAGCGCTCTGTATGCGCGATTGTACGGACGTTTACAAGCGCGCATACAGAGACAAGTGTGCACACAGTGTCGCGCGTTCCCGAAAGTCTATGTACGGGAACGCGCGACAAGCGCCCAAAAAAACGCTCCTGTACTTGTGTGAGCGTCGGGCGTTTTACAGCGCGATCGTACGCGCTGTAAAACGCCCAGGTGAGAACCATTCCCATAGGGAAGCATTGGTTTCTCCTTGTTGAGCGTTTTACAGCGCGTAGGAACGCGCTGTAAAACGCTCAGGTGTGAATTGAGCCTTAGGCTACTTTCACACTAGCGTTCAGGGTTCCGCTTGTGAGCTCCGTTTGAAGGCTCTCACAAGCGGCCCCGAACGCATCCGTCCAGCCCCAATGCATTCTGAGTGAATGCGGATCCGCTCAGAATGCCTCAGTCTGGCTCCGCTTGGCCTCCGTTCCGCCCAGCAGGTGGACACCCGAACGCAGCTTGCAGGGTTCGGGTGTCCGCCTGGCCGTGCGGAGGCAAACGGATCCGTCCAGACTTACAATGTAAGTCAATGGGGACGGATCCGTTTGTAGTTGACACATTGCATTCAAGAGTTACACATTTCAAAATATTTGGAAAGTGAGATCCTGCTTTAGGGCAATGATCTCTGGAAAAGTATAGCCGACCACAATCCCACTCTGTAGTGCTGCCTACAGATAGGTGGCTCTAGTTTGGCTTTTAACTTAAGTCATGTTTCCAGGCTCTTTACCTGCTTTCCAACACTCCACTGCCTTTCCAATTGCCAATCGTTGTGCTACCATTCATTAGTACATGATAAGGCGTCCCCTGTATACCCTGGGGTGGCGGTGGTAGAGCTCTTTCACCCTGCTCATATACTAGTGGCAAAAAAGCCTATATGGCTACATTGACGGAAAAACAATTAAAATGTTATAGATCTCCGAAAGTGGTGCCTCAAAAACATGCAACAAACTTACTACACTATAAAAAAAAAAAAGCTATATCAAATTTGTATGACCGTAATAATCAAAAATCTATCTTACAAAACCTGGCCTTCAAACTATTTTCTCAACAGTAAAAAATAAAAGTTGTAACTCTTGGAATGTGACAATGAAAAGAATAAAAATAATATTGCTTGGACTATGCTGTTACTCACTTCTTCCCTGCTGGTTGGATACCTTTTGACCTGGGTGGCTTGTTGTGGTCTCCTCTACAAATGCAAGTCTGCTACTCATGTTACAATCCAGCTCTGCTATGTCTATATGTTGTTCTGCCGCAACATCTCAGCCACACTCATCTATACCATCATATCTAATGAATAAACTCTTCCATAGTTCAGCTGAACTAATCAAGATTTGCTATACATATCCAGACAGTTCCTTCATTCAGGTAGCCTAAGGATCAATGTACAGTCGTGGCCAAAAGTTTTGAGAATGACACAAATATTAGTTTTCACAAAGTTTGCTGCTAAACTGCTTTTAGATCTTTGTTTCAGTTGTTTCTGTGATGTAGTGAAATATAATTACACGCACTTCATACGTTTCAAAGGCTTTTATCGACAATTACATGACATTTATGCAAAGAGTCAGTATTTGCAGTGTTGGCCCTTCTTTTTCAGGACCTCTACAATTCGACTGGGCATGCTCTCAATCAACTTCTGGGCCAATTCCTGACTGATAGCAACCCATTCTTTCATAATCACTTCTTGGAGTTTGTCAGAATTAGTGGGTTTTTGTTTGTCCACCCGCCTCTTGAGGATTGACCACAAGTTCTCAATGGGATTAAGATCTGGGGAGTTTCCACGCCATGGACCCAAAATGTCAACGTTTTGGTCCCCGAGCCACTTAGTTATCACTTTTGGCACGGTGCTCCATCGTGCTGTAAAATGCATTGTTCTTCACCAAACTGTTGTTGGATTGTTGGAAGAAGTTGCTGTTGGAGGGTGCTTTGGTACCATTCTTTATTCATGGCTGTGTTTTTGGGCAAAATTGTGAGTGAGCCCACTCCCTTGGATGAGAAGCAACCCCACACATGAATGGTCTCAGGATGCTTTACTGTTGGCATGACACAGGACTGATGGTAGCGCCCACCTTTTCTTCTCCGGACAAGCCTTTTTCCAGATGCCCCAAACAATCGGAAAGTGGCTTCATCGGAGAATATGACTTTGCCTCAGTCCTCAGCAGTCCATTCACCATACTTTCTGCAGAAGATCAATCTGTCCCTGATGTTTTTTTTGGAGAGAAGTGGCTTCTTTGCTGCCCTTCTTGACACCAGGCCATCTTCCAAAAGTCTTCGCCTCACTGTGCGTGCAGATGCGCTCACACCTGCCTGCTGCCATTCCTGAGCAAGCTCTGCACTGGTGGCACTCTGATCCCGCAGCTGAATCCTCTTTAGGAGACGATCCTGGCGCTTGCTGGACTTTCTTGGATGCCCTGAAGCCTTCTTAACAAGAATTGAACCTCTTTCCTTGAAGTTCTTGATGATCCTATAAATTGTTGATTGAGGTGCAATCTTAGTAGCCACAATATCCTTGCCTGTGAAGCCATTTTTATGCAACGCAATGATGGCTGCACGCGTTTCTTTGCAGGTCACCATGGTTAACAATGGAAGAACAATGATTTCAAGCATCACCCTCCTTTTAACATGTCAAGTCTGCCATTTTAACCCAATCAGCCTCACATAATGATCACCAGCCTTGTGCTCGTGAACATTCTCACCTGAGTTAACAAGACGATTACTGAAATGATCTCAGCAGGTCCTTTAATGACAGCAATGAATTGCAGTGGAAAGTTTTTTTGGGGATTATGTTAATTTTCATGGCAAAGAAGGACTATGCAATTCATCTGATCACTCTTCATAACATTCTGGAGTATATGCAAATAGCTATTATAAAAACTTAAGCAGCAAGTTTTCCAATTTCCAATATTTATGTAATTCTCAAAACTTTTGGCCACGACTGTACATTTCACAAGTGTATACCTGGATGGACCTATCCAGATCCTTGCTGTGCATATGTATTTTACTTCAAGCCACACTGTTCCAAGTTTGTTTAGAGTTCCTAGTATCCCTGGTAATTGTGGTATCACCTGAATACTAGCTGTCGTTGACTATGCTCCAGTTACTATCTTGGTTCCTGAACTGCTCTCCTGGTGACAACCATTGGATACTTTCTAGACTACATGTCTGTTCTCCAGCTCCTAAGTCTATGCTCCAGCTCGTGTCTCTGCTCCAATATCTGGTGTTACTTTTAAGATTTCCGTTAACTCTTGTGCTTTCATTCTCAACTCTGCAACTCCAAAGTTACAAACTCAACTCTACTACTCCACGGTTACAATCTCAATTATGTTACATATTTGTCTCTGTTTAGCCTTCCCTGTTTATTTCTGTACTGCCTGGCTAGTTCACAGACTTTTTCTGTATGAACTGTCTTCAATAACTTAATGTTCAGTTGTAATACTGGGGGCCCAAAATATATTGGTCCTTAAGGGGCCTACTTACAAGGTTGTCACCTACAGGTGGAGCTTGTTAATGGATATCTTGCTCCTGCAGTTCTTAATGCAATTTCATCCTTATATTTACATCCTTAGACTTTAAAAATATATCCGGTATATACAACATGAAATTTTATAGTCCACCTTATTCTACTCTACACTTTTTCATTTAAACCAGAATTCAGATTTTAAAAATGTTAATTTTTATATTATCTATCCATCACATGGGTAAAAAACAAATGAAACTCTTGACCAGCATCACCAAACACATAGCATGCTATAAACAATCCCTTGAAAATTAGCAAGTGGACAACTAAGTGCAAAGCTTTGAATAGCATAGGAGAGGGTTGCCAAACTCCACACACACACGTTAAATGGAAACACTTCACATCAGCCAGTTACCTCCTCAAGAGGCTTGCCATCCAACAATGCTGCATCATGAGTCGTTTTGCCATGCTGCTCCTCTTGAGCATAGCTAGCAACAGAACCATCAGCAACCTCATCTTCCTCTTTAGCAGCTTCCTCTGTTAATGCAGTACCCTCACTCCCTTTCAAGCCAGAAGCAATGATTGTGCTTGCCTGCTCTGCAGTCAGATGAGCTGCATCCCCCACTGCATGCATATCCCCCGTTTCCTCCAAACCGATTATTCCCTGCACAACCTTCTCTTTTGTTCTTTGCGCAGTGTCCTCCTTTTCAGTTATTATACCACTTGTCTCCCATTCTGTGTTTCTTTCAATTTTCTGCAAGGAGAATAGAGCATTGTTAGCCAAGCAACAGTGTCAACAGAAATAAAATTTAAAAAAAATCTGAAAAATCAATAAAAAAACAAAATAATTCATATATTATTCATATATACAGTATATAAAAAAAAAAGAATCAAGTTACTGTATGCACACATGGGAACATACTCATGATGTGGGCTAATAGGATCCCAACTACAGTGCCTGCTTTAAAGGGGCTATCCAGAAAGGTTATCATTATCACATCAACGGGTGTCTGAGTCCCGCTATCCTGGCTTCAGCTGTTTCAGGGAGCTGCCACACTCACAGGATCTCTGGTGAGCACAGCCATCTCCTGGCAGCTCTCCAAGCACAGCGCCGTACATTGCATAGTGGCTGTGCTTGGTATTGCAGCTCAGCCTCATTGACTTGAATGGGGATGAGCTGCAACTAGGCCCTCACGGGGCGTCGGCCTCTTCTAACAGATGATCGGTGGCGGTCCTGGGTGTCGAACCCTCGCCAATCTAATATTCATAACCTATCCAGACCAATTCCTGGATAACCCCTTTAATTTGTACTTTAAAAAGTGCTAACATATATACCTTATTGTGAATATGATGTTTAAGATTAGCCCCTGTATTTTTAACATAAACTGAAACATGCACTCTAGCACAATCTGTAACCTTATATAAAGCGTTTTCTGTATTTTTGGTATGCCTAATGGACCACCAAATTAAGTGTTCTAGTGAAAGCAAATTTATCTATGTTTTATAAATGTTTGGAGCCAGTTTCTAGGCTATAATAAAAGAGCACTTAAGCTTGCTTGTCATATATTTGTATTTTATTTATTTCTCTCTTGCTGCTCATTTTATGTCCCATTAAATGCAATCTGCTTGGCAATAGAATTTCCATTGCTTGGCACAAAATGGTCAGGAAGCTCCATCATTTTGCCCTGCAAACTATATTCACCATTCATATTTCCAGACACCTTTTATCTGTATCATTTTCAGAGTATTATCTAAATGATTTGAAGTGTAGCAGTGATTGTAGCCCATTGTGTCAAGGCAGTTACAGAAACGCCAGTCTCATATTACTGACTCCTTTCAGCATCAATTCGTAAAAGCGTAAGCAAAGTACAAGCAAAAGTTGGAATGAAGCTAATAAATACATCCAATAAGCAGCCACCTGAGCCCAGTTTTGTGAAGTAGTTGTAACCTCTCCTATGAACTCAGATGGCTTTCTTGTAGACTCTAATAAACTGTAGATATCAGAACCATCCATGAGTTTGTCACCAGAGGACTGTTTGGTCTAAACAGACAAAGAAATGAAATGTCATATTGGGAGGACAGACACATAAATAGGAGGAAAAGAGGATAGAGAGACACAGATTGTAACAACGAAGAAGAAAGTGTGTCATTGTGCAAAAAAGGAAATAATCTAGATGTTACAGAGAGCTTTGACCAGGTTTCAATAATCTTCACTCCCCAGTGCCAATACTGTGACTATTTAGATGCAACTCCACTCCGGCTCTGAAAATGCAAGAGTGAATTCTGTTAACCCCAAATCTCCCTTCTACCAAGTCATGCTTACGACTGCCCAGGTGGCTGAAATATGGGGAGATGTTTGTGGGGTTCTCACACTTTAGAGATACTTTAACTGTACTTATACATAACACAGGGCAACATGAACATTGCCCATGATTGATTCTCTCTCACCTGTAAAATACTAACTATGAGGTATGCAGAGCTACTATTTGGTTAGCTATACAGGTAAAACCAGCTACCAACTATGAGCATCCCACTTAACCGCTGAGCTTCCCATAACCTAGTCAGTGTAACATGACATTGGAAGATGTGGGATATTAGGCTTGTTAACTGTAGTCAAACCTACATTTTCAGATTTTGAGTAAAGTTAGGTTTTCATTTTTTCAACTGCAGCAGAATCATAGCAAAACTACAGTTGATATAATAATATACATATCTCCAAAGGCCCCTTTACACGGGTCAACTCTGCATGCAATTATTGGGATCATACCGCACGTTCCCAATAATTGCCTGCTTTTCAAAGGAGGTCAAAGCTGCATTTACATGCAGAAATCATCTCCTCTGCATGGGAACAAGTGATTACTAGTGTGAATGCTCATCCCCACCCAGATTCCCTGTTTGCACAGCACGATTTGCTGCCCAGAAATTATGATTTTGGAGTCTGCATAAATGATGCTTTAACCTGATGAATGGCTCAGCTATCGGGAACAAGAGCTTATACGAACGTTCATTCTCAATAATCTGCCCAATAATTGTCCTGTGTAAAGGGACCTTTAGAGGCTGGGTCAGTTAAAGTAGTTCAGCAGCCAACCTCTGAAGGGTCATATACATACAGCGAAGTGTTTTAGCAAAGGTTATACGAGATCAGGAGAAAGGAACTGATGGCATGAGTAAGAGAAGATAAAAGTATATAACCATAAACAATAGCAAGAAAATACAAGGAGATCTGGGGGGAAAAAAGCCATGAAGGTTAAGGACGTGGCAGAACCAATGAACTTAAAAGTAGCATTCATCTCTAGTGCCTGTAAGGAATGCTAGAAAGCAGAGGGCCCTATTCAACAGCCTGTTTTGCTGCATTTTTATCATATGAGGTGGTAGTATCTACATAATGTGTAGTTTACATTGTTTGTATATTAAAAGTATGATTTAAAATGCCATACATTTACAAACAGTATTAGCGCTAGGATTTAGGGATGTTTCCAGGCGTAGTGGCATATCCCGCCAACCTACATTGTACAGTGTGGAGTTTCCCCCCACTCCCCATCGTGACACTACCCTTGGGATAGGTTATAAATTGTTATATCATGGAGAACCCCTTTAAGTATATAGCAGCACAGTGAAATGAAAGACATGGAAGAAAATGTCAGCCAGCTGCATACACAAGTATAGGAATAGCTGGATACACAAGTACAGATAAAAAGGAAGAAGCCAGTATTATGAATGGAATAGAAGTGGTTAATAATTAATCTTAAATGTAAAACCACTTGGTATGTAATCCGCTGTGAATATTGTGTTTGTCTGTGTTTACGGTCTTCTTGCGTGCACAACGCTTTGGGAGACTATGCTGAATAGGGCCCATAGCGGTTAGATCTGAGAAATTGCTGAAGCACACACATATAGAAATGGCAAGCTGCGTCATTACTAGGTTTTCTGTTATTTGTTTTTGTCTGGTTATAAAGCTTTACGATGCCTACTTTGGTTGCAGTGCTTAGAAAAAAACGAATAAATAAATGTTGCCTGCCAAAATAAAGTAAAGCTGCAAGTGAATAGAAGGGATCTGTAAAGCAGGGGATGTCTGCAAGTCATGCTTGTGATAATTAGGATGGGGCACAAAGTTATTGCCACTTGTTACCACCACTTTGGATGCTGACGATTCTGTGACATAGTGAGCAGTAGCAATGGTAAACGGCTGGTCTCTTGTGTATCTCCAATCAGACAGTTTCTTCTCTTTCCAGTCTGGAGCCTCTGTTTTGATGACTTCATATTCAGGATATCCTACAGTCTTCTCGGTGATCACACTTTCAAGTATCTTCACTCCAGTGTCCTGTACCTTTGTTAGGCCATCTTCAATTGGACTTGCCAGCTGAGAGTCTGACTCTTTAATGGGAGTGAGTGACTCTGATACTCTTCTCTTTATGGTTAATCCCTCCTGGGTTTTCCTACCCTTGTCATCGCTTATGGATTCTAAGATCTCAAATTCACCTACAGCTGGACTTCGTTTCACAGTTTCAGAAATGTCTTTCTCTACTTGTTGGATGACTTCAAGAGAGGAAGGCTGTGACACCTTGTCACCTTCTTTACCTTTACTAGTCATTGTTACAATCTTACCAGATACTGCATCATAGGTTTTTCCTAATGCATACATTTTCTGTCTGTTTTCCTCTTCTCTTGCTCTAATTTCCATTTTTAAGGCATCCAGACTCTGAGTTCCGATTGGACTGGTTTTAAATGTTCCAGCTGGTTTCTCAGTGCTCACAGTTGTCACCTTGTAAGTCATAATGCTTTTTGTTTCACCATCAACTACCTTAGTGGGTACTTTGTCTACAATAACCCAATCCTCAGTGCCCTAAGTGAGATATAAAATCTACATTAGAATGTGTCACTCTTTAATTTACTTTAATGGAACTGTAGTAAAATACAGGGGCAAATTTATCAATGGTATCATAAGAACGACACTTTACGTCATACACGCACACGTAAAATGGTGCTAGAAGTAAGAATTCTGGCACAATCATTTGTCACATTCTATTGAGCCATCTATTTTTTAACCTACCCTACATGTTGCAGAAATTTATTAAATATCAGGCACTTGCGCCACTTTTGTAGCACATTTTGTTTGATAAATCTGCCCCCTATTATCTCTGTTGGCAAATTACACACTGTTCAATGTTACATCTGAAACAAAGAGAGTGTATTACATATGTATAGTCTGTCCTAGATTACACCGAGGACACTTAAGCAATGGACTAATCCTCTTTAAAATATTTTTTAGTTTAAGATTATGGCAGTCTAGCACAAGTCATTTAGACCTGATTTCTAGTTAAAGTGGAGGATTATATCTAGATTAAACGAATAAAAATAACCTCTGGGGATGATGGGATAGTTTTCTGCATAATGATTTGATGAGAAGTAGCCACAGGGCTGGTGGCTCTCGCTTCCCGAAGTTTCTTCACTATGTCCCCTGGCTAGTGGAAGAAAAACCAATAAGAATCCAAGAATCAGAAGTATTTCAGTTTCACTTAAAATGCATTTTTTGTTAACAGTGCAACTTGGAACAGATATATAAGTCTATATTAAGCACCTGATACCTCTTCAATCACTACATGGTGATGGTAATAACTTTTTGACCTGAATGTTCATGAAAACGTTGCTCATCAATTTATTTATTTCCTGTTATCAATATTGGTTATGCTCACAAAATACCATCTCATACTAAAGAAAGGCAAGAAGTGAACGTTATGAGATTATCTTGGTTTTAAAAAAAATATCTACCTGTTACCCCGAACGTCAACCTGTCACTGATGGCACACAATATATGACAAGTGTACTACTTTAATAGATCCCGCTACACATTGTCCCCTGGCTAGCGGAAGAAAAACCAATAAGAATCCAAGAATCAGAAGAATTTAAGTTTCATTTAAAATGCATTTTTTGCCACTGATGGCACACAATATATGACACGTGTACTACTTTAATGGATCCCGCTACACATTGTTACTGAGTGTAGACCCTTTTAAAAAAAAACTAAACAAATGCTCTAAAATGCCATCTACTGCCTGTAACACCAAAATCATAAAAATAACCCCCATCAAGAACAGGTATATGTATGTGTATGTCAAGGTCTGTATGCTATGAACAGAGCAATAAACTGCAGCCCAGTGATACCCAATCCAGTGTGCTTCTAATTAGAAAAGTAAACAGATTTTGGGTGTGCCATGTTGAAACTGTGCCAAATCCTTCAGTCAGCGCTGACTTCTATAAATGGGTGGCACTGGCTGCTGATGCCCTCCATACACAATTGATTTACCAACCTAAAAATAAAAACAGTGGGAAATAACAAGAAATAATTAAGAAATATATTCTGCAAACAACAGATTTTTACAATTCTTTACCTGAGATTCTAACATTGAATAGCTTGTCTTTTCCAAAGAAGCACGTCTTTCTACTTCTTCTTTTTCTTCTTTGGTCTGCTTTTGAAGACAGATAAAATCACTGATATCACTTATTCCTCAAACACCCAGAAATAGAACATTAATTACTCATCTCATTAACTGCAGGGTCAGAGTATGTGCTAAACTGCAAAAATGCACTTGGGTAGTTAACCTTGTAAAACACTGAATATTCATTGTACATTAATGCTTTTGGACGTTACAGAACAGTGACTGGTTACCACCTCCAGTGCATGACCTATTTTGAATTTCTGAAGCTTTATCCTTCAGAGATGTGCTAAAGGTCACATTTCTGCTTGGACAAAAAATATAAGTTGTATGCATTAAAAGTATTTTTTTGGGCAGTTGGCAGTAAAATATTGATGACCTATCTCTGGATAGGTCATCAATATCTGATCGTGTGGGGGTCTGACTCCTGGTACCACCATGATCATCTGTTGGCCTTGGCTCACCTATGAGCGCTGCAACCTTTTCCTAGGCCAGTGAGTTCACGTTCATTGGCCACATGGCCTAAGTGCAGCTCAGTCCCATTCAAGTGAATAAGCCTGGGCTGAAATACCAAGCACGGCCACTACACAATGAACAGCGCTGTGCATGGTATGTTGTAAGGTGGCAGCGGCGCTCTGACTCTTCAAACAACTGATTGGTGGCTGTGTAGGGTATCGAAACTTCACCAATCAGATACTGATGACCTGTCATGAGGTTTGGTCATCAATATTCTCCTCCCAAAAAAACTTTAACTGGATTCCTAAAGACCTGTACCACTGATGTAAAATCCATTCATTACCCTGATGGCATTCCTTCAAATATATATGTAAAGGTTTGATATAATGTTATATGTGTACACTCAGACTGTGCAAGAACTGAACCAAATAGCTGCACTTGCACATAGCTCTTCACACTAGACAACTACTGACAAATACAACAAAATTTTTCTGGCAGGCTCCACAAGTGGTTTCAAGCCTGCATAATATACATAGACTGGAAATTAGGTGCCGGAGATTATCTGATGAACAAGCAAATTTGTTCATCGCACGATTTCTGCCGGCGCCAAAAATCAATGCTTGTCTACATTTATCAGAGGTGATTGCTTCTCTCCCCCCCTCCTCCCCAGTATTAAATCATTGGTGGTGCAGTGTGCGCCCTCCCCCCCAGTATTAAAATCATTGGTGACGCAGTGCGCCCCACCTCAACCCCCCCAGTATTAAAATCATTGGTGGCAGTGGCCACAGGGTCCCCTCCCCTCCTCCTCATTGGAGGCAGTGGCAGCTTCTGATCGGAGCCCCAGCAGTGTAATCCTGGGGCTTTGATCGGTTACCATGGCAGCCAAGACACTACTGAAGCCCTGGCTGCCATGGTAAGCTCCCTGCTGCTCGGTGTACTATGCACAGGGACAGTGTGGGATCCTATTCAATCTAATAGAGCTCTATTAGGGTGAATAGGACAAGGGATCAAAAGATCCCAGGTTCTAGCCCCTAAGGGGGAAATAGTTATTAAATAAACAGTAAAAAAAAAAAAAAGGAAAACCCCCCCACCAAAATATTAAGTATAAATCACCCCCTTTCCCAATTTTACATATAAAATATATAAACAATAAATAAATAAACATATTACATATTGCCACGTCCGAAAAGTCCAAACTATTAAAATATAAACAAAATCTCCTATGTAGGATAGGACTGTTCGATTATGGGCTGGACGTTCCATAAAATGCGGAATGCACGCAGCTTTTTTTGGTGTTTTTATTTTTTTCACGTGGTATCGAATGGTATGGAGTATCGCTCTACCAGCTTTGTACATTTAAAAGCTGACATTTTTGCCCTTTCTTAGCAAGTATGTGTGAAGTGAAAAGAAAATGATACATGATTTGCAACATTTTTAATAAACAAATATCTGTAAAGTGTGGCATGCATTTGTACATTGTATTAGTGACCAATTGCCTTCCGAAGTCACCTAATTAGTGAATGTTTCTGATCAAACAGCATCATGAAAACCAAGGAACACACCAGACAGGTCAGCGATAAAGTTGTGGAGAAGTGTAAAGCAGGGTTAGATTCTAAAAAAATATCCCAAACTATGAATATCTCAAGAAGCACTGTTCAATCCATCATCCGAGAATCGATGGAGTATGGCACAAGTGCAAACCTACCAAGACATGGCCGTCCAGCTAAACTGATGGCCCAGGCAAGAAGAGCACTAATTAGAGAAGCAGCCAAGAGGCCCATGGTCACTCTGGAGGAGCTGCAGAGATCCACAGCTCAGATGGGAGAATGTGTCCACAGGACAACTATTAGTCATGTACTCCACAAATCTAGCCTTTATATAAGAGTGGCAAGTAGAAAGCCATTTTTAAAAGCAAGCCATTAAAAAAAAGTCCCGCTAGCATTTTGCCACAAACCATGTAGGGACATTGCAACATGTGGAAGAAGGTGCTCTAGTCAGATGAGACTAACATTGAACTTTTTAGCCTAAATGCAAAACGCTATGTGTGGCGGAAGACTATGTGTGGCGGAAGACACTTCACCCTGAACACACCATCCCCACCGTGAAACATGTTGGCCACATTATGCTGTGGGAATGTTTTTCTTCACCAGGAACAGGGAAGCTGGTAGGAGAGCTGATGGGAAGATGGATGGAGCTAAATACAGGACAATCTTTGAGGAAAACCTGGTAGAGGCTGCAAAAGACGTGAGACTGGGGCGGAGATTCACCTTCCAGCAGGACAACGACCCTAAACATACAGTCGGAGCTACAATGGAATTGTTTATATCAAAGCATATTCATGTGTTAGAATGACCCAGTCAAAGTCCAGACCTAAATACCATTGAGAATTTGTGGCAAGACTTGAAAATTGCTGTTCAGAGACGCTCTCCATCCAATCTGACTGAGCTGGAGCTATTTTGCAAAGAAGAACGGGCAAAAATGTCTAAATCTAGTAAGTTGTTAGAGATATACCCCAAAAGACTTGCAGCTGTAATTGCAGCGAAATGTGGTCCTACAAATCACTTTCCAGATTTTTACTTATTAAAAATTTTGAAAACCATGTATCTTTTTCTTTTCACTTCACACATACTTGCTACTTTGTATTGGTCTATCACATACAGTGAGGAACAGAAGTATTTAAACACCCTGAAATTTTGCAAGTTCTCCCACTTAGAAATCATGGAGGGGTCTGAAAATCACATTGTATGTGCATTCCCACTCAGACAGAATAAAAAAAAATAAAAAAATTCAGGAAATCACATTGTATGATTTTTAAAGAATTTATTTGTCTTGCACTGCTGAACATAAGTATTTGAACACCTGAGAAACAGCAAGAATTCTGGCTCTAAAAGACCTGTTAGGCCCCTTTCACACGAGCGAGTTTTCCGCGCGGGTGCAATGCGTGACGTGAACGCATAGCACCCGCACTGAATCCTGACCCATTCATTTCAATGGGGCTCTGTACATGAGCGTTGTTTTTCACGCATCAGTTCTGCGTTGCGTGAAAATCGCAGCATGTTCTATATTTTCACGCAGCCCTGGCTCCATAGAAGAGAATGGGGCTGCGTGAAAAACGCATTGCATCCGCAAGCAAGTGCGGGTGCGATGCGTTTTTCACTGATGGTTGCTAAGAGATGTTGTTTGTAAACCTTCAGTTTTTTATCACGCGCGTGAAAAACGCATGAAAACGCATTGCACCCGTGCAGAAAAAACTGAACAACTGAACGCAATCGCAGACAAAACTGACTGAACTTGCTTGCAAAATAGTGCGAGTTTCACTGAACGCACCCTGAACGCATCCGGACCTAATCCGTCATGCTCATGTGAAAGGGGCCTAACTGTGCTTTTAAAAAGTCCACCTCCACTCCACTAATTAATCTAACTTAGTAGCACCTGTCTGAGCTCTTTAAAGACATCTGTCCACCCCACAGTCAGTCAGACGCCAACTACTACCATGGGCAAGACCAAAGAGCTGTCAAAAGACACCAGAGACAAAATTGTGGACCTCCACAAGGCTGTAAAGGGCTACCGGGCAATTGCCAAGCAGCTTGGTGAAAATAGATCAACTGTTGGAGCAATTGTTAGAAAATAAAAGAGGCTAAAGACGACCGTCAGTCTCCCTCGGACTGGGGCTCCATGCAAGATCTCACCTCGTGGGGTATCACTGATGATAAGAAAGGTGAGGAATCAGCCCAGGACTACACGGGAGGAGCTGGTCAATGACATGAAGAGAGCTGGGACCACAGTTTTAAAGGTCAGTGTTGGTAGAACACTACGGCGTCATGGTTTCAAATCATGCATTGCACGGAAGGTTCCCCTGCTCAAGTCATCACATGTCCAGGCCCATCTGAAGTTTGTCAATGACCATCTGGATTATCCAGAGGAGGCATGGGAGAAAGTCATGTGGTCAGATGAGACCAAAGTAGAACTTTTTGGTCTAAACTTCACTTGTGTTTGCAGGGAAAAAAAAGGATGAGTTGCATCCCAAGAACAGCATCCCTACTGTGAAGCATGGGGATGGTAACATCATGCGTTGGGGGTGCTTTTCTGCGAAGGGGACAGGACGACTGCACTGTATTAAGGAGAGGATGAATGGGGCCATTTATTGTGAGATTTTGAGCAACAACCTCCTTCCCTTAGTCAGAGCATTGAAGATGGGTCATGGCTGGGTCTTCCAACATGACAACGACCTGAAGCACACAGCCAGGATAACCAAGAAGTGGCTCCGTAAGAAGCATATCAAGGTTCTGGAGTGGCCTAGCCAGTCTCCAGACCTAAATCCAATAGAACATCTTTGGAGGGAGCTGAAACTCTGTGTTGCTCAGCGACAGCCCCGAAACCTGACAGATCTATAGGAGATCTCTGTGGAGGAGTGGGCCAAAATCCCTGTTGCAGTGTGTGCAAACCTGGTCAAGAGCTACAGGAAATGTTTGACCTCTGTAATTGCAAACAAAGGCTTCTGTACCAAATACACTGCTCAAAAAAATAAAGGGAACACTTAAACAACACAATGTAACTCCAAGTCAATCACACTTCTGTGAAATCAACCTGTCCACTTAGTAAGCAACACTGAGTGACAATCAATTTCACATGCTGTTGTGCAAATGGGATAGACAGCAGGTGGAAATTATAGGCAATTAGCAAGACACCCCCAATAAAGGAGTGGTTCTGCAGGTGGTAACCACAGACCACTTCTCAGTTCCTATGCTTCCTGGCTGATGTTTTGGTCACTTTTGAATGCTGCCGGTGCTTTCACTCTAGTGGTAGCATGAGACGGAGTCTACAACCCACACAAGTGGCTCAGGTAGTGCAGCTTATCCAGGATGGCACATCAATGCGAGCTGTGGCAAGAAGGTTTTCTGTGTCTGTCAGCGTAGTGTCCAGAGCATGGAGGCGCTACCAGGAGACAGGCCAGTACATCAAGAGACGTGGAGGAGGCCGTAGGAGGGCAACAACCCAGCAGCAGGACCGCTACCTCGGCCTTTGTGTAAGGAGGAACAGGAGGAGCACTGCCAGAGCCCTGCAAAATGACCTCCAGCAGGCCACAAATGTGCATGTGTCTGCTCAAACGGTCAGAAACAGACTCCATGAGGGTGATATGAGGGCCCGACGTCCACAGTTGGGGGTTGTGCTTACAGCCCAACACCGTGCAGGACGTTTGGCATTTGCCAGAGAACACCAAGATTGGCAAATTCGCCAATGGCGCCCTGTGCTCTTCACAGATGAAAGCAGGTTCACACTGAGCACATGTGACAGACGTGACAGAGACTGGAGACGCCGTGGAGAACGTTCTGCTGCCTGCAACATCCTCCAGCATGACCGGTTTGGCATTGGGTCAGTAATGGTGTGGGGTGGCATTTCTTTGGAGGGCCGCACAGCCCTCCATGTGCTCGACAGAGGTAGCCTGACTGCCATTAGGTACCGAGATGAGATCCTCAGACCCCTTGTGAGACCATATGCTGGTGCGGTTGGCCCTGGGTTCCTCCTAATGCAAGACAATGCTAGACCTCATGTGGCTGGAGTGTGTCAGCAGTTCCTGCAAGACAAAGGCATTGATGCTATGGACTGGCCCGCCCGTTCCCCAGACCTGAATCCAATTGAGCACATCTGGGACATCATGTCTCACTCTATCCACCAACGTCACGTTGCACCACAGACTGTCCAGGAGTTGGCAGATGCTTTAGTCCAGGTCTGGATGGAGATTCCTCAGGAGACCGTCCGCCACCTCATCAGGAGCATGCACAGGCGTTGTAGGGAGGTCATACAGGCACGTGGAGGCCACACACACTACTGAGCCTCATTTTGACTTGTTTTTAAGGACATTACATCAAAGTTGGATCAGCCTGTAGTGTGTTTTTCCACTTTAATTTTGAGTGTGACTCCAAATCCAGACCTCCATGGGTTAAAAAATTTGATTTCCATTTTTTTATTTTTGTGTGATTTTGTTGTCAGCACATTCAACTATGTAAAGAACAAAGTATTTCAGAAGAATATTTAATTAATTCAGATCTAGGATGTGTTATTTTTGTGTTCCCTTTATTTTTTTGAGCAGTGTGTTAACACTGATTTTCTCAGGTGTTCAAATACTTATGTTCAGCAGTGCAAGACAAAAATGTTTTTTATACAATGTGATTTCCTGAATTTTTGTTTTAAATTCTGTCCCTCAGAGTGGTAATGCACCTACAATGTGAATTTCAGACCCCTCCATGATTTCTAAGTGGGAGAACTTGCAAAATCGCAGGGTGTTCAAATAATTATGTTCCTCACTGTAAAATCCCAATAAATGACATTTAAATTTGTGGGTATAGCATGACATTTTTTAAAAAATTTCAAGGGTTATGAATACCTTCTCAAGGCACTGTATGCTGTTGTAATGGACTATATTTGGTTATCCAGAATATGTATACAGTTACTACCCACAGGTTGACTTGAAAAATGATTTCTTTGGCTGCATAATAGATAGAGGAGGCTCCTAAATCTATCACACATACACTGACCTCTTCAGGCACAAGTGGTTCAATCATAGGAGCTTCTTCCTGTCTCACTGCAAGTCGGACTGGAGAAGAAGACAGCCGTTTCTCCCATTCGCTAGCGGCTGCTGTATCTGTTGATGTTTCCAAAAATGTCCTTTTCAGCTCACTAATGTTCGTTTGATGTTTCATTAATTCTTCCTGGTCTCTATCAAACTCCTAAATAAAAAAACGAAAGTATTAAAAAAAGCACTATTCAACACCCGCATACCTGAAAAAACAAGCAACAGAAACGATTTTACAGCCATTATTTAGCATAGTTATATAGACTAATAAAGGATATCTACAGTATGTTTTAGTTGCTTGCCTTTCCAGCTACGGAAGAACATGTGCACAAAATAAAAGTAGATAGGTTAATATCAGGCTTACCACAGAGAACTAGTTGTCACTATTGCTACAAAGCTACAACACAATCCGGTGAAGAGTGAGACTTTGTAGGGGATTACCATAGTGAGGTGTGATCATTTATGTGAATTTTAATAGAATAACATCAAATATAAAGCTACATTTTTACTATAAGGTTTAACGATATACCGGTACATATATAGCAACACACTGTCTAGTCATTAAATAAATAACACTGAAAATCCACTCAGTTCACTAGGAGGTGGGGGACAACTCAGTCCATGCCAAAAACCCAACACACAAGTGCATGCAGTGGTATGTACCAATACCAACCTCTAACATAAGATTACTATGTTTGACATATACATTTTCACCCTTTATTCGCTTAATGAGACTATTCTGAAAAGTGAAGAGAGGGAACATTAAGATACACACAAAACTTTGGACAATGATGATTTTGCACTCACGTTCCACAGATAACACACAGGCACTAACAAAAAAAACAAAAACTGAACCCTGGAGATCTGCGGTACTCAAGAGTTTTTACCTGAGTTTTTACATCTGCATCTTCTTCTTGATCCGACTGGAAGCATTGTAAAATATAAAATATTACAGTATATTGGTAACTTTGTATTTTGTTGGATCTACATTATTAGCAGAGAATGTGGTACTCAGGGGTGACCCAGGGTTCTGTTCTTCACATGCAACAAAAGCCTGATGGCCAATCTGCTTTCTTAATCTGAGGCACTTAAATATATTAAAAGACATTTACAAATAAAGGAAAAAACAACTGCCCTAGTTCCATTCACATTTCAACTCCTTTCAAGCTGTATCAAATGGAAGACAGAGGGTTTTTGTCTATAGATTTTTCTATTACTATGGAAATATCTGCATATTTCTAACTATTTATTAGACTACAAATGACATGTTTCCTAGGGATGCTTGTCCAGTGTGTGGCAATTTTCATTGTTTTTCATGTAATGGAAGGATCAGATCATTTTTTATGGTTCATCCGATAATGGCTTGTCACCGATTATAAAGAAGGTTACAAAAACCTTAAACCAGTGGTTCTCAACTCCGGTCCTCAGGACCCACCTACCGGTCATGATTTGAGAATATCCCACAGAATGAATACCTGTGGTAAGTCCTGATGCATTGACACCTATTATATCACCTGCTGAATACTAAGGAAATCCTGAAAACATGACCGGCAGGTAGGTCCTGAGGACTGGAGTTCAGAACCACTGCCTTAAACAGACAATGCTGCACTTTCCAATCAACTGCCCAAACAGTATCCAATAGAGGTAAGTAGTGTTAATGGATAATAATGCTTTTAATGCTTTATTGCTCCTGTAAGCGTTTTGCTAATGATTAATGTGGTACCATCAAGCAGGCATCAGTCAATTTCATGAAATCCATAATAATTCTGTAGCAAAATGATCCAAAGTGGTTCAAACTGATAAATGTAATTTACAAAAGATTATTATTAACCTTTATATGGTCAGATAGGCACGGTTCTCCCATCTGGGACCTACTTCTATCTCCAGAGAAGGACCCCTGAAGTGAACCACCCTCCAGGAGTTCTGAAAATAGCCAAGTGCTGGGTCGATTATTTCCAGCAGTCCCACAGCGGTGAAAGAAGAGGTGACCATGTTTGTGTGGTGTTCTGTCCATTTACAGCTATGGTACTTCTGAAAATAGTTGAGCATTCTTGTTCAGCTATTTTCAGAACTCCCATAGTGATAAATAGAAAGCACTCCATGCACGCGCAGTGTGCCCTCCTTCACTTCAGGGACCCCTTTTTCTAGATAGGAGGGGGTCCCAGAGGTGTGATCCATATCTATCTGACTTTCAAGGCATATCCCAGCAATATGCCATCAATGTCCCAGATGGGCCAATCCCTTTAAGGGTCCATTCACATGTCCGTAAGTGTTTTGCGGATCCGCAAATTGCGGATCTGCAAAACACGGACATCTGCAATGTGCGATCTGCAATTTGCGGATCCACACATCACAGACACTATAATAGAAAATGCCTTTTCTGGTCCGCAATTGCGGACAAGAATAGGACATGTTCTATTTTTTCCAGGAACAAAATTGCGTATCCCGAAAAAACAGATCCCGAAAAAACGGATGCGGATCCCGAAAATGCGGATGCGGATCCAGGAAATGTGGATTTGCATCCGTTCCAGCCCCATTGAAAGTGAATGGGTCCACAAATTGCGGAACGAATGCGGACCCAAATTACGGACGTGTGAATGGACCCTAATAATGCTTCGGCTTGGAAAAGGGCAGGCTAAGGGTACTTTCACACTAGCGTTTTTCTTTTCCGGCATAGAGTTCCATCACAGGGGCTCTATACCGGAAAAGAACTGATCAGTTTTATCCCCATGCATTCTGAATGGAGAGCAATCCGTTCAGGGTGCATCAGGATGTGTTCAGTTCAGTCATTTTGACTGATCAGGCAAAAGAGAAAACCGCAGCATGCTACGGTTTTATCTCCGGCGAAAAAAACTGAAGACTTGCCTGAATGCCGGATCCGGCATTTTTTCCCATAGGAATGTATTAGTGCCGGATCCGGTATTCAAAATAAAAGGTGAAAAAAGTAAATGCCGGATCCGTTTTGCCGGATGACACCGGAAAGACGGATACGGCATTTCAATGCATTTTTTTGACTGATCAGGCATTTTTAAGACTGATCAGGATCCTGATCAGTCTTACTAATGCCATCAGTTGGCATACGTTTGACGGTGACGGAACTGCTTGCCGGATCACTCTGCCGCAAGTGTGAAAGTAGCCTAAATTACCACTGCCCCACTCAAATTCACATATCCGTATTACAGCTCCATATGGCTGGGTAACTTTTGAGAGGACGTATTAGGCCTCCACTTTCAAACTCATAACCCCCACGGTACCACTTGAAGCACCGATGCAGTGCCACAAGGAGTACCTACAGCTCCACAGAGATTCCATTTGTCTCTGTACAAACTCAAAGCATATATTGATTTTTTAAAAACATTTAACAATTTAACCCATGGAATAGTGTTATTGCCCCAAACGGACATATAGCCAGGAGTTGCAAGAAAACCATTTTAGTGGAGCAAGGAATGCTATGAAACAAATGAGAAGAGTATATGTCTGCAAGGTTGCATTTTATGTAAACTGTAAAATGCGGCTCAATGTGCTTAGCCAGGACTGTTTTGTCCTACACAGCTACTTGGCTAAAGCTTTGATAAATAATTGTATGCTACACTTTTGTTTCCGTCGTAACTTGTGGAGCATTGCATTCAAGGGCGTGCACACTGTATTGACCAAGAGGCACCACACAGTCATGGCCATAGCACTGTTCAGAAAGGAGTCGCCATCAGAACCACATGGTTCCTCTAGGCCAACTAGCCAGGGAGGCGATGTCATTACAATATAGAGTGCACTTTTGAATGGAACCCTGGACTACTGCAATAGCACCCAAAGAGTCACATTGACAAGAACATGTATAAAACATCTACAAACATCTATAAAACATAAACATCCATTAAAAAAAACACTCTATTGAAGGAGTATGTCTAGTGAAAGATTCCCTTCATAGAAATATGTACTTTCGTTGGTCATTGAAGGCCACAACATGGGCATTTGTGGCAAAAACTTAGCCGTTTGGTAATTCTACATCCTGATTTTGGCTATGGATGTGTTATAATGCTAAGAACACACAAATATCAATAATGGCGTAGACTGCATGAGACACTGTCATAGGAAACTCCACCAATCTGTCAATCTTTTCTACATTATCCTATATCATTTTCACAGATTTGGGCTTAGCAGAACATACCCAATTAACAGAAGCTTACATTGTGTCTACTGTGTAGACTTCAGTAACACCGAGTAGAACACTGCTTAAGGAATAAACTCTGGATTTTACACACCTCAGTGGCCGTGGTTTCCCCATCAGCTGCTGTATCCGTCTGTTCACTGTCAGTCTATTTAGTTTTACAAGATATGGATTCCAAAATGGAAGCGGAAACAAAGAATAAATCCATGTTGTGAAACTGTAATGATGTTCACCTCAAAACTATTTTGTCATTAAAAAAAAAAAAACAGTAGCAAAAAAATAAAAGAAAAACAACATAAACAGAACAGATTCTGAGGAATACACAAGGCATATACATTCTGAGATCGTTTTGTGTGCATTATTATATGTTAGATATATATTTTATATTCTGTATCAGCTCAGCTAGAAATATTATATTCCTCATATACTATTAATCTGTTCTCAGACACATCTTTATTTTTTGGTGCAAAATCCTTCCAAGAGTCTACTATAACAGCAGCCTGACTTTCAGCTCCTCATTTGTAATTGCAGATTTGTGTCTAGCTGCCCGATCTGTCTGCATTACGAAAAAGGCAAACTAAAAATAAATCTATTAAAGGAAAATGGGAACATGCTAAATGACTGAGTGAATTCTGAATTCAGGCCATTTTGAATACTGGAGAACTTAACCAATTGCACCATTACCGGTGATTGGTCACAATAATGTGCACATGACTAAAATAGTTGCGTATTTCAATCTCCTCAGTTCTATTATCTTTCTAATAGCAAGCTAGGCGCTGCTTGTCATGCAGAAATTGCTCTGGCATTACAAAATGATTTACACAACACTTTTGGCTTTGACAATGTACGGTATATAGCCAAATGTAATGCAGACATGTCAGACACAGAACATGCAGTATGTAATACACAATGGATAGAAAGGATCAGGCACAAGCAATTTTTATGCAAAAACTAAGCTGCGGGTTTCACCTAGAAAAACTGATACTTGGAAAATCAGGATTTACTATTATTTTTATTTTTTCCCCCCGATTATTTCAATAACATATAATTCAACTCTGTCCAACAGGGCTATTTTGTTGTGTACAATGAATATAATATTCTGCACATCTTTCTGATCTGATGACTTAATATTGCATTGGCCTTACAATACTGTACCCGACTTTTATTACTAAATCTGGGTAGCTTACTTATCAGGAATTTAAAGTTTGTGCCAAAATTTAGAATAAAACTTTCAATATACCAAAACAGTTCTGTACAGTCTGCGGTCACCCTCTGTATATAAATTTGACTGTATGCACTGGGGGATGGAACAGGCCAGTGATATACGAACATTTAAAAATCTATAATGTGATCATATTGAATTTCTTACATTATCAGTTTAGTCCTGTAAAATTATTATGCTTACTGGAAAAACCTTACAAATAATAGTTTGTACTTGAAGTGTACGTATAACTACAGTATGTATGAAGAGGCATAGGTTAATATATTGGGCAACTACATGCGCAGCAATACCCCAATATACTTTCATTAGCTTTAGGAAGAAGCATTCTTGCAGCTTGCGAAGTGCAGATGTAGGGAAGTGTAATTCTAGCAGTTGCTCCTGGAGCCTGCCAGCGTTTTAAAGATTTGTCAAATAGTGCCTATGTAGTAGTGCCCACAGATTCATGTAGAAGAGTCTATAACCAACTTCTGGTACGTCTAAAGAAGCCAATGGACATTTCTAATTCCCATTATCTTCCTTTTCTACCTCTAGATCTTTTCCAAACTAGGCACATGATAACAAGTCCCCACATTAAGACAGTTTAGCTCTAGTACTATGTTTTTTGTCTTCTTCATGTCTCTTTGACATGAAAATCTAAAACAAAATAACGTTTTTTGCCTCCATGATTTTATTCTGCCCATGAATCTCCTTATTCACATTAACTTGATCAACAAGTTTATCACTTAATGTGCCCTTTAAGTGAGTCTGTCACCAGCTACCTCCCTATGAAAATGCTTGCATAGACAAATACAGTAGCTGTGATTCACCTGATTAAAGTGCTGTTTTTCTTTTGATGATCCGAGGCTCCATTCCCGAGCTATTATACCTTTTTCTTAACATGCAAATTAAGCCTTTAGTGCAATGAGGGCATCACCATTGCTCTTATTGCACCCAAGCACCACTCATTTCTGTGGTCAGCTCCTCCTTTGCTGCTTTGCCCACTGCCTGGCCTTGTCAATCAAAGCAGCGTGGGAGGGGCGGGCCAAAGAAAGGAGCAGAGTTTGGGTGCAACAAGAGCACGGGTGACTCCCTCATTGCACCAAAGCTCTAATTTGCATTTAAAAAAAGTATAACTCAAGAACGGAGCCTCAGATTAACAAAATAAAAACAGAATTTTAATCAGATGATCAACAGCTATGTGTCTATGCAAACAGCTGGATAGGGAGGTCGCTGGTGGCAGATCCTAACCATCATTAGAATTATTTTTTGTAGCACTAATTAAAGTTGTTGTGCCTAACCCTTGTAGCCAAAACTTCCAAATACTAGCAAGCAGACATAAATGAGGCTCTGAAAGTTGGGCCAGTATGGTAGCATTCTAGCACTGTTTAGGACTAACACTGAACACAAAGTAAGATGTGTTCTATGCCGAGGTACACACCTCATCATCTGAACTGTCACTCAGGTCATTGTCAAGTGAGGCACTCAAGGAGACCGCCTTGGGCTCCAGGTAGCAGAGGCACATAGCCAAAGGAAAAGAGAGCGTGAGGGCATATGGCACAGAGAAAGAAGCAGAGAGAAGAAAGAAAAAGATGAAGAGAAAACATGGAACGAGAGAAGGAGACCGGATTGGAAGATAATGCTGTAAGCTTTCAGGCAGGAAATTATTTTCAGAGATGTTAGGGAAGGAAAGGTAGCCATCATCATCCAAAAGAGAAGGGAATGAGTCTGGAAGATGCAAGGAGAAGGAAAACAGTGTCCCGCCTTTGCCAGCTTGCTGCTTGTAGCTCATGGCCAACTCATCCTCATTGGAGTACAGCATTGCTTTTTGCTCTGAGTCCCACTCAGACTCACTAGACATCTGAACGGTGTCTGCACTTGGCTTACACGCCACTGATTTATGAGCATTCTCCTTATATCTCCTACGTAAATTGGTTGAAGATGTGGAGGGGCTAGAAGGTGAGTGTGGAGGGGAGTGAAATGAGTCAGTTGCAAAACAAGATGGCTGAAGGCGGAGAGCAGCAAACAAGGTGTAAGATCAAAAGGACAAAAAGAAAACTGCAATTAGTTAAATGGTTTTCTGCAAATAATTATATAAAAAAGCACAATTGCTTCAATCTCCGTTTGGAGGATATACTGTCACCTTACACAATTGATCAATTCACATTGTTCACCCAGAATTTTCATTTAGTATGATTAATGACATTAATCATCTTTATCAATCTATCAGAATCACATAACAGGAGATCACAGAGTCATACAAGGAAATCTAGATAGGGTTGATTCCAACCAAATACCATATTTAACCGGGATCCCGTGATACCAAGATCTAAAGGATTCCTGCTGCTTACTTCATAAAATGACGGTATCTGCATGGACTGGTGTCATGGTCTGCATGGTCACCTTTTTAAAAGGACACTTCCATCAGAATGGATTTTTTTTCACGTAACAGTCACAGAAAACGTTTTTTTATAAAAAAAATGTGGCTGTTTCTTTTTTTAATTTCAGCAGTACTATGCTATTAACACTTAAATACTAAATATTGTCCTGCTGTAGCGGAGATAAAAGAATTCTGAAAGGGAGATCAAAGTAATCCCTGCTTACAACACTGCCACACAGTGAAAGGTTTATCTGCAAGGT
Source organism: Bufo bufo (assembly GCF_905171765.1). NCBI lineage: Eukaryota > Metazoa > Chordata > Amphibia > Anura > Bufonidae > Bufo > Bufo bufo. The sequence goes on from NC_053393.1 coordinate 167,852,425, forward strand.
AATCCTCATTAGAAGTGTAGGTGGAAGACTGGACTGACAGAATGGCAGCTCTGTTGTTCTCTTGATAGGCGTAGATAAACATGCCCACAGATTGGTAGTAGTTGGCATAATGTGAGAAGCCCTGACCTTACACAATACTGGAAGTGTGGTGGTCTAGTTAGGCCACCACCCCTCATTCCTCCCTGGTCTAACAGGGTGTTACGTGTTAAGTATATATGGAGTGACTTCAAACATTAAGATCCAAAAGTCATCCACCGATTTAAAACATTTTTGATGGAAAGATCAATATAAAGAAATACGGATTATAAGGCAGATCATGACACGCCAGTTACTATGTTATGTCATAGTAGAAGTAGGCAGAGAAAGGTTTTGGGGAATATATCAACCCGACTCTGGGCATAAACAGAATGTTTAGCTTTAAACTGTAGATTCACTTTTCGGTTCATTTAATGTTTAAGTGCTTTTTTTAAATGCAGTGTTTAAGTAAATTAAACCACAATATGCTCCCCTCAAAATGAGATAATCACACAAATCCAAACCTACAAACATTCTCTAACTCAAAATAACCAAACATCAAGTTCTGCTAACCCAGATGAAATTAAAGACACTGAAGAAAAAAGAATGTCTAGTCTATGGCTTGCAAAAAAAGAGCAAATTAATTTATGCAAAAGCAACCCCCGAATAAAGCCTTATGCAGACGTCAGTGTTTCACGGACAGCACACGTCCCTATTGATTTTAATGTGTGTATTCACACATCAGTGTTTCAGCACGGTCCGTGGGTCAGTTTTTTTACCACGGATGCATGCTCTATTTTGTCCGTGTTCATGGATCCATCACGCCAATTAGAGTTTATGGGTCAGTGAAAACCACAGATGCCATCCATGTTGCATCCGTGTTTCATGGATCATTAACAAAAGATTCTTTGAAAATTATTTTTCAGCTGTTGAGTGTTAGTGAAACACGGATGCAACACGGACAGCAAAAAACGAACCCACGGACCCAACACGGATCTGTCACGGGAGAAAACAAGGATTGAACACGGTCCATGTTACCACTAATCCAAAACTGACACGGACGTCTGCATGAGGCATAAAAAAATAATAAAAAAACATCTATTTATTTATATATATATATATATATATATATATATATACAGTACAGACCAAAAGTTTGGACACTCCTTCTCATTCAAAGAGTTTTCTTTATTTTGATGACTATGAAGGCATCAAAACTATGAATTAACACATGTCGAATTATATACATAACAAACAAGTGTGAAACAACTGAAAATATGTCATATTCTAGGTTCTTCAAAGTAGCCACCTTTTGCTTTGATTACTGCTTTGCACACTCTTGATGAGCTTCAAGAGGTAGTCCACTGAAATGGTCTTCCAACAGTCTTGAAGGAGTTCCCAGAGATGCTTAGCACTTGTTGGCCCTTTTGCCTTCACTCTGCGGTCCAGCTCACCCCAAACCATCTCGATTGGGTTCAGGTCCGGTGACTGTGGAGGCCAGGTCATCTGGCGCAGCACCCCATCACTCTCCTTCATGGTCAAATAGCTCTTACTTTCAAAGTTTTCCCAATTTTTCGGCTGACTGACTGACCTTCATTTCTTAAAGTAATGATGGCCTCTCGTTTTTCTTTACTTAGCTGCTTTTTTCTTGCCATAATACAAATTCTAACAGTCTATTCAGTAGGACTATCAGCTGTGTATCCACCTAACTTCTCCTCAACGCCACTGATGGTCCCAACCCCATTTATAAGGCAAGAAATCCCACTTATTAAACCTGACAGGGCACACCTATGAAGTGAAAACCATTTCAGGGGACTACCTCTTGAAGTTCATCAAGATAATGCCAAGAGTGTGCAAAGCAGTAATCAAAGCAAAAGGTGGCTACTTTGAAGAACCTAGAATATGACATATTTTCAGTTGTTTCACACTTGTTTGTTATGGATATAATTCCACATGTGTTAATTCATAGTTTTGATGCCTTCAGTGTGAATCTACAATTTTCATAGCCATGAAAATAAAGAAAACTCTTTAAATGAGAAGGTGTGTCCAAACTTTTGGTCTGTACTGTATATATATATATATATATATATATATATATATCTATATCTTTCCCCCAATACAATGCATGATTTTAACACTTTCTTAAAGGTGTTATCAAAGTTTAAACTTTTTTTTTAACAGACCCTTTCAGAGTGGCAGACCAGCTGTCGGGTTCATACTTAACTGGTCCCCATTGCTGGGTTCTAGCTCCATAGATCCACGGCCGCCTTCGCAGGTCCCGGGTCTCTTAGAATCAACATCCTGTTGACGTGACGGGCCACGTGACTACTGCAGCAGTGAAGTGTCACCCATGCGCTATGTCACTTGTTCACGTGCTGCACGGGTGACAAATCACCACTGCAGCCAGTGATTGGCTGCAGCAGTTACATGGTCCCCGTCAACAGGATGTTTTTTTCCAGAGCCCCAGGACCTGCAGAGGTGACCTTGGTACAATAGAGCGCGAACCCAGCAACAGGGACCAGGTAAGTATGAACACCACCATGGGTCCGCCACTCTGAAGATGTCTGTAAAAAAAACTTTAAACTTGAATAACAAATTTACCAAAGTAAATAAGAGAGAAATTGACTTTTGGTTCACTGGAATAAATATTTTGAAGGGTGCTTTTCACCATATTCAAATTACGCTTCTTTTAAGCTATGCAAATTTATCATCTGGTAGATGCAGCCAAACTAGTACTATGTGCATGATTCATTTCTCATTAGACCAATATGTCTAGGGTATATCAACAATGTACTGCTATGTGCTGAGAGTTGATTGTACACGCTGGTGGTCAACTAGTGTTCAGCTCATGAAGTGCAAGGACTACTGATGAATTAACTTAGCTGCACATAGGACATCTCAAGGAAGCATACTAATTACTAATCTCTCTTCACAATGGTAGACACTCATTTTACATCAATCAGCAAGCTGTTACGAGTTGGTTTACAGCAACAGCATTTTTGACTATAAAGGAAATTCTTTAAAGCAGCAAGTGGCATTCTGTTCTTATTAGAGGTCCATTTTGTTTTATGTCAATTTGTTCTCTACGCCATGGGGTGTCAGTCCTTTCCTATTTCAGCTATGATAATTTGATGAAATTATGGTGTCCGTCTGACGAAACTGAGCCAAACGGATCCGTTCAGACACACAATGTAAGTCAATGAGGACGGATCCGTTTTCTATGACACAATAGAAAACGGATCTGTCTCCCATTGCTTTTAATGGAGTTCCTGGGGGATCGTCTTAGCTAGGTTACTGATATTACACACTGCGTTTGTATTATTGTAACGGATCCGTTTTTGCAGATCCATGACAGATCCGCCAAAACGTGAGTGTGAAAGTAGCCTAAGCTGTCAGAGCCCCTGTCTGCAGGTTTTAACTCACTGTAGTTGCTTTCTATTGTAAATGAAATGTGATGTGTTCTGCAGACAGATTATCAATGTGAACACTAAGGCCTCATGCACGAGAGCGGTCCGTGGTAACCCGGCCGGGATTCCTGCTGACAGCAGGAGCGCACGGCGTCATTGGTTGCTATGATGCCGTGCGCTTCATGCCGCCGCTGCTGTACAGTGATACACTCGTATAGATCAGCAGGAATCCCGGCCGGGTTACCACGGACCGCTCTTGGCTGCGGAACACGGCCGTGTGCATGAGGCCTAACACTATTCACTGCAGCATTGGCGGCACTGAAAGCTTACTGATATCATTGCATTTCTAACTGATATCATTGGATTTCTTACTGTTTTAATTGATATTTTTGCACAGGTAAACGGATTTTAAATGATTGCATAATAAAAGTTAAGCTTTACTATCTAGTGCGGAAAATGGGTAAAATTATTTTGCCTCTTCAGCAATTGATTATACACTGCTCAAAAAAATAAAGGAAACACTTAAACAACACAATGTAACTTCTGTGAAATCAAACTGTCCACTTAGGAAGCAACACTGAGTGACAATCAATTTCACATGCTGTTGTGCAAATGGGATAGACAACAGGTGGAAATTATAGGCAATTAGCAAGACACCCCCAATAAAGGAGTGGTTCTGCAGGTGGTGACCACAGACCACTTCTCAGTTCCTATGCTTCCTGGCTGATGTTTTGGTCACTTTTGAATGCTGGTGGTGCTTTCACTCTAGTGGTAGCATGAGACGGAGTCTACAACCCACACAAGTGGCTCAGGTAGTGCAGCTTATCCAGGATGGCACATCAATGTGAGCTGTGGCAAGAAGGTTTGCTGTGTCTGTCAGCGTAGTGTCCAGAGCATGGAGGCGCTACCAGGAGACAGGCCAGTACATCAGGAGACGTGGAGGAGGCCGTAGGAGGGCAACAACCCAGCAGCAGGACCGCTACCTCCGCCTTTGTGCATGGAGGAACAGGAGGAGCACTGCCAGAGCCCTGCAAAATGACCTCCAGCAGGCCACAAATGTGCATGTGTCTGCTCAAACGTTCAGAAACAGACTCCATGAGGGTGATATGAGGGCCCTACGTCCACAGGTGGGGGTTGTGCTTACAGCCCAACACCGTGCAGGACGTTTGGCATTTGCCAGAGAACACCAAGATTGGCAAATTCGCCACTGGCGCCCTGTGCTCTTCACAGATGAAAGCAGGTTCACACTGAGCACATGTGACAGACGTGACAGAGTCTTGAGACGCCGTGGAGAACGTTCTGCTGCCTGCAACATCCTCCAGCATGACCGGTTTGGCATTGGGTCAGTAATGGTGTGGGGTGGCATTTCTTTGGAGGGCCGCACAGCCCTCCATGTGCTCGCCAGAGGTAGCCTGACTGCCATTAGGTACCGAGATGATATCCTCAGACCCCTTGTGAGACCATATGCTGGTGCGATTGGCCCTGAGTTCCTCCTAATGCAAGACAATGCTAGACCTCATGTGGCTGGAGTGTGTCAGCAGTTCCTGCAAGACGAAGGCGTTGATGCTATGGACTGGCCCGCCCGTTCCCCAGACCTGAATCCAATTGAGCACATCTGGGACATCATGTCTCGCTCTATCCACCAACGTCACGTTGCACCACAGACTGTCCAGGAGTTGGCAGATGCTTTAGTCCAGGTCTGGGAGGAGATCCCTCAGGAGACCGTCCGCCACCTCATCAGGAGCATGCACAGGCGTTGTAGGGAGGTCATACAGGCACGTGGAGGCCACACACACTACTGAGCCTCATTTTGACTTGTTTTAAGGACATTACATCAAAGTTGGATCAGCCTGTAGTGTGTTTTTCCACTTTAATTTTGAGTGTGACTCCAAATTAAGACCTCCATGGATTGAAAAATTTGATTTCCATTTTTTAATTTTTGTGTGATTTTGTTGTCAGCACATTCAACTATGTAAAGAACAAAGTATTTCAGAAGAATATTTAATTAATTCAGATCTAGGATGTGTTATTTTTGTGTTCCCTTTATTTTTTTGAGCAGTGTATTATAGCTCATGATATACAGTATATATTCAGCACCTGCATATCTCCAATACTACAAACAACCCGCTGACAGGTAAGGCACTGTTCCTCTAATCTTGGATTTTCTGTCGTTGAACTGAATGCAGAAATGTGCAGTGTTTTAGAGTAGCTGCAAGTATATGAGATTTTGCTTCATCTCATTCACACTGTATGTTTTACTGCATAAAACCTGTGGTGTGGATTTTACATCTGCAGCATGTCAATTTATGCTATAGATTTTCATTTCGGATTTCACCCTTTGAAATTCCACAGGCTTTATGTGGCAGAAAATCTGCATCAATACAGTGCCATGTGAACATACCCTAATATCTGCCTGACAAACATCGCTGAACACATAAGAAAAGCTCAAGCAATAATGGAAAGCATGATATAAGCAATATAAATCTTAAACCAAAGCATTCATTCAGAAGAAATGACAAGTACCTTTGCATCATGACGTATTGTAGTAGTGACAGTCGTGACAACTTCGACTTTCTTGCGTTGTTCTTCCTCCTCCTCTTTTTTCTCTTCCTCAACCTTTTTCTCGGGGGTTGCCGATGCAATCAAGTTGGTTTGGGATGCACCCTTTGTGGTGATGTATGGGCCGGTGCCCACCTCTGTGGCAGACACAGAATCCTTCATATACATGTCATGGTTTTCATTCACTGATGCTAAAAGCAAATATGATATTTGGGAAAAAAATAACTGAGTATGGGATGGTCTGTTTAAAGCAAGCAAACAAAAAAAAGAGCTGAATATGCGCAGATTAAGATATAAATGGCAAAACCCTTGAGAATAGTTCACAAAACAGTGTTAAATATGAGGCTCGTCTATATAACTGGAAGAACATAAAATAGTTTAGCAGATTGTGTGTGTGTGTATATAATTATATATATATATATATATATATATATATATATACACACACACACACACACACTATACAGCCGGAGGAAAGCTGAATATCTGTTGATGAGGCAAGCAAGAGAGGAGCGAGAACAACTTACATGCAACTTAATATCTTGCAAGATTTATGTTTACAGAATTATGTTATTATTATTTGTTTTATAGTAGTAAATCTTACATGGGTTCTCCTGAAATTAATAAAAATTATTGAGAATACTGACAGATTATTATACATACATAACCAAATACTTCTCATTATTTATTAAGTTGTTTTTGTCTAAGGGGCATTCAGTCTTAAATAAAATGGTTACTGTTGTATTAACACAAACAAAACCCGTCCTAGTTAAACAGCAAGACCGGTCACTTCAGAACAGTGAGCTACCTACTTGCTTCTGCCGCCTCTGTGCTGCCTGTCAGAAATGACAATGGTGAATACAACTAATTTGATCTATTTCAGACGGATGATTGCCTCCTAGATATAAGGAGCCAGTATACATAATGAAAGGTATGTGGCAATGTATTTATAATAAAGCAATATTTCAGTGTTCTGAATAATTTAGTTTTATTACTTCCTAGAGGACCCTTTTAATCACTTTATAATGAGAACTATCAATTTTCTAATAAAATGTATATTCCAAATCTTCAATAATTTCAAGATGCCTTTTGTCAGTGAATAGGAACATTTATTTTTGTATTTAAAGGCTGAAATCATGTACACACTTAAAACTTCTGACATCTGCTCCAAATTGTATTCAGTCTAGGCAGATATCTGTGAGATAGGCAACCTGAACATTCTGCCTACACTGTAGCAGAGCCAGGACTGGACACCAAAGTAGTAAACTCTGCTTGGATAAGTATTTGGGCTCTTTACACGGGCAGGGGATTGGGCCAATTATTTGGAATAAATGTTCGTTCAAATGCTTGCTCACAATAACTGTACTGTGTAAAGGCATCATCAATTGCTGACAATATGCAAATAACAACAAATGTTTGTCCACTTTTCATTCTGCATTGAGCCGTCGACATTGCAGTGGCGAGCAGGTGTAATTGTAAGCCGTCCCTTTCACTTCTATGGGACAGTTCGTTCCTATACACTTAAATAGTAAGGAGCCATTCCAATGAAGTGAATGATGGAACTTGTAGTTACACCTGCTCAACGCTACGTGTCGATTGAAGGCTGTGCTCGCACTGAGCGCGACCTTCTCTTCAACCAGCTGATTGGTGGGGGTGCCAGGTGTCAGACCCCGTCGATCTAATATTGATGACCTTCGCCTTAGGCAGCAGAAAGGCTAGATGCACCCCTGGTTTAGGCCCTGCACATTATTAAAGATAGATATATACACACACACTGCAATTATTAATTTACTGTGCAGGTAAACTAAAAGTAGTAAACATACCTCTCATATTCCATATACCAACTAATGGCATAGGACATACAAGAATAAAGATGGGGACCTTTGCTTTCAGGCATTATAGCGATGATACAAAGTGCACACATTTGGTAATATTATACATGGAAGAGTGAAATAATTATTTTTGTAGTATACATTTGGTTAAATTTATTACATTGAACTATGAATGGAAAAACAGAACATTAGAATTCTATACTATTTTTGTCCATCCTTTATGTAAAACTGAAAATGAAAAGATATTGGTCTTGTTCTAGTACAGTGATAAGCAAACTGCGGCTCTCCAGCTGTTGCAAAACTGCAACTCCCACCATGCCCTGCTGTAGGCTGAAAGATGTAGGCAGTCTTTGCATACTGGGAGTTGTAGTTCTGCAACAGCTGGAGAGCCGCAGTTTGCCTATCACTGTTCTAGTATCATATGTAAGACCAATTTATGCTGCAAAAAAGACATTAGGAATTGAATAAAAAGTATTCACCCTTAGAATATATTGTTTTGAAAAGATGAAATTTGTAATTTGGGAAAATGTTACATTTTGTAAGCTTTCTCTTTTATTAACCCCTTAAGGACCCGCGCCGTACATGTACGGCGCTGGTGGATGTGACTAAAGGACCAGCGCCATACATGTACGGCAGGCTGATCGGGCGGGTGCCAATCAGCTGCAGGGGTCCGGCAGCTGGACCTCTGCTGCATACGCCGGCATCGGTGAAAACACCAATGCCGGTGTATTAACCCCTTGTTATGCTGCGGTCAAAGCTGACCGCAGCATGCACGGGGTATGCAGAGGGTACGCGCGCCCTCCACTTAACCATCGGGTCGCCACGCTGCAGTGACCCGATGGCAGCCCGATGCATTCCATAGGCATCGGGGCTTGCCTTCTACGGTAGCCTGTGAGATCCAGCCCTTAGGCTGGGTGTCACAAACAGGCTGTCAGCATACAAGCTGACATGCAATGCATTACAATACACAATGTATTGTAATGCATTGATGCATTGCAGAGGGGATCAGACCCCCAGAAGTTGAAGTCTCAGAGTGGGACAAAAAAAAGTAAAAAATAAACTGCTTTCAATAATAAAAAAAATAAAGTTTCAAGTAAATAAAAACGGTCCTTTCCCAAAATAAAACACATAAAATTGTAAAAATAAATAAATAGGAAAAACAGACATATCTGGCATCGCCGCGTCCGTAACGACCGGCTCTATAAAAATTACCTAACCCCTCAGAAGAACACCGTAAAAAATAAAAACTGTGCAAAAAAACCAACATTTTTTTGTCACCTTACATCACTAAAAGTGCAACACCAAGCGATCAAAAAGGTACCCTAGTACCAATCTAACCGTCACCTCATCCCGCAAAAAATGAGCCACTACCTAAGACAATCGCCCAAAAAATTTAAAAACTATGGCTCTCAGATTATGGAGACACCAAAATATGATTTTTTTTGTTTCTAAAAAGCTTTTATTGTGCTAAATGTAAAAAAAAAATTATAAAAAAGTAGACATATTAGGTATCGCCATGTCCGTAACAACCTGCTATATAAAAATACCACGTGACCTAAATAAAAACGGTGTCAAAAAAGCAATTTTTTGTCACCTTACATCACAAAAAGTGTAATAGCAAGCGATCAAGAAGTCATATGCACCCCAAAATATTGCCAATCAAACTGTCATCTCATCCCGCAAAAATGATATCCTACCTAAAACAAAACAATCGCCCAAAAAATAAAAAAAAATATGGCTCTCAGACTATGGAGACACTAAAACATGATTTTTTTGTTTCAAAAATATTATTGTGTAAAACTTAAATAAATGATAATAAAAAATACAGATATTAGGTATCGCCACGTCCGTAAGAACCTGCTCTATAAAAATATCACATGAACTAACCTCTCAGGTGAACACCGTAAAAAAATAAAAAGTAAAAACGGTGTCAAAAAAGCCATTTTTTTTCACCTTACATAACAAAAAGTGTAATACCAAACGATCAAAAAGTCATACGCACCCTAAAATAGTACCAATCAAACCGTCATCTCATACCAAAAAAAATGAGCCCCCAAATAAGACACCCAAAAAAATGAGCCCCCAAAAAATAAAAAAAAATATGGCTTTCAGAATATGGAGACACAAAAAAAAATATTTTTTTCAAAAATGCTTTATTATGTAAAACTGAAACAAACAAACAGAAAAGTTGTCATATTTGGTATTGTCACGTCTGTAACAACCTGCTCTATAAAAATAGCACATGATCTAACCTGTCAGATGAACGTTGTAAATAACAAAAAATAAAAACTGCGCCAAAACAGCTATTTTTTGTTACCTTGCCTCACAAAAAGTTTAATATAGAGCTACCAAAAATCATATGTACCCTAAAATAGTACCAACAAAACTGCCATCTTATCCCGTAGTTTCCAAAATGGCGTCACTTTTTTGGAGTTTCTACTCTAGGGGTGCATCAGGGGGGCTTCAAATGAGACATGGCAACTTAAAATTATCCCAGTGAAATCTGCCCTCCAAAAACCATAAGGCGTTCCTTTCCTTCTGCACCCTGCTGTGCTTCCGTACAGCAGTTTACGATCACAAATGGGGTGTTTCTGAAAACTACAGAATCAAGGTAATAAATATTGAGTTTTGTTTGGCTGTTAACCTTTGCTTTGTTACTGGAAAAAATTCATTAAAATGGAAAATCTGCCAAAAAAGTGAAATTCTGAAATTTCATCTACATTTTCCTTTAATTCTTGTGGAACACCCAAAGGGTTACCAAAGTTTGTAAAATCAGTTTTGAATACCTTGAGGGGTGTGGTTTCTAAAATGGGGTAATTTTTTGGTGGTTTCTATTATGTAAGCCTTACAAAGTGACTTCAGACCTAAACTGGTCCTTAAAAAGTGGGTTTTGGAAATTTTCATAAAAATTTCAAGATTTGCTTCTAAACTTCTAAGCCTTCTAACGTCCCCAAAAAATAAAATGGCATTCAAAAAATGATCCAAACATAAAGTAGACATATGGGAAATGTAAAGTAATAACTATTAAATGAGGAAACTGCCTAGCGTGATGACGTGAGGACGCACGTCGCGCTCCCCCGCTCGGTCCGCCTCCAGCCTGGATCCAGCCGCCCGCTCGATACCTGCGTTACCTGCGATGGTCGGAGATCCGTGACGCTACTACGCCCCATATCTGGAAGATGATCTCCTCCCTGCTTGGGCCGCTCCCGGTCCCCCTCTCCTCAGCCTCTCTCTGACTGGACTCCCTGCCGGTACCCCTCTCGGAATGTCCACCTGCTGATGCTCTTGAGGATTGGTGTTCCTGTCCGGGGTCGGGTTACAGATAAGTTATACCCGCGTCTGTTTTTTTTTTCCCTGTTGTTTTTTTTTGACCTGGACATTTTCAGCAGGAGTTGGTGGATATATTGGGCCTGCTTTTCCCCTGGCCTGTGTGAGGCTGCTGATCCAGGTGTCCTTTCCTCCCCACCCCCTCACCTGTGTGAGTTGAGGGCTCATACTGGCCTCATTGCGATATCTGTTTAGAGGAGAAGAGAACTAGGTGAGGAGGGGAGTGGGGAGGAGGGGAGGGAAGGAAAAAAAAAGAAAAAGGAAGAAAGAAAGAAAAAATAAAAAAAAGAGGAAAGGGAAAAAAAAGGAGAGAGGAGAAGGAGGGAGAGGGGGGAAAAGAAGAGAAGAAGGGAAGATAAAACAAGAGGGGAAGAGAGAAGAGAGGGAAGGGAGAAAGAAAGGAAGAAAAAGGGGGAAAGAGGGAGAGAGAAAAAAAAAACAAAAGGAAAAAAAGCATGGCTCCCAAACGCGGCTCCGTAGACCTTTCTGTGAAAAGTGGGGTGAGAAGTGCTGAGGTTAATAAAATGGAACAGTACTTAAAATCCCCCATTCCGCAAGTTGAAACAACTATTAAAGGGAAAGCAAATCCGAATGGGAAGAAAAATACTATTGACTCAATACTATTGACTCCCGTTAATAAGAGGAGTCAGACAAGATGGATGTGCATGCCATGATTAATTAACTATTTGACAGGCAACTTTCAGCATATGTGCCATATGACTGTTCACCAGCTGTGGCTCACCAATGCAAAGTATAGTCCCATAGTCCCAGGGAGGATTATGGTGTGGTGAGCATAACACCTATTTTTTTACTTAACACTGATATTAAGCTGCTCTCCAAGGTGCTGGCCAATAGACTTTCCAAGGTGATCACATCGCTAATTCACCCAGACCAAAATGGGTTTATGCCTGGGAGGGGTACCCATTATAATATACATCGTTTGTTTGCTAACATTCAATCCTCCGGGGGGACCGCCCGCTCGATCCTGTCGTTAGATGCCACGAAGGCCTTTGACAGGGTCGAGTTGAGTTTCCTCTGGAGGGTGATGGGAACAATGGGATTTGGTCCAAGGTTTATAGCCATGGTCCGTCTGCTTTACAAATCCCCTTCAGCCAAGCTCAGGATCAATCGGACCTTGACCAGGGGTTTTAAGTTGGAGAGAGGTACCCGCCAAGGATGTCCTCTCTCGCCACTCCTATTTAATATATACATTGAGCCTTTGGCTATAAAAATCAGACAAGACTCGGGCGTTCTTGGATTTGGGATTTCGGGAGATCATGATCGGATTTCTTTATATGCAGACGATATTCTGTTCTTCATGCAACAGACCAATACTACCCTGCCAAAAGTTATGGAGATTGTAGAATCGTACTCCAGGTTTCCGGGCCTGGAGGTCAACTGGTCCAAAACCACTCTCCTCCCTATAGATAAGCTACAATGCTCAGTGGAGAATCCACCTCTGGACCTTGGGGTCGAGGATTCCATGAAGTACTTGGGGATAACTATCTCTGCTAATATCCAGGACTATGTTCAACTTAATCTACTCCCGGTTATGATGAAGATTAGGTCTAAAATTAAAATATGGCATCGGTTTACTCTTTCAAGAGGAGATAGGGTCTCCTTGGTGAAAATGATCGTCCTTCCCCAACTGCTTTATGTTCCCCGAAACTCTCCGGTCTGGATAGAGGATAAATTCTTTAAACTGATAGAGAAGATGATTAATGATTTGCTATGGGGGAGAAAGCGGGTAAGGCTGAAACTTGATTACTTTATAATGCCGCTGGAACGGGGGGGCTTAAACCTCCCCAGCTTCAGGGGATATTTTATTGCATCTCAGCTATGCCTTTTTCATGAGTGGGAAACCAGTCACCTATGTAAAAAACTAGTGAACCAATTTGGCTTTCATGACTTTTTTACTCTACTAGAGTCAGGATGTCTACTGAGTCTGAGGCAGGAGTTTAGAAGTTTTGTTAAGCTGGTTACCAAGGGCTGGACATTGATCAGGAGCTGGCTTTCTATTGCATCCTCACTGGTCTGCACCCCACTATGGCAAAATCAAAGACTTCCAATGCTTGGGGACCTTGACTGTCAGCAGTATTGGAGGGCTAAGAATATTCACTATATAGCACAAGTAGTTGGTGATGGTCGGGATCCTCGCCTCTGAGGAGATCGCGCAGAAGGAAAACACAGGTGAAATAGTTTGGTTTAGATATTTTCAGTTACGATTGGCACTCTGTAGTACTGTGGATAAAACTTTATTAAGTATAGATACGTCCATCTTTTTGCACAGTCTAATAAAGAAAAAGTAAAGGTTAAGATAGCTTACTGTTATAAACACTTAATTAGGGAACGCTTCTTGGATTGTCTCTCACCTGGGCAAAAGTCCTGGAGACTCACTTACTCTAACTTATCTTCTGAGGTTTGGGAAAATGTATTGAAGAATATGGGTTTAGTTTCTTTTAGTTTTAACCACATAGTTGTTCAGTTTAATATTATGCACAAGATATATGTAACGCCGCTGTGGCTTCAGAGGCGAGGATTACGAGATAACTCCAACTACACACGTTGTGGGAGCCCGAAAGCAGACTATCTTCATCTGTTTTGGGATTGCCCCCTTCTAGATGGATATTGGGGAGCAATACAAGAATTTCTTGCTCAAAGATTACAGATGGAGCTCCCTCGCCAGCCTGAGCTGTGGATCCTTGGGGATCTGTCGGCTTTAAACTGCCAGAAGCCAAAACGATGCTTTTTGATTAGGGTGTTGTTTTGGCCTGTCTCCTGATCTCCAGGTCTTGGTTTGCAGTTACCCCTCCTCACTTCAACCAGTGGTTGAAACTAGTCAATAAAATCAGAGACTATGAGACCATCTTGTATAGGCAGAGAGGCTCATACGATAAATGGCTTAGGGTTTGGGCAGTATGGAATGGGTGAAGGAATAATTGGAAAAGATCTTAAGGTGACTTTTTCTGGTATTTCAAACAACTTTTTTCTTTCTTCTCTTTTCTTTTTTCCCTAGGGGTGGCGGCATTGTGGGGGGAGGGAGGTGAATGGGTGGGTGGGAAAGTATGCATTTTGTCTTTCCTTTCTTTGTAAGTGTTTCTTGAGATGAATAAAGAGAATTTTTTTTTTTTTTAAAACAAAAAACTATTATATGAGGTATCTGTTTTAAAAGCAGAGAAATGGAAATTTGGAAAGTTGCAAATTTTTCCTATTTTTTGTAAATTTGGTATTCAAAAAAATATATACTAAGGAGGCTCATCCCCATCACCGCCTGCCATTGGCTGCTCCCCCCCAACACCGGATGTTTTTATCTGCGCACTGGGAGAACCACTTCCTGCGGTGCGCGGACAGGAGCGGAGCGGGGAGCCAGGTAAGTAGATTAAATGTGTGTGGGGCATTTGTTAGTCTCGGATAACCCCTTGAAATATCGCCTCTAAAAAGTCCAATGGCCCAGTTATGTTATGCTTATGATCATATGGCAAATTAATACAAGTATATATCATGTTTTGTCGTTCTGAGCATGTATGAAAAATGTGGTTACCTATGATTCTGAGTAACATTAAGTACACAGATACATATAAATCAAGTGTGTGTGTGCCTTATAAAACGGATGGAAGCACCTGGCCCATGTGAACGCATACAATGCAGATAGCGGAAATGACATAACAGCTCAGGGCTCACAACTTTTTTAAGGGTGTAATCTGACAACTGAAATGAAACCAAAGGAAAAGTATCAAGCAGTTCTTCGAAACGGCAGAGTGTGGGAGTCATGTGTGGGTGTCCTTTGTTCATTTAATTGTGATACTGTCACACAGGGTAAGAATATGTTAACAGCTGCTAAATTTCCAATTCTAATTAGACTGTATCACAGAATATGCCTTTGCCGTGCTCCTGGATTATCATTAAATGCCCTATTACTAATGTAAGGTGAATATATCAGTCTTACCTCCATCTAAGCTCCGGGACATGGTATAACGTTTGCTAGAAGAGCGTTCAAAATAGGGTGCAGGCCTGTCAATCAGTGCACTTGCTCGTCTCGTCTGAGCTTGCGTCCTCCCACTGTAGCGGAACTTTGACCCTAAGGTTAGGAACTTTTTGGGAGGTGCCTCTGGTAACAGCAGCCTATAAACATGGATATATTCTTCAGACATATGACAACACTTGGGATAAAACAAAGTACTGGATAACTAAAGATTACTTTTTCTTGACACAAGTCTGCCCAGTCACACCTGTCTTGGATAAGACTCCCGTTAATAAGAGGAGTCAGACAAGATGGATGTGCATGCCATGATTAAATAACTATCTGACAGGCAACTTTCAGCATATGTGCCATATGACTGTTCAAAAGCTGTGGCTCACCAATGCAAAGTATAGTCCCATAGTCCCGAGGAGGATTATGGTGTGGTGAGCATAACGCCATTTCATACAATTCATTTATGTTTGCATCTTTTTTATTTTTTTTGTAACGAGCAGCTAATGCTCAATGTATAAAATATACAACCCGTGCTCCACGCTAGAAACTGTAAAATTAATAAAAGAACGCTATGAAATGTAAACTTGTAAAGAATGCTATACTAGGAAAAGAAAAGAAAATGCAACATATGAAATGAACTAATTGGTATACCTAAAGAAAGTATGATGTTCCACACACACTTTCCATAAGCGTTTGGCAGCCCGGTGGTTTGGCAACTTGAAACCAATGGTGCTTTCAAATTGTTCAAACTAAAAAGAAAACACATAGTTTACAGCCCGTGAAATGAAAAGGTTCAGAAAACGTATTTATCAGAATATACTTATGTTTCTTTTAATTATAGAACTTTTTGTATTTTTCAATTGTATAAGGGAGTCTGTTTTCACAAAAGTGATGACAGAAAAGGCAGCAATATCAACTGTCATAATACAATTAGCTTCTTAGAAACTAAAGACCAACTCTCCCATTGTTACAATGTTAAATTAATAACAAAGTGAATGGGCTGCAGCACTGATTTAGAGCTGCGTTCCTTTCATAAAGGTGCTATCAGCCATTGGACAGTGCAGGAAAAAAGTAGTCAAGGAAACAAAGCTAAATCAGCACTGTAGCCCCTTCACAAAATGGATTGCATATCCTAGAGATAGGTAATCATTTAATAAGGTGGGAATACCCCTTTAAAGGGAACATGGAACTTTGAACATGGTGTTTGTATAGAGCAGGAGATGATGAGCAGATTAATATATATTTAAAGGAGTGTAGACGTGATGTGCAGGTATATGGCACATGACCACTGCAGCCAATCACCTTAGCGGTATGCCACTGAGAGCAGTGATTGGCGGCAGTGGTCAGATGCAATATACTTGCACCTCACGGTGATAGTGACGTGCAGGTATACATCATGTCACTGCTGCATCAATCATATACCATATACAGTACCTGCGCCTCACTATGCTCGTCAAAGTGACGGTGACATGTGATCACTGTAGCCAATCACTGTCCTTAGTGGAATACGACGGAGGACCGTGACTGGATGCACCAGTCACATGTTGTAAGCCTGCACGTCACTGCTGTATTATGTAAACAAACAGCAGGAGAGGCCTTGTTCTTCTTGCCACAAGTAACGCAAGACTTGCTTAGTCTCGTGCTACGACGTTACAGTTCGGTTCTGCGCATAAATTACTGTTTCGAAATCTGAAACCAAACCCGGGTTTGTGCCTCAGTTTGGTTTCAGATTTTGAAACAGTAATTTATGCGCAGAACCGAATTTTAACGTGACGTCACAGGCACAAGACTAAGCAAGTATCGCGTTACTTGTGGTGACTCTGGTCAGAAGAACAAGGCCTCAGCAGAGCCAATCCATTTTATTGCGGTATGGAGCGCATATTCTGAACAAAGTTTTCAAACTAATCAGGTTCAGATAGAGTAGTCTGAAACCGATTCGCTCCAGTCTATTCAGAAGCATTAGTAGAATTTTTTTTACATTTTTTATTATCTATCTACTGCTATGGCAGCTCTGAAAATGGCTGAGCCAGTGTACTCAGCTATTTTCGGAAGTCCCAGAGCGGCGAATGGAAAGTGCACCACACATCATACATGGCTAACTCTCCATTCACCACTATAGGACTGATGGAAATAGCTGAGTCTGCGCTCGGCTATCTTCTGAACTCCCACAGTGGTGAACAGAGGGTGGCCACGCTTGCGTGGTGCGCACTCCTCCATTTTGGGTGGCTCATTATGGAGATAGGAGCAGGTCCCAGAGGGGCTTTCAGTGATAGATACTATACATGATTGGAACTTAGTAAAACTTTTTTTACCAAGGTCAGCAAACTACTCCTCGAAGAAAAAAAATATAGACACAAATAAATCCCAATAAAATTTAAAGGGGAAACCATCAAGAAAAACACCACAAATGTGGGGTTAATTTTGAGCCCATGAACATTATGATATTTTGCCGTCTTGTCCAATACCAATCATACTATTGCACAGTAAAGGGCTAGTTATTTCTACTTACTCCACCCTTTTGGCCAGCGATAGTTTGCCAGATCTAGGCTGATAAATTTTGTATTTGGCTAACTATAGTACAATAAAATTTTATACATGCAGAGTAACTTCTGCATCAAATGTAGTTCATTATTCTGCAAATGCGAAATAAAACAGAGGGACATCCTGCTCTGCTGAAACTTTTACATACCTCGCCTGGGCGGATCTTGATGTAAAAATTATTCCTTTTATATGAAATTTTCAGGACTTTTGGCCAAGCAAACCGATTTATCCGTAATCTATCTCGATATATCAACAGACCACTGGCACAAACACCCAACATAATTTCTACTCCTTCAGAATCCTGTAAAAGAAAATCTTTTAAGAATGGAGTAATAAAACATACCCTAAAACAGAATAGAATAACGTTGGGAGTAATTGTCATTAGAGAAGACTCAATCCAATCACAAAGCAATGGCCATAGGGTGAAGAATAGTCCCACAAACCCAAAGCAAAGGAAATACTGTTGCATATTGACTTGTAATGAGGCTTTAGTGAAAGGCATCATGTAACATAAGCCATCACATCTATCATAACTTGCAAATTGCTCCACTGAAATGGAATTAGCAAATAAAGGTTATTTTTTATACAATTTTCAAATATACTGGATCACTTCCTCATAGTTTTAAAGATCTTTGCTTGCAGATATTCAGTAGAAATTTTTTTTTTTTTTTTTACTTCCAGCAGAAAAAAAAAAGTGTGATGGTCTTGTGAAAGTACACATTCATTACAAGACACAACTCTGCTACAATTTTCTGTAACTGTAATAAAAATGTTTAATTTCTCCAGGAAGTAAATAAGGAAAGTTCCTATTAAATGAAAGCAAGCGCAAGCAGAGATCTTGAAAATCACGCTGAATACAGAAAGTACCATATTTCCTGCACCATAAGACGCACCTGACCTTAGGACGCACCTAGATTTTAGAAAAGGAAAATACCCTCAATCTTCATCAGACCCCCAATCTTCATTAGACCTCAGTTTAGACACCATTCCCAATCAGACCTCAGATCAGACCTTCCATCAGACCCCCATTCCTCTTAAGACCTCAGATCAGATCCCAATTCCTCATCAAACCTCTATTCCTCATCAGACCCCCAGATAAGACATAAAGTAAATAAATAAACTTACTTCTCCTCTGCCGATCCATTGCACTCTTCCTGCACTCACTGCTCCCTGGTATTCTTCTGCCGGTGCCCTGCGATGTGCTATGACTTAACATCACACAGTGTCAGGTTACAGTGTGTGCTTAAGCTGTGCGACATCAGGTCACAGCACAGTGCACAGTATTGGCAGAAGAAGATCAGGGAGCATTGAGTACAACCAGCACACATTCACTGGTCCCCAATCCTAATGTTTATTAGCGGGCGCTTCCATGGAAGCGCTTGCTAGTACCGGTATTCACTTAATAAGACGCATTGCCATTTCCACCCCATTTTTTGTGGAAATTTTTTTTATGGAGCAGGAACTGCGTTATATATAGAAAATTTATTTTTTGAAACCATAGTACTCCTTTATATGTAACGCTAACTTCACATTAAGGTTTAAACATTGTGGTGGTTTGGAAATGTTGTTCCCGATTCATGTAATATAATATAAATGTAATGTAATAGAAAATATATACCACCCAGAATACATTTTTTCACATACAGCTGTGTATCAACCACAGGGAAACATCCCTAAAAGCCCAACTTTTTGAGAAAACCGCCCCTTTAAAAGACCACTTTTAAGTGCAGTTTTGGATGGCCATCTCAAACAACTTTCACTGTATACTTTTAAGGTACAATTGAGATAAAGATAAACTTACAGATAAAGGCAAAATGTACCCCAAAAGAGCATTCTAATTAGCTAATGATAGCCCATGGGCACATACACTAAACAAGCAAGAAAAATATGGCGTGGATCTGGCCTAAGGTTGCTTATTTTTTTAACAAAAAAAAAAAAAAAAAAAGCTTAACTTGTGACAGCTTTAAAAATAGTTAATAACTGAATTAGCCTTTCTCATTTCAAAAAAGAAAAAAATGAGGTGTTAAAAAATGTTGAGAGGGGCAAACCATAAGATTTCATGAAAGTAATAGTACTCTTTTTCCCCGCCGGCATTTTTCTTTTCCACGGTTAACTTAGAGGTTGACTCTGAATGATTAAGGTAACATAATGAAACAAGAAATAATTAATCTGTAGGGATTCCGCCTTTTAGTGATTTTCCATTGCAACAGGCTTTGCAGCAGTAAGTCTAAAAAGCAGTCTGAGAATACAAGTCATAGCTGTACAATAACCCTCACTTATCATCCTCCCTGTGGCGCAACTGGAAGCACTGCAGGACTGCATCATCCATAGCTGATCAATACAATACAATGGTACAACTAGCCATGATTACGATGCTGATCCATCCAAGCTTCTGCATATTAAAAGAGCAATTTTCTATCAGTCTGATATACCTTGTATAACTGACAAGAAAATTCCCATTTTATCCCATGTTATAATGGCATCTAATAAAATATCAGGATAAGAACCGAATGGTTACTTATTGCAATGCTTATTCTATATGTAGCTGTGGGGCTGGTAGGCCAAACAGGTACGTACAACTAAATGAAGGAAATATAAACTAATGTATGCTAGTCATTTGCAAGCTATAAAACAGTTTCTCTTGGAAGGCAGGCCATTTTAAAATGCTAGATATAATGATTGGTGAGTAAGCTGTAATATTTTAATGGATTTCTATCAAGTGCCAGCTCAACCAATTTGAGAACCGTTACATTCATCACAAAAATGCACCTTCATTCGCACTACTGTTAAAATTAGAAAGAAAACAACAAAAGGTGACCAAGTACCCTATGCAATTTCCCAAATTACCGTGCAATCTCTGTATTTTTGTCCTCATGCACAGCCTATATTATGGAGATGTGTGAGGCTTTTAATATACCTATCTATGCTACTGATTTTATATGGAAGCACACAGTTTATTTCTCTTGAACACCATACAAATGCAACAGAAAAAAAATGTATGTGAAAAGCCACATAAATATGGCACTGTTAATTCCTGGTTCTTCGGGAATTAATATAATTACTGAAAATACTTAAATATTACCTTATTTTAAATATATTATCAAATATCTTTCAATAGTTGTAATGGCTTGTTTTGTCTAGGAAGCAATCACCACGGAAAATAAAATGGCCGCCATCCTATTAGTACACACAAAACATGTCCTAATCACACTGCAAGACAATTTACTTCAGAATACTAAATTGCTGCCTCAGCCTCCTCTTGTCAGGGATTATGATCCTGAATAGAGATGATAAGATCTTTAGCTGAATATCTGTAGAAATGGAGTTCATGAGGAGACATGAAGTACAGAGAGGATGGACAGGACAGACTGTGGTAATGTGGGGCTGTGGTTGCACATTATCCACACCTCCTCTCTGGACTTCATGTCTCCTCATAAACTCCATTCCTACAGAGATTTAGCTGAATGCCTTATCATCTGTATTTAGGATTAGGCTTGAGCGATTTGCGCTTTAGATTATAGATCCAAAGTCGATTCATTACAAAACTTTGTTAGTAATGCTGTTTCTGTACAGCATTAAAATGAACGGGCTCCGTGTAGCCAAACTTCGTCTCGGCCGAAGTTGCGCAAGACTTTGGTGAATGACTACGGTATTCCTATCTGCGTATTTCAAAACATTTTAAAATAGGAATTCGAAGTGGGCTTTCGTACAGAGGTACCAGCCAGTAACGAAGCCGACTTTGGATTCCTATTTTAAAATGCTTTTAAATACGCTGATAGGAATACCAAAGTCATTTACCGAAGTCTAACACAACTTCGGCCAAGACGATGTTTTGCTACACCGCACCCATACATTTTAATGCTGTACAGAAACAGCATTAACAACAAAGTTTTTTAACAAATCGACTTTGGATCTATGATCCGAAGCTCGATTTGCTCAAGCCTATTCAAGGTCATAATTCCTGACAAGTGGAAGAGGAGGATGAGGCAGCTCTTTAGCTCAGTGTTGTAAAGTAACTTGTCCTGCAGTGTAATTAGGACAGGTTTCGTGTGCACTAATAGGACGATGGCCATTTTATTTCTCCTGATGATTGCTCCCCAGACAAAATGAGCCCTTATAACTAATGAAATGTCATTGGGAATATATTTCTAATCAAGTATTATTTAAGTATTTTCAATAATTTTATTTTATTAATGCCCGTAGAACTCTTTCAACATAACACTATATGGCAGTGTATGTAAAAGATTCCGTGTGTCACTAGGGAATTTGGAAGAGGCATCACTTTATAGAATTCTCCAAAAGGAAATCTAGTGATAACTATTCTCCAGTTTAGGCACTGCTTTGGATTTTTCATGTCACGTGGCACAAGATATAATTTGATACCTTAGCATGATGTAGATCCACCCCATACATTGACAATTTTTTGGCATTTTCCAGGAAGTGCATTTCAGCTTCAGCAGGAGTCATTCCTCTGCAGAACAAAATAGATTAGGAAATTATTTTTTTCTCAAAATATATAGTTTTTACTGAGATACGATTGCATCAGGTTCAGACTACATTATTAACTTAATGCATGTTCTACACAATAAAGCATCTGGGCAAAAAAATGATATCTACAATTTGTCAGTCATGTTAAATCACGCAGAAATGCTTTTAAGCGTTTGAACTACCTACATTACATTGAAAATAGCATTAGGTCAAGCCGTTTATAGTGCCTATAGAATGTAAACATAAGCTGCTATCTATAAAAATATGTGACAGAACTGACACCAAAAAAATGTCAACTACAGCTTCAAAACCATGCTACAGGAAATAAAACAAATAAGTATACATCTTTAAATAAATGCCATAGAAAATAGGAGATCCTTCACACTTGTGGACAGCTGTCAAACAAAGCAAGCAAAATAATAAAAGACAACACTAGTCTATAATTTGCAGTGTTATTTTCCAAGATGTTCACGTGTGGCAGTATGTAATATGTGCAAATATAAAAGTTGCATAAAATTTGAACAAAAGCTGCAAATATTGGCAATGTTAAAGCGTGAATAACCCAGTTATTATTTATGTTAACAGTTTATAACTATAAACGGAAAATGCAAATGTGATCGCAGTCTACATCCAGCATTCTGCCCTGCCTCCATGCTGGATGAGACATTGGTGTACATTTTGGCCAAAGCGTAATAAGCCACTCACCACGTCAAGGTCGCCTCATTTGAGTGGTCCCTAACACTAGTTCCTACCTGTTTATGGGCCATGACAGCCACACAAAGTCCAGGGAATGCAGGTCAGCATGCAAGCCAAGCACACTCTGCTTTTAACCCCGTCCGGTGCCATTACAGCTTTCATCGGATCCAGGGATGCAAGTACCAACATGCGCTGAGCCCACCATATACTTCTCCTGGAGCCAAATGGCTACTGGTAGGTTCTATATAAGCAGACTCAGTTTTATACTGACTTTAAAACCAGCCTCCAGGACAGATTGACTGGTCAGGTGTGCATGACTCAAAGGAGATCGCCACGCCTCCAATATATACTACAAAGAAAAAATGTGGGGGATTGGGTCAGCACAACCTGTATGTAGGTGCACATCACTATGGCGAAATACATATACAAACGGAAAATGCAAATGTGATCGCACTCTATAGTTTATAACTATAATAGAATATATACAATTAACCCCTATATTACTGGAGCCATAACTTTTTTATTTTTCTATTCACATATCCATATGAGGGCTTGTTTTTTTGCGGGACAAGCTGTACTTTCTAATGTCACCATTTAATATGGCATACAATGAAGTGGGAAGCGGGAAAAATGCAATTCCTCCACCATTTTATGGGTTTTGTCCCTACGGCGTTCCCTTTGCGGCAAAACTGATCTGTGACCTTCATTCTCTGGGTCAGTAAGATTACAACGATACCACATAAGTATAGGTTTTACATGTCTAAATAGTGTAAAAATAAATCACCATACATCACCATATTCTGACCCTCTACTAAGCTGTGTGGGGGCTAATTTTTTGATCTGTAGGTTTTTATTGATACCATTTTGGAGTGTGTGGGACTTTTCGATCACATTTTATAAATTTTTTTGGCATAAGAGAAGCGATGAAAAAATGGCGAAGCAGCAAATTAGATAATTTTTTCCGCCGTATTGGAATTTTTATTTTTTTTTAGAGATTTTAATAGTGCAGTTGTTTTTGGACACAGTGATGCCCATGATGTTTATATTTTTTATTTATGCATTTTTTTTTTATTCTAAGGAAACCCCCTTAGAATTAAAAATTTTTTACATATATATTTTTTTACTTTTTCTATTTTTTTGTAGCCAGTGCTTGAGGTTACAATACTCACTAATTCAGTGCTCCAGACAAAAAAAATAAAAATAACCAGGAGCCATTGGTTCCTAAACTAAAAAATTTAGGAGCCAAATAAAAATTTTTAGTCGTCAAATTTAAAATGCATATAATTAAAAAAAGGACTTGACGGAGAAGATGAGATGCAGGTCACAGTAGTGAGCCAGCACTACATATAGGAGAATACAGCACCACATACCTCTCACATCCAGTGACATCTTTTGGGGGACAAGGTGACTAAAAATGGCGAATTGCGCGGTTTTGATTTTTTTTTTTTGTTACGGCCTTCACCAGAGTGGCAAGATTTTTAATATTTTAATAGCTCACACTTTTTCGGATGTGGCGATATGTAATATGTTTATTGTTTGTAAATTTTATATGTAAAATTGGGAAAGGGGGTGATTTAAACTTTTAGTATTTTGGTGTTTTTTTTTAACTTTTATTTTAATAACCATTTCCCCCCTTAGGGGCTATAACCTGGATCTTTTTATCGCTTGTCCTATTCACCCCGATAGAGCTGTATTAGGGTGACTAGGACTTCACACTCTCCCTGCTACACTGTGCAGAGTACACACAGCAGCAGGGAGATTACCATGGCAGCCAGGGCTTCAGTAGCGTCCTGGCTGCCATGGTAACCGATCGGAGCCCCAGCAGTGTAATCTGCCACTGCCACCAATGGGGTTTCTCTCCTTCTCCCTGACAGCAGCGCTGTCCAATCGCAGCTCAGAGCCAGGGAGTTTTTTTTCCTCCCTGGCTCTGAGATTGGACAGCGCTGTTGTCAGGGAGAAGGAGAGACACTGGCTTCTCCTCCTTGCTCTGAATGTTGAAAATACCGGGGGCCACAGCGGGCGAATGGAGCAGCACCCAGGAATAATAGTAAGTGCACTTAGATCCCTGGGCGCCGCTCTATGTAGCCTGCTACTTAGTTCATATTTTTTGGACCCATAAAAGGTCCTCTTTAACTCATTTATACAAGTGTCGGCAGCGGTATCACAGACCCGGCCTCAATAACAGGGCATGCGATCCGCGGCAATTAACCCCTCAGATGTGGCACCTGAGGGGTTAATTGCCGCGTATCGCATGCCCTGTTATTGAGGACGGGTCTGTGATACCACTGCCTATACTTGTATTAATATGTTTTACATTCATTGGTGGCGCAGTGGCCACAGCTCCTCCCTGCTATCTCCCCATTGGTGGCAGTGGCGGCCGTGTCACAGTGGGGAGGGAGGGACTCCCTCCTTCTCCACTGTGCTAGTGAAGAGAACATGGTGCGTGCCATGTTCTTTAATTGATACTAGGCTGCGCAGGAGCCCGGCGGTCCAGTCGCAAATGGCGACAAGACTAAAAAGTCTTGTCGCAATCTGCAAATTTTAAGGCGCATTGGCAAACGTTTTGGTCGCCACCTGGAGCCCTGTAATTTATTTTTTATTCAATATTACCATGTTTCATAGAGAAGCATGGTAATAGCTGAATTGCTAATTTCTTATATTGGCCTGTCACCTGCTGGCCAACATAAGAATTGCAGCTCCAATACCCTGGGTCTCTTCAGAGAGAAAGGATAAGGTTATTGGGGACAACTGTACAATTGAAAGAAGGCTCAAGTACCCTGCTCGGCCACCTCTAGTGTGAATACAAGATGAGATACGGTTGGGCATGGAGGTATACAGGTTCGGTATGGTTTCTTGGTTCGGTATGGTTTCTTGGAGCATATTTGCCCACAGCAGCTAGGCTCGTAGATCCTGCACACGTGTAGGTTGCTGAAGATGGCACCACAGCTAGTCAATAAATGCTCGACTGGCGATAAATGTGGCAACTGGGCAGGAAGTGTTGCAATCTGGCAGATATACACTTATGTAATTGTTGCTGTGTGTGAGCATGCATTATCCTGCTGAAAAATACCAATTGGAAGCCTTGCCATGAGAGGAAACACATGCGGTGGCAGGATGTCCTGAACATATCACTGAGCAGTTATTTTTCCTTGTATCACTACTAGGGGTCACCGACTGTCATATGCAATAGCTCCCTAGATCATCACATTAGTAGTTGAGGCAGTGTATCGCTGCACAGGAAAGGCAAGATTGAAGTGTTCACACACCAGGCCTCTATACTCGCACCTGACCGTCATCAAATCCCAAGTGGAACCTGAATTTGTCACTAAAGACAATACAGTTACAGTATGTAGCAGTCCAGGTTTCTTGTTCACGACACCACTGCAAATGGTGATGGTGGCTGGCTGTCAATGCCAGTACACTTAAAGGGCTTATCCAGGAATTGATAATGATGACCTATCCTATCTGGCCTCTTCTAACAGCTGATCGGCGGGAGTCTCAGATGCTGGAGCCCCACCAATCTGATACTGATGACCTATTCAGAGGAACATCATCACTATAAATTCCCAGATTACGCCTTTAATGGGCACCATCACACCAAATTTCCTTCTGCTAAAGTAGCTAGAAATGGTCCGGGAAGAGAAAGGTTGTGTATTGAAGATGCCACCTTTGTCTGGATGGTGGACAATGAAACTGTGGTTGCTGCTTGTGTTTGTCAAATAATCCTCTCTACTGGTAGCCTGTCTGGGCTGTCTAGAGCCTGTTTACAGCGTATGTGTGCCCTCACGTAACCACTGCTCCCAATACCTCCTAACAGCTAGGTCAAAACAGCCAAAATGGCAGGCATTTTGTCAAAAAAGACCACCCTGCTTCTCTAAGTCCAATAATGCTCCCCCTCTCAATGTCTGTCAACTGGGCATTATGTCTGTGAGTGTGTTGTAGAAACATGTTTAGCAGTTAACCATCTCTCACCAATAGGTACACTAGCCAAACATAGCCTCCGACAGCCTTTTAATAGGGCGGTTTGGAAGCACTTTTATGCCCTCTTGTGGCAAGACCCAGTATCTAATCAAAATTAAATATGTAATCGTTTACATATCTGCCTGAGATATAACGGCATGCCAATGTTTGCTACAATCTGACATTTCTATCTCAATGTATTTCTTGTTGCCAAAGAGTGTAGAAGACCAGCAGGGCAACTTTCAGTCATGAACACAAATACTCTACACAGAAAATATGTAGAATTTAAGAAAAGTAACAAAGTTGCAACATTGCCACAATCTGCACTGCAATTTCAATTGTCCCTTAACACTATAAAAGTCAAAAGCAACCTTGCAGCCAATGCAAGAAAATGCAATTCCTTATTTATTTATTTTGCTACATTGATCAAAAATGCACTAAACAATCTTAAAAATTGTTTACTCATGTGCCATGAATGAAAGAACTGAGAAATTATTTACATGTGTCATTCTATCACAGAAATCCTGGATACAGTAATGACAGTGATATAATACGTTTGAAACAATCATTATGACAATGTAAGAATAGATAGGGAGTATGTGTGTCTACTTATATCTACTAGGGCTTTGTTGTACGCTCTTATATGCAAGCCATGAAAACCAGCCTAACGTGAAATTCAAAACAGCAAAATAAAAACCTGAAGCTGTAGACCGTTAAGAGCTTTTTGCAATTTAGTACATTTCTGTACAGTAACATTCTGTTTCCCAAAGGGAATTTCTCAGAGAAAAGACACTATTTTTAGCAGATTATAGATCAGAAGTTCTTTGTATTCTAAAAATCAATTAAGTTGCTTATTTTTCTTTTTGTACTTTTGTGCCAGAAATGTCTAGTCTATAGCCTAATTCTTCTTTTCCCTGTAGCTCAGAGCTTCCCTGGACTAATTCATCTAAATTGCCTTTTCTTGAGTGCTCTTGAGTTTGTATCCATCTGGCTGTTGGGTGCGATCTATCTAATTCTGTTGAAAATATGTTCAATAGCAAAATAAGTAATCTAAAGGCCCCCACACACATTAGTGTTGCTGTCGGCAGAAACCAGAGACCGGCAGGCTTGGCCGACATTCTGAAGTGTATGGGGTCCTCCCGACTCCCCTCAACAGATAGTGTTTGGGGAGAGAATCCTCAGGCGAAGTGATTATTTTTACCCAATCCTTTTGTTCTACCAGTAGTTAAGCCAACACCAGTGTCTGGCATCAGCTTTCTCCTCTCTCCCCCATTGAATGCTCATAAATGTTCAGCTGAACGGAACCTGTATGTTTATTGGGGAGGTGGCTATTTAATGTGTATGGCCAGCTTTACTCTGTACACACTGGTTCATTCTATATTAAATTGTGTTAACTCAAGGTTTAGGCCCTGTTCACCCAACCTCCATGGCTTTTACTTCTTAGATAACCAGGAAAGGTAAGACAGATCTATTTTTAAAGAAGTCCCAATGAATATCTATAGAGCCCACTGACTTAAAGGGAACCTGTCACATATCAAACCAACCACAGTACCTTAAAGTATCCCCCAGTGTGTTGCTAATCATGATTTTCTTTCCTCATTCTGTCTCCTCATATTTGTTAAAATCGTTTTAATGTCTGTTGGCGCCTTCTCCAAGTCAGGCTTGAAGTCAAGGAGGCAGCGGCCTCCTTGCTTCAAGGCACGATAACCCCGCCCCTTAGCCCTCCTCTCTACAGTGTGAAGGACATCTTGCCGTGATGCAGGGACCGCGCTCTTCTCGCGCATGCGCCGTCTGTTATAGCGCATTCCCGGGCTCCCTCACTCACCGCCTTAATTTTGCAGACTGCGCATGCGCCGTTCAGTTCCAACGTGCTCGGCCGTCGCTTCTTGTCTTTAGCGTGAGCGTGATCACTGGCTTGCGTTCTCCAGCGCCTGAGGCGATCACGCTTACGCTAAAGACGAGAAGCGACGGCCGGGCGCGAGCGCGATGGAACTGAACGGCGCATCCGCAGTCTGCAAAATCAAGGCGGTGAGTGAGGGAGCCGGGATCGTGCTGTAACAGGCAGCGCATGGCGCATGCGCGATAAAAGCGCGGTCCCGGCATCACGGCAAGATGTCCAACACACTGTAGAGAGGAGGGGTAAGGGGCAAGCTTATCGTGCCGTGAAGCAAGGAGGCTGCTGCCCCCCTGACTTCAAGCCTGACTTGGAGAAGGTGCCAACAGACATTAAAACGGCGATTTTAACAAATATGAGGAGACAGAATGAGGAAAGAAAATCATGATTAGCAACACACTGGGGCATACGTTAAGGTACTGTGGTTGGTTTAATATGTGTTTTCCAGGTAACAGGTTCCCTTTAAGGCTCTTTCAGATGAAATATATAAAATGTGCTTGTGTGATGGCTGGTAAACACTGATAAGTTTTCAATCAGACTACACACAATGGCATATGTGAGCAGTTCGTATTTCTTGCAAACCCATTCACTTGAGTGAGTCTTGCAGTAATATCGGAGTTGGATGGAACATGCTGCGATCCTCTCTGCATAGAGAAATGGTTCAACCCAAGTGCTGTCCATTCTACATTCGAGCAGCACCCGGATGTGAACATCGCCCATCTGAATGAGCACTTCTAAAGGAGTCCATCAGGTTTTCAGTGCTTATGATGGTAAGAAAAGCACTGACGACTAAGGCTACTCTCACATAAGCGTTTATGCTGTCCGGTTTTGAGATTAGGCAGGGGATCTTAAAACCACAGCAAACCCCTTCAGTTCGAATAATACAACCAGCTGCATGCGTTCAGAACTGATCTGGTTGTATTATATCGAAAATTAAGAAACAGGATCCGGCACTAAAACCATTGTAAGTCAATGGGTGCCGGATCTTTTTTTTTTTTTTTTGCATCTGAAAAAAATGGACCTGGCACCATTGACTAGCATGGTTTTTGGTGCCGGATCTGGCTTGTTCAGTTTCCCATGCTGGACACAAAATCGCTGCTTGCAGAACGCAACAAACCAAACAGAATATATTCTGGTGCACTCCGATTTGGTTTTGTCACGGACGTACCGAGACATACGCATGGCAGGAGATCTTTGAGACTGGCAACACGTGGTTTGGTTTGACATGTTTACCTTGTGGATCAATAGGCGTCTGTGTTGTTTCTGGTACTGGCCACACCCTTAACCTCCAGGTGTTGCTATTGTGGTCATTTAACTTTCCCTATTTATAGTTGTTTCTCCCACAATGCTGTGCTGTTTATAGCTTCAGTTGGACCTGTGGATAGCTGGTGTTTGGATCTCGGCTGAGTTCCTGGTGCTGCCATAGCTTCTTGGAAGTTAAGTGTTACCTCTCCCTTTGTATTTTGGCTTTTCTGTGTGTTGCATTTCCTTGTTGATTTGCATTAGGCCTTAGGCAGACTCCCATTCATCCTCCCTTTTGGAGAAACAGGATGTCTCATTCCTGTCATTAGTACTTTAGCGTTAGATATGACTTTAGGTATTCCTGTGTATGAACTCACTGTTCCCACTGGTAGTCAGTTAGGGCTTTGATTAGGGTTTTCACTAGGAAGTGTCCATCTTCCTTCCCAGGTTTTCAGGCCTTATTTCCTTTCCCTGCTACATTCGGTGTGGGGTTTCCCTCCCACACTAGAGCGTGACAGGTTTGTTCAGTTTTGTCCCCATTGACAATGAATGGGGACAAAACTAAAGCATTTTCCTTCGGTTTTGAGATCCTCTGTCAGATCTCAAAATTGCATGTGAAAGTAGCCTAAGACAATGCTATTCTCAATAGCTATAACACAGGGGTAGGTTTATTAAAACTGGTGTGTAGGAAATCTGCCTTTCATTGTCTAAAGGAGCTCTTAAAAATGAAAGGTGGAAACTTTACTTTACATCAGTTCTGATAAATCTACCCCAGAAACCCTATTAGCAGCAGAACACAGTGTTCATGCGACTGATACATTTTTCCTTGTCATATACAGTGTGATGTTACACAGCACTACACCCATGTACACCAGGGCTAATTTCATAGACAGACAATAACTGTGGGTGTTCATTGGTGTAAAAAATAAAATAAAAAAACTTACATCATGCCTATAGATAAAACAATAAAAATGAGCGGTTTGGTAGTATCTATATGTGTCCTGCTTTTATGTTGGTATGTAGCTATGGGTTTTTGTTGAATGTATTGTTCCCCAATTGTGAATGGAAATATTTTATACTTAATAGCAAGTTGAATTTATTATAAATTATAGATTTAATAAAAGCCCAGATAAACCATTGAAAATATCCTTTTTGAAGAGACACTACCATCCCCCAAAATGTTATTACATATTAACAGCCTATATGTGAATAATGTCTTTTCTTTTTAAATATACCAACGGGTTTACTGGATATAATTTTTTGAAGTCACTCCATGTATTTTACTTTCTGCTGTGGTTCTTTAACTTCTTAGCGCCGTACACTGTAGAGAGGTGGTGCTTGGTATGACAGCTCAGCCCCATTCAATGGGCCATGTGACCAATGAACGTGATGTCATATGGCCTGGAAAAAGCTGCAAGAAGGCTGTGGCATTCCTGTGAGCGCCGGTGCTTTCTCAAACCGCTGATCGGTGGGGTACCAGGTGTCAAACTTACACCTATCAGCTACTTATAGTACTGCAGACATGAAAAAGAAAAACAGCAAAAATATCTAAAAAATATATTCTCAAAGAATTGTACATTTAAAGAATAGAAAGCCTCCAAGCCTTTGTTTGCCACACTATTGCTCAAGCCAAATAGAGTTAAAATAATTCATGTAATTCTATTGCCACATTTCTTACATTATCTAACACTACACAATTGGATTTTGAGATTAAAGAGGTTGTCTGGTTTCATGATATTGATGACCTATCCTCAATATCAGGTCGGTGGGGGTCCGACACTCATAAGCCGTGGCACTCATGTGAGTGCTGTGTCCTCTTCAGTTTTGCTCACTGTCTACATTGTAGCGGTGCTGCAGTGTAATTACAGCTTTTCATTCCGGTCAGTTGAATGGGATAGAAAGCTGTAATTACCCTGCACCACTGCTATAATGTAGATGGCATGCACTGAAGAGGACACAGTACTCACATGAGTGCAGCGGCTCCTGAGTGTCGGACCCCCACCGATCTCATATTAACCCCTTTAAGACCAGGCCTATTTTCATTTTCACATTTTTGTTTTGTCATGTTCCAAAAGCCATAACTTTTTTATTTTTCCGTTCACATAGCTATATGAGGGCTTATTTTTGTGGGACAAGATGCATTTTTTAATGCCACCATTTAATTTACCTTGTTTTGTATTAGAAAAAAAATGAAAAAAAATATTTGTGTGGCAAAATTGAAATAAATATAAAATTCCACCAAGGTTTTTGGGGTTTTGACATCACAGCGTTCACTATGCACTAAAAATGACCTGACATTCTTATTCTGCGTCTCAATACGAATGCGCAATACCAAACTTGAACATTTTCTTTTTGTTTTACTACTTAAAAAAAAAAAATTATCTTCAGAAAAATTAACATTTTCTTTGCATCACTATATTCTGACAGCCATAACTTTTTTATATTGCGGTCTACCGAGCTTTATAAGGGCTTTTTTTGTGTGTAACGAACTGTACTTTTCATTGATGCCATTTTTGTAGTACATACAAAGTTTAGATCACCGTTATTCAAATGTTGTTGTTTTTTGACAAAATGACAAAAAAAAAAAAAGGCAAATCCCATTTTTTTTGGGTAACTGCGTTCACCGCACAAGAATTTTTTAAAAATATTTTAATAGTTCAGACATTTTCGGATGCGGCGATACCCAATATGTTTTTTTATTTTTATTGTTTATGTAGTTTTATATGTAAAATTGGGAAAGGGTGGTGATTCAAACTTTTAAATTCTGGTGTTTTTTTAAACTTTATTTAACTTTTTTTTTTTTTTTACAGCAATTAGCCCCCATAGGGGCCTTGTACATGGGATCTTTTGATCCCCACTCCTATTCACCATAATAGAGATCTATTACGGTGAATAGGATTTTTACACACTCCATTCTGCGCTATGCCTCGTGCATAGCTCAGTATGGAGAAAGCCATGGCAGGCCTGGATCGCTTCAGCAGCGTCCAGGCTGCAATAGCAACCGATCGGAGCCCCGCGATCTCACTGCGGGGGCTTCGATTGGAAGGAAGATGGAGGCGCATCACGTTACAGGTGCTGCGATCAGCCTTGATCACGGCACCTGAGGGGTTGAATGGCAGGGGCGCGATCGCCGCCTCCTGTTAGTGCGGCCGTATCATATAGCCGGCAGATCGTGCGTATGGAGCGGGCTCACTGCTCCATACATCCCCTGTCACGCAATGACCGCAGCACATGCGATGTATGGGGAGTGAGGGAGCAGCCATCGGGTCCCCGCACTGCTGTGACGGGGACCCGATGGCAGCCCAATGCCTTACTTAGGCATGGTAGCTGCCTTCCCTCTTAGCCTCTCCAGCCCCCTGGATCTCACAGTCAAGCAGGCTGTAAGTGTATTACACTAGTAATACACTTACAGCCAATGCATCACAAGCATTGTAAAGGGGATCAGACCCCCAAAAGTTAAAGTCCCAGAGTGGGACAAAAAATAAAGTGAAAAAAAAAAGTTAATAAAATTTTACAAAAAAAAATTAAGTTTCCTAAAATAAAGTAAGCTAAAAAAAAAAAAAAATAGAAAAAAAAAAAAAAGGACAATAGACATATTAGGTATCGCCGCGTCCGTATCGACCGGCTCTATAAAAATATCACATGATCTAACCCTTCAGGTGATCACAGTCAAAAAATTTTAATAAAAACTGTGCTAAAAATTTTTTGGTCACCTTACATCACTAAAAGTCCAACACCAAGCGATCAAAAAGGCGTATGACCCTCAAAATAGTACCAATCTAACCATCGCCTCATTCCGCAAAAAAATGAGCCCCTACCTAAGACAATCACCCAAAAAATAAAAAAAACTATGGCTCTCAGACTATGGAGACACTAAGACATGATTTTTTTGTTTCAAAAATGCTTTTGATGTGTTAAATGTAAAAAAAAAAAAAAAAAAAGTAGACATATTAGGTATTGCCACGTCTGGAACGACCTGCTCTATAAAAATATCACATGACTTAACCCCACAGATGAACACCGTAAAAATAAAAAAATAAAAATGGTGTCATGAAAGCCATTTTTTGTCACATTACATCTCAAAAAGTGTAATACCAAGCGATCAAAAAGTCATACACACCCCAAAATAGTACTAATCAAACCGTCACTTCATCCCGCTAAAAATGAGCCCCTACCTAACACAATCTAAAAAATTAAAAAAACTATGGCTCTATGGAGACACTGAAACATAATTTTTTTTATTCAAAAATGCTGTTATTGTGTAAAGCATAAATAAATAAAAATATATACATATTAGGTATCGCCGCGCCCGTAAGAACCTGCTGTATAAAAATATCATATGAACTAACCCCTCAAAAAAAAAAAAAAAGTGTCAAAAAAGCAATTTTTTGTCACCTTACATCACAAAAAGTGTAATACGAAGCGATCAAAAAGTCACACACACCCTATAAAAATACCACATGATCTAACCTGTCAGATGAACATTGTAAATAAAAATAAATAAAAACGGTTCCAAAACAGCTATTTTTTTTTTACCTTGCCTCACAAAAAGTGTAATATAGAGCAACCAAAAATCATATGTACCCTAAAATAGTACCAACAAAACTGCCACCTTATCCCGTAGTTTTTTTAAATGGGGTCTTTTTTTGGAGTTTCTATTCTAGGGGTGCATCAGGGGATCTTCAAATGTGACATGGCAGCTTAAAATTATCCCAGTGAAATCTGCTTTCCAAAAACCATATGGCGTTCCTTTCCTTCTGCGCAATGCCGTCTGCCCATACAGCAGTTTACGACCACATATGGGGTGTTTCTGTAAACTAAAGAACCAGGGCAATAAACATTGAGTTTTGTTTGGCTGTTAACCCTTGCTTTGTTAGTGGAATTTTTTTTATTAAAATGGAAAATCTGCAAAAAAAAGTGAAATTCTTAAATTTCATCTCCATTTTCCATAAATTCTTGTGGAACACCTAAAGGGTTAACAAAGTTTGTAAAATCAGTTTTGAATACCTTGAGAGGTGTAGTTTCCAAAATGGGGTCACTTTTTTGGAGTTACTACTCTAGGGGTGCATCAGGGGGTCTTCAAATGTGACATGGCAGCTTAAAATGATCCCAGTGAAATCTGCTTTCCAAAAACCATATGGCGTTCCTTTCCTTCAGTGCCCTGCCGTGTGCCCGTACAGCAGTTTACAACCACATATGGGGTGTTTCTGTAAACTACAGAATCAGGGCAATAAATATAGAGTTTTGTTTGGCTGTTAACCCTTGCTTTGTTAGTGGAAAAAAATTGTTTAAAATGGAAAAATTCCATATTTTATTAATTCTTGTGGAACACCTAAAGGGTTAACAAAGTTTGTAAAATCAGTTTTGAATACCTTGAGGGGTGTAGTTTCTAAAATGGGGTCATTTTTGGGTGGTTTATATTATGTAAGCCTCACAAAGTGACTTCAGACCTGAACTGGTCCTTAAAAAGTGGGTTTTGGAAACTTTCTGAAAAATTTCAAGATTTGCTTCTAAGCCTTCTAACGTCCCCAAAAATATAAAAGGGCATTCACAAAATGATCCAAACATGAAGTAGACATATGGGGAATGTAAAGTACTATTTTTGGAGTTATTACTATCTATTATAAAAGTAGAGAAATTTAAATTTGCTAATTTTTCAAAATTTTGGGTACATTTGGTATTTTCTTTTATAAATAAAAATGAAATATTTTGACTCAATTTTACCACTGTCATGAAGTACAATATGTGACTAGAAAACAATCTCAGAATGGCCTGGATAAGTAAAAGCGTTTTAAAGTTATTACCACATAAAGTGACACATGTCAGATTTGCAAACAATAGCCTGGGCAGGAAAGTGAAAACTGGCCTGGGGTTGAAAGGGTTAAATGATTAAAATAAGCAAAGAATCCTCGGCTACATAACATGCAAAGATAAATTATTTGCTGACTGGGGTTTTAAAATAATTTATCCTTTGTGTTGTATAGCTGAGAATCTTTTCCTCATTTTAGTCATTTCTTTTTTTCATCTAAAATTAAAAAAATGTCAGTGGGAAGCGTAAAGGGTTTTCTTTGTCCATAGAATACCTGTTGATTAATGTTTGTATTATTATTATTATTATTATCTCACCTATAACTTTTGTGCAGATCAACAACTTTGTCTTCCAGTTCTCTTGTCTGGTTTGGTGCAAAGCGAAATTCACTGACATAGTCACCACTATACTCATCAGGTTCATAGTCTCCAAGTTCTGACTGCACAGTGTAAGATCCCAGGAGAGCCAGTGTCACAAAGGAACAAGGGAGACGCCCGGATACAATGTCATCTCGTAACTGCAAGCACAGATAGTACCTGTACGGGGAAAAAGAACAACTCATGTCATTATATATCCCCCAAACACGACCACCATGTGACATAAATGTGTAACCAACATACAAGTCCCAATGGTTAAAAAAATACAGAAAACGTTAAAAGGGGTTGTGCAGTGCTATGATATTGATTAACTATCCTCAGGATAGGTAATCAATATCTGGTCAGAGGGGTCCGAAAGGCAGTACCCCTGACGATCAGGTTATTGCGGCAGTATAGTGGAATTACAACTGCTCATCCGTTTCACTCGAATGGGAGAAGCAGTTGTGATTACACTGCATCGCCACTACGAGCTAGACGACGTGCAGGTACACATTGAAGAGAACGCAACCTCTTCAAAAAGCTTATCAGAGGGGATGCTGGTCATCTGATCCCCGCCTTCTGAGAATAAGGCCTCTTTCACACTTGCGTTGTCCGGATCCGGCGTGTACTCCATTTGCCGGAATTATACACCGGATCCGGAAAAACGCAAGTGAACTGAAAGCATTTGAAAACGGATCCGTCTTCAAAATGCGTTCAGTGTTACTATGGCACCCAGGACGCTATTAAAGTCCTGGTTGCCATAGTAGTAGTGGGGAGCGGTATACTTACAGTCCGTGCAGCTCCCCGGGCGCTCCAGAATGACGTCAGAGCGCCCCATGCGCATGGATGACGTGCCATGTGATCACGTCATCCATGCGCCTGGGGCGCCCTGACGTCACTCTGGAGCGCCCGGGGAGCCGCACGGACGGTAAGTATACCGCTCCCCACTACACTTTACCATGGCTGCCAGGACTTTAGCGTCCCGGCAGCTATGGTAACCATTCAGAAAAAGCTAAACGTCGGATCCGGTAATGCGCCGAAACGACGTTTAGCTTAAGGCCGGATCCGGATCAATGCCTTTCAATGGGCATTCATTCCGGATCCGGCCTTGCGGCAAGTGTTCAGGATTTTTGGCCGGAGCAAAAAGCGCAGCATGCTACGGTATTTTCTCCGGCCAAAAAACGTTCCGGTCCGGAACTGAAGACATCCTGATGCATCCTGAACGGATTTCTCTCCATTCAGAATGCATTAGGATAAAACTGATCAGGATTCTTCCGGCATAGAGCCCCGACGACGGAACTCTATGCCGGAAGAAAAGAACGCAGGTGTGAAAGAGCCCTAAGTCACCAATATCCTGATACTGCACAACCCTTTAACTGAAGTGTGAATCAGTCATAAGCAGAATAATATAGCATTAGCTACACCTTCCTATCTACATATACTGAATGTGTTCATGTAGGTGCAGTATATGGGCCTTTACAATATGGCTCAATAGGAGATTTTATCAAAGGCTGTATTGCCAATGTTCTGCCATACAAAAATCCCAATCATTTTTTATTTTTTTTTGCAAGCAGCATTTTGCGCAAACAGTTGATTTTCTATTCCACACTGCTTGCACCACTTCTGAAAAAGGGGGTAGGGCTTAGCAAGAGGGCGTGGCCTCCCATAGCCAAACATATTTACTATAATGTACGCTAAAAACTGGTATAACTCATTGTGCCAATCTACTCCAGTTCAACTTTGGCAAAGATTTCTTTTTCCACCACACAGACTGCCAGAAGATGCACCAAGTACATGAACAGGCCAGGGTCTCTTAATAAATTTGGTGAATTTTAAGGCAGCACACTTCTTAGTAAAACTGCTGCATGAATTTCCCCAATATACCTTGGGCTATATTTTTGGCAATTACATGAAGAGATTTTCATGTCATTCATTTTGAATGTAAATAAAGAAAATAACAAGGTGTGAACAGTGCCTTAACCGCCAATACTACAATGTAACAAACATTGATACTGAACCCTGAAAGCCAGCGGCAGATCAGCTGCTATTTGCAACAGCACAATTATCTTGTCTGCAGTTTCTTTTTTAGTAAATAAGCCATAATGAATGCTGTCTCTGATTACTGCGGCAATGCATTTACTTTCCATGGAAAGCCGGATACCAATAAAAGAAATAGTGTGCTGTATTTACAGCAAATAACATATGCACATGAGAGTTCCAATTCCAAAACTCCTAGAGGCTCGTTTGAATATATTAAAACATAATTTATTTTCAGCAGTGCGGGCACATATGAACATGGGACCAACACAGATGCCTTCAGCTGCCAGGAGTACATGTAACAGGTCAGCCAGTGTCATAGTTACAAATCTGCTGACAGATGCCCTTTTAACATTTTAGCTAAAAAAAAATAATCTGAAAATCTGTTTGATACCCATGTAGTCTCATATGTTTACTAGATGCTTATAAACCAGGGCGGTAGGGTTGGAGTCATTTTTGAGTGGAGTCGGCAATGGAATCATATAAATATATATTATGTTCAATCAAACTAAAGCCCCTATTTATCAAAAAGTGTGAATGTCAGAATGTAGAAAAATAGAGGAGTTGGAGCCTGACGTACGGCTTACCGACTCCACAGCCCTGGTAAAATTCACATGATCAAACGCAGTCAAGTCGCTATGCTCACACTCCGATGCTGATGACCTTACGGACAGGATTAATACGGACTGGCAGATGCATAACAATGATGCTGAAGCTGAAAGAGCCATCACATCAAGACCTGTCACTGAGCCTGGCATCTGCCATCCACTCCTGTTGTATTATACCAGGGCACAATCTATAGGACTGCACTGCACAATAAAAAATAATAATCAGTGCAAATCATTATTAAAGCCCCTGCTAAGATGTCTGCCATTAATGTGACATATGTGAGCCATACCATAAATCTTACACTACCATGGTGAGCAGCCAGAGACTATGGTGGTGATTCCTTGCCTAGATGGACTGGAACTGATGATTAACTGCAATGTGGGAGTTTGGCAGAGTGATGACATTTTCATTAAGGGCACCAGTGCCACCATGAATGGGTGTGAGGATTTGGTGCTGTGCTAACGCTTCCCATTAACAGAACCATTATCATGTGCACATCCTCGGACATGGCTAGCTGTACAGACAAGAATTCTGTACAATGGTTATTACCATCTACTTTTCTAGGGTAATATCTAAAAAAAGATCTATAATAAAAGCCCATTTTATAGCCATTTCAGTATCTCCTTTCCACTGGCTGAAAGCTTTAGCATGGAGTGCGATATAGAAAATATACATACCTGGTTATGTCTTCTGAAAGCTGGGAAGGATCGGGTGGGTAGAACTTTACATTAAAGGAGAACTGCCAAGAACCATCTGAAAAAGAAGACCATAAATAATCGGACACTGGTTTTTATTGGAATAAATTCTCCAAGACCCTTAGGAAACACATGGTGCCCATTCCTGTGTCAGTTTTCCGAAATGTCTGCAGACACAAGATTTCAGCAAGTATATCATTTGAGGCCCAGCATGCTGCAAAACTACTTTCATCCGGACTGCAGCAGGAATATGTTTGGAGATGCAAGGTCATTATGTTGTACAGGAAAGCAGTAAAATCCAGATCGGAGTGAAAATAAAAGTGATGGGCGAGAACGCTGCTGGGAAGGATGCAGAGAGTGTGAGACATGCGGGCACATTTCAGCTAAAAATAAAAGAGATAATATGACAAAGAGCAGCAGCGCAATTATAATTGTGCCAGTGCATGGATCTTCTTATTACAAGATGCCTATTACTTTATAGCAAGAGCACTATATGACATACAGAACCCTAATATGATAAATTTGGGATGAGGTCTCTCTGATTCTGGTTACAGTTGTTTTTCTAAAGGAGAATAGTGTAGTCTGTGGTAAAAACAAAAAAAAAGAAACCTGACGGATCTTGCTCATTGATTCTCTAAAAACAGAGCCAACTGACGCTGTGAACAGAACCTAACAGTGAGGTCCCTTGGTTTGTATTTTTTCTTTCTTTTTGTGGTGTTGAAGATGGGTTTAAACAAAGTTTTTTTGTAAAAATTTTCATGTAAAAAAAAAAAAAAGTTTTTTTTTTAATACTATGCCTTTAACTCCGCCAAAAACATAACTATACACAACCAGTCCCCTTTATGCCCCCACATTGTAATTATTCTCCCTTTGTGACAGCACACAGTATTAATGCCCACATTGTGCCCCATTCACAGTAGTTACGGCCACATGTGCCCCCTTAACAGTTGCTATGCCCAGATATGTGCCCACTCCCAGTAGTTCTGTTCCTCAGGCAGGATACTGTCAGACATTGCGCTGCTGTGTAGGAGGTTGATTTCTGCCTGCCCCGCTCCTCCTACACAGACCAGCAGAGTGAAGGGTAACAGTACATTGTGCAGCTACTGGGGACGGCTCCCTGCTTCTCCATTACAATCAGCTGAGAGCGGGACATTGCTGTTCCAGGACCACGGAACAGCCAGTGAAATCCAAAACTGTCCCACTGGATCTGGGATGGTTGGGAGGTATGGTTGACCTAGATCTAGATTAATAAAGTGTTGTGTGAACTCAGTATAACACTACACGTATGAACGGTGTGTGGCCAAATTTTTAAACCTGCACCTTCTAAAATGTGAGGTGAACAATGCTGTTCTATTTTTGACTTCTCTTTATATATCAAACTTCACAAATATCAAATGCTCATTTGCAATAGGGTGGAAATGACAATGAGCTTCTGAAAATCCTGGTTTCTACCCCTGGGTCTCATGGAAATAATTTCTACCAATATTTTTTTTTTAAGTCTGTGGATATAGGGACACTAAAGGCTCATGCACAGAGGCAGGGACCCTATATGGCAGTGTTCTTTTCGAATGGAGCATCACAGCCTCCATGCACTGCCATAACATCAACTGGACTCTGTATGTACAGAGATAGTCTGCTCTACCCCTAGGGGAGAATTCAATACATTTTCTTTCTTCTGGATTTATATGAAAACTCTGTAGAAAGCTTATAGAACAGCATGGACCCAAAATGTATAAAGGAAATACCGTATTTTTCGCCCCATAAGACAGACGTTTTCCCCCTGCAAAGTGGGAGGAAAATGTCACTGCGTCTTATGGGGTGAATACCATTATGGAAGCGCTCCTTTGTACCAGAGGACCGGGAAGCGATGGTCCTCTGCTGTCGGCTGTGCACATCGTGGGACGCTCTGTGACCTCTCGCTGTGCGCGTCGGTTCATAGGACAGCCGACGGCAGGAAGAAGAAGAGAGAGCTGGATCCTGGGAGCCTGCGGCATCCGGAGCAGGAAAGGTAAGTTTATTTATTTTATTTTATATGATCTGAGGCATGGGGGCTGATCTGAGCCTGTGGGATGATCTGAGCCTGTGGGATGATCTGAGGCTGGGGGCTGATCTGATGCTGTGGTGGGCTGATCTGAGGCATGGGGGGCTGATCTGAGGCATAGTGGGCTGATCTGAGGCATGGGGGTCTGATCTGAGGCATGGGGGTCTGATCTGAGGCATGGGGGTCTGATCTGAGGCATGGGGGTCTGATCTGAGGTCTGAATGGGGGGTCTTATTTATATTGGGGCTCTTATCTGAGGTCTGATTGGGGGTCATTCACATTGGGGTCTGAGCTGACGTCTTATAACATTAACATTGGGGGTCTGATTTCAGGTCTGACTGAGGGTCTTATTAACATTGGGGGTCTGATTTGGGCTGTGAGCTGAGGTCTTATTAACATTAGGGGTCTGACTGCTGGTCTGATCTGAGGTCTAATGAAGAATATGTTTTTCTTATTGTCCTCCTTTAAAACCTAGGTGTGTCTTAGAGGGTGAAAAATATGGTACTATTTCTCCTTTGACTTGTATTTATTCCTCAAAAAAACTGCATGAAAAGCTGCACGTGGGAATCCAGTCTCATAGTCCAGAGCTGAATTCATACTTCGGCAGGTTTCATAATTCAAATCTCCCAACATTCATTGCTAGGTATGGGAAGAGAAACAGTTTGACAATGGTCAAACCATGCAATTTTGTTTATCAGTATTTCTAAAATATATTTAGGTGGAGAAGTAGCTTTTTTTTTATAAGCTGTGGTACTAATAACAAAATTGTATAGTTTTTAATAAGTAAGCTAATTTTACTTCAATAAAATTTAGAAGAACAACTTTATTTCTGCACTACAGAAATAATGGGCAAAGGGCCTGAATACTGTCTCTGCTTCTTATAATCTCATTGCTCGAAAATATTAATGTGTGCTATGCGCATTTGAGTGTCATTAATTTTGTCTCATTATGACAACCACTTATGAGACTGTTGTTAGCGGTATAAAGGCTTTTATTTCACCAAGTACATTAAATCACTTGAGAATATCTTCAAATATAAAACATTAGCTACTCAGAGATATTCTAGTCAAGAATACACATAGAAGGGCACTTCACCTTTTCGTGTGTCAGATCTGTGCAGTCACCCCTAAAACAAATGCAATCTCTTTCATTTCTGCCTGGCTAAGCGGCCCGCTTGCTGCTACCCACTATGTCTTATTTATGACAATCTCCAATAAGTTAAATAGGTAACACAATCATATGTCCATATGATATAACATTGATACAACATCATATGATACAAGGTTGTAATAACGGTTACAGAACACTCCAGAAAGCTGCTACTTACTTCGTGTTTGTTTCTTGATTTCTTTAGCGGGATCCAACCAGTTCTAAAAGAGAAGACATAACATATTAAGAGAAAAATATAAGCTATAATGCGGTCTACAGCTTTCTGTAAAGTATGAGGACTGTATATATAACCAAGATATGTTAGAAGTGCCCTAACAAAGAACTGCAAACAGTTCTGTATTAGGCAATGTTTCTGCATCAGCAATTTTACATTCCTTTGACCTCAACTGAAATACAATGTAGGGTAAGGGTTCTTTCACACCATCATTCTTGATTTCCGTTGTTCTGCTCCGTTAGAGGAGCAGAACAACAAAGATAACAAAAGTGCCGAATCGGCACATAACAGACAAACAGAGCTGAACTGACTCCACTTACCATAATGAAGTCCATTCGGCTTCTGTTCGGGATTTGGTTTTCTTAACTGGACAAAAAAAGGAGTTTTCTTGTCTACAAAAGACCCTTTCAATATGCCCTAGTGGGGCATATGAACATCATAGATGGGGCGACTCTGCTTATGGCCCCCTTCATATGATCATAGAGTGCCTAACAAGCTGAACAGTCTCACTCTGGTTGACTGAATCCATTACATGGATGACAATTCAACTAAGTAGCTGTT
The DNA here is from genome assembly GCF_905171765.1 of Bufo bufo. NCBI lineage: Eukaryota > Metazoa > Chordata > Amphibia > Anura > Bufonidae > Bufo > Bufo bufo. The sequence goes on from NC_053393.1 coordinate 167,895,851, forward strand.
GACAGCAACTTTCCGCAGCAAAATCAGCTGTCTGTCTGTCTTGACAGCCAAACTGAAGACAACAGAATGCAGATTAGACCGCTAATGCAAACAAATAGTATCAGTAGTCCAATCTCATTCTCATTAAAATCTGCTGGCTGTAGGTCAAAAAGGATAGACAATTAATGACTGACAACTGGGAAACATCGAATCAACCTATTTCTTTTGAAGTTGTGATCATTCCATCATTTTCTCTGGATTATTTTACTGCAGCAGTCAAGACCCTTGTTTTTAGCACTGATACTAGTCTCCTAATTGTCTTGTGTTTGACATAGCTTGATCTCATTCTGCTATATAACCTTGGTCTTAATGCAATGAACTTCAAGTACCTATAATATAGTGCTCGCTTCTCCTTCCCTACTGTGTCCTAAGGCACACACATGCAGAGGCAAGCCGAAACCTGTCCATACATGCTGCCATCAGTCAACTGTAGTTCCCAGAAGGATGTGTGGGCTGAAAATTATTGGAACAAGAATTCAATGAATAGGTGTCAATAGATAAAAAACTCTTTATAACAACTACTGCTTCGTACATCAAAACACCTCAGAAAATAATGCTTTTCTTTTGCCTGTGTGTGATTTGACATTTAACTGACATCACACAAAACTGACCACATCAGGAATAAATCTACCGTAATTGCATTTTACTTTTTTTCCGAATATATTGGCTGTGTATGACACGAAAACTGGAAGCAAACATCAGAAAATAATTTTTTGTCCTTCTAAAATGAATTGGTCAAAAAAAACAAAAAAAAAAAACATTTATTGATTCATACATATGTAAATGCAATTAGTACCAAGGTGCTCTTACTATGTGAATAAATACCTAATATCAGCTTGAATGCTGGAGTGCATTGCAGAGATTTCAACAAAGGCCAGTGTATAATTATTTGGCAATTATGTATGCACCTGCCAGCGACAACAGCAGCTCGCCTTAGGCTTGACTCTCTTTTCTAATCACTTACGGAAGATGAAAGTTACATGGCAGATTGCTAGCATGCAAACATCAAGCCTATAGTAGCTCATATGCATTTTATGAGATATACACATTACATTTTTCTAACACAGCTACAGGCGTATTATATAAATATATTTTTAAACAGACAAAAATAAGCTCCTCACTCAATTTTTAGCCATAATTTTTAAGTAATTATAAGTTTCCTAATATGCTCTAAGTAAGGGTCCATTCACACGTCCGTTTTTTCTTTCCTGATCTGTTCCGTTTTTTCAGGAACAGATCAGGACCAGATCTGGACCCATTCATTTTCAATGGGTCCTGGAAAAAATCGGACAGCACAATGTGTGCTGTCCGTTTCCGTTGTTCCGTTCCGCATGTCCGTTTAAATATAAAACATGTCCTATTCTTGTCCTGAAAAATCGGATCCTGGTACAATACAAAGTCAATGGATCCGCAAAAAACGGATGACATACGGATACGGTTCAATTTCAGGATGAACCTAAAATACACTCTAACCTCTAAAGGTGAACTTAATGTGACCTTCTGTAAACTTTTCAATGTGCTTGTCCAACTGTTTAATGTTTCACTATTTTTTTGCACAACTTGCTGTTCTCTAACAAGGAGTTTACTGGCAAAATTCCCAACAGGTGTTTGATCCATGAATAGCCCAATAAATTTCCTGGTTCAATTATAGAATTGGTATTTAAACAGTCTTTCTCATCATGCTAATCACATTTTGACATCATGAGACCAAGACGACACCTAACAATTGATCGACAGTACCTCGCCATTGCGAGGTTTCGAGCAGGATGTTCTCAGAGGGAAGTGGCCACTGAGCTTAGAGTGTCACAGAGTGTCATCAGCAGGTTGCAACAGAGATACAGAGAAACTGGAAGAGTCACAGAAAGGCATAGAAGTGGATGTCCTTTGGCCATATCCTACTCTGATGACCGCTTAAGGCTGAGTTCACACCTGAGCGTATTCGATAAGCGGTGTTTACAGGCGTTTTTATCGGGCGTTTTTGTATTTTGGAAACGCGCGTCGTACGCGCGTTCTTACTATTGACCACAGAGGCGTACAATGAAAAACAGAAGTGTTACGCGCAACAATACGCCCCAAAGAAGCTCCTGTACTTCTTGAGGCGTAGGGCGTTTTACAGCGTTCGTACGCGCTGTAAAACGCTCAGGTCAGAACCATGCCCTTAGGGAAACATTGGTTTTTGCCTGTTGAGCGTTTTACAGCACGTAGGAACGCTCAGGTGTGAACCTAGCCTTATTGTGAACAATGCTCTACTGAAAAGGATGATGAATGCCACACAACTCCAGGCACATTTAAAAGAAAGTGAGAGACACCCAAGTGTCATGTCAGACCATTTGAAACCGTTAACATCAGCGAGGTCTGCGTGCTAGACTACCGGTCCTAAAGGGTACCTGACCACACCACCAGTCACAGGCGTCATCGTTTGGCATGGGCCAGGGAGCATCTACGCTGGACAAGGGACCAGTGGGCCTCAGTGCTGTTCACTGATGAAAGTGGATTCATGCTGATCAGAAATGATGGCCGCCAACTATGTTGGAGACATCAAGGAGAGCGCTATGCATCAGCCACTGTTGTCACTAGACGAGCCTTTGGTGGTAATGGTGGTGTTACAGTGTGGGCAGGTGTGTCTAGTCAATACAGAACTGCCCTGCACTTTGTGAATGTTAGTGACAAGCCCATACTACTTGAAAACACATCATTAATACAGTCACTGTGCCTCTGCATAAACAACATAGGCCTAATTTCATCTTCGTGGAAGACAATGCACCAGCTCATCGAGGTCACATCATTAGCAAACAGCTGTTGGAGACTGGGGCACCTCAAATGGAGTGGCCTGCACTTTCTCCATAATTGAATCCCATTCGAAACATATGGGATCAGCTGAGTCACCGTGAAGAGGCTCGTAACTCTGATGCCCAGAACCTCAATGACCTGAGGTCCGCCCTTCAAGAACAGTGGGATGCCAAGCCTCAGCAGACAATAAGTCGACTTGCGAATAGCATGAGACGTCGTTGTCAAGCTGTAATTGATGCTCAAGGCCACATGACAAGTTATTGAGACACTGGCATATTTTGTGGACGTATACCCACCACTGTTGTTGGTTTTTGTTTAAATAAATTGTTTGGGATGAGGAAATCACCATTGCTGCTTCTACTTAAATGCTCTACTTTCATGATATAATTTTTTTGGGGGTTTTCTGTAAATTTCACCCAAAAGCCAAATATCCTTAACTTTTTGTGAGTAGTATATATAAATAAATAGTGTATATATATATATATATATATATATACAGTACAGACCAAAAGTTTGGACACACCTTCTCATTCAAAGAGTTTTCTTTATTTTCATGACTATGAAGGCATCAAAACTATGAATTAACACATGTGGAAATATATACATAACAAACAAGTGTGAAACAACTGAAAATATGTCATATTCTAGGTTCTTCAAAGTAGCCACCTTTTGCTTTGATTACTGCTTTGTACACTCTTGGCATTCTCTTGATGAGCTTCAAGAGGTAGTCACCTGTAATGGTCTTCCAACAGTCTTAAAGGAGTTCCCAGAGATGCTTAGCACTTGTTGGCCCTTTTGCCTTCACTCTGCGGTCCAGCTCACCCCAAACCATCTCAATTGGGTTCAGGTCCGGTGACTGTGGAGGCCAGGTCATCTGGCGCAGCACCCCATCACTCTCCTTCATGTTCAAATAGCCCTTACTTTCAAAGTTTGCCCAATTTTTCGGCTGACTGACTGACCTTCATTTCTTAAAGTAATGATGGCCACTCGTTTTTCTTTACTTAGCTGCTTTTTTCTTGCCGTAATACAAGTTCTAACAGTCTATTCAGTAGGACTATCAGCTGTGTATCCACCTGACTTCTCCTCAACGCAACTGATGGTCCCAACCCCATTTATAAGGCAAGAAATCCCACTTATTAAACCTGACAGGGCACACCTGTGAATTGAAAACCATTTCAGGGGACTACCTCTTGAAGCTCATCAAGAGAATGCCAAGAGTGTGCAAAGCAGTAATCAAAGCAAAAGGTGGCTACTTTGAAGAACCTAGAATATGACATATTTTCAGTTGTTTCACACTTGTTTGTTATGTATATAATTCCACATGTGTTAATTCATAGTTTTGATGCCTTCAGTGTGAATCTACAATTTTCATAGTCATGAAAATAAAAGAAAACTCTTTGAATGAGAAGGTGTGTCCAAACTTTTGGTCTGTACTGTATATATATATATATATATATATATACACACATACATACACACACATAGTAGGGGATTAATGGATTAACGAAAGTAACCCTTTCCATGAAACACCAGGACATCAGGCTTGTCAGTTTAGAGAATCTATTAGAGAATTTGTAGTAATCACCAGAACTTCCTATACAACTTTCTATACAACATCAGAGCGTAGTCAACATTTATGGCTGTTATCCCATTAAGACGCAAACCTCAATTCAGCTTACAAATGTCTTCTTACTAGGTGAAATACTAGGTGAAATTAATCATAAAAATAGATTCAACTGTGCAAAGGCAGTACATTTATGCCAACTGTATCTGTCGAATGTCATATATTATCCCAATCTCCTGTAAAATAGTGATGCAAGCCTGATGTGTGTAATAATATGATAAAAGCTATGATGTCTGAACTGGATTTTTATGATTAATAATCTAAACGTAAAATGTAAGTTAACATTTATAATCTTATATTACAAATATCCAGTTATGAAATGCTGATAAACACCAAGCATCCTGCATAGTTACAGAGTAAACCATATTAACCATCTCCACTGCTCGGCAAATTTGTCAAGTGACACCAGTTTTTAAAAGTAAAGGTCTATATACACTGAACAAAAATATAAACCCAACACTTTCGGTTTTGCTCCCATTTTGAATGAGCAGAACTCAAAGATCTGAAACATTTTCTACATACACAATAGACCCATTACTCTCAAATATTGTTCACAAATCTGTCTAAATCTGTGTTAGGCTCCATTCACACGTCCGCAAAATGGGTCCGCATCCGTTCCGCAATTTTGCGGAACGGGTGCGGACCCATTCATTCTCTATGGGGACGGAATGGATGCGGACAGCACACAGTGTGCTGTCTGCATCCGCAATTGCGGAGCGCGGCCCCGATCTTCGAGTCCGCAGCTCCGCAAAAGATAGAACATGTCCTATTCTTGTCCGCAGCTTGCGGACAAGAATAGGCATTTCTATAGGGGTGCCGGGCTGGTTAGTTGCGGACCTGCAATTTGCGGGTCCGCAACACACCGCGGACGTGTAAATAGAGCCTTAGTGACTACTTCTCCTTTGCCAAGATAATCCATCCCACCTCACAGGTGTGGCATATCAAGGTGCTGATTAGACAGCATGAATATTGCACAGGTGTGCCTTAGGCTACTTTCACACCTGCGTTAGGTGCGGATCCGTCTGGTATCTACACAGACGGATCCGCACCTATAAATACAAACGCTGGTATCCGTTCAGTACGGATCAGTCTGCATACTTAGTCCAAAAAAAGTCTAAGGCTGGGTTCACACGGGCGTTGCGGGAAAATGTGCGGGTGCGTTACGGGAACACCCGCGATTTTTCCGCGCGAGTGCAAAACATTGTAATGTGTTTTGCACTCGCGTGAGAAAAATCGCGCATGTTTGGTACCCAAACCCGAACTTCTTCACAGAAGTTCAGGCTTGGGTTAGGTGTTCTGTAGATTGTATTATTTCCCCTTATAACATAGTTATAAGGGAAAATAATAGCATTCTGAATACAGAATGCATAGTAAAATAGCGCTGAAGGGGTTAAAAAAATAAATAATAATTAATTCACCTTAGTCCACTTGATCGCGATGCCCGGCATCTCCTTCTGTCTCCTTTACTGAACAGGACCTGTGGTGAGCATTCATTACAGGTCAAGGACCTGTGGTGACGTCACTCCGGTCATCACATGATTCATCACCATGGTAAAAGATCATGTGATGGATCATGTGATGACCGGAGTGACATCACCACAGGTCCTTGACCTGTAATGAATGCTCACCACAGGTCCTGTTCAGTAAAGGAGACAGAAGGAGATGCCGGGCATCGCGATCAAGTGGACTAAGGGAGTGGATCAAGTGGACTAAGTAAGTGGATCAAGTGGATCGTCTCCTAGCAACCATGCGTGAAAATCGCACCGCATCCGCACTTGCTTGCGATTTTCACGCAACCCCATTCACTTCTATGGGGCCTGCGTTGCGTGAAAAACGCAGAATATAGAGCATGCTGCGATTTTCACGCAACGCACAAGTGATGCGTGAAAATCACCGCTCATGTGAAGAGCCTCAAAGAAATGAATGGGTAGGTATTCAGTGCGGGTGCAATGCGTTCAACTCACGCATCGCATCCGCGCGGAATACTCGCCCGTGTGAAAGGGGCCTAAGTCTAAGTGTAAGTCAAACGGATCCGTCTGACTTAACATTGAAAGTCAATGGGGGACGGATCCGTTTACAATTGCATTAATATTGTGTCAATGTAAACGGATCCGTCCCCATTGACTTACATTGTAAGTCAGGACGGATCCATTTAGCTCCGCACCGCCAGGCGGACACCAAAACGCTGCAAGCATTGTTTTGGTGTCCACCTCCAGAGCGGTGCCAAACTGATGCATTCTGAACGGATCCGCATCCATTCAAAATGCATTGGGGCTAAACTGATCCGTTTGGGGCAGCTTGTGAGAGCCTTGAAACGGATCTCACAGGCGGACTCAGAAACGGCAGTGTGAAAGTAGCCTTAGACTGCCCACAATAAAAGGCCACTCTGAAATGTGCACAGTTTTGCCTTACTGGGGGGAAGGGGGGGTCAGAAAACCAGTCCGTATCTGGTGTGGCCACAATTTGCCTCAGGCAGTGCAACACATCTCCGTCGCATTGCGTTGATCAGGTTGTTGATTGTGGCCTGTGGAATGTTGGTCCACTCCTCTTCAATAGCTGTGCGAAGTTGCAGAATATTGGCAGGAACTGGAACACACTGTCGTATACACTGATCCAGAGCATCCCAAACATGCTCAATGGGTGACATGTCCGGTGAGTATGCTGGCCATGCAAGAACTGGGATGTTTTCAGCTTCCAGGAATTGTGTACAGATCCTTGCAATATGGGGCCGTGCATTATCATGCTGCAACATGAGGTGATGGTCGTGGATGAATGGCACAACAATGGGCCTCAGGATCTCGTCACGGTATCTCTGTGCATTCAAAATGCCATCAATAAAATGCACCTGTGTTTGTTCTCCATAACATACACCTGCCCATATCATAACACCATCGCCACCATGGGGCCACTCGATCCACAACGTTGATGTCAGCAAACCGCTCACCCACACAACGCCACACACGCTGTCTGCCATCTGCCCTGAACAGTGAAAACCGGGACTCATGCAGATGAGCTTCCCTGAGATGGTTTCTGACAGTTTGTGCAGAAATTCTTTGGTTATGCAAACCGTTTGTTGCTGCAGCTGTCCGGGTGGCTGGTCTCAGAAGATCATGGAGGTGAACATGCTGGATGTGGAGGTCCTGGGCTGGTGTGGTTACACGTGGTCTGTGGTTGTGAGGCCGGTTGGATGTACTTTCAAATTCTCTGAAACGCCTTTGGAGACGGCTTATGGTAGAGAAATGAACATTCATTGCACGGGCAATAGCTCCGGTAGACATTCCTGCAGTCAGCATGCCAATTGCACGCTCCCTCAAACGTTGCAACATCTGTGTCATTGTGCTGTGTGATCAAACTGCACATTTCAGAGTGTCCTTTTATTGTGGGCAATCTAAGGCACACCTGTGCAATATTCATGCTGTCTAATCTGCACCTTGATATGCCACACCTGTGAGGTGGGATGGATTATCTCGGCAGAGGAGAAGTGCTCACTAACACAGATTTAGACAGATTTGTGAACAATATTTGAGAGTAATGGGTCTTTTGTGCTTGTAGAAAATGTTTCAGATCTTTGAGTTCAGCTCATGCAAAATGGGAGCAAAACCGAAAGTGTTGCGTTTATATTTTTGTTCAGTGCAGCTTGAGAATGCAATATAAAGTCTACATAGTTTGAGAGTATAATATAACAAAGCCATTGCTAGTAATAAAGCATTGGGGTCGTAGTCCTAAATATCCTATTATCTCATACTTCAGTCAATCACCATCTTGGTGTTATGCTGCTTGCACTTCTTATTCACATGTGGAATGGTAGAGGGATTCAAAGTGACCAAAGCCTAAGCACTGCAGCATAAAAGGGTTTCTATGTATTACTAATAAGACAATGACATTAATAATGATGCTTACAGTACTTTCATGCAATCAAATTAATTATACCTGATAATTACACCTCATCCACAAACCAAGTATAATTACTATATGTAATGTACAATAATCAGAGATGGTCTGGGGACATTTTATACGTTATTGCCTAGGAGACATATTTTATAAATCAGGGCACTGAAAAATGGTCACAAAATGTATCTGCTACTTTTATTACTAGGCTGGTACAGACATGTAATTGAAGTCATTTTTATCTTTCCTATCCCATCTGATCAGAAAAATGCGTACCTTTTGATTTTCCAAGTCTCTGTACACTAGGCCAAAATAGTCTTTTTCCAAAAGGTTTAAATGTTCACACACTTTATCGAAGAGAACTTGACCTCTTGACCGTTTCTGCAAAAAGAAACAAAACTATAGTTTATATATCAATCAACCTCTAAAATTGTTTAAATAGGCTCAAACATTCTGTTGAAATTGTAAGGCATAAACTAATACGCGATTTTGGCAAAGACAGACGGTTTCCGTGCCATCTCTGTCCGTTAATTGATATCATCTTTTTCCTTCCCTCTATAGTTTGTGTTTGGTGGTGTTGTAGACAAATGCATTTCATTATTTGTTTCAGTACATTGAGTTCCGTGGGATTGCTATCAAAGCATATCCTTGCCGGCTAAATACCCTAGTCATTTCAATATGGGGCAGAGAAGGATAAGAACAGAATTACTGCAACCCTTCCATCTTGTTATTCGATAGATACATAGATAGATAGATAGATAGATAGATAGATGTGTGTGTCTAGAGAGGGAATTTGCTAGATAAAAAAAGCTATAAAAATCCTGTGATGACAACAGCATTGAAATATGGCAGTTACGTCATCCTTTTACGTGAAACAGGAAGAAGAAAAGTTCTGCGGCACAAATGCTGAAGCTTTGAATATAAACGTTTCACAGGATCTAAGGGAATCACAAATTTTTTATTTTCTCTTTACCAAGTTTCATTTATTAACTTAAATTGAGTCTGTCAGCAGTTGATCGTGCAAAACTGCTGACAGTGCTAGGGTAGAGAAGGATAAAATGGATCTTTTGTGGCGCTTCTGCAGGAGTAATGTGAATATGACCTTTATTCTGTCCGATTCTGCTCTCTCAAGTGCCCAGGGACGGACTTCACTGCATTAAGCCTCCTGACAGCTGATTTGAGAGACAGCTGTAGTGGTCTCGTGGCTGGATGACACAGCTGTTACTCAGAGCAGAGGGGAGGGACTGTGAAGGAGCTCAATGCAGAAAGCAACTAAACGGGTTGTACATATGAGTGCTGCCTCCTCTCAAGCAGCTGATTGGCGGCGGTGCAGGGAGTCAGATCCCCACCAAACAGATAGTGATGACCTATCCTGGGAGATCCTAGGGATAGTTCATCAATATGTACTGGCTGCACAAACCATTTAACAGTGAGGCACCATCTCCTGGACACTTGCAAGAGCAGAATCTAGCAGAATAAAACTTTTTAATCACACTGCTCCTGATAATAAAAGCTGCTCTCCCCAGCCTCTACCTATTGGTGCTGATGAAGACCATAATAATTGCATCAATGTATATACAACTCAGCATTATGAACAACATATTTTTCAAAAAAGAAATTGGCATGTATTGCTTTATTTGCCTAAACGAGATAAAGGAGTGGTTTCTGGCAATATGGTGTTTGAAACTTTCAATTTAAACACACATAAAGTACTTTGCCTGCCTTGCACATCTCCTTTGTCATCTGGCATACACTTCCAAAATAAATAGAAATAATCTTGGGTACAGAATGAGTCAGCAATGCTTACAAAAGAAAAAAAATACTCTTGGTGCTTGATGGAAGTCTAAAATTTGCAGTTACTTGGAAGAGGAAAATGTAGGCAATTTTCCTTCACTCGAGTGAGCTATGTGTTTTGTACACACCTCTCAGGGCTGAACAAACAATAGCCCAATGCTGCAATTGCATGCAATCAAAGCGCCTCTCCTATAGCAGAAAGCAGGGTAATTGAATACAAAGTGTTTCAGCCCGCAACCGCTGTTAGCATCAGATGTGACATGATATATTTCCCGCACAACCATACGGAAGTTATGGCAACAGTCCTCTAAATTAACTACTCAGCAACCAGCACTGGATCTCCCTGTTGGTAGTACACCTAGCACAGTGACGGCTAACCTCCGGCACTCCAGCTGAGGTGAAACTACAACTCCCAGCATGCTCCATTCATTTCTATGGAGTTCTGAGAACAGTGTGCATCTTAGGAGTCGTAGTTTTGCCACAGCTGGAGTGCCGGAGGTTAGCCATCACAGTGTAATGACCGGCGTCACACACAGGGAGGGAAAAGGGAAAGTCCTGCCCAAGGGAGAGGGAAAGGTGGTGACCCCTGACTCACCTTGCGGCTGGCACCTGACTGCCCTGACGTCCCTAGACGGGTTCCTCACCCGTGCGGCGATCACGTGCCTAAACCCTGGCTTTCCCTAGAATGAGCCCTAGATAGTGAACGGGCCGGTGGGATCGCTAGTCTGCACCACTGACACTAAGAGGGAAACACCAGGGAGAGGACAGACAATACAGACAAACACATACACCCAGGTGGGCGACCACAAAGGTCCAACAGGGATCCGGAGGGTAGCGTTCTGGACCAACTACCAGAGAACGCAGCAGCACAGCTCCAGAGGGTCAGAACAGAAGTCCAGGTAGGAAGCTCTATATCTGGCAACCAGAGAAGTGTGAGAGGGGAATATAAGGAGGTTGGGAGTGCTGGACAAGGAACAGCTGAGGAGAAGGATCCCTGAGTGAGCCAAAAAGGGTTGCAAAGCAAACCCAGAAAGCTACCATAAGGAAACAGCCCTATCTTACATAGAACGCGCAGCCAACCGCTGCGACTTCCTGACCCCGGGTATAACGGAGTCAGGCGTGGGTCTTGACACCCTCGTGACACACAGACCGGACATATGAAATTCCATCTGTCCACAATTACCAAAATTTACGAATCAGCTCATGGCTCAATTTGGAAGATTTACTACCGAAAAGTTAAAAAGCTACGTAAGGAGTTTGGTGCTGCACTCCAGATTCCGTAGATTCCTATTCCGTAGGTATTTTTAACACAAGAAGTCATTAAACCTTATTCAATAATACAGATCGTGGCTATCTGCTGACAATTACATAAGGGACGGTGACTCTTTAAAGTCTTCCTGTGGATATAGCAGGGCCATTAAAAATAACCCAAGACTCCTAGTGTTATTGAACGGTTCTGTCCTTCATACAAGGCCATCAGAACAGAATAAGTGGTGTAATTATAGCAATTATCATTGCAAATCACAAGTGCTTCTTATGGCATTTTTGGCCTCATCATGCATTTGGACTCAGTCGGCTCATCTATTATGCTGGATGACACCTTAGAAAAAGACATTTTATAATTTAACAAAAAAATGTAAAACATACATAATTTCAGACAAAGCTACGTGAAATTAACCATTCTCACCTCACATACAGCTTCTTATGATATAATTTCACATCTAATATAATCTCTGTTCCAATTAAAGTATTACTCATACTGTATATACTAAGTGACTCTTTGTTCTCAAACACTTTGGAGTCTTTTTTGTGCTCCTGTGTAACTTCTCCATGTGTTTTCTACAAGTATATCTAAGTATGTGAACCGTCCACTAAAAGCACATGGTACTGTTCCTAAGGGTTTCAGAGTTTAAAGCTACAACTAGCCAGTTACGCTTGTTAGACTGCTAGTAGGTCAGGTGGGCAATACACCTCCTTTCCACATAGCAGTATAAGGCCTCTTGCACACAAACATTATTTTTTTCCGTTTCCGCGGATTCTGTTTGCGGTCCGTATGCGGAACCATTCATTTCAATAGTTACGCAAAAAAACAGAATGTACTCCGTATGCATTCCGTTTCCATATTTCCATTCTGCTGAAAGATAGAACTTGTCCTATTATTGCCCGCAAATAATGATCCGTGGCTCCATTGAAGTCAATGGGTCCACAAAAAATACGGAATGCGTACGGAACACATCCGTATGTCATCTGTTTTTTGCCCACTTTGCCCATGTGTATGCTGTTAAAATACATTACTGTACATTAAATTAATGATTAAAAATGTTATGTTTCTATTCGCGATCCACAAACAACGGATCGCATACGGAAACCATACGGAGATTTTTTGCGGAACTACGGAACGGAAACTAAAAACTGAACAATGGATCCGTGAAAAACAGACCGTAAAATACTGAAAAAGCCATACGCTCACACTTAACTCTTTCGCTACCAGCGCCGTACAAGTACGGTGCTGGAGCGATATACAAACATGGCGCCAGCTCGCACATGCAGCGGACGTCATGGCAGGCAGGTCTCTGCTGTTTCAAATTACCTAATTACCACAACCGGCAATAATGCAAATCACAGTAATTAAAGCCTTTAGATGCCGTGATCAAGTGAGATCACGGCATCTAAAGGGTCAAAAACCCAGAAGCTCGTGCTTCCTAGCTTCTTACCGTCATCCTCTGAGGTCAATGAGGATGTCGGTAATTGGTTTCAATACGCTCAGCCTCATTGAAGAAGTTGAGGGCATTAAAGTTGCAATTCTTATTTGGGCCACCAGGTGGCAGGCCAAGGTAAGAAATGATTTTGTACACTCAAATACGAACTTCAAAATAATTACAAAAAAGTAAAAAAAAAAACATTTTTTACTTAACAAATTAAAAGTTTAAATCACCCCCTTTCCGTATAATAAAAAATAAATACCTAAATGACAAAAAACATATATATTTTTCCGATCTGGTGAATGGCGTAACGGAAAAAAGGGTCAAAATGGGCAATTTGCCATTTTTTCATTGCTTCTCTTAGGCTGGGTTCACACGGGCGTTGCGGGAAAAGATGCGGGGGTGTTGCGTGAACATGCGCAATTTTTCCGCGCAAGTGCAAAGCCTTTTAATACGTTTTGCACGCGCGTGAGAAAAATCGTCATGTTTGGTACCCAGACCCGAACCCGGACTTCTTCACAGAAGTTCGGGTTTGGGATCAGTGTTGTGTAGATTTTATTATTTTCCCTTATAACATGGGTATAAGGGAAAATAATAGCATTCTTGATACAGAATGCTAAGTAAATTAGGGATGGAGGGGTTAAAAAAAATAATAAAAGATATCCCCACATGGGATGAGGTAATCGGGACCATGAGGCAAATGTTATACATGGAGAGACTGGAGCTAGAACGACACAAAGAGCAGTCGACAGCCAAGTTCATAAAAAAATGGAGGAAGTATATTGAAATGACTCTATCGGAGGGGGAAATCAGAGAGTTAATGTCTCCATTCCAGCACACAAAATGGTACCTAGAAGCCCAATTAAAGGGCACATTGGGAAAGCTACAAATACGAGATACTTAGAGTGAGTCGCTGACACCTCAATGTGGAATAAATAAAAATACTACAAATCATTGTTATATCTATCAGATGGCAATTACGGATGTTGGGGGGTTGGAGAGGGAATCTGTATGTCATTAAGGAAGCTAAAAAAATATATAAAAAAAATTGTTCAGGACATATTGACAATGGATGCTGTATCATATGACAATTGTTTTGCATCTCTTTGTGGAAGTGATGTATGCTCCTCTTGATATTTGTCTTGAATCCAATAAAAATAAGTAAAAAAAAAAATATATATAATAATAATAATAATAATTAAACTCACCTCATCCACTTGTTCGCGCAGCCCGGCTTGTCTTCTTTCTTCTTCTTTCAGGAACTGGGAGGAAAAGGACCTTTGATGACGTTACTGCGCTCATCACATGACCAATCACATGGTCCATCACCATGGTGATGGTCAAAGGTCCTTTAGCCAGGTCCTGAAGAAAGAAGAGGAGATCCGCTATGCGACCAAGTGGATGAGGCGAGTTATTTTTAACCCCTCAATGGAGATTTTACTAAGCATTCTGTATTAAGAATGCTATTATTTTCCCTTATAACCATGTTATAAGGGAAAATAATAAAGATCAGGTCCCCATCCCGATCGTCACCTAGCAACCATGCGTGAAAATTGCACCGCATCCGCACTTGCTTGCGGATGCTTGTGATTTTCACGCAGCCCCATTCACTTTTTTGGGGCCTGCGTTGCGTGAAAAATGCAAAATATAGAGCATGCTGCGATTTTCACGCAACGCACAAGTGATGCGTGAAAATCACTGCTCATGTGCACAGCCCCATAGAAATAAATGGGTCCGGATTCAGTGCAGGTGCAATGCGTTCACCTCACGCATCGCATCCGCGTGGAAAACTTGCCCGTCTGAAAGGGGCCTTAGTCTACATTCACACTCGCGTTTTGGCTTTCCGTTTGTGAGATCTGTTCAGGGCCTAAAAAATTTAATAAAAAGTCACACACACTCCAAAATGGTATCAAGGAAGATCGGGAAGAAAAATTATAACGCAAAAACTGAAAAACCTCCGGTATCCTAAGGGTTAAAAGTCACCAGGTAGGGGGGGTCAAGAAACCACCAAAATGTCATTATATAGTTGGGTTTTTGCTTCAAATCCACACTACAGGTCAAATTTTTTTTTAGGATGTGAATGAGATTTCTTAACATTTCATCCAATATGATGGCAGCAACTCTGCAGCATGTCCACCACATGTGAACATGCTTTCAATGTGGTCGGCCACCTTTTGGGGAGTTTTTGGCAATCCAGGGCTGAACTGAAAAGGGAAGCATATCTTGCTCTCCAGCCTCAGCTGCCTCGCTCAGGTCCCCTGCTATCGACCTCTGCTTCAATCACTGGCTGCAGCGGTGACCTACTCTCCTGGCGTCATGTCAACTGGTCACATAATGCAAGAGAGCTAATGACTGGATGCTGACAGTGAGGACCCCAAGCGAGGCAGCTGGACCTAGCAGCAACTTTTTTTTTTTAAACTGACACCAGGATAAATTATAAAAATTAGTTCCCTATTTTGTGTCATTCGTTTTGTTATATAATACGTAGAGTTTTACCTGAATGGGGTGATAACGGCAACGGTTTTGGTTGGTGTTTTATTTATTTTTTCTTATTTTGTAATATATTCCCTTTTTTTTCTTAGAGGGGAACCAGCCTCCTGTTGGGGCACTGAACAAGGCAGGGCTGATCAGGGTCTGGGCAGAGATACCCATGTCATGTGAATGCCGGATCAAATCTCACTGCATAGCGCTCATTGACCGCTATGCACCTAGTAATAAACTGCTGCTGTCTTCTCCTTGGGTCCCCAGCTGCCCCTGACAGCTGGGGGCCCAACCTGCTCCTGCTAGAGTGCAGGAGCTGAAATCCAGGGCCGTGCGGTGCTTCGGACAGAAATACAGATGATCGCACAATCAGCTTTGTTTCTGTCCAGCAGGAGGGGGGGGCCACAAACCGT
Source organism: Bufo bufo (assembly GCF_905171765.1). Classification (NCBI taxonomy): domain Eukaryota; kingdom Metazoa; phylum Chordata; class Amphibia; order Anura; family Bufonidae; genus Bufo; species Bufo bufo. The sequence goes on from NC_053393.1 coordinate 167,911,582, forward strand.
GGCTTTGCAGTCCGTGGGTTGTGCACGCCTGATATAAATTCATTTCATCCAGTAGATCAGGAAACACTTTCAAAGCAGTTGTGAAGCCCCTAAGGCTACGTCTACACGACGACATTTGTGGCGCGACATTTTGTTGCACTAATGTCGCGCGGCAATTTTTATAATGGCAGTCTATGGTGTCGCACTGCAACATGCTGCGACTGCGACGCAACAGTCCATTCGAGATGGATTTTTCTGCGACTGTTGCATCGCAGTCGCAGCATGTTGCAGTGCGACACCATAGACTGCCATTATAAAAATAGTTGCGCGACATTAGTGTAACAAATGTTGCAGTGTAGTTGTGCCCTATCTGTCACAAATGTCGTCGTGTAGACGTAGCCTAAATCCTATTTCAAAACGGTTAAAAGAAAGTGTATTTTATAGCCTTGAGTCAGTTAGTATTAAATGATGTTACACGCATGAAAACATAGAGAATCCTGCATGACAACTCCCTGACAACAAAGTAGATTTGCTCTTTTAACTCGATTCCCCAGATAATGCAGTACAAATGCTAAACTAGGTCAACGCATCATGGAACTTCTAGCAGAAATTTCACTTTCAGATACAAATCTTTCAAACGGCTAACCAGCGTGCAGCGCTTCATGCCGTATGATACCACACAAACACCCTGCTTCACCTGGGGTCACGATGAGAGGAACGCCTTCATCTGCGCTGCGAGACAGAATAAACGTAGAAAATTTCAAACAGCATGAACTTACTTCCACGGAACTAACTGCAGCCTTGTAACCCGGAGTCTGGAAATTCCACTTTCCAGCAAGATAGTGGTGAAATAAATCACATGACAAGTGGTAAATAATATAAAATAGTGGAAGTATTCCCTTAAGGCCTCTTTCCCACGGGCGTTGTGGGAAAATGTGCGGGTGCGTTGCGGGAACACCCGCGATTTTACCGCACGAGTGCAAAACATTGTAATGCGTTTTGCACTCGCGTGAGAAAAATCGCGCGTGTTTGGTACCCAAATCCGAACTTCTTCACAGAAGTTCGGGCTTGGGATCGGTGTTCTGTAGATTGTATTATTTTCCCTTATAACATGGTTATAAGGGAAAATAATAGCATTCTGAATACAGACTGCATAGTAAAACAGCGCTGGAGGGGTTAAAATAATAATAATAATAATAATTTAACTCACCTTAGTCCACTTGATCGCGATGCCCGGCATCTCCTTCTGTCTTCATCTGATCTCTGTGCAGCAACAGGACCTTTGGTGACGTCATTCCGGTCATCACATGATCCATCACCATGGTAAAAGATCATGTGATGATCGGAGTGACGTCACCACAGGTCCTTTACCTGTAATGAATGCTCACCACAGGTCCTGTTCAGCAAAGGAGACAGAAAGAGATGCCGGGCCGCGATCAAGTGGACTAAGGTGAGATAAATTTTTTTTTTATTTTTAACCCCTCCAGCGATGTTTTACTATGCATTCTGTATTCAGAATGCTATAATTTTCCCTTATAACCATGTTATAAGGGAAAATAATAATGATCGGGTCTCCATCCCGATCGTCTCCTAGAAACCGTGCGTGAAAATCGCACCGCATCCGCACTTGCTTGCGATTTTCACGCAACCCCATTCATTTCTATGGGGCCTGTGTTACGTGAAAAACGCACAAAGAGGAGCATGCTGCGATTTTCACGCAACGCACAAGTGATGCGTGAAAATCACCACTCATGTGAACAGCCCCGTAGAAATGAATGGGTCGGTATTCAGTGCGGGTGCAATGCGTTCACCTCCCGCATCGCATCCGCGCGGAATACTCGCTCGTGTCAAAGGGGCCTAAAGGGAATCAGTCACTAGGATAATTAGTATTAAACTAGGCACGATGCCAATCGATGGATACCTTCTCCCCCTGATCGGTGACACATTTCACAGAAAAAAAAGGGCTTTTAGTAAATATGCTAATGAAGTCTAAAGTGCCCATGAGCCCTTGGTGTCAATAAATCACTGCTACAGAGGTCACATGACACGTCAACGCTGGTGCAAGTCAATAAATACTGGCAATGCACCAATAATGGGCAGGGAGTATCTTATATGCCAATAGTGTAATATAACCAGTTACCCCACATATTATATTCTACACACGTATCTCCAGCATGGACAAATTCTATAGCCAGACACACAGTATGTGTCCAACTTGCATTGCATAACTGAACTGAGCAGATGGTAAAATAAATGATACCATTTATTAATAAATGAATACATTTTGGTACCCACTGACATCATGTAATCTAGAGGTTGACAAGATGATACAAGCTTTAAGGCCCAGCTAGATCACCCCCAGCCCTAATATGATTCTTTAAGTAGCCAGGCAATAAGACATTGGCTACTGGAATTTGAACAACCTCCATTTCATCTGTGTTTATCCCAAGCAACACAAAAGACGGACACATAGCTGTCAGATTCTATTAGTTTCTCATCTGTTTCAATAATAGGAAATAGGATCTGAAGGTATCAGAACTGCAACGTGCTGCGCTTTTTAGACTGACAAAAAAAGACAGAAACCCAACCAACAGATGACAACTGAGATACAAAAATGGGTTATGTTAACAAATTGTCAGTCATCCTGTTTTTCTTTATGTATGAGAGACTTCCAGAAAAAATATACAGGTGAGAACATGAATGGTGATGTGTTCACAACTACAGTCAGTGGTCTCTATTGTCAAGGAAAAGTGAGGGATCTATGTGTTCTGGGGGGAAAAAAGAATCACAAAGTGTTGGAAAAAATGACTCTGATTGAATCTCCCCATACAGTGCTAGGATACCAAAATAAACTCTGTATATGGCCAGGTAGTAGTTCTTCTTTCTTTGTAACGTGCCATGGCCACCAACCACTTATTAATACAGTGTTCTCCAGCGTTAAACATGGCGCTCTGGTCCTAAACGTGCTAGTTTCCCAAGTACAGTGTGTGTGGTTTTTTACAGGAACTGCTGATGAGTGCCTCGAGCTACATGACCCTCCATTAGCATTCATGTTTGGGACCAAGAGCTATGGAGAAGACAAGGACTTCACAAAGAAAGAAGTCAGTGCTGAACTACTAACGGCAGTATACTAGTACGTGGCATGTAATACTGTGTACAGCACTTTAGTAATACTTTAAAGTATTCCTTTAACCCCTTCACTTCACTACCGGAGGTTTTTCCGTTTTCATTTTTTTCCCCCTATCTTCCTTGAGACATAACTTTTTAATATTTCTGTTCACATAGCTGTATGATGGCTTTTTTTTTTTGCAGGACAAGTTGCACTTTCTAATGCCACTATTAATTGTGGCATACAATGTAGTGGGAAGCGGTAAACAAATTCCAAATGGGGTGGAACTGTAAAAAAACACAATTCATCCACTATTTTACAGGTTTTGTTCCCACGCTGTTTCGTTTGTGGCAAAACTGACCCATGCCCTTCCTTCACTGGTCAGTACAATTACAACAATACCCCATATGCATGGGTTTGTTATGTCTAAATAGTGTAAAAAAAAATAATTAAACTGACCCCATAACTTTTTTTATAGTTATATTTACTGAGCAGTTTGGGGGATCATTTTTTGTGGGACAATTTGTAGTTTTTATTGATACCCTTTTGGAGTGTGTGTGACTTTTTGATCACATTTTATGACATTTTGTGTGGTAAGAGAAGAAATGAAAAAATGGCAAATTGGCCATTTTGACCCTTTTTTCCATTATGCCATATTGGAAAAATATTTTAATATTTTAATAGTACAGGCATTTTCAGTCGTGGTGATACCCATGTTCTTTATATTTTTTGTTATTTAGGTATTTATTTTTTTATTACACGGAAAGGCCTCATGCACACGGCCGTGTTCCGCGGCCGAGAGCGGTCCATGGTAACCCGGCCGGGATTCCTTCTGACAGCAGGAGCGCACGGCGTCATTGGTTGCTATGACGCCGTGCGCTTCATGCCGCCGCTGCTGTACAGTGATACACTCGTATGATCTATACCAGTGCGCTCCTGCTGTCAGAAGGAATCCCGGCCGGGTTACCACGGACCGCTCTCGGCTGCGGAACACGGCCGTGTGCATGAGGCCAAAGGGGGATTTAAACTTTTATATTTTAAATTTTATTTTTATATTTTTATTTTATTTTTTATAAATTTTTTGTAATGATTTTCAAGCTCATATATGAGCCTAAAAAAATATATTTTAAAATTTTTAATTTTTTAATTTTGAACAATCATGTATTTTTAAAATGACTTTCTTACTGTCTATTGTTCATTTATTATGTTGGTCTGCCATCTGGTGGCCAAAATAAGAATTGCAGTTTGAATACTCTTCAGCGAGACCCAGGACATTCAAACCAATTACAGGCATCCCCATTGGTCACAGGGAATGTTGGTAGGATTCCCGAAAGCGAGAGCTTCCAGGTTTTTGACACTTTAGATGCCGTGATCTCACTTGATCACGGCATCTAAAAGCTTTAATTACCACAATCGGCATTATTGCCGGTCGCAGTAATTAGCAACAGGTCTCGGCTGTTTAAAACAGCAAAGACCCTTCGGTGATGACGCCCGCTGCTCGTGCGAGCGGGCGCCATGTTTGCCTAACGCTCCAGCGCGTAGCGAAAGGGTTAAGAAAGTGTTGATGACATAAACTTCCATTGAACTTGAATATACTGTATTAAATTAATTAGCATTTTACTCTGGGTCAGTTGATGACGTCAGAAGGGTCTGGATCTGAATATTTTTGTAATTGCATGTAATAAAAAATTTTGCATAGTCACTGAGTTATTCAATAAAATGTATTTGTATAGTGCCACCTGATGTTTTTTTTTTTTCTTATTTCTTAGTCCTGTTCACTGAGATGGCCGCACATGCTCAGTTTCATCCTTCACCTGCTTCCTTAGCTTTGATAGGAAGAGCATGGACACGCCCCCTGAGCTGTAGCAGAAAAGAAACTCCCCTTGATCTTTCAGCTTGATATAAATCTAGCAGAGCAATGAATGGGGAGATCTCTGGATCCATGTGAGGTACAGGGCTGGTTCTATCCTTGTTAAAAAGAGACTGTCATGTACTATATAATGTCTGATTTTCATTTTTTTTTACATTAGTTTATTTAAAGGGGTTGTCCGGGTTCAGAGCTGAACCTGGATATACTAGGGATCGACTGATTATTGGTTTTACCGATATTATCGGCCGATATTCAGGATTTTTAAAGTTATCGGTATCAGCATCTATTTTGCCGATATTCCGATAACGAATCGGGAACACGGATCGCGCTGCTGTCAACGCGATCCGTGTTCCCTCAGCAGCACAGGGGAGAAGGAAGCAGTGTCTCCCTCCCCCGCTGTGCTGCTGCTGCCACCAGTGAGAGGAAGGAGGACAAGAGGAGGGGAGGGGCTGTGGTCACTGCGCCACCAATGAAGATAACTCTCTCATTAATTCATATACAGGAGGCGAGAGCTGGCTGCAGAATCACATAGCCGGCTCCCGACCTCTATGACAAGTAGCTGCGATCTGCGGTAGTTAACCCCTCAGGTGCTGCACCTGAGGGGTTAACTGCCGCGGATCGCAGCTACCGCTCATAGAGGTCGGGAGCCAGCTATGTGATTCTGCAGCCAGCTCCCGCCTCCTGTATATGAATTAATGAGAGAGTTATCTTCATTGGTGGCGCAGTGCGCCTTCCCCCCAACCCCAGTATTAAAAACATTGGTGATGCAATGTGCCCCCCCCACCCAAGTCCCCAGTATTAATCATTGGTGGCAGTGGCCACAGGGTCCTCTCTCCCCTACTCCTCAGTGGCCGTTCCCATCGGAGCCCCAGCTGTGTAAGCCTGGGGTTCCGATTAGTTACCATGGCAGCCAGGACGTTATTGAAGCCCTGGCTACCATAGTTAGCTCCCTGCTGCTGTGTGCACAAAGCACAGAGCAGAAGGGACAGTGTGAGGTCCTATTCACCCTGGTAGAGCTCTATCAGGGTGAATAGGACAAGGGTTCTAGTCCCTAAGGGGGCTAAAAGTTAGTAAAAAAAAATATATATATATATTAAGTATAAAAGAAACATTTACAAAAAAAAAACTACACATTAACAATAAACATATTCATTTTCAGCAGATTTGTGTAGGAATTATTATTTTTTTTTCAAAAATGAAAATTCACAGAATATCGGTATAAATTATCAGCTATCGGTATATCACATATTATCGGTATAGGCTCTAAAAAATCTATATCGGTCGATCCCTAGGACATACCTCCATTTTCACCCAGGCAGCCCCCCTGACTTGAGCATCGGAGCAGCTCTTGCTCCGATGCTCTCCTTTGTCCTGCGCTAAATCGTGCAAGGCAAAGGCATTTTCAGGAGTTCCGGTGACGAACCAGGCTCTCCATGGGGCTGCCAGGAAGCCCGGTGACGTCACTGATGGGCGGGCTTTAGCGCTGCCCTAGCCAGTAAAATGGCTAGGGCAGCGCTAAAGCACGCCTATCAGAGCCGGTGACGTCACCAAACATACTGCCGGGCGGAAGCTTCCGCTCGGCAATGTGTTATTGTAAACAAAAGAGCCCGTGCCCTGCGCGATCTAGCGCAAAGCAAGGGAGCGCATCAGAGGATGAGATGCTCCGATGCTAACATCAGGGGGGCTGCCTGGGTGAAAATATGTGTATGTCTGGGTTCAGCTCTGAACCTGGACAACCCCTTTAACATAACATTCAAATGCACTTTGAAGGTTAACCTACACTCCTGACAGCAGATGACAAACTATAAAAGAAAGCCTCACCAATCATACACAAACCGTTTCCAAAGAAAAAACACTTTATTTTCTCTAATCTAGAGTTCAGAAACAGTGATTTGATCTTAAAAGGGTTTAACGAACCAGTTTATATATACATTTTTATATTATTGCAGTTTTTTTAGAATGTTAGATCAACTGAAAAAAAATATATATCACTGTAGTTCCCAATACGGATGGTTGTTACATAACATCTCATAGCATTTGGTGCTGCAAAAATGATTCTGCAAACACAATAGAGCAATTAGAAAAGCTAAATATAGAGCTGCTATCTGGACATACAACTAGGGACAGTGGAAGTGAATGCAGGATTATCTGCCAGAGCGTCGCTCAGCTCGCAGCATTCTAACTTTAGTCAGTGCACGCCTGCAGATGATGAAAAGAATAAGGACAAAAGGGGAATGTCAAACCCAATTATTACACTAGAACATTATCTAGGTTCATTAATGCAAATTCCAAAATACTTTGATTTAGTGACACTTACAGTCTACTAATATTTTGTCAGATGATTCCAAGTGTACAGATGTGTAAAGAACGTATGCAGCTGAGAGAAGAGAGCAGAAGGCTCAGGAATGAGGTCATGGACAAGTGACTCATCATGGCTGGAATGTCTAATAAGCATCAGCTTAAATGTGTACACTGAACTGGAGCATAACCATCACAGTGCGAGCTGGGAATTCACAATGTACAGAAATACCCAGAATAAGACACATTGCAGGGATTAGGAAATGATGGTCGTCTCCATCTTGGGATCTAGAAGCGTGTCTGACTTCATGAAGCCCATCCACACAGATCTGATTTGACCGTGTATAATCCTACTTTCTCTATACAGAATTTCAGAATCCGACTGCATTCACATGAAAGTGGGAAAAAAAGGTCGTCATATGGCTGTTCTCAGAACAATGGAATTCTATGGGCGCATTCACATGGCCATCTTTTCTATCGGCCAATGAATAACGGCCGTCAAAAAAATAGGACATGTCCTATTCTGGCCATTTTCACAGACAAATGGCCCCCATACGATTGAAAGGGACAGTTTCTAACCACCGTTTCTTAGAAAGTATCTGTTAAAAAAATGTCCGCTCAAAATGGTCCGCTTTGACATTTTTTACGTTTTTATTTTTTTTATCTGTTGTGCGAATGTATCTTTTAGGCACAAAACATAGTAAATGGAATGGGTAAACTGCAGTACCCGCAAAGATTATTTAGCTTAGAAAAAAAGGATATCTTAAAGGGGTATTCCAGTGATTTCAAGTTATCTCCTATGCACAGCACTGCACCCTACAGAACCCCATTACCCCCGCCATGCGCACTGCTGCTATGAGACTGTCGGAGATAGTCAAGTACAGCACTCAGCTATTTTCAGCAGGTCCCATTCATTTTGGGGGACCCTGCAGGGTACAGGGCCCCTATTCTCATGATCAGTGGGGTTTCCAGCAGCAGGACCCCCATCAATCTCATCATTATCCTCTATAAATATATATATATTTTATTATTTTAATTAATTACTATCTCATTTATATGCATGGCCTGGATTTACTTTTACTCTCTGTGTTTCTGATAAAGTTTACTGCGCTAACATAATTAAGGGGTCGTAAGCTTTTTTAACCTCTTAAAGACCAACCTACAGTATTTTGGGCATTGAGATGTAAGCAATTTTTTTCCCATCATGGTATTCAAGGAGCCATAGAGTTTATATATTTTTCCATCAAGGTACCTGCATGAGGGCTTTGTGTGTGGAACGAGCTGTATCTTTCAATGGTATCATTTTTGAGAACATACAATTCATTGATTAGATGTTATTATTCTTTTTTCAGAGGAATGCAAAAAAGTGTTTTTGTGTTTGTTTCCTGGTACACTACAAATATCAACTTTATTATACTGGTTGGTATGCAAATGATGATGCCGAATATGTATGGTATTATTATGATTTACTGCACAATAAAAAAAAACTATGGGGGACATTTATTAAGACCGGCGTTTTAGATGCTGGTCTTAATAAGTCCTATAGCTGGCAGTGGATCCGCCGGAGTTATGCAAAGTGGACGGCCTCGCCATAACTTCGACGTATCCACCGCCGCTTCTAAATGTAAGCCAGCTTCCTAGCTGTCTTACATTCAAACCATTTTCTAAAAAAAATGGTAAATGAGACGGACCTGCCGGAGGCTTCCTTTCCACGCCATGCCCACTTTTCTAGACCTGGCGTGAGCGGGGAAAAGTAGCAGATTCGTCAGAGATATACCTAATATAGGGTATTCTCCCCTAGAAGTAATGTTTCTAGGGGAGAATACCCGTGTGATATGATGTGCAATGGTGTAGCATCATTTCTCTTTCTTCTGAGTCTGCTGCCCCTAATAAAGGTGCTGTGTTGTTATTTAGTATCTAATACAGAACAAGGGGGTCAATTATGATATCCACTTTGCCAGCAACTAAAGTAAAAAAGTCACAAACGGCAGGTTTGCAGCTTTTTAAATGCCACCGCAACAAAATTTTGTGTCAAATGACATTTTTACGCTGCCCTTGCCACTTTCCAAAAGGGGGGGGAATGGCGAAGGCGAAGCAATAACCCCCGTCACTCGTACCATCAATTACAACAGTTTTCTGCCATAAATAATGAATGAAATCTAGTGTAGTTTTCAATCAGGCCCATGGACTGCAGACGGATGTGCTCCATTATGACCAGGCATGTATATAGCCAGGACAATCCTAAGTATTCTTTTCAGTAGGGAAGAGCAATGATACAGAAGACGTGCAGGATTTGAACGGAGCTGCATTATTCCCACAATAAATGTGCTTCTATGCTTTAGTCTCCTAAGTTTTATTTGGTGAATATACTGTAACAGGACATATGGGGAAATTGATAGATGGTGAATCAGTAAACCAGGGCAAACCCATGTACATCTCCAGTGAATATGTATATGGCGCCTAAAGGCCTCAATAAGGCTACTTTCACACTCGTGTTTTGGCTTTCCGTTTGTGAGATCGGTCTTGGGCTCTCACAAGCGGTCCAAAACGGATCAGTTTTGCTCTGATGCATTCCGAATGGAAAAGGATCTGCTCAGAATGCATCAGTATGCCTCCTTTCAGTCACCATTCTTCTCTGGAGGTGGACACCAAAACGCTGCTTGCGTTTTGCTGTCCGCCTGACGAAGCAGAGCCAAACGGTGTCAAAGAAAACGGATCCGTCCCCATTGACTGACACTGTGTGCCAGGACGGATCAGTTTTCTCTGACACAATAGAAAACAGATCCGTCTCCCGTTGACTTTCAATGGCGTTCGAGATGGATCCGTCATGGCTATATAAGACATAATACAACCGGATCCGCTAGTGGGAAAGTAGCCTAAGACATAATTTTCACCTCTGGCACATCACACTCTTTTTCATAGCATCTCCATTTAAAAGCACAGCTTTTAATAAAGGTGATAATTTCCATTTAATCATTCGGCTGCAGTCTCATACCTTATAATTGAGAACTGAGTCATCTTACCGGTGCGAACAACCCACAGCATAAAAATGGAACCTCGTTATTGGTGCCAAGAAAACACAAATGTTAGGATAAAATTTTAAAGTGATATTCTAAGAAAATTATGAATATTCTTCTTTTGCACGCACATAGAGGTATCCCAAGCAGCTCATAACAACTATTACTCGAGAACTGAACAGGTAGCTACGGTAAAGGAACCACCGATGAAGACCAATGTGGATCTCCAGAACAGTTGGACGCATTGCACCCGCACTGAATCCGGACCCATTCATTTCTATGGGGCTGTGCACATGAGCGGTGATTTTCACGCATCACTTGTGCGTTGCGTGAAAATCGCAGCATGCTGTATTTTGTGCATTTTTCACGCAACGCAGGCCCCATAGAAGTGAATGGGGCTGCGTGAAAGTCGCAAGCATCCGCAAGCAAGTGCGGATGCGGTGCGATTTTCACGCACGGTTGCTAGGAGACGATCGGGGTGGGGACCCGATCTTTATTATTTTCCCTTATAACATGGTTAGAAGGGAAAATAATAGCATTCTGAATACAGAATGCATAGTACAATAGGGCTGAAGGGGTTAAATTTTTTTTAAAAATGTAACTCACCTTAAATCCACTTGTTCGCGCAGCCGGCATCTCTTCTGTCTTGTTGTGTGAGGAATATGACCTTTGATGACGTCACTACGTTCATCACATGATCCATCACCATGGTGATGGATCATGTGACGGACCATGTGATGAGCGTAGTGACGTCATCAAAGGTCCTATTCCTCACACATCAAGACAGAAGAGATGCCGGCTGCGCGAACAAGTGGATTAAGGTGAGTTAAATTATTATTATTATTTTTTTAACCCCTCCAGCCCTATTGTACTATGCATTCTATATTCAGAATGCTATTATTTTCCCTTATAACCATGTTATAAGGGAAAATAATACAATCTACACAACCTTGAACCCAAACCTGAACTTCTGTGAAGAAGTTCGGGTCTGGGTACCACAGTCGGTTTTTTATCACGCGTGTGCAAAACACATTGCACCCGCGCGATAAAAACTGAACAACGGAACGCAATCGCAGTCAAAACTGGCTGCAATTGGGTACCTACTCGCGCGGGTTTGCCGCAATGCACCTGGACGCATCCGGACATGATCCGGACACGCTCGTGTGAAAGAGGCCTTAGGCTACTTGACACTCGCGTTTTGGGCGGATCCGTCATGGATCTGCAAAAACGGCTCCATTACAGCAATACAACCGCATACATCCGTCATGAACGGATCCGTTTGTATTATCTTTAACATAGCCAAGACAGATCCGTCATGAACTCTACTGAAAGTCAATGGAAGATGGATCCGTTTTCTATTGTGCCAGATTGTGTCAGAGAAAACTCTGCTTCGTCAGGCAGGCAGAGTTTTGGTGTCTGCCTCCAGAGCGGAATGGAGACGGAACGGAGGCAAACTGACGCATTCTGAGCGGATCCTTTTCCATTCAGAATGCATTAGGTAAAAACTGATCCGTTTTGGACCGCTTGTTAGAGCCCTGAACGGATCTCACCAACGGAAAGACAAAACGCGAGTGTGAAAGTAGCCTTAGCTGTTATACAGAAAGTGGACTGCATTATAGTAATCAATCCAAATAAAAAAAACTACAATAGAAACTAAAAAAATACAAATCAAAAAAATTGTCTTTTTCTGGTATGCAAAATGAAGCATGCGAAGTTGTTCACTAAAGGGAAATAAGTGTATGTTTCCGGCAACCTGATAAGAAAACTGCAGCTAATAAGGACTGCAAACTCTTCTCCAATGTTCTCTTTTTACTGCCATTTACCACATAACATAGCTATACAATAGAAGGATGGCAATGCTGCGAGATGCCACCAAGTGCCTGAGCAGCCAATCGATACACACAGGGGAACACTTACTACTACTGGGAGACCATAAAATGTAGGGAGTGCCATATCCACCAAAATGGCTCACGTTTTCTGTGAAGTATAACACAGCACTGACATTTCTAAGCAAGAATCTTTTGTAGATAAGTTGCAGTGTAAATCTTGCATACTATGAGAAAAACAGTGCATTGATGCAAGCGTCCCCCAAGAACATATTTCTTCTGTACTGGAGGTACTGATATTATGTGCAAATTATTGGGGTCATTTATCAAACTGGTGTAAAGTAGAACCGGCTTAGCTGCCCATAGCAACCAATCAGATTCCACCTTTCATTTTCCAAAGGAGCTGTCAAAAATGAAAGGTGTATTCTGATTGGTTGCTATGGGCAACTAAGCCAGTTCTACTTTACACCAGCTTGATAAATGACCCCTATGTCTGAAGACATTTCGGTTTTGTGACATGACAATTAACATCCTTTGCAATTTTGGGGTGATTTTCTTTTCTTTACTACAGCCTGATGTATTTACAGGAATTCATGATTTTTTTTATTCAAGAACTCAAGATGAACCAGAATTATGTAAAATGCACATGAAATATGTTGCAAAATCCACCAAGACATGGAGTACCGTATTTTTCGCTCTATAAGATGCACCTAGGTTTTAGAGGAGGAAAATAAGATATATTTTTTTTTTATCAGACCTCAGATCAGACCGCAGTCTTCATCAGACCTCAAACCAGACACCCAATCTTCATTATACCCCCAGTCCTCATCAGACCTCAAATCAGACCTCCAAATCAGATACCTTCATCAGACCTTGGATTAAAGCCCTAATCCCCATCAGACCCCTAATACTCATCAGACCTCACATCAGACCCCCAAATCAGACCCTGAAACTTCATCAGACTTCCAATTTTCATCAGACTTTTGATCAGACCATAGTGGGAGCACTCATTAGTATTCGCTTTATATTACGCACTGCCATTTCTCTCCACTTTTTTTGGGGAAAATGCGTCTTATGGAGCAAAAAAAAAATACAGTAGATTGTGGGCACCAACTGTACCAGCAGATATGTTGCAAAATTTCTGTGACTCAATGTCACTTCAATTCATCTGAATGGGATTATTTGATGGAGGCCACATGGATTTCTTCAAAACCCATTCACATGAATGTATTCTAAAAACAAACACTCACTGACAAAAAATAAAAAAAATGCACCCAAATAGAAATGTTGGATTGCTGCAAAACCCAGTATGCAGCATTAGCATTGTCTCAGGCAGATAGTTAAAGGGCATCAGCAGACTTGTACCTACTGGCTGATCTGTTACATGTGCACTTGGCAGCTAAAGGCATCTGTGTTGGCCCCATGTTCATATGTGCCCGCATTAGTGAGAAAAATAATATTTTACTATATGCAAATGAGCCTCTAGGAGCAATGAGGGTGTTGTCGTTACTCCTAGATGCTCTGCTCTCTCTGCAACTGTTGCGTTCTTTGCACTTTGACAGGGCTAGGCAGTAAAACCATTGTCATGCTTGGCTCTATCAATCAAAGTGGATAGGGCTCTGCAGTTGCCGAGGGAGCAGAGCCGCTAGGTGTAATGACAACGCCCCCATTGCTCCTGCTCCTAGAGGATAATTTGCATATATTAAATCATAATTTTTCTCAGCAATGCGGGCACATATGAACATGGGAACAACACAGATGCCAAGAGCTCATGTAACAGATACAAACCTGCTGACAGATGCCCTTTAAATGACTACGGGTGCGGTCTGTTAGATACCAGGTCTTGCCACAAGTAAGTGTAAAAGTACCGCTTCCTGATAAAAAGGGTCTCAGAGGCTACTTTTGGGTAGTGTACCTCTTGGTGAGAGATCGTTGACTGCTACACGTGCTTCTATGATGCACTCAAAGACATTTTGCCCAGTTGGCAGACTCTGAGAGAAGGCTCATCACTGGACTGAGAAGAAGCAGGATGGTCATTTCAATTGAAATGACCTACATCTAGGCCATTCTGACCTAGCTGTTGGGAGTGCACACATACACAGTGGAAAGGCTCCAGACACTACAGTCCACCAGTAGGGAGGATTCTTAGATCCACCAACATGCACGAGCAGTGCCACAGTTCTGCTGTTCACCATCCAGACACAAGTGGCATCTTCATTACACACCCCTGTCTCTCCCCAGACCATTTCCAGGCATTCAAAAGAAGGAAACTTGGGTCACTGCACACATTATGTGTCCTGCTATTGACAGCCAGCCACTGTCACCTTCTCTTGAAGTGGTGTCATGAACGAGAAATCTGGTCTGCTACAGACCAGAACGAATACAGATTCTGTTTGGGATCAAATGACAGTCAAGTTCAAGTATGGAGGCCTCGTGCTGACTGCTTCAAGCCTGCCTTTGCTGTGGACTGCCACACTGTCCCAAATGCTGGTGTGAGGATCTGTGGAGCCATCGCATAAGATAGTCTCTTACCCCTAGTAGTGATATGAGGCACACTAACAGCTTAGCGAGATGTGCAGGACACTCTGCAGACACATGAGTTGCCTCTCATGGCAGGGCTTCCAACTGGCATTTTTCAGCAAGATAATGCTCACCCATACACAGCAAGGATTTCCCGGGAAAGTCCAGCTGCCAGATTTATCGCCAATCCAGAATTCATAGGACCACTTTGAACGCCAACTCCAGCAACCTGTGAGTGGGCAGGATCTACAGGCCCATCTGCAACATGGGTGGGCAAATGTGCCACAGGATACCATATGGAACCTGTACGCCTCACCATATTCTCATCTTGTATCCAGGCTGGAGGCAGCCCAACAGGGTACTGGAGCCTCCTTTCAGTTGTAGTTTTTCTCAATAAACTCCTTTTGCACTAATATTGTAATCACTTACATATACACTGCATTTAATATGCCTTTTATCTCTCAGAGGTTGTGGCAAGGAGTCATAAAATGTTTCAAATTTACCAAAGATGCGTGCTATTTTAAAGGGGTTGTCTCACGTCAGTAAGTTGCATTTATCATGTAGAGGATGTACAAGCACGACCACCACTGATGGATTGCAGGGTGGTCTGTAACCATGGGAAGGAGCAGTGCAAATTGTTATGGAAAAATGAATCCAGCCAGCAAAGGAAGCAATATGGATAATAACAGTATATTAGTAAGTGGCTTGTATTAACTTTCTCTACATGATAAATGCCACTTACTGAATTGAGACAACTCCTTTAAGTCCACTAAATTGGTCTATTTGCACATCAGCCATGAGGAGGTATAAAGAACAGTGTCTAACATACCTAGCAAGCCATAACAAATATATTGTGCCACATGCAGCTTCTTGGTAAGTTTGGTGCAATTTGTGGATTTATAGTCCAATAGCAGTACTGCCAGGGGTCCCACTTTGAGTTGTTTTTATGTCCTGTTTTGAGCTAGTTCTTTGGAGTGCAGGAGGAGAATGGAGCAAGACCGCGACACCAGTGCATGCACAAGTTAAATACATACTTTTCCTTATTGTTGCTCTGAACAACTTCATACCCAAGACCATAGTCCTGCAAGGTAGCCTGGGAACTTTGAGTGGCCTTGTATAACGAAACAAAGGGCCCCATGTTGTAGGTGGATTCATATGGGCAACACAAATAGGCAGGTTAGCAAACCATTCGGTACGGTCATATTGCTGGTAGGTGAGACCAATGCAAACATTTCACTATTTCACTGGTAGAAGTCTGAATTACAATTTGACATGCTTCGGATTTCAAATCCGCATTGAAGGTCAAATCAGCTGGAAGTGGAATGATGTTTTAAAAAAATCTTTTCCACACATTGCAAAAAAGTTTGCTCAATCAAATCTGCAGATAATGTAACATAAGGTGCAGATTTTAAATATAAGGGGTTGTCCTGCCATGTATATTGATAACCTACCGTCAGGATAGGTCATCAGTATCTGATCGGCGGGGATCCGATACCCGACACCACGCCGATCAGCTGTTTGAAGAGGAGGCTTTGCTCCATGCGAGCGCGCTGCTTCCTGTTCATTACACTGCACTTCTTCTCCTGGGTAGCGGTGGTGTAGTGTAATGACAAGTACTCATTCAAGTGAATGGAGCGAGTATTTGTAATTACACTATGCCACCTTCTGGGCTTTGAAGTCAAGGAAGCGGTCCTATCAGTCAATGACAGCTACCTTTGTATGCACAGTCATAGAGGGAAGGCTGTCAATCACTCATAGGACGCCTCCTTGACTTCAAAGCCCAGAATGAGTAGGAATTTATATGTATGAATGATAAGTTTTACTGAATCTTTCCCCATAAACCTATATATCAATCTGCTCAGCTCCTCCTGCTCTATAACCTGCTGCCAGCAGCTCAGACACCATGTTCAACATGACAGGTTCCCTTTAACAAATCTGGTGTGGCTGTATACTTGCAGATAAACTCAAGATTCTGGCAAGTGTGCAGTGGCACCTATGTCTCATCGTTTGTAAGGATGACAATATAAGAGATGATGAAAACAAACAGAATTTGTATTGGTCGGAGTGAGGTCAGGTCAGTGCACAGTGTGGACATGTCCATGGCGAGGAGCCCAAACAACACACAAGGCCCAGCACAGAAGAGGAAGATGGGGCAAAGACAGTAAGGCTAGTCACTGGTCAGCCTTATTAGCTCCACCTCCGCACTGCGACTGCCACACATTGAATATCCTGACATTTACCAGCATCGGGGCCCTGTGATCTATCATGTCCTGACTCCACCAGTGGACGTGAAGGTCTAGTACCATATTTATTTATTTACTGCAACAGACCTTCACAGCCTGCAGCCACATTTATAAGGACCTGATGCTAGCAGCATTAATTAGTATGTCAGATCAGGTACTTATGTCCTGGAAGGTCTACAGTACTAAAAACAGGAAACAACTGAGGAGGTCAGTGGCAGCCCACCATGCATCAGCCTACCAGGAATGTTCCCTGTAGGGTCTATGCCCAGTTCTTCTCTGAAGGCAGCACTGTTAACTACTGAACCTAAATTTGTATAGACAAGCACCAAGGTTCACAGACACATCATTTCATATGACAATGTTTTCATAGTTTCTTCACTATGCCTCAGACATGCATATAAAGGAAGGCTGCCTTACCTCCACCTCACACGTGTATTCAGAGCCATCAAGAAGTATCACTTTAGCTTGCATGTTTTTAGGTCTTTTAGCAGATTTCAGAGGAGATTTGGAAAGCTTGCTGGAAACAGATCTCTGAGAGACTTTGTCGTCTTCAAGCTGTTGATATTCAAGTTGTTTTGCAGCAGCAGCCTCTTTATCCCAGTCTTTGTCTGCGTTCTGTAGAGAGAAAATTAGTAGATCAGGTTTCGTTCAGAAGGTGTGAAGGTGTTATTCAGGAACCTAGTGCAGGTGCAAATGACACCACTCATTGCTAATATTTTAGCAAAAAAGGACGCACACTTGTAATTCTCCAGAACTAAAAAGGGATTGTTTTTTACGTTTTAAGAAATAGAGTTGGAGAGAGGACATAATGAACAGATATAAAAATTGATGGCTTCATTAGATTTAATTGCATTTCCCTCACAATCTTCAAGCTACTGGCATGTTTTCACTTTAGGGATTTGTGTCCAGATTTGGAATGTTTAAGTCATCCAAATTTTTGGGTGGAATTGTCTTGGTGTGAAGCATACAACTCATGATAAATAAAACCCAGTATAAATCAATTGTGCAGGCAATAAATCTTGTGAGAACAAGGTGGACAGTCAGCTAACTGAGGGTACATGCACACGTTCAGGATTCATGTGCGGAGAATCCGCACTGAAATCCGCAGGTGTTCGCAGGCAAATCTGTGCGGTCAATCCGCATTACTTGGTGCGGATTTGCATACGGATTTGCGTGCGGATTTGGTGCGGATTCGGTGCGGATTTTCCGCATGCGGATTTCACTAAGTGAATGAAAAAAATCCGGTCAGGAAAAAAAAAATTAATTGACATGTCGCGGATTTTAAAATCCGCACCGCAGGTCAAAATCCGCGCGGAAAAAATCTGCATCGTGTGCATTGAGAATTTCAAGAATACAATGGACATGACCTACGGTGCGGATTTTCCACACGCAAATCCGCGCGGAAAATCCGCACGCAATCCTGATCGTGTGCAGGGGGCCTGAAGGTTCAGATTACAAACTCCCATAGAATTCTATGGAGGGGGAGAGAAAAAGCGAGTTGCAGTGATAGAGGCACAGATAGGGTGGATAGAACTGCTAATAGTGTTATATGTCACCCTAAGTGCTATATTCACATCACTGCTGCTCAATATTTCTCTATAATGTCCTATATGGTGCATCTGAGTGATCTTGAGTGAGCATAAGAGGGTTGGGGCAGCAGAATGTCCTGTCTCTATATGTATTCTATGGGCAGACATCATAGGAACTAGTCTCCATCCACCAGCACAGGGACAACTGATCATTAAAAGATTGAGCCTGGAGAGGGTAAAACTGCTCGAATATGGCATATACAAGCCATATAATGGTCAAATATAGCGCTATCACGCGTGTATACACACTTGAGGTTTATTCTACAAAGCTATCGAAAAGTGTAAGTATGCTTAAAGCTCTGTTATGTGCAGAGGCAGACATATGCACTGTGAGAAAGGAGGCCCACATTTTATTTATTCTAAATTCTGTCCAGATTAATTTCATAACTAGGCTTAAGCAGATCGAGCTTCGGATCATATCTCCAAAGTTGATTCGTTAATAGACAAGCAGCAGCAGGAGGTTCAGACCAGCGCTGCAGAGAATGAGGTGAGTATAAGATGCTTTTTTTTTATTAGGCTATTACAGAGCTTGTGCAACCACTGCTAAGGTAATCTTACACTTTAAAAGTCCTTAGACAATAAAGACCAACAGAGAGCCAGAATGCTATGTTGTTTTCGATGTAGCATACAGCGTTGTGGAGATGTAATTACTTTTATCTTTCTGCAAATTAGGCAGGCCAAGCACAGGCGGGCTGGCATAGCTCTTGGAGCACCGCTACTACTACGCTCCCATGGAAGGGAGACACCAACTGATTGTGAAAGAAATGCATCTAGCTTTGCAGGTGAAACAGGGAATAATATTGTTGAGGAATCCCAAAAAAGACCTGATCCTTCACAGTTATGATTCTACAATGAAGCACAGGTATTACGCAAACTTTTTTGAAAACTCAAACATTACCAAAAATTCTTGAAAAATATGTTTAACAGAAAAACATGATTTTAACAATAGGTCATTTTCTGATGATGCATTCCCTTTAAGGGAAGCAGGGAATTTGTAACAATGTAAAATAAAAAATACTGCAGTATTGTGCTTTCTATTTTCTTTTTCACAAAAAAAATAAAGAAAAAAGGTGCTCATGGACTTTGATCTAACCACATGCATTGGGTTTTATCCGTATCAGTGCTATGGTCAGGATTTGCAAAGTTTAGTCAAGGGAAAAAAAACATTTACTAATTCTAATATTTACTAAATCTAATTTTCACATAGCATTTCAAAATGATGGTAACCCCTGGATACGAGCAGAGTATAGTGCTGTTGAAAAATGAATCCAGCCAGCAAAGGAAGCAATATGGAGAATCACAATACATTAGTAAGTGCCTGGTATTAACTTTCTCTACATGATAAATGCCATTTACTGAAGTGAGACAAACAATAAAGATTAATCTGTTAGTGCACAGATTACTGCAGAGTACCCAGCAAATAAGACCTTAATACATATATATGGTCCAACAGTCTGGTCAACATGAATACTACATGTCTACAGAAATACAGCAAAAATAGCAATACTATGTTCAAAATATTATTATATTTCAATTGTAAGAACTGCTACATTTCCGGAGAAGCAGTGGACAACTGGCAGAGGATCTGCATCTCATTACTGCATCATGTTCTGCAGGTATCATTTTGAAATGCTATGGGAAAAATTAGATTTTCAAACATCTGTCTTCCATTTGTGATATGAACACTCAAGGACATTCAAGAACAAACCCGTTTCCCAATACTGCTATTATATATAACTCTGTTCCAAAATCTTCACTGATGATGAACATCTTGACTCTGAGCCCATTGTCACGCTTTCTATACCTATAGTCTCCTTTTATTTGGCTGATCTAGTTTTCCCTCACGGTATCCAATTCAAATGAGTAGTTCTGTACCTGTCAAAACTCCTGTAAAGATGGTTTTCTCTGCTGGAGGGACTTGTAAAACAAGGGAGACAAGTGTTACATTTTGTCTCAGCACTACACTTTTCTCAGAAAGGTCTAATTAACCAGAGCAGGAACCATTCACAGACTTGGCTTGGGGTTCTGCTACATTTTTCTCCAGCAGGTGTTACTAATTTCATTTTAAAAGCCATTTAATAGACCTTGAGGAGTGGAATAAGAGCGTCTTAGGGTGCATTTACACCAAATCCTTACAAATTGTCTCCCACAGCAATCAGTAGGGATCCTAACTAGGTTAGACCGTGGTTCTTCAGTGATAAGGATGGCATTGTTTTATTTGACTGATGTGTATGTAGTATATGGAGCTAGGTTTCTCAACCTCTATTCACTATTGTCACACAATGGATAACAAAATTATGTTCAAGCGCTTTGTAACTTCAGGCAAAACAAAGGCCCTCATAGACATTAGAGAGAACCTGTCACCACAAAATACAGAGCACTCTGCAGGGGGCATGTTATAGATCAGGAGCTGGGCAGATTGATAGATATTTTTGTGGGAAAATATTCAGTAAAACCTGTGATTTACTTTTATATCTCTGCTTTTTCTAACTTAAAGGGGTTATCCCATCATAATGATCACTGTTAAATCTGTTAATGATTTGACAGTGATCATTTTTGTAAATATACTTTATTAACAAATTCCCACTGATTAGGAGAAAATTCATCCCCACTTACCTTATTGTTGTGACTCGGTCTCCCCTGGTTACGACCACCGCTCTTCCGCAAAATCCCGATGGTCGCGCTTGCCCAGAAGACTTCTTCTTTTCTCCCGGCCGGGCCACTCGCTGTCCTGAACGCGCACGCTGCCGCGCATGCGCGACGGTGACTTCTTCCCGGCCAGAATAGTACAGAGATGCGAACGCGCACGCCGGCTCTGTACTATACTGGCCAGAAACAAGTCCCATTGCGCATGCGCGGCAGCGTGCGCGTTCAGTCCAGCGCGCGGCCCGGCCGGGAGAAGACTTCAATCAAGATGAAGCCCGCCCCCAGCCAGAATCCAGGAAGTGAACGCGTGGTGGCAGCAGGTAAGTATAAAAACGCAAAGTGGGATAACCCCTTTAAGACCTCCCCCGTGAACAGCTCTCAGGAGGGTTTATTAGTAATTATTTGCATTCTGTGTATAAACCTTATTCACTTGTCAGTATTTAGCATCAGTGATTGTGAGACAAAACCAAATTCTGGTCAAAAGCACAGAACAGGAGCAAATTGTACTTAATCTCTATGTAGGTTTCTCTCCTGATTTTGGCTCACAATCACTGAATGCAAAACAGTAACTATAACACTAACCGTGCCTAAGGGCTGTATTACACTGGCCGTGGGTCGGCCAGATCATCGCTAACAAGAGTTCATAGGAACACTCATTAGCGATGATCTGCCTGTGTAAAGGTGCCGCCAATTACCCGTTCATCAGGTAATCGCTTCTTTTATGCGGTTACAAAAATGATTGTTTGCCCGCACCAGATCGTGCTGTCTAATCACGCTCTGCTGCTGGCAAATAATGATTCTGTATGGGGACGAGCGATGGCATTCGCGATTGTTCCTCCCCATACTGTGAAGATCCATGCATTGCAGGCAAGCAGGCGATTGTCAACGATCGGCATCTAAATCTACAAGTCTAATACACCCCTAAGTGTAGCTGATAGTCTAGACACTCATAACACCTTCCTTGTGTACCGAGAGTTGTTCACAGGGGAGGTCTTAAAGGGGTTTTCCAGGAGCTTTACACTGATGACCTATTCACTGGACAGGTGATCATTATCTGATCGGAGGGGGTCCGACACCTGGGACCCCCACGATCAGCTGTTTGAGAAGGCAGGAGCGTTCGCATTAGCGCCATGGCCTTCTCTCAACTTTCTCTAGGCATGTGAAGTCACATTCATTGGTCACATGGCCTAGGCGCAGCTCAGCCCCGTTCACTTCATATCAAGCACAGCTGCTATACAATGTATGGTGCTGTACTTGGTTTGCAGAGAGAAGGCCGCAGCAGTACTGTGAGATCCAGTGCCTTCGCAAACAGATGATGACCTATCCAGAGGATACACCAGGAAAACACCTTTAAGTTAGAAAAAGCGGAGATATAAATGTATAAATCACAAGTTTTCTGAATCTTTTCCCAGAAATATCAATCTGCTCAGCTACTGACATTTTGTGCTGATAGGTCCTCTATAATATATTGTCAGCAGAACCTGAAGTTTGTGGTGACAAGGATCTGCTGCGTTTTTTGTACACAGCGTGTGGACAGGAATACTGTACAATGCTGCAAAAATAGAACATGTCCTATTCTTCTCCGTTTTGCGTACAAAAATAGGCATTTCTAACAAAGGGCAGGATGTACTGATCCCCGAAATTCGTAACGCACATTGACCAGTATCCATGTTCTGCGGACTTGCAATCTGTAGACCACAAAAAGGATACGGTTGTGTCAATGTGCCCTAAAGTGGGTTTTTACTTCTTCGCCCTAACCGGCTATATACACAAATGTCTTCCGAACGTATTACTTGTGGGTGTCGTAGCCAGAGTGTGGGCTCAACCAACCGAAACTCACAGCATCATAAATTGCAGAGTAAGACAATGTCTAATACGCCCGGAATACGTTTGTTTGAATAGCCCCTCTTTTTCATCAGGTGCATCTTAAACCGACCCAAACTCACAGCATCATAACTTCCACACACAACTAAGAAGCTGTATATTACGCCTAGAATACATATGTTTTAAAGATTAGTGAACTAGTCGAGATTTGTTTCAGGTCTGGTTCGTAAAAATTTTAAAAAAGTTCGGTTCGGACCCAAATCGATTTGGGCTGAACCGAAGATGCTCCAATTGCCCTGAAAGTTGGTATACAACCCCCTTTAGCCTCCTAGGACTCACCAGTCAGCCCATAGTCTAGTGTAAATGCTGCAGTCAGTCAGTCCATGGTCTAGTGTATACGCTTTCTGTATTTCCAAATTTTAGAATTATGATTTTTAAATTAAAAATTATTTGTATATTTAATGTATTTTATTTAGCAAACAAGGGTTTTTAGGCTGGAGACAGAAGAGATTAACCTGGAGGCGGTAGCACTACATGGCAGAGCTTTGTGGGGCAAAGGGGTGCAAGGAGTAGACAATACTAGCAGGATTCTCTGGGGGAAATAGGAATGGGGGAACGGAAAGTGGCACAGTCAACAGAGGCAATGCAGCGGAGTGACACTACTTTTCAGGGGCTCTTTGGGTTAAGTGGAGATGTGATGTGGAAATACAGTGTCAGAGGGATAGTGGGGACACAAAGGGTCCAATCTCTCGGGGAGGGGATAAAAGTAACAGAAAGGGGCATCAGTGGAGACACAGTCAGAGGAAGGTGCAAAGGAACGTCACTCCTAGGGGTAAGGGGGAGACACTTGGTCAGAGCTGTTCTTAACCACATGGGATGCAGACACAATGGACAGGAGCGGACCTCATTGACTTTTATGGGAGAGTTTTCTAGGCACGCTCTGTGACCTGTGCAGAGCTCAGGGGGAGTAGATAAGTAGATAAGCTTTGACAATCACCTATTGTGAATGGTGGATCCAGTGTTATCTATATAGAGGCAACATCTGTCATGCTAATCCTGCTCATAATGATAAGCAGATAACTGCAATAAAGTGATCAAGAAGTGGGGCCTTTTATCAGGCTTAGTGGCCTGTGTGAAAACTGCATAATTTTTTATATTTTTTTTTATTAGATATTGACATGGAAAATTTAAAATAACATCACCCAAAAGTCTTTAAAAGTATGTTTAACATAAAATAATGATTTAAACAGTAGGTGATTTTCTGGTGACAGATTCCCTTTAAACGTTTGTGTTCCAAAATAGCTCGAGTGTGGTTTTGCCCTCCCCGAAGGCTGAGAGTAGTATACATTTGCAAGCTGGTCCAAAAATGTGATTAGATTACATTACACGCTAACTAGCCCACAATGACTTTATGTCATTGCTAGCAAAGCTAAGTGGTTATTTTTAGTAGAAGGCAGGCTGTCAGATTCCGGCAATCGTCAGCAAAGGTTTCCCCTACAAAGGAGGATTCTGTTTACAACCAGTAATTGACAAATGTAATAAATTCAATGGAAAGAATGGAAATGGAAAAGCACATTCCAAACGCATACCAATTATTTGGGCTTCATAATAGGGAAGCATTTATTAGTCTGTTTCAGATGTGGATTTTGGAATAAAAACTGCAGCTAATATTTATCTAATTAAAAGGGTTGTCTAGCAGATACAAATTTACAAATCCAGGAGGATGCAGAAGATGAATTTACCTGGGAAAGTTACTAATGGCTGCATATTAGGCAGATGTTGTTCCAGTGATTTGTTTTTACATTTTACATGTCTCTATCTATATATTAAAAACAATCATTAATTTGTGCAGTTTTCTCAAAAAAATATGCTAAAGAGGTTCTCTGAGAATAATGAGCTTTTAGTAAGTGCCTGCAGCCTGCTTCTCTAAGCAGAAGATACTCCCCTGCTCCCCACCGCTCCGCTACTCCGCGCTGCCTACGCTGTGTTCATGTTCCGGTCACTGTATTGTTCACGTCCCGTGCAGCATTGGCATGGTCACACGATGATTTCAGTGGTGAGATGGCCATAAGCAGCACATCACTGCTGAAGCCAGTTACTGGCTGCAGCAGAGCATGTGACCATGCCCATGCTGCGCATGATGTCAACACTGCAGAGACTTGAACATGGACATAGCGGAGGCAGCATAGAAGACCGGAGAGGTGGGGAGCAGGGAAGTAGGAATCTTCTGCTTAGAGAGACAGTGGGCTGCAGGCACTTGCTAAAAGCTCAATATTCCCAGAGAACTCCTTTACGATTTCCTGTCCTTTGAGAGCAGCTACATGGGCCACAGACACAATGGACAAGAGGAGACCCCATTGACTTCTATGGAAGAGTATTCCAGGCATGCTCTGTGACCTGTGCAGAAATCAGGAGAAGGGTTGCCAACCAGATGTTTTCTTTTTTCTGGACAATTTATCTCAAAATCAAACATTTTTTATGGACAAATTGGAAAACCATAAAGAATGGTAAAGATGATAAGTAATACATGTTTATAGCTCAATATACCGATAAGAACTCATTACCTGCATTCACTGTGAGCTGTAAAATTATGATAATCACCACCAAAATAATCTAGTCAAGTATCATCAGCTTCAAAAAAATCACGTCTATTTTATTCACGGACACAGGGAAAAAAAAGTCACCCATTTTACGGGCTGTCCAGAAACTTCGTCAGGAGGGAGCAGATAAGCTGTGATATCACTTATTAAGAATGGTGGATTCTGTATTAACTATACAGAGGTGTTAATTGCCATTGCAATTCTGCCTGTGATTATAACGAAATAGCTACTAAAATGTCACCTGCACAGAACAGGAAATCATGGCCTATTATCAGACTTAGTGGACAGTGTGTAAATTGCAGGATTCTATAATTAAAAAATATATATCAATAGTAACAATTAAAAAAAACTCAGCAAAAATCCTAAAAAATTTTTAACATAAAAACGTGATTTATCCCCTTCCCGACATCTGCTGTACATGTACGGCGCATCGGGAAGTGACTTCAAGACAGGTGGCGTACATATACAACTCGCTGATTGGGCTGGTGCAGAAACTGCACCTGCTCGATCAGTGGCAGGGGCCCGGCTGTTACTGACACATGTCATGCTCCTGTAGTAAGCACTAGCAGCTAGCAGGCAGGCCGGGCGGCCGTAACTCACTGAGGTCACGTGCCTGCTCCGCCTGCTTCATTCATAAAGTAGGCGGAGCCTGCCTGCCTGCTAGTGCTTACTGCAGGAGCGTGACGTGTACTGGTAAGTACGGTACACATGGGGAGCAGGGGGAGCGCATCATTACTCAGTTTAGATATGATGATTAACACTACGTATAATACAGTACATACTGTCCCCGCCTACTACAGCCCCTCCTCCCTCCTCACTAATACATCGCAGTCTGCAATGCTGCAGCATCGCAGACTGCGATGTAAATTGCCAGCATTCGCCCCATAAGACGGAAAAAAGGGGAAAAAAGTGCGTCTTATGGGGCAAAAAATACGGTAATCCTTTAGGTGTTCCACAAGAATTAATGGAAAATGGAGATGAAATTTCAGAATTTCACTTTTTTGGAAGATTTTACATTTTAAATCGATTTTTTACAGTAGCAAAGCAAGGGTTAAAAGCCAAATAAAACTCAATATTTATTACCCTTATTCTGCGGTTTATAGAAACACCCCACGTGTGATCGTAAACTGCTGTACGGGCACACGGCAGGGCGCAGTAGGAAAGGAACGCCATATGGTTTTTGGAAGGCAAATTTAGCTGAACTGGTTTTTAGATGCCATGTCCCATTTGAAGCCCCCCTGATGCACCCCTACAGTAGAAACTCAAAAAAGTGACCACATTTTGGAAACTACGGGATAAAGTGCCAGTTTTAGTGGTACTATTTTGGGGTACATATGATTTTTAATTGCTCTATATTACGTTTTTTGTGAGGCAAGGTAACCAAAAAATTGATGTTTTGGCATCGTTTTTATTTTTCATTTTTACAGCGTTTACCTGAGGGATTAGGTCATGTGACTTTTTATAGAGCAGATCGTGACGAACGTGGCAATACCTAATATGTCTCCTTTTTCTTATTTATTTAAGTTTTACACAATAATAGCATTTTTTAAACCAAAATAATGATATTTTAGTGTATCCATAGTCTGAGAGCCATAGCTTTTCTATGTTTTGACCGATTCTCTTAGGTATGGTCTCATTTTTTGCGGGATGAGGTGATGCTCTGATTGGTACTATTTTGGGGGGCATACGCCTTTTTTTTTTTTTTTTTACCGTGTTCATCTAAAGGGGGTTAGGTCATGTGATATTTTTATAGAGCTAATTGTTACGGACATGGCGATACCTAATATGTATATATTTTTTTAATGTATTTCACTTTAGCACAATAATAGCAGTTTTGAAACCCAAAAAATGATGTTTTAGTGTCTCCATGTTCTGGGAGCTATAGTTTTTTTTATTTTTTGGGCTAATGTCTTAGGTAGGGGCTCATTTTATTGGGATGAGGTGAAGGTTTTATTGATACCATTTTGTGGGACATACACCTGTTTGATCGCTTGGTGTTGCACTTTTTGTGATGTAAGGTGACAAAAATGGCTTTTTTTACACCGTTTATTTTTTTATGGTGTTTATCAGACAGGGTGGATCATGTGATATATTTATAGAGTCGGTCATTCGGACACGGCAATACCTAATATGTGTGGGTTTTGGTATTTTTTTCAGTTTTTTATTATAAAATAAGGGGAAAGGGGCCTTTTTTTTCTTTTTTACTTTATTAATTTTATTATTTTATTAAAAATAATTACTTTTTTTTCTTTACTTTATTTATGATGTTCACTTTTGGGGGTCTGATCCCATCTGCAATGCATTACAATACATCTGTATTGTAATGCATTGCCTGTTCGTGTACTACAGTTAGTAGTACACAAACAGGTTGCCTAGGAGACCCAGCCTGAGGCTGGATCTCCTCGGCACCCGTAGAAGGCAGTTCCCGATGCCGTGCAAGGCATTGGGCAGCCTCTGCACGGGATCGGGCAGCCTTGTGACGCATCGAGTCCCCACCACAGCAGCGCGGGGACTCGATGCGATCACTCACCTGACACAAACCCCTTCTATAGGGGAGGGGTTAATCCGCCGGCTTTTACAGCGATGCCGGCAGATACAGTAGGGGCCCAGCTACCACGGACTGCCGGGTTCCTGCAGTGATCGCGCACCGCTCCGGTGCCCGCACAATCACTATGACGTACTATTACATCAAATTGCAGGAACGCAGTGGTTCCCATGACGTAGTAGTACGTCATAGGTCGGGAAGGGGTTAAAATAAGCCTTGAGACATGATTTGGATATTAAATAAGCCAGCACCTCATCTGCAGACAGCTGTTTTGGGGTGATTGCCCCTAATCAGTGCAGAGCAGAGAATACTGGCTTAACTGGGTGAGAGGCCTGTGTCCACTTCAGGGGTAACTAACTCTCCTTAGGGAGAGAGCACCATAATCAGTATGAGGAGACATATAGGCCATACATGCTCTGATATTAAAACTGGCATGTCAGGAGTGGTGAAAGTTCCTCTTTAAATGTAAAGTCAATGGCTTGTGGAAGGTTTTGCTTGATTTTGTTATTTAAGCCGTTGAGATTTCTTTCTGACCTTATAGCAAGAAAACCTAATTTACAGTCATATTCACATGAATATACCTCAACTGGCAATTTTTCATCTACCATTACATTCTGTGTAAGAAATGTATCTCTTAAACCCATGCAACAAGATTTCATGGCAGCAGGTAGTTAGCTAGAGTGATGATCATGCTGATAAGCAATTATTTGAACCCAGCTGATATAAATGGGGAAGCGCAGTTGTGCCATTAATCATCCGAAATTAAGACACAAGTTGCTTTTTTTGAAAATTGCCATCGTATATTACCTTGCTTACTATAATGAGCAGCCTGCGATATCTAGTAAATGCTTCTTACAAATTTTACTCCAACTTAGGCTACTTTCACACTAGCGTTTTTGCTGGATCCGGCAGGGTTCAGCAAAAACGCTTCCGTTACTGATAATACAACCGTCTGCATCCGTTATGAAAGGATCCAGCTGTATTATCTTTAACATTGCCAAGACGGATCCGACATGAACTCAATTGAAAGTCAATGGGGGACGGATTCGTTTGCTATTGTGTCAGATTGTGTAAGGGGATCCGTCCCCATTGACTTGCATTGGGGGTCATAACGGATACGTTTTGCTCCGCATACCAGGACAGCTTGCTGCGGTTTGCTCTCCGGTCTGGGAACTGAATGTATTTTGGAGCACTCCGTTCTGTTCAGTTACGTTTTGCCCCATTGACAATGAATAGGGACAAAACGGAAGCGTTTTTCTCTGGTATTGAGACCCTATGACAGATCTCAATACCGGAAAATATTAACACTAGTGTGAAAGTAGCCTTACAGTTAAAACTTGACTTGAGTGTGGCCCAGACATGGGCTCGTGACTAGCATCCACTGACTGATTTGAAATAGTTAGCCCACGTTCACATCACGTTTATTTTTTTATTTTTTTCAATTTTTCTGAATCTTTTATTTTTAGCATCTGTTGTGCTCCTTTTGCATCCATTTTTGTCAGTTTCGTCAGAGATCCATTATTTTAGAGGGGAGAAAAAGTCCTGCGTGGAGAACTATTTACAAACTGAAACAAATGGAGCACAAAGGATACTGAAAATAATAGAATAGTTTTTGGTGATGTGGCCTTAAATCCTGAGACAGAGCTTACCTACTGCATTTAAGGCTCATGCACACGAATGCATTTTCTCTCCATGTAATTTCAGGTTTTTTTTGCATATGTGGAACTATTCATTTCAATGGGACCGCAAAAAAACAGAAGTTACTCTCTGTGCATTCCGTTTCCGTATGTCCATTCCGCAAAAAAATAGAAAATGTCCTATTATTGTCCGCATTACGGACAATAATAGGACTGTTCTATAAGTTCTGTTCATGCACACGACCGTATGTACTTTGCGGTCCGCAAAAAAAACTAAACAGATGACATCTGGATCGTTCCAGTTTTTTTTTTTGCAGATCCATTGTAACAATGCCTATTCTTGTCCGCAATATGGACAATAGGACATGTTCTATTTTTTTTTCTTCATGCGGACATACGGAAACAGAATGCACATGGAGTATTTTCCGTTTTTTAGCGGACTAGTTGAAGTGAATGGTTCCGCATACGGACCTGTAAAAAGAAAACTGAAAAATACGTTCATGTGCATGAGGCCTTAGGGACCAGCTGTTCCGTTCTGCAGAATACGGAATGCACACCGTCATCCATATCTTTTTCGGATGCGTGTTTTGCAGACCGCAAAATACATACGGTCGTGTGCATGAGCCCTAAGTGTGCCAAGTGTTAAAAACACACATTAATTTTGTCTCACTTTTTTACCAGTAAAAAAATCGACAAAAGAAGCACATGCATTTTTTTAGGGTACCTGCATTTTTTTGCAGCTTTTTTTTTAATGCGTTTTTCAAACAGTGGCCTTACCCACTAGTATTTTCTTAATGGTGTTTTTCCTCTTTATAGATGGTGAGGTAAAAACGCATAAAAAAAAGCCAAGAGCTACAGTAATATGCGTTTTGGAAAAGAAGGCAGAAAGGCAAAAAATACAAAAAAAAAAATCTGTACCCTGCGTTGCATATGCACCATAGACCTTCTGCTAACATGGGGGGAGGGGGGGGAGAGTACCAAAATAGGTGCACAAAAAGGCCACTAAAAACACAAAAGTGCAGAAAAATACCAGCAATAACCTACAGTACAGACCAAATGTTTGGACACACCTTCTCATTCAAAGAGTTTTCTTTATTTTCATGACTATGAAGGCATCAAAACTATGAATTAACACATGTGGAATTATATACATAACAAACAAGTGTGAAACAACTGAAAATGTCATATTCTAGGTTCTTCAAAGTAGCCACCTTTTGCTTTGATTACTGCTTTGCACACTCTTGGCATTCTATTGATGAGCTTCAAGAGGTAGTCCCCTGAAATGGTCTTCCAACAGTCTTGAAGGAGTTCCCAGAGATGCTTAGCATTTGTTGGCCCTTTTGCCTTCACTCTGCGGTCCAGCTCACCCCAAACCATCTCAATTGGGTTCAGGTCAGGTGACTGTGGGGGCCAGGTCATCTGGCGCAGCACCCCATCACTCTCCTTCATGGTCAAATAGCCCTTACTTTCAAAGTTTTCCCAATTTTTCGGCTGACTGACTGACCATCATTTCTTAAAGTATTGATGGCTACTCGTTTTTCTTTACTTAGCTGCTTTTTTCTTGCCATAATACAAATTCTAACAGTCTATTCAGTAGGACTATCAGTTGTGTATCCACCTGACTTCTCCTCAACGCAACTGATGGTCCCAACCCCATTTATAAGGCAAGAAATCCCACTTATTAAATCTGACAGGGCACACCTGTGAAGTGAAAACCATTTCAGGGGACTACCTCTTGAAGCTCATCAAGAGAATGCCAAGAGTGTGCAAAGCAGTAATCAAAGCAAAAGGTGGCTACTTTGAAGAACCTAGAATATGACATACACTGCTCAAAAAAATAAAGGGAACACTTAAACAACACAATGTAACTCCAAGTCAATCACACTTCTGTGAAATCAAACTGTCCACTTAGGAAGCAACACTGAGTGACAATCAATTTCACATGCTGTTGTGCAAATGGGATAGACAACAGGTGGAAATTATAGGCAATTAGCAAGACACCCCCAATAAAGGAATGGTTCTGCAGGTGGTGACAACAGACCACTTCTCAGTTCCTATGCTTCCTGGCTGATGTTTTGGTCACTTTTGAATGCTGGCGGTGCTTTCACTCTAGTGGTAGCATGAGACGGAGTCTACAACCCACACAAGTGGCTCAGGTAGTGCAGCTTATCCAGGATGGCACATCAATGCGAGCTGTGGCAAGAAGGTTTGCTGTGTCTGTCAGCGTAGTGTCCAGAGCATGGAGGCGCTACCAGGAGACAGGCCAGTACATCAGGAGACGTGGAGGAGGCCGTAGGAGGGCAACAATCCAGCAGCAGGACCGCTACCTCCGCTTTTGTGCAAGGAGGAACAGGAGGAGCACTGCCAGAGCCCTGCAAAATGACCTCCAGCAGGCCACAAATGTGCATGTGTCTGCTCAAACGGTCAGAAACAGACTCCATGAGGGTGATATGAGAGCCCGACATCCACAGGTGGGGGTTGTGCTTACAGCCCAACACCGTGCAGGACGTTTGGCATTTGCCAGAGAACACCAAGATTGGCAAATTCGCCACTGGCGCCCTGTGCTCTTCACAGATGAAAGCAGGTTCACACTGAGCACATGTGACAGACGTGACAGAGTCTGGAGACGCCGTGGAGAACGTTCTGCTGCCTGCAACATCCTCCAGCATGACCGGTTTGGCATTGGGTCAGTAATGGTGTGGGGTGGCATTTCTTTGGAGGGCCGCACAGCCCTCCATGTGCTCGCCAGAGGTAGCCTGACTGCCATTAGGTACCGAGATGAGATCCTCAGACCCCTTGTGAGACCATATGCTGGTGCGGTTGGCCCTAGGTTCCTCCTAATGCAAGACAATGCTAGACCTCATGTGGCTGGAGTGTGTCAGCAGTTTCTGCAAGACGAAGGCATTGATGCTATGGACTGGCCCGCCCGTTCCCCAGACCTGAATCCAATTGAGCACATCTGGGACATCACGTCTCGCTCTATCCACCAACGTCACGTTGCACCACAGACTGTCCAGGAGTTGGCAGATGCTTTAGTCCAGGTCTGGGAGGAGATCCCTCAGGAGACCGTCCGCCACCTCATCAGGAGCATGCACAGGCGTTGTAGGGAGGTCATACAGGCACGTGGAGGCCACACACACTACTGAACCTTATTTTGACTTGTTTTAAGGACATTACATCAAAGTTGGATCAGCCTGTAGTGTGTTTTTCCACTTTAATTTTGAGTGTGACTCCAAATCCAGACCTCCATGGGTTGAAAAATTAGATTTTCATTTATTTATTTTTGTGTGATTTTGTTGTCAGCACATTCAACTATGTAAAGAACTAAGTATTTCAGAAGAATATTTAATTAACTCAGATCTATGATGTGTTATTTTCGTGTTCCCTTTATTTTTTTGAGCAGTGTATTTTCAGTTGTTTCACACTTGTTTGTTATGTATATAATTCCACATGTGTTAATTCATAGTTTTGATGCCTTCAGTGTGAATCTACAATTTTCATAGTCATGAAAATAAAGAAAACTCTTTGAATGAGAAGGTGTGTCCAAACTTTTGGTCTGTACTGTATGTGTGAATGTACCCTTAGGCTGGGTTCACACTTGAGCGTTTTACAGCGCGTTCAAACGCGCTGTAAAATGCTCAACACATGAAAACCAATGCTTCCCTATGGCCCTGGTTCTCGCTTGAGCGTTTTACAGCGCGTTTGAACGCGCTGAAAAACGCCCTACGCTCAAAAAAGTTCTTGAGCTTCTTTGGGGCGTTTTGTCGCGCGTTTGCGGCCATAGGATTGCATAGGAACGCGCAAATATGTTCTTTTGCGCGTTTGTGACCAGAAAAACGCGCATACGAACGCGCGTTTGCCACATAGCAACAGGCAATAAAAGGCCACACCCTAGTGAGAGGCAAATGTCTAGCCTGACCAAGATGCTGTCAATTACTGCTGTCAATCACACAAACGCGCGTAATACGCGCGTTGACTATAGACAAAAAAGCGCACAAAAACGCGCATAAAACGCGCGACAAAAACGCGCATATCAAATACGCTCAAGTGTGAACCCAGCCTAAGGCCTCCTGTACACGACCGTATGGCTTTTTCAGTGTTTTGCGGTCCGTTTTTCACGGATCCGTTGTTCCGTTTTTTGTTTCCGTTGTGTCTCCGTTTCTGTTCCGTTTTTCCGTATGGCATATACAGTATACAGTAATTACATAGATAAAATTGGGCTGGGCATAACATTTTCAATAGATGGTTCCGCAAAAAACGGAACGGAAACGGAAGACATACGGATGCATTTCTGTATGTGTTCCGTTTTTTTGCGGACCCATTGACTTGAATGGAGCCACGGAACGTGATTTGCGGGCAATAATAGGACATGTTCTATCTTTAAAGGGAACGGAAAAACGGAAATACGGAAACGGAATGCATACGGAGTACATTCCGTTTTTTTTTGCGGAACCATTGAAATGAATGGTTCCGTATACGGACCGTATACGGAACGCAAAAAACGGCCAGTAAAGGGGGGGGGGGGAAACGGTCGTGTGGAGGGGGCCTAATGCTGTGTAGTTCAACCCTGTGCCACCAAACAGCTCTGACCCATCGAGACATGGACTCCAAAAGACCTCTGAAAATGTTCTGTGATATCCAGGACCAAGACATTAGTTGCAGATCCTTTAAAGTGTAACTGTTTATTTAGTTTTTTTAATTTAATCTGTAGGAAAGCTGTTTTTAAGTACTTTTTGTAATGTATTTTATTAGGGGATTTTATTGATGCTTATTGAAAAGCGGGCTCGTTAGTTTTCTCTTACCAGTGCTCTTAATCTGCGCTGCTAAGGAAAACCTGTATTCAGCATGTACTGTACACATTGAATATGGATGTTTCTTAGTAGCATTAAGGGTCCATTCACACGTCCGTAAGCCGTCCGTGCCCATACTGCGGACCGCAAGCATAGGACAGAGTAGAGGCATGGATCGGAAAGGCCACGGAAGCTCTTCCGTGGGCTTTTGGGTCAGTGCATCTGCAGTGCAAAAGATAGGACTTCCTATATTTTGCAGTATATTGAGCTATAACGGACGCCAGCTTATGGCAAAAGTTATAGTAAATCCAGCAGACCATCATAGGTTTTTGCCCGTCCTACCCCTTTCCTTGAAACTTTAGAAAAGTGGCGATAAGCTGAAACGGCAGGTCTGCAATATATGGGCACCATCTGTGTGAATTAGCATGATTAATTAGACCAGGCGACCACCTTCCATTGCAAAATGGATCAGTTATAAAGCATGCCCACTACAGGTGCTTTCACTGGTGGACATTGTGCAAGCTTGTTCGGCTCGGCTATTTCCGTCGGCCCCATAGAAATGAATGGGAGCGAGGCCGCTCATGCGCGGTGCGCTCCCATTCACTTCAATGGGAGAGGCGGGGAGCTGCGCCTGGTGGTGGACGGATCCTGGGAAACCCGGGGTCCTCCAGCCACAACTCTCCCCGGCTCCGTTGTCGTTGTAGGTGCGGGCCCCAGAGGTGGGACCCGCACCTATCAGACAATGGGGGCATATCCTAGCGATATGCCCCCATTGTCTAAGATGGGAAAACCCCTTTAATGAGCCTTGGGTGCCCATGACCCTGTTGCTCCTTCACCAATTGACCTTCCTTGGACCACTTGTGGTAATGTTATCCGCTACATACCGAGAACACCTTCTCAGGATAGGTTGTTAAAGGGAACCTGTCACCGGGATTTTGTGTATAGAGCTGAGGACATGGGTTGCTAGATAGCCGCTAGCACATCCGCAATACCCAGTCCCCATAGCTCTGTGTGCTTTTATTGTGTAAAAAAAACGATTTGATACATATGCAAATTATTGCATATGTATCAAATAGGTTTTTTTTACACAATAAAAGCACACAGAGCTATGGGGACTGGGTATTGCGGATGTGCTAGCGGCCATCTAGCAACCCATGTCCTCAGCTCTATACCCAAAATCCTGGTGACAGGTTCCCTTTAATATCTGATCAGTGAAGGTTCAACTCCCAGCACCCTCGACTATGAGCTGCTGGATGGGGCCACAGTCTTGGGTGAGTGTTAACGCTGTTTCTAGAGATGAGCGAATTTCATATTTTGAAATTCGTTCACGCTTCGTTTACTAGTAAAAGGTGAATTGCGTTATGGATTCCGTTACCACGGACCATAACACAATTCTATGACGGAATGCATTTAGAGGCATTCTGTTATTCATTCCGTCATAATAGAAGTCTATGGGCTGCAAAATGGATCTGTCCCATTTCCGTTATGCAGGAGAGGTCTCCCCTGTCACATGTAATACCATTAGAGGTCCTGCGCTTGGGGCTTTTCACCTCTTTTTGGTCAGACCATGTTTTCAGGTACGTCCCTTGTATAATGTGTCTATGGTTACACCGTTATGCTCCATTGTCTATATTAGTCCTATGTTACATACTGAGGTTGGACGTTGGTTATTTCTCCTCCACTTGGTATGTATTTTTTTACATAGTTATATTGGGTTATATATACTGTGTCCCTCATATCAAATGGTGATTACAGTTTGTTTTGCAGCAATAGCTTTACAGCCCAATCCCTTATAGGGGTGGGTGGTGCATATTATTACCCCTTGTGTTTATATTTTTCTGTTTAGATAATTTATGAGCATTTTCTGTGAGGCACAGTGTGTAGCCTTGTATCCGGAGACTGTTATCACAGTTCTGCGAAGAAACATGGCTGTCCTATGAGGTTTTGCCCTTCGCTTCTCTGTATGTCTTTTTCCATCTTGCCCTCCTTCTCCATATTTTATATATATTATTGAAATAAAGTTGGTATAATTTTTCGATTACTGGCCCCACAGTTTTTTTTTTCTATCACATGTAATACCAAGCAGTTGTTATATATTGTACTCTAAGCACCCTGGTCCCTTCAAACAGCTGATCATCATGGCTACCGGGAGTGGGATATAAACTGAACTAATACTGATAACTAATCATGAGGATAAGTCATCAATATTTAATAAGACCTGCACAACCCTTTCAACTGAAAGCAAATATTAAGGAACAGTGAAAGTAAATGTGTTTGATTCAAATTTCCAGCCATCTCCACTTTTGAACATGGTTGGCTTCTGACACATCAAAAGTCTCTTCAGAGTCATTCTGAGCTGAACTCACAAAGGGGAACTGTAAATCATTAGGCGATATTGATTTTTCAGTCAAGGAAAGAACACTTTTCATAAATGAAAAAATGGTTGAATGGTAATGGCTGTTGCATGAGGAGATAGAAAATTAATGACACTTGCCTTTTCACTTTTTAAGGGTGTACTATGTGCAGCCGCAGCCGGGAATTGTTCTAATGCGTTCTGATGGTCTTCTCCAGGCTGTTGCCCTGACTGTGTTCCACCTGTCCCTTTCTGGTCTTTCTCTTGGTCTTGTTTGGACGCAGAATCAGAACCCGGTTCTAAAGTCATGTTGTTTTATTTTCTGAGGAAAGAAACATAATCGAGTAAACACTTTGCAAGAAACACAAAGACCTGGGGGGGGGAAAAAACACAATGAGGCAGATTCAGCTTAGGGTGGGTTCACACTAGCGTTAGGGATTCCGTTATGGGTTTCCGTTATAACGGAAAATAACGGAATCCATAAGACGGAAGGACGGATCCGTTCTTCTGCCCATAGACTTGTATTATGACGGAATGCAAAACGGAAGCCTTTAAAGGGCATTCCGTTTGCTTTCCGTTCTAATAGAAGTCTATGGGAATCAAAATGGATCCGCCTAGGTCCCGTTATGCAAGACGGAAAACAAAGTCCTTTCGACAGGACTTTGTTTTCCGTCTTGCATAACGGGACCCAGACTGATCAGTTATGCTTTCCCATAGATTTCTATTAGGTCGGAAAGCAAACAGAATGCCTTTTAAAGGCTTTTTTTTTGCATAATGTCTGGGCATTCCGTTATTTTCCGTTATAACCATGTTATAGCGGAAAGCCATAACGGAATCCCTAACGCTAGTGTGAACCCACCCTTACTAAAAAAAAAAAAGTGGGTATAAAAAGCAGTACTACAGAGAAACGGCTTTTAGAGCTCGTCATCAAACACTGTTCAGTTACCATGAAATCTGTTCTAAAATATATACGGTAGAGACTAGATTTTCAGCTGCTCTTATAAAAGTTTATGGAGAGGCGAGCGGGAAGAGGGAACAGCCGCAGAGAGAGAGGGACAGGCAAATACACACAAAGGCTTCTGCTTGTTCTCGTAAACCTGTTCCTTCCTCCTCCTCCCCACTCCACAGACATACAGTATATGGGCTGCAGCTGTAACCTGATCAGTCACTGAAGCAGATAATCCATCTCCGCTCTGACTCCGGTGTATAGATTTTATCTGTGAAATCAAAGTGCATGAAGGGTGCAGGAGACCATGGAGGAACGTAGTCTGATAAGTGGAGAAAGAAGCATTTTACTGTAATAAGATGCATTACCAAGTTACTTATCTTTGCCTGTAATACTGAATTATGGACATTTGTTTATAATAAGAAGCACGTCTT
This sequence comes from Bufo bufo, assembly GCF_905171765.1. Classification (NCBI taxonomy): domain Eukaryota; kingdom Metazoa; phylum Chordata; class Amphibia; order Anura; family Bufonidae; genus Bufo; species Bufo bufo. The sequence goes on from NC_053393.1 coordinate 167,949,808, forward strand.
AAGAAATCAAAATCAGCCATAACTTTAAAACCACGTCACGTAAAGTCAATAACCATGATTACGACAATGATACATGTAAAGGGGTGGACTTTGACACAGGCCAAATTGTGACCCAGACAACTGGGTCAGATCATCTGTAAAATGACAAGTCTTGTAGGATGTTTCTGGTTTCTAGTGATTAGTATCTACCAAAAGTGGTTCAAGAAAGGACATTGGATCAGGCTTATAGGTGCTCATTGATGGGCATGCGGAGGGGGGCTAACCTGCCTGTTCCAGTCCCACAGAAAAGCAACTAATGACATCTATTTCTATTATAGAAAGGTATCAGACCACAAAGTGCAATGCAGCCTGCTGCATCATATGGGGAGGCATAGCCAGAGACCGGTCAGATGCTGACCCATCCACCGGTCAGATTGAGCTTATAACAGGCAGATGGCCACCAGAAATGGACCGTGGAGCAATGGCAGAAGGTAGCCTGGTCTGATGAATAATCTTTTCTTCATGTGGGTGGATAGATGTGTGTGTGTGTGCTTTGCTTACCAGGGTTAGAAATGGCACCAAACTGCACTATGGGAACCAGGCAAGTTGCCAAGGCAATTTGATTATCTGAGTACTGCTTGGAAAACATGGCTCCTGAAATTCACGTGGTGCTACTTTGACATGTGCCACCTACTTAAACATTGATGTGGACCAAGTACACCCCTTCATGGTACCGGTTTTGCCAAATGGCAGTGGCTTCTTAAAGCACCTTCAGGTGTTGACCTGGCCCAAATATCAAAACGATCGATCATTTGTAGGATGTGATGGAAAGTCTGATCCATAGAGGCCACATGTCACGACTTACAGGGACTTCAAGGGAGTCTGTCAGCTCCAAAACACCCCCCAATCTAGAGTAAGTGGCGTATAGTATAAGTAACACAGAGTCCGGTTATGTAATTTTTGTCTTCATAATCACCTGCAATTTACTGCTGTGCTCCAGCAAACCAGCAGTGAGATGTATTGAGAGGACTCCTGAGCTCATGCACATTATGGAGAGGACTCAACGAGGAGTTCTCTCACTGCATTTTACTGCTGGTTTGTGGGAGCACAACGCTGAAATGTAAGTATAAAGATAAAAAAAAAAATACATAACCAGACTCAGTGTTACTTATACTATATACCTCTTACTCTAGTTTGGGGGAGTGTTTTAGAGATGACTGGTTCCCTTGAAGCATCTTAAAGGGGTTGTCCAGGTTCAGAGCTGAACCCGGACATATCCCCGTTTTCACCCAGGCATTCCCTCTACCATGAGCATCGGAGCATTTCATGCTCCGATGCTCTCCTTTGCCCTGCGCTGAATCGGCTGTATGGTCACACAACAGGGCTCTAAAGGAAAGGACCACCGTGTGCATTTCAGACCTAGTTTGCCCTGCTCTTTATGGGGAAAGCTAGGCGGAGGGTACCGCCTAGCAGTGCGAAAATATAAATAAGCAAGCCCTTGCCCTGCTCAATCCGGCGCAGGTCAAGGGGGAGCATAAAAATGCTCTGATGCTCATGTCAGAGGGACAGGAGGTGTGAAAATAAGACAACCCCCGGACAACCCCTTTAATGTTTTAGAGCCAGGTACCACAGATCATCTTCAGAGGTTGTGTCCTTGCCTCAATGTGTCAGAGCACAGGAGGCCCCTACAGAAAATACGGCAGGTGTTCTAATCTTAAGGCTGATCTGAGCATTTATTTGTCAAACGGTACAAACGGTGCATTGTGATATTTGCATGATTAAATGACCTATTTTTAGTACTCTGCAGCTTACAGTGGCAGAAGTAATTATGCAGCAGGTTTCATTTGGAGAACCTGAATATTTGCATATATTTATTTCATAAGGGAAAATGATTTGATAGTCCTTTTGAGCAGAAAAAAAGTCAGAATTGTTATATAAATCCACATTTTGGGGTTATGAAAAGAAGGAAGAGAATATTATCATACCAAAAAGGTATAATGACAGGAAAGGATATCTGCAACTGATTGTAACCATGGTAGTATCCCCAAATGGACTTATAATCAGGCAATCAGTGTTGATACAAAAACTCTCTTTGAAGATTCTCCTAGAGCTTGTGCTGCTTCTCGCTGCCAGAAGCATTTTTGTAGCAACATCTTCTGAACATTCATTTCAGATTCTGGGATAAAAACTAGCAGAAGCACACAAACATATTTAGTTCAGTTCCGGAGCAAGCCTCGGCTACGTCCATTAGGACTTCAGAATCTTCTTGATGTAAAATCACCCGCATTATAAAACAAAAGCCTCCAGCATCAGGAGACAGATAAATAACCTTTCACAGACGTACTGAAGGCTGGGATACGCATTATGGCGTCTTTGATTTCCCATTTCATTGTTTCCAATTTTCTAAAACTGTATTCTAAGGGCTGTATTACTCCAACAGATTATCTGACCAATATCTGTCCAATCAGACCAATGGTTGTGTGTAATAGGCCATCTGACCAATGACTGTTCAGAAAATCTGTCAGATAACCTACCGTTGTAATACAGCCCAAACACAATTCATTTACGCAATAGTTTGTCCTATGGCTTTATTGTCAAATAATGTCGTCATACACTGACCAAAATAGAATGTAAATTCAATATAGTGTAAAATATAATGGAATACATTGTAAATGACACTAAACATGGATGGAAATAATATAAATATATTTGACTCCCTCCTGATTATTTCTGCATATAAGTAAAAAAAAGATGAAACTTTACCTAAACTATTATGGTTCTTAAAGAGGCTCTGTCACCAGGATCAACCCAACATAATGCCTGGTAGGACTCATCATGCTGATTGAAACAATACCTTTCTTTTGTCTGTATGTTAAACAGCTGCAGAGAAACCAGAGGTTTTATTCATATACAAATGAGCAATTGGAGCACCAAGAGGCGGGGCTAAATCATCTGAGCACTGCTATGTTAACACCCACTGTGCTCTGCACACTCCCCCTCCCCATGATTGACAGGGCTAGACATCAGGCTGAGGGCAGAGCGTGCAGAGCACAAGGGGTGTTACATAGCAGTGCTCAGACCATTCAGCCCCGCCTCTTGGTGCTCAAATTGCTCATTTGCATATGAATACAAACACAGATTTCTCTGTAGCTGTTTAACATACAGACAAAAGAAAGGTATTGTTTAAATCAGCATGATGAGCCCTACCAGGCATTATGTATGGTTTAATAGGGTTGATCCTGGTGACAGAGCCTTTCTAAACGTCTAACAGACATCTATAGGATTCCACCATACATGAATGCCCTCCTCTCCCCCTTTCTTCTGCCAGGCTCAAAGGCACAGTGAGTGATAAAGGGCTCCTGTTCTCCTGACAAATGTTTCCATACAGGCAGATCATTACATCATTATTATTTATATATCAATTTCATAACATAGTATGGTTGAAAAAAGTTACAAATCCATCAAGTTCAACCAAGGGATGGATGGGGATGTAAATTTTAGGAAAGGGGAGTAAGAACCTGACTTCCAACTATTAATGTTATTTATTTTAAGAATTTATCTAAGCCATTTTTAAAACTGTCCACTGTTCCTGCTGTGATAATGTCCTAAGGTTGACTATTCTACAGATTTACAGTTCTTACAGTAAAGAAGCCTACGGTGCCCAGAACTGAACTCCATATTCCAGATCAGGACGCACCAAAGCTTTGTAAAGTGGTAATATTACATCCCTGCCCTGTCCAAGTCTTGCTCTATACATGACAATATCCTGGTGGCCTTAGAAGCAGCTGCTTTACATTGTATGCTGTTATTTCATCTACGATCTACAGGTACACCCAACTCCTTCTCTACAACTGACTCTCCCAGTGTTACCCCCTAGGACATTACACTGACGAGCAAAAGGGTAACAGTGTGTTATTCGGTTGATTCCCAAGTGAAAGGTCACTGGTTTTAATCCAGGAACAGCCATGGAGAAGATTTCCCAAGAAAAGAGAAACAGCATCATCCAGCTCATCGATAGCGGTATCTCGGTCAAGAAAATTGCCAAACTGCATCATGTGAGTGCTGTGATAGTTTGAGAAATACAAATTAAAGTCTGTCCATCCATTCCAAAGCCATTTCATTTACCATGTCTTGTATTGAAAAACAGGAAAAAATATTCCTTGTGGGGTAAAATAGAAAAAAATAACCCATTCAGCCAAGGTTTTGGGGGTTTTGAAATCATGGCATTCACTGTAAACAAAAAAACTACATGACGTCCTTATTCTGTAGCTCAATACGATTATGACGATACTTGTATAGTTTATTTTTTTTGTTTAATTGCTTTAAAAAAAAATAGAAACCAAGATGACTTAAAAATGACGAATGGCGGGTTTTTATTTGTTTCCATTAGAGCACATGAAATGTTTATAAGTATTTTAATAGTTCAGAATTTTCGGATGCAGCGATACCTAATATGTTTATTTTTTTATTGTTTATACAGTACAGACCAAAAGTTTGGACACACCTTCTCATTCAAAGAGTTTTCTTTATTTTCATGACTATGAAAATTGTAGATTCACACTGAAGGCATCAAAACTATGAATTAACACATGTGGAATTATATACATAACAAACAAGTGTGAAACAACTGAAAATATGTCATATTCTAGGTTCTTCAAAGTAGCCACCTTTTGCTTTGATTACTGCTTTGCACACTCTTGGCATTCTCTTGATGAGCTTCAAGAGGTAGTCCCCTGAAATGTTTTTCACTTCACAGGTGTGCCCTGTCAGGTTTAATAACCTAGAATATGACATATTTTCAGTAGTTTCACACTTGTTTGTTATGTATATAATTCCACATGTGTTAATTCATACTAGTTTTGATGCCTTCATAGTCATGAAAATAAATAAAACTCTTTGAATGAGAAGGTGTGTCCAAACTTTTGGTCTGTACTGTATATTTATATAGGGCGGGGGTGATTTGAACTTTTAATATTTTGGAGTTCTTTTGTTAAACTTTTTATTTAATAACTAGAGGATTCTGACACTCTCACTGCTGAGCTGTGTCTCGTGCACAGCACAGCAGAGAGCTTACCATGACAGGCCTGGTAAGCTTTAGAAGCATCCAGGTTGCCATCGTAACCGATCAGAGCCCCGCGGTTTCACTGCGGGGGCTCCGATTGGAAGGCAGAGGGAGCCGCATCGCTCTGTTTGACCTCACAGATGCAGCGATTGATGCTAACCATCTGAGGTTAAATGACAGGGTTTGGCGTGAACGTCGTTCCAGTCATCGTGGCCAGATGTCTTCTGTATGATACAGCGAGCAACGGCTGTGTATGGAGCGGGCTCACCGGGCGGGCGCTCACCTGGATTTCCATAGGAATTCATAACCTAATAGGTTCCATTTTACATAATAATATGAAAATTATTACTTGTATAAATGCTTTGCTGCATACATTGGAGCAATTGTTTTGGCTTATTATGTACTAAATATATAAGATCTGAACACTTGATCAGAATGTATATAGATTAGGCTATTTTCACACTAGCGTTAATATTTCCCAGTATTGAGATCCGTCATAGGGTCTCAATACCGGAAAAAAACGCTTCCGTTTTGTCTTCATTCATTGTCAATAGGGACAAAACGTAACTGAACAGAATGCTCCAAAATGCCTTCCGTTCTGATAGCGGAGAGCAAACCGCAGCATGCTGCGGTTTGCTTCCGTGCTGGGATGCAGAGCATTGACTTTCAGTGGAGTTCATGACGTTCTTGGGTATGTTAAAGATAATACAACCGGATCCGATCAGAACGGATGCAGATTGTTGTATTAGTAAGGAATCAGTAAGGAAAGCGTTTTTGCTGGACCCTCCCGGATCCAGTAAAAACGCTAGTGTGAAAGTAGCCTCAAATGCTGTTTCTGAACATATCAAGGTAGGCCTCAGCCTCCTGGCTTGATATGCAAATAGTGAGCTTTCCTCAGGAAATGCTGTCAGGTGTAAATACGAAAATATAGGCTGTCTCGCACATCAGCTTTTCTATGTTATATTTTAACACATTCCTGATGTATTTTTTCCCAACAGATTATCTTCAACAGAACCTGACTTTTCCTCTCATCACTTCTCACAAATCTGTGTGAGCTGAGACGTTTACAAGGAGCTGAAATAATTCCCTTAAGCTTTCTGTGAAACAGGATTATCAAACACGGAAAACCTAACAGCATTCTAAAAACTCAAAATTTGAGAGTAAAAAGGTAAAATAATAATATTTTATGTTTCAGGAATAACATAACATAGTTTATAAGGCTAAAAAAAGACATCTGTCCATCCAGTTCAGCCTGTTATCCTACAAGTTCATCCAGAGCTAGAAGCAAATTTTCCTAATTTTAGAGTAAAAAAATTCCTTTGCGCCTCCAATCAGGCAATCAGAATAACTCCCCGGATTATTGACCCTTCTCCACAAAGTCAGTACACAGTGCTACCCAATGCTATTTTTAATGACAGACCCATTACTAACAAAGACCCTCAGCCTGTAGTGGAGCTTGCAATCTAACTTCACCAAGACACACAGAATAAAGTACGAGCATACACAATGCAGCACACATTATATACACTCATCCTGAAAAACAGAACTGCAGTTTGTTTTCGACATTATTATGGGAGGAACATTATTCAGCACCATGAACAAAGAACAGCTACAATGTCATTGTTCACTAGTGCTGAACTATTGGACGCAAACAGGACCTTAGAAAAAATAATATTTTAATATTTAAATCGATTTTCTGAGTGTTAGTAAAAACTTAAAGACTTACTAATATCAATTTGGAGAGATTTTGTAAAACAAGTGCAAGGGGAAAATGCAGCAGTTAGTGATAATGACTAATCAGATTCTAGAAAACTCATTTTTCACAGGCCCCTAGCAGAATAGAAACATAGAATGTGTCGGCAGATAAGAACCATTTGGCCCATCTAGTCTGCCCAATATACTAAATACTATGGATAGCCCCTGACCCTATCTTATATGAAGGATGGCCTTATGCCTATCCCATGCATGCTTAAACTCCTTCACTGTATTTGCAGCTACCACTTCTGCAGGAAGGCTATTCCATGCATCCACTACTCTCTCAGTAAAGTAATACTTCCTGATATTACTTTTAAACCTTTGCCCCTCTAATTTAAAACTGTGTCCTCTTGTAGCAGTTTTTCTTCTTTTAAATATTCTCTCCTCTTTTACCTTGTCGATTCCCTTTATGTATTTAGCAGTTTCTATCATATCCCCTCTGTCTCGTCTTTCTTCCAAGCTATACATATTAAGGTCCTTTAATCTTTCCTGGTAAGTTTTATCCTGCAATCCATGTACCAGTTTAGTAGCTCTTCTCTGAACTCTCTCCAAAATGAAGACAGAAATCTCATCAGCATCTGATCGGCGGGGGTACGACACCTAGACCCCCACTGCTCGCAGTGGTGCCGCGGCCTTCTCCCTGTTTTCCACGGGCCAATGATGTCACAACTATTTCACTGGCCTGGGCGCGGCTCAGCCCTATTGAAGTGAAATAGTTGTGACGTCATTGGCCTGCGGAAAGCAGGGAGAAAGCCGCGGCACCACTGCGAGTTCTGCTGCCTTCTCAAACAGCTGATCAGCGGGGGTCCCAGGTGTTGCACCCCCGCCAGAGGTCGCAATAACGCCTATACAAGCGTCCTAGACACCTATGCAGGCCATTTTACTCCCTGGAAAAAGATGCGTATTTTTACACATGGTCTTTTTCTAGTCAGGAGCGCTGTATAAGAAGCTGTCAGGTCCGGCACAAATGAAGCCCCGCTTCTCTCCCGAGAAGCCCCGGCCCTCACGGACATCTCTCTCACAAGGAGCAGCTCCAGAGTCTGGACTAAACACTACATTGTGGTTACAGGACCTGTGGTGAAGTCACAGTCAAGTAGGACTGTGCTGGTGGAGAATGCAGAGGTACTTTATGTATGGAAGGTGTGTATAAAGCAGGGCTATGTCAGTGTAACCAGTCTATTGTACAGTTTTCTGTCTGTAATGTGCACACAGTAGTTCAATAGACATGTAGCAGAGCTGTGTGTGCAATGTGTATATAGTAAACTATCTATGTAATGGACATGTAGCAGAGCTGTGTGTGCAATGTGTATATAGTAAACTATCTATGTAATGGACATGTAGGAGAGCTGTGTGTGCAATGTGTAAATAGTAAACTATCTGTGTAATGAGCATGTGGTAGAGCTGTGTATGTAATATGTATATAGTAGAGTCATGTGGGCGCTGTGTATGGCAGCATCAGGTGGGCCCTGTGTATGGCAGCGTCAGGTGGGCCCTGTGTATGGCAGCATCAGGTGGGCCCTGTGTATGGCAGCGTCAGGTGGGCCCTGTGTATGGCAGCGTCAGGTGGGCGCTGTGTATGGCAGCGTCAGGTGGGCGCTGTGTATGGCAGCGTCAGGTGGGCGCTGTGTATGGCAGCGTCAGGTGGGCGCTGTGTATGGCAGGGTCAGGTGGGCGCTGTGTATGGCAGCGTCAGGTGGGCGCTGTGTATGGCAGCGTCAGGTGGGCGCTGTGAATGGCAGCATCAGGTGGGAGCTGTGTATGGCAGCGTCAGGTGGGAGCTGTGTATGGCAGCCTCAGGTGGGTGCGTAGAGGTGGGTGATATGGCCTAAAATCTATATTGCAATATAATTTGAAGCATGTGCGATATGCGATATATATTGCGATATATTATTTTCTTCTGTATGTATACAAAAAATATAAATTACAAAACTTTTCAAGAAATTTTTAATATGTGTATTGTGTAACAGATCTTTTTACAAAACAATGTAAAGATTAAGACTAAGTGTTAGTAAAACACAAATTTCATACATGTTCCCCAGAGCCAGTGCAGGTGTCGTTTCTTCTTCCCAGCATGCATTGGGCGGGATCTGACGTCACACACAGCGTCAGCCGGCGGGCTGACGCTGTGTGCACGCCAGGCCCTGGCCAGTACAGCGCGGTGCGGACTGCGGAGTCGGGAGGCCACGGAGCGGTGAGTGAGAGCTTCTTCAATTCACTACCACTCTGTGGTCATATCGTGCTCCGGCGATATATGCGATATAGACAAAATCTGTATTGTTGCACAAATTCATATTGTGCATTTCGCCCACCCATAGTGCTGTGTATGGCAGAGTCAGGTGGGCGCTGTGTATGGCAGCGTCAGGTGGGCGCTGTGTATGGCAGCGTCAGGTGGGCGCTGTGTATGGCAGCGTCAGGTGGGCGCTGTGTATGGCAGTGTCAGATGGGCCCTGTGTATGGCAGTGTCAGGAGGGCGCTGTGTATGGCAGCGTCAGGTGGGCGCTGTGTATGGCAGCGTCAGGTGGGCGCTGTGTATGGCAGCGTCAGGTGGAAGCTGTGTATGGCAGCGTCAGGTGGGCGCTGTGTATGGCAGTGTCAGATGGGCCCTGTGTATGGCAGCGTCAGGTGGGCGCTGTGTATGGCAGCGTCAGGTGGGCGCTGTGTATGGCAGTGTCAGGTGGGCGCTGTGTATGGCAGCGTCAGGTGGGCGCTGTGTATGGCAGCGTCAGGTGGAAGCTGTGTATGGCAGCGTCAGGTGGGCGCTGTGTATGGCAGTGTCAGATGGGCGCTGTGTATGGCAGTGTCAGGTGGGCGCTGTGTATGGCAGTGTCAGGTGGGCGCTGTGTATGGCAGTGTCAGGTGGGCGCTGTGTATGGCAGTGTCAGGTGGGCGCTGTGTATGGCAGCGTCAGGTGGGCGCTGTGTATGGCAGCGTCAGGTGGGTGCTGTGTATGGCAGCGTCAGGTGGGTGCTGTGTATGGCAGCAGTGGTCTTATGTTTAGTGTATGATGTTGGATAAATGTTAAATGTTTACAATTGCATGGGAGACTAGCAATGGTTTCCCTGCAGAAATATCAGCTTCATAACATTATGTGGGTCCATGCATTATATATGTGAATTACCGCAAAATTCGTACTCCTCCACGGCTAAAAATACTCCTCAAAATTGTTATGAGGAGTATTTTTACTCTTCTGGAAAAAATGTAGTGCGACCTCTGACCCCTGCCGATCAGATGCTGATGATCTATCCAAAGGAATGATAAAAATAATAAGCATATCTTCCTATGATTCTACTCATGAAGATGTCAGATTACCTGAAGCCATCAGTGCCTTTCACTAGAATGTGCTTTGCGGTCATATATTCCTCCTCCCCCTCTGAACAGTGGTTAGATGAGCTCTCCAGGTGGTGCGACCGACACTCTGCCCACAATCCAAGCCTTGACTGGCGCTGCGCCTATCTTTAGGTTAGTGCAAAATCTTTTGATTTCTTAATGGGCATATACCCTCTCTAAAACTACAAGTTTACAACACTACACTAGTAGGTGCCTCTGGTGTTTCACAAATCACAATATCTGTTTAATAGCCGGTTCAAAAAAACATCTCACAAAGCGAGAGAGTTCAAGTAGAGCAGGCATCCTCAAACTGCGGCCCTCCAGCTGTTGCAAAACTACAACTCCCAGCATGCCCAAACTGCCTACAGGTATCAGCCTACAGCAGGGCATTGTGGGAGTTGTAGTTTTACAACAGCTGGAGGGCCGTAGTTTGAGGATGCGTGAAGTAGAGGGAAAAAAAATATGGAATCGCTCAATGAGGAGGAAAAATTATGTAACCATCAACAACAAAAAATCCTAATTAGTACTTCTCCTCGGGCTTTTCTGATGGCCTGAATTCTTTGAGGTATGGACTTCACTAATGATAAACAATATTACATGTCAAGCTGTTTCCAAATTTCTCAAAGGGCGGTTAACATTTCAGCTTCACTGGATGAAACCATTTTTTTTCTTATTTAATTTCCACCGCTAATTTTCAATCTGATTAAGATCCAGACTGCTTGAGGGCCAAGTCATTCAGTTGATATGCCTTTCCTGAAGAAAAGATCCAAAGCCATGTTAAAGGGGTATTCCCATCTCAGGCAATGGGGGCATATCACTAGGATATGCCCCCATTGTATGATAGGTGCAGGTCCCACCCCCAGGACCTGCACCTACATCGAGAACAGATCCCTGAAGGTTGTTAAGGGCGTACTGCGCACGCACAGCTGCCCACCATTAATTTCTATGGGGCCGCCAAAAATAGACAAGCGCTGTCTGTGCTATTTCCGTCGGCCCCAAAGAAATTAATGGGAGTGGTGGCCAGGCAAGCGCGGTGCGCTCCCATTAACTTCCATGGGGAAAGCACTTTGTGGTGGGTGGACCCTGGAAAACCCGGGGTCCTCCGGGCCACCACCTTCCCTGCTCCATTCTCAGTGTAGGTGCGGGTCCCAGAGGTGGGACCCGCACCTATAATACAATAGGGGCACATACCCCTTTAACAGGGTCGCAAAGCATTATATTGATTTATGAGTGTTATTCAATACATTCCTGAACTGTAAGGGTTACATAATAATGCTATGCGACCCCGGCAGGGCTAGGGAGGTCAGGACGGGAGCTGCCGTGTGAACTCGCTCGTATGAAAGAGACCTGAGAATAGAATGAGCAGAGATGTAAATGAACAAAACACAATTTATAATGTATCTTTTCCAACACAGCTATATATAGTCAAACTGCTAAGCATCTCATGCCTTATAAACCACGCTGCCACAAGATAGGATGGCATGTACAACTTTGGCAGATTCCCTTTAAAGAATATCGAAGGGCAAAGTTTACATCAGAGACAAGGCTACTTTCACACTTGCGGCAGAGTGATCTGGCAAGCAGTTCCGTCGCCGGAACTGCCTGCCGGATCAGGCAATCTGCATGCAAACGGACAGCATTTGTAGACGGATTCGGATCCGTCTACAAATGCATTGCAAGAACGAATCCGTCTCTCCGTATGTCATCCGGAGAAACGGATATATATTATAACGTTATATATTTTTTTCACATTTTTACCGGTCTGCACATAGGATGCATCCGTCATTGCGGTATTTTTAATGCCGGATCTGGCACTAATACATTTACATGTAAATTAATGCCGGATCCGGCATTCCAGGCAACTAATCCGGAATTTTGGACGGAGATAATACCGCAGCATGCTGCAGTATTTTCTCAGTCCAAAACGCCATTCAGTGACTGAACTGAAGACATCCCGATGCATTCAAAACGGATTTCTCACCATTCAGAATGCATTAGGATGAAACTGATCAGTTCTTTTCCGGTATTGCGCCCCTGTGACGGAACTCAGTGCTGGAAAAGAAAAACGCTAGTGTGAAAGTAGCCTGTTGTTCGGGATGTTCACTTAAAACCATTTTTGAAATCACAACCAAAAACCTACTGGAGCTCTCTTGATTAGAAAACCGCGTATCCTGCTGGTAAGTGGAAGCATGTCATGCCCAACAAATTCTGCCGAGAACAGATTTACTGTAGCGTTCATACAGCTTATAACAATAAGTGTTAATCGGCTCATCCGATTTTTGATTGAAATTTTTTTTTAAAAGTTGTTTTTTTGAAACAGGTAGATTTTTCCAGCAGAACGGTCTCATCAACAATCCGCGGCATTAATCCACTCTATGTGCTTGGCGACCGAAATGGAGCCTGCAATTGGTATCAGAATGAAATACTGCAGAGATAAGCACTCTTCTCAGCTCTCGCCTGGGAAAATGCATTAGTCAGTACTCTGAGATGTGACAGCTACAAAACAAATTAAATCTCAAAAGCCTGCTTCAGCCACATTGTGCAGTACAAAAGGCAGAAGAGTAAACAGCTCCCCTTCCGCCTCACTCGTCTGATGTGACCGTGTTTATGTAGTCATCAGCGTCAGTAATCACCAGACATTCTAGAACCCTGTAGACCATTGCGGCCATCACTCAGTACGCTCAGCGCCACCCTCTTCTACTGGGAGGTACTGATTGAAGTGTGTGCTTCGTTTTACCTATGACACGCTATCATTGCTCTGTGACTCGCCATCAAGATGGTTGCTATTATTGCTATGGGCCAAACTGTATATAACTAAACACTTGTTCTGTCAATTACAACAGTGGTTATTTTCACGGCAAGCCATTAATTATAGAGCGGACCTCCAAGCAAGAGCAGGATGGAGAGTTTAATATACTATGCCGTTGGGATGGCAGAAATTGCGTTTTATTACCACCTTTATGCTAAACATAGAAACCAGGTTATTTTATAGGAAGCAGCAACTGATAACATACATAAATAACATACGCAGCCATCTCTCTTTTCTGTGGCTGCAATGCATCCATATGTAAATGCAGCAATTATAGAAGTCAATGGACATCCTGCCTAAAGGGAATTATCTATTACAGTGGTTCTCAACCTTTCTAAAGCCGTGACCCCTTAATACAGTTCCTCATGTTGTGGTGACCCCCAACCATTACATTTTTTTCCTTGCTACGTCATAACTAATTTTGCTACTGTTATGATGACCCACCAAAAACACGCACAGACACCAATACACCAAATGTTAATTCAAATACACAAGTATTCATTCATAACCACAGAACTTTAGCATAAATACAAAATATTTGTAAACCAAATAAATAACTTTAAAATAAATAATAAACAACAAATACCCCCTAAAAAATAAATCAGTGGTGCGCACAGTATTCCTCAAATAAATAACTCAGTGGTGCTCACAGTACCCCCCCCAAAAAAAATAAAAAAATCTGTGGTGCTTCAAGTCCCCCCCAAATAAATAAATCAGAAGTGCTCAGAGTCCCCCAAATAAATAAATCAGCGGTGCTCAGGGTACCCCCAAATAAATAAATCAGTGGTGCATCAGGTTTCCCCCAAATAAATAAATCAATGGTGCTCAGGGTCCCCCAAATAAATAAATCAATGGTGCTCAGGGTCCCCCAAATAAATAAATCAGCGGTGCTCAGGGTACCCCCAAATAAATAAATCAGTGGTGCATCAGGTTTCCCCCAAATAAATAAATCAATGGTGCTCAGGGTCCCCCAAATAAATAAATCAATGGTGCTCAGGGTCCCCCAAATAAATAAATCAGAAGTGCTCAGGGTCCCCCAAATAAATAAATCAGCGGTGCTTCATGTCCCCCCAAATAAATTAAGCCTTGCTCAGCCAAATAATTAAAATAAAATTAGCCAGGCTCAATTAAATCATTGGTGGCAGTGGTGCTCAGCAGCGGTGTCATTAACGAAAAAACTCGGACCTCAGCAGACAGGCGGCCCGACTTACCCGTCCAGACGTCAGGCTCCTTCAAGCACAGGCAGTGATAGGACATCACTTCCTGTGCGCGAGGATAAGGGGCCGCTGCCGTTGTGCGGGCGACCCACAAAAGGAAGCCTCAGGCGACCCCCCGGAAAGGGCCGATCGACCCCCAAAGGGGTCGCGACCCCTAGGTTGAGAACCGCTGATCTATTATTTAAATCAAGTTTTCATGTTAAATATATTTTTAAAACAATTTATGGTGATGATATGTTACATTTTCAATCTCACTATTATTTCACATCGGTGCCACTTCTTGGTCTGTGCAGATAGATCACTTTTCATCATTATCATTCCAAGCAGGATCACAATGACAGATATCACCTATTTATAGATAACACATGATCCACCGTTCATAACCAGTGATGGTCACGGCTTATCTATTCCTTACTTATACAGTGACCTCTGCATAGGTCATAAAGCATGTCTAAAAAAATCTCTCACAGAAGTCAGTGAGTCCTCTCCAGTCTATTGTGACTAGTGTTGAGGGAAGCGAGCTTCGGATGCTTCATCTGAAGTCGTTGAAAACTTAATAATAATAATAATAATAATAATACTGTACGGAGATTGATATCCGTACAGTATTAAAATGTATGTGCTCCAGTAAGCCGAAGTTATTTGCGAAGTCGCGGGTGACTTCGTTTAATTACTTTAGTAGTTGATTTTTAAAGTGGAAAAATACTTTAAAACTTGGAACCAAACTTGGCTTTAAAGTTTTCCACTTTAAAAATCAACTACCAAAGTTATTCAACAAAGTTATTAACCGAAGACGAATCTCCTCCATACAGTATTAGGCCTCATGCACTCGACAGTATTTTTTTGCGGTCCGCAAAAAGCTGTTCCGTGTTTCCGTGTGTCTTCCTTGATTTTTGGAGGATCACCAGACATGAAAAGTGAAAAAAAAATCTAAGTCAAGTTTGCCTTGCAAATAATAGGGAAAAAACGGACGCGGATGACAATCTTGTGTGCCTCCGTGTTTTTTCACGGACCTATTGACTTGAATGGGTCCGCGAACTGTTGTCCGTGAAAAAAATAGGACAGGTCATATTTTTTTGACGGACTGGAAACACGGATCACGGACGCGGATGACAAACGGTGCATTATCCGAGTTTTCAACAGACCCATTGAAAGTCAATGGGTCCGCAGAAAATCACAGAAAACAGAACCACGGACACGGAACCCAACAACGGTCGTGTGCATGAGGCCTTATTCCAAAGTTTTGAACGAAGTTCCCTATCCCGATAATATAACGTTTATATCTGAGGCCTGGTAAGGCTCTGCCCTGTACAGACATCGTCAATGACTTTGCCTCTGAGAGCGGTGTCCTGCCCATCCTGGACTCAGGGTAGGGTTTTTCCAGCGGGGCTTCAAGCAGGCTTAGATTTGAGATGTTCAAGATGGGAAGGGACAGGCAGAGACCTGATGATACAGACATGCCCCGTGAGACTCTGGCTGGGATGTAAATATCGGGTGCGGGTCACAGATCAAAATTACGCAAAATGTTTCATGAGAAAATGACCCATTGTTTGAATCACGTTTTTTTTATGTATAAAATATTCGAAAGAATTTTTGGTGGTTATTTTTAATTTTCCATGTCAATATCTATATTTAAACAAAAAAAAATCAAACCCTGCAGTTTTTCCACTGGCCACTAATAATAATAATAAGCGCCACTTCTTGGTCTGTACAGATCACTTTACTGCAGGTATCTGCTTATCTATACACAGAGGTGATATCATTATAGACGGGATTAGTATGACAGATAAGCCAGGATCCACCATTCACAACAGGTGATTGTCAGAGCTTATCTATTCTTCCCTTGACCTCTGCACAGGTCACAGAGCATGCCTAGAAAACTCTCCCATACAAGTCAATGAGGTTCCATCCTGACCATTTTGTCTATGGCCCATGGGGCTGCCACAAAAGCAGCGATTTTTTGGGGCTGCCATTTTTTTTACGCTTTCTAAATGCTGTTAAGAACAGCTCAGGCAAGATGGCTGCCCCCATAATCATGTTCAGGAAATAGAATAAAAAAAACTGCTATCAGAAAATAAAAAGATACTAGAAAATAAGGATAACTGTCAGAAGAAAATTTTAGTGACACATTTGCTTTAGGCCACTTTCACACTCACGTTTGGTGCGGATCCATCATGGGTCTGCACAAACGCATCCATTCAGATAATACAACCGCATGCATCCGTTCAGAACGGATCCGTTTGTATTATTTTTAACATAGCCAAGACACATCCGTCTTGAACACCATTGAAAATCAATGGGGGACGGATCCGTTTTCTATTGTGCCAGATTGTGTCAGTGATCAGGATCCGTTTGGCTCAGTTTCGTCAGACGGACAACAAAACGCTGCAAGCAGAGTTTTGATGTGCGCCTCCAGAGCGGAATGGAGACGGAACGGAGGCAAACTGATGCATTCTGAGCGGATCCTTTTCCATTCAGAATGCATTAGGGCAAAACAGATCAGTTTTGGACCGCTTGTGAGAGCCCTGAACGGATCTCACCAACGGAAAGACAAAACGCCAAGTGTGAAAGTAGCCTTAATGATTTAGTGTCCCTTTAAAGGGGTTATCCCACAAATTTAATAAAAACAAATAAAGAATAGTGTGGAGTAAAACACACTAATATTTTAAGCAACAATTTAAGCACTGTTAACGGTGTAATTTGATATTTTTTCTCTTACATTATCTGAAGTAGGGTTGTTTCGATACCAAAACTTTGAATCAGTTTCGATACCATAAAAAAGTATTGCGATACTCGATACCAGGTGAAAAAAATAAAACACCAAAAAAGCCGCATGCATTCCGCAATTTAATGGAACGTCCGGCCCATAATTGAAGAGTCCTATCCTATTTTTTTTGGGGGGGGGGAAGGTGACAAAAAAAAATTGCGAATCGTGAGTTTTCTTTTTTATATATTTTATATATTGTATATATTTTAATAGTTTGGACTTTTTAGACGTGGCGATATGTAATATGTTTATTTATTGTTTATATATTTTATATGTAAAATTGGAAAAGGGGGCGATTTATACTTAATATTTTTATTTGTTTTTTTATTTTTATTTAATAACTATTGCCCTTAGGGGCTAGAACCTGGGATCTTTTCATCCCTTGTCCTATTCATCCTAATAGAGCTCTATTAGGGTGACTAGGACTTCACACTCTCCCTGCTGCCCTGTGCATAGTACACACAGCAGCAAGTAGCTTACCATGGCAGCCAGGGCTTCAGTAGCATCCTGGCTGCCATGGTAACCTATCGGTTACACTGCTGGGGCTCCGATCAGAACTGTCACTGTACCACCAATGAGGAGAGTAGGGGACCCTGTGGCCACTGCCACCAATGATTTTAATAGTGGGGGGGTTGGGGGTGCGCACAGCGCCGCCAATGACTAATACTGGGGGGGCGGGGGCGCACTGCGCCACCAATGATAATTAACCTTTAATACAGATACAGATACCCGCCTCCTGTATTTGTATTAAAGGTTAATTATCATTGGTGGCACAGTAGCCAGGCACCTGCTCTGCTGGCTGCTTGACTCTGGGGAGGACACTCAGGAGGAGGAGGCTGCTGCCACTGCTGCCGTTCGCCGAGCTCACTATATCAGACGGCGCAGCAGTGTATTCCCTGCAAAATCAGGGTAATAAATATTAAGGTCTGTTTTGCTGTTAACCCTTGCTGTGCTACAGGAGAAAAAATTTATTAAAATTGAAAATCTGCCAAAAAAAGTGGTAGTTTTAAATGTCACCTTAATTTTGCTTTAATTCCTGTGGAACACCTAAAGGGTTAACAAAGTTTATGAAATCAGTTTTCAATCATTTGTGGGGTGTAGTTCCTAAAATGGGGTCATTTATGGGTGGTTTATTTTATGTAAGCCCTTTAAGGTTCAGAACCAAATTGGTCCTTTATAAAGTCAGTTTTAGAAATTGGTTCTAAAATTCTGTTTTCTAACGTCCTAAAAAACAAAATAGATTTACAAAATGATGCCAACATAAGGCTACTTTCACACTTGCGGCAGTGTGATCCGGCAAGCAGTTCCGTCGTCGGAACTGCCTGCCGTATCCGCCGATCTGGATGTGACTGAAAGGATTTGTGAGACGCATCCGGATGCGGATCCGTCTCACAAATGCATTGCGAGAACGGATCCGTCTCTCCGCTTGTCATGCGGACAGACGGATCCGTCTTGTATCTTTTTTTAAATTTTTACTGGTCTGCACATGCGCAGATCGGAAGGACTGATTCGGAATTCCGGTATTTTTAATGATCCGGCACTAATACATTCCTGTAGGGAAATTCAGGCAAGTCTTCAGTTTTTTTCGCCGGAGATAAAACCGTAGCATGCTACAGCTTTCTCTTTTGCCTGATCAGTCAAAATGACTGAACTGAAGACATCCTGATGCATCCTGAACGGATTTGCTCTCCATTCAGAATGCATGGGGATATGCCTGATCAGTTCTTTTTCGGTATAGAGCCCCTGTGACGGAACTCTATGCTGGAAAAGAAAAACACTAGTGTGAAAGTACCCTAAATTAGACATATGGTAAATAGTAATTATTAACTATTTTGTGAGGTATTACTATCTGTCTTAAAAGTAGAAAAATTCTAATTTAGAAAAAACTTGGTTAAGGGCTCTTTCACACTTGCGTTCTTTTCTTCCGGCATAGAGTTCCGTCGTCGGGGCTCTATGCCGGAAGAATCCTGATCAGGATTATCCCCATGCATTCTGAATGGAGAGAAATCCGTTCAGGATGCATCAGGATGTCTTCAGTTCCGGACCGGAACGTTTTTTGGCCGGAGAAAATACCGCAGCATGCTGCGCTTTTTGCTCCGGCCAAAAATCCTGAAGACTTGCCGCAAGGCCAGATCCGAAATTAATGCCCATTGAAAGGCATTAATCCGGATCCGGGCTTAAGCTAAACGTCGTTTCGGCGCATTGCCGGATCCGACGTTTAGCTTTTTCTGAATGGTTACCATGGCTGCCAGGACGCTAAAGTCCTGGCAGCCATGGTAAAGTGTAGTGGGGAGCGGGGGAGCAGTATACTTACCGTCCGTGCGGCTCCCGGGGCGCTTCAGAGTGACGTCAGGGCGCCCCACGTGCATGGATGACGTGATCACATGGACACGTCATCCATGCGCATGGGGCGCTCTGACGTCATTCTGGAGCGCCCGGGGAGCCGTACGGACGGTAAGTATACTGCTCCCCCGCTCCCCACTACTACTATGGCAGCAAGGACTTTAATAGCGTCCTAGGTGCCATAGTAACACTGAACGCATTTTGAAGACGGATCCGTCTTCAAATGCTTTTAGTTCACTTGTGTTTTTCCGGATCCGGCGTGTAATTCCGGCAAATGGAGTACACGCCGGATCCGGACAACGCAAGTGTGAAAGAGCCCTAACTTTGGATTTTTTTATAAATAAAAGTAAAACATATCGATCCAAATTTACCACTAATATGAAGTACAATGTGTCATTAGAAAACAATCTCAGAGTCATTTGAGTAAAAGCACACATGAAGTGACACAGGTGAAAAATGGCTATGTCCTTAAAGGGATTCTACCACCAGAAATACTGTTATGTAGCTGACTGACATTAGCGATGCGCTAATGTCAGCACTACATAACAGTATGTTTTTTACATTTCTCCCTGCAGCCGTTCTGATAAAATAACCACTTTTATTATATGCTAATGAGCCTCTAGGTGCTATGTGGGCGTAAAATCAGCACCTAGAGGCTCCGTCCACTCACCCTTTATCCCGCCCAGGTCCCCTGTTCTGCCCGCCCTGCTCCTCTTGATTGATGTCACTGTTCCCTTCATCGCAGACGAAATCTGTGCCTGCGCCGTTCACTTCTGTATTAGGCGCAAGCGCAGTGAGTGAATGATGCGCTCCTGGTACCTGATTCCTCACTGCGCCTGCGCCGACTACGTCACAGTGAGGAAGCCGGCATCAGGAGAGCGGCCTTCACTCACTGCGCCTGCGCTGAAGACAGAAGTGAACGGCGCAGGCGCGGGATTTCCTCAACGATGCATGGAACTTGGACATCAATCAAGAGTAGCGGGGCGGGCAGAACAGGGGACCTGGGCGGGATAAAGGGTGAGTAGACGGAGCCTCTAGGTGCTGATTTTACGCCCACATAGCACCTACAGGCTCATTAGCATATAATAAAAGTGCTTGTTTTATCAGAACGGCTGCAGGGAGAAAGGTAACAAACATACTGTTATGTAGTGCTGACAGTAGCGCATCGCTAATGTCAGTCAGCTACATAACAGTATTTCTGGTGGTAGAAACCCTTTAAGGCCTCATGCACACGAACGTTGTTTGTTTCCATGTCCGTTCCGTTTTTTTTGCGGATAGGATGCGGACCCATTCACTTCAATGGGTCCGCAAAAAATGCGGACAGCACACCATGTGCTGTCCGCATCAGTATGTCCGTTGCGTAGCCCCGCAAAAAAAATAGTGCATGTCCAATTTTTTTCTAGTTTGCGGACAAGGATAGGCATTATTACAATGGATCTGCAAAAATAACGGATCCGCACAAAAAACTGATGCCATACGGAACGTCATCCGTTTTTTTTTCCGGATCCGCAATTTGCGGACCGCAAAACACATATGGGCGTGTGCATGAGGCCTAAAGGAAATGTGCCACCAAAAATTGTATCTGTCAGTTAAAACCAGATTAGATAAAAAGGATGTGTCACTATTTCCTGATTGTAGATTTTTTAATATTTTATTTCCTGGACATGATTATGGGGACGGCCATCTTGTCTGTTCTTAATAGCATTTACTTAGCATTAAAAAAAATAGCTTTAACTCAGTGCTTCTCAAATAGTGGGGCGAGCCCCCCAGGGGGGGCGCCAGGCTCCGTAAAGGGGGGCTCGTTCAGGGCCGGCCTTTGGGGTGTGCGGGCTGTGCGGCCGCACAGGGCGCCATAGCAACAGGGGCGCCGGGCGGCCGACAGCTCGCAGTGTAATATGCGGCAGGGAGATGAGCGCTTCCATTGTGGAAGCGCTCATCTCCCGTCTGATCAGAGGCCGGCGCAGGCGCTGGACGCGATGTACGGAGCGGGGGCCGGGGGGGGGACTGGGAGGAGGAGGAGCTGGGGACCGGCAATAGTGGTGGGGCGGTGCGGTCACTGTACTATAGCCCCGCCCCACCGCTCCCTCCGGTATACTAATATAAAATTTATTATTGAATTAAAAGTTATTAAACATGCCCCCCTCACTCCTAATAGTACCGTATATCCGAATTTCTTCTGTATAATGCCGGCAGGCAGGCCGGGCGGCCGGCGCGTCCCTCAGTGATGTCATGTGCCTGCGCCGCCTGCTTTATGAATGAAGCAGGCGGCGCAGACAAGTGACGTCACTGAGGGACGCGCCGGCCGCCCGGCCCGTCTGCCGGCATTATACAGAAGAAATTCGGATATACGGTACTATTAGGAGTGAGGGGGGCATGTTTAATAACTTTAAACGGCGGCGGCGGGCACACGGAATCTGTGGATGGCACAGTTAAGGGGTGCGGGTCTGTGGATGGCACTGTTATGGGCTGGGGGGGCACTGTAGATGGCACTGTTATGGGGTGGGGGGTCTGTGGATGGCACATATATAACAGTGCCAGCCACAGATCCCCCCCATAAGTGTCCGTCATCCACAGATCCCACCATAAGTGTCCGTCATCCACAGATCCCCCCATAAGTGTCCGTCATCCACAGATCCCCCCATAAGTGTCCGTCATCCACAGATCCCCCCCATAAGTGTCCGTCATCCACAGATCCCCCCATAAGTGTCCGTCATCCACAGATCCCCCCATAAGTGTCCGTCATCCACAGATCCCCCCATAAGTGTGTGTCCGATCCACATTTCTTTCTTTTTTTATTCTCTTATACGTTAATAAGGATACAGTGTTATGCAGAGGTGTACTTATAACAATTTTATAGACAAATGATACTATTTACAGTCGCGCGGGGGGCGCGAAATGTTTTCTTCTTCCTAGGGGGGCATGACAGAAAATAATTGAGAAGCACTGCTTTAACTCCTTATTTTACAGCCTTATTTCACCTTAAGGACCAGGCCATTTTTGCAAATCTGACCAGTGTCACTTTAAGTGGTGATACCTTTAAAATGCTTTGACTTATCCAGGCCATTCTGAGACAGTTTTTTCGTCACATATTGTACTTCATGACACTGGTAAAATGGAGTAAAAAAAAATAATTTTCATTTATAAAAAAATACCAAATTTGCCAAAAATTTGGAAAAATTAGCAAATTTTCAAGTTTCAATTTCTCTACTTCTATAATACATAGTAATACCTACAAAAATTGTTATTACTTTACATTCCCCATATGACTACTTCATGTTAGGATCATTTTGGGAATGACATTTTATTTTTGGGGGACGTTACAAGGCTTAGAAAATTCGAAGTAAATCTTTCAAAAACAAACTTTTTAAGGACCAGTTCAGGTCTGAAGTCACTTTGTGAGGCTTACAAAGAAACCACCCAAAAATGACCCCATTCTAGAAACTACACCCCTCAAGGTATTCAAAACTGATTTTACAAATGTTGTTAACCCTTTAGGTGTTCCACAACAATTAATGGAAAATAGAGATACAATTTCAAAATTTCACTTTTTTGGCAGATTTTCCATTCTAATATTTTTTTTTCCAGTTAAAAGCAAGGGTTAACACTACAGCCATCAAAACTCAATATTTATGGCCCTGATTCTGTAGTTTACAGAAACACCCCATATGTGGTCGTAAACTGCTGTACGGGCACACGGCAGGGCACAGAAGGAAAGGAATGCCATACGGTTTTTGGAAGGCAGATTTTTTCTGGACTGTTTTTTTTGACACCATGTCGCATTTGAAGCCCCCCTGATGCTCCCCTAGAGTAGAAACTCCATAAAGTGACCCCATCTAAGAAACTACACCCCTCAAGCTATTCAAAACTGATTTTACAAACATCATTAACCCTTTATGTGTTCCACAAAAATTAATGGAAAATAGAGATACAATTTCAAAATTTCACTTTTTGGGCAGATTTTTCATTTTAATATTTTTTTTTCCAGTTACAAAGCAAGGGTTAACAGCCAACCAAAACTCAATATTTATGGCCCTGATTCTGTAGTTTACAGAAACACCCCATATGTGGTCGTAAACTGCTGTACGGGCACACGATAGGGCGCAGAAGGAAAGGAATGCCATACGGTTTTTGGAAGGCAGATTTTGCTGGACTGGTTTTTTGACACCATGTCACATTTGAAGCCCCCCTGATGCACCCGTAGAGTAGAAACTCCAAAAAAGTGACCCCATTTTAGAAACTACGGGATAGGGTGGAAGTTTAGTTGGTATTAGTTTAGGGTACATATGATTTTTGGTTGCTCTATATTACACTTTTTGTGAGGCAAGGTAACAAGAAATAGCTGTTTTGGCACCGTTTTTTTTTGTTATTTACAACATTCATCTGACAGGTTAGATCATGTGGTATTTTTATAGGGCAGGATGTCACGGACGTGGCGATACCTAATATGTATACCATTTTTTTTATTTATGTAAGTTTTACACAATGATTTCATTTTTGAAACAAAAAAAATCATGTTTTACTGTCTCCATAGTCTGAGAGCCATAGTTTTTTCAGTTTTTGGGCGATTATCTTAGGTAGGGTCTCACTTTTTGCGGGATGAGATGACAGTTTGATTGGCACTATTTGGGGTGCATATGACTTTTTGATCTCTTGCTATTACACTTTTTGTGATGTAAGATGACAAAAAATTGCTTTTTTCACACCGTTTTTATTTTTATTTTTTTACAGTGTTCACCTGAGGTGTTAGGTCATGTGATATTTTTATAGAGTAACTTATTACGGATGCGGCGATACCTAATATGTATACGTTTTTTTTTTATTTATGTAAGTTTTACACAATGATTTCATTTTTTAAACAAAAAAAAATCATGTTTTAGTGTTTCCATAGTCTGAGATCCATAGTTTTTTCAGTTTTTGGGCGATTATCTTGGGTAGAGTATGATTTTTGCGGGATGAGATGACGGTTTGATTGGCACTATTTTGGGGTGCATATGACTTTTTGATCGCTTGCTATTACACTATTTGTCATGTAAGGTGACAAAAAATGGTTTATTTAGCACAGTTTTTATTTTTTTATGGTGTTCATCTGAGGGGTTAGGTCATGTGATATTTTTATAGAGCCGGTCGATACGGACGCGGCGATACCTAATATGTATACTTTTTTTTATTTATGTAAGTTATTTATGTAAGTTTTTTACGGTGTTCATCTGAGGGGTTAGGTCATGTGATATGTTTATAGAGCCGGTCTTTATTTGGGGAAAATGACGTTTTTGTTTATTTTTACTTTAAACTGTTAATTTTTTTGGGGGGGGGGGGGAACTTTATTTTTTCAACTTTTTTTTTATTTCTTTTTTGTCCCACTTTGGGACTTCAACTTTTGGGGGTCTGATCCTTTACAATGCATTCCAATACTTCTGCATTGGAATGCATTGGCTGTATGAGTAATACTGTGTGTATTACTCATACAGCTTCTGGCCTGTGAAATCCAGGCATTGCGCTGCCTTCCATGCCCCCTACAGCCACATGGGGACCCGATGGCACCGCCGCCCACCGCACAGACCTATGAGAAGAAGGAGCGTCCGGCGGCCACGGCGCACGTGAGTATAATGCTGCTCACTAACATACCATGGCAGCCAGGACTTCAGTAGCGTGACTCCTGGCTGCCATGGTAACCGATCGGAGCCCCAGCATTACACTGCTGGGACTCCGATCGGAACTGCCTACTGCCACCAATGATGGGGGGAGGAGGGGGACCCTGTGGCCACTGCCACCAAAGATTAATACTGGGGAGGGAGGGGTGGGTTTGAGTTACCAGAGTGGGCTGATAAGAGGGAGAGGCTGGGGGGCACATGAGAGGCTGGGGGGCACATGAGAGGCTGGAGGGCGGATCAGGGGCTGGGGGGCACATGAGAGACTGGGGGGCACATGAGAGGCTGGGGGGCACATGAGAGGCTGGGGGGCACATGGCTGGCTGCCATGGTCAGCTCCCTGCTGTTGTGTGCACAAAGCACAGGGCAGCAGGGAGAGTGTAAAGTCCTATTCACCCTAATAGAGCTCTATTAGGGTGAATATGACAAGGGTTCTAGCCCTTAAGGAGGCTAATAGTTATTAAATAAAAAGTAAAAAAAAAAAAAAGTTTCAACAATATATTGCGATATATATCGCATATCGCACATGCTTAAAATCATATCGCAATATAGATTTTAGGCCATATCGCCCACCCCTAGCTCCCTGCCAGCCAATCAGATTGGATTACTGAGAGAAACGCCTCCTCACTCTGAAGCATAATGCAGCCATGCAGTGTGAAGGACCGCCCCTCCGTCTTCTGTTTACATTAAGTTGGGAGACAGACAAGCCCTAGCAACGGTCTTTTAAGGGAGCAGTGGAAAGGGACAGAGGACATTAATGACAGCTCTTATTATAAGGTAAATACAAATCTTTTGACAATCATTGACAGACTAACTCCGGTATACATGCCTAGCTCTAATAAACTAGCAAATAAAATATGACAGTTACACTTTAACTGTAGTAATCTGTACAAACCAAGAAGTAGTGTCAATTATTAGACATAGTGGCCAGTGCAAAAACTGCAGGATTTTTTTGTTTTAGTTTAAATATTTAAGTGACATGGAAAATTAAAATCATCAAAATTATTAAAAATATATTAAATATCTTTCTTTACACAAGCATGGAAGCAAGTTACATTATCAGGTAACTATATTTACAGTATATTCATCCAAAAAGCCACAATTCTATGGCTGTATCAAATTCACAGGAAATAAATAATTGCCAAAACAATCTCACAGCATGCAACAAAAGCAGCAAGAGAATCAATGCCACGACTTCCCATTAACCACTTAAGGACCACAGGTTTATACCCCCCTAAAGACCAGGCCCTTTTTTACAAATCGGCACTACACTACTTTCACCGTTTATTGCTCGGTCATGCAACTTACCACCCAAATGAATTTTACCTCCTTTTCTTCTCACTAATAGAGCTTTCATTTGGTGGTATTTCATTGCTGCTGACATTTTAACTTTTTTTGTTATTAATCGAAATTTAACGATTTTTTTGCAAAAAAATGACATTTTTCACTTTCAGTTGTAAAATTTTGCAAAAAAAACGAGATCCATATAGAAATTTTGCTCTAAATTTATAGTTCTACATGTCTTTGATAAAAAAAAAATGTTTGGGTAAAAAAAAAATGGTTTGGGTAAAAGTTATAGCGTTTACAAACTATGGTACAAAAATGTGAATTTCCGCTTTTTGAAGCAGCTCTAACTTTCTGAGCACCTGTCATGTTTCCTGAGGCTCTACAATGCCCTGACAGTACAAACACCCCACAAATGACCCCATTTCGGAAAGTACACACCCTAAGGTATTCGCTGATGGGCATAGTGAGTTCATAGAACTTTTTATTTTTTGTCACAAGTTAGCGGAAAATGATGATTTTTTTTTTTTTTTTTTTTTTCTTACAAAGTCTCATATTCCACTAACTTGTGACAAAAAATAAAAACTTCTATGAACTCACTATGCCCATCACAAAATACCTTGGGGTCTCTTCTTTCCAAAATGGGGTCACTTGTGGGGTAGTTATACTGCCCTGGCATTCTAGGGGCCCAAATGTGTGGTAAGGAGTTTGAAAACAAATTCTGTAAAAAATGACCTGTGAAATCCGAAAGGTGCTCTTTGGAATATGGGCCCCTTTGCCCACCTAGGCTGCAAAAAAGTGTCACACATCTGGTATCTCTGTATTCAGGAGAAGTTGAGGAATGTGTTTTGGGGTGTCTTTTTACATATACCCATGCTGGGTGAGATAAATATCTTGGTCAAATGCCAACTTTGTATAAAAAAATGGGCAAAGTTGTCTTTTGCCAAGATATTTCTCTCACCCAGCATGGGTATATGTAAAATGACACCCCAAAACACATTGCCCAACTTCTCCTGAGTACGGCAATACCAGATGTGTGACACTTTTTTGCAGCCTAGGTGGGCAAAGGGGCCCATATTCCAAAGAGCACCTTTCGGATTTCACAGGTCATTTTTTACAGAATTTGATTTCAAACTCCTTACCACACATTCGGGCCCCTAGAATGCCAGGGCAGTATAACTACCCCACAAGTGACCCCATTTTGGAAAGAAGACACCCCAAGGTATTCCGTGAGGGGCATGGCAAGTTCCTAGAATTTTTTATTTTTTGTCACAAGTTAGTGGAAAATGATGATTTTTTTTTTTTATTTTTTTTTTCATACAAAGTCTCATATTCCACTAACTTGTGACAAAAAATAAAAACTTCCATGAACTCACTATGCCAATCAGCGAATACCTTGGGGTCTCTTCTTTCCAAAATGGGGTCACTTGTGGGGTAGTTATACTGCCCTGGCATTCTAGGGGCCCGAATGTGTGGTAAGGAGTTTGAAATCAAATTCTGTAAAAAATGACCTGTGAAATCCGAAAGGTGCTCTTTGGAATATGGGCCCCTTTGCCCACCTAGGCTGCAAAAAAGTGTCACACATCTGGTATCTCTGTATTCAGGAGAAGTTGAGGAATGTGTTTTGGGGTGTCTTTTCACATATACCCATGCTGGGTGAGATAAATATCTTGGTCAAATGCCAACTTTGTATAAAAAAATGGGAAAAGTTGTCTTTTGCCAAGATATTTCTCTCACCCAGCAGAGGTATATGTAAAATGACACCCCAAAACACATTCCCCACCTTCTCCTGAGTACGGGGATACCAGATGTGTGACACTTTTTTGCAGCCTAGGTGGGCAAAGGGGCCCATATTCCAAAGAGCACCTTTCGGATTTCACAGGTCATTTTTTACAGAATTTGATTTCAAACTCCTTACCACACATTTGGGCCCCTAGAATGCCAGGGCAGTATAACTACCCCACAAGTGACCCCATTTTGGAAAGAAGAGACCCCAAGGTATTCGCTGATGGGCATAGTGAGTTCATGGAAGTTTTTATTTTTTGTCACAAGTTAGTGGAATATGAGACTTTGTATGAAAAAAAAAAAAAAAAATCAGCATTTTCCACTAACTTGTGACAAAAAATAAAAAATTCTAGGAACTCGCCATGCCCCTCACGGAATACCTTGGGGTGTCTTCTTTCCAAAATGGGGTCACTTGTGGGGTAGTTATACTGCCCTGGCATTTTCCAGGGGCCCTAATGTGTGGTAAGTAGGTAAATGACCTGTGAAATCCTAAAGGTGCTCTTTGGAATATGGGCCCCTTTGCCCACCTAGGCTGCAAAAAAGTGTCACACATGTGGTATCGCCGTATTCAGGAGAAGTTGGGGAATGTGTTTTGGGGTGTCATTTTACATATACCCTTGCTGGGTGAGAGAAATATCTTGGCAAAAGACAAGTTTTCCCATTTTTTTATACAAAGTTGGCATTTGACCAAGATATTTCTCTCACCCAGCATGGGTATATGTAAAATGACACCCCAAAACACATTCCCCAACTTCTCCTGAGTACGGCGATACCAGATGTGTGACACTTTTTTGCAGCCTAGATGCGCAAAGGTGCCCAAATTCCTTTTAGGAGGGCATTTTTAGACATTTGGATACCAGACTTCTTCTCACGCTTTGGGGCCCCTAGAATGCCAGGGCAGTATAAATACCCCACATGTGACCCCATTTTGGAAAGAAGACACCCCAAGGTATTCAATGAGGGGCATGGCTAGTTCATAGAAAATTTTTTTTTTTGGCACAAGTTAGCGGAAATTGATATTTTTAATTTTTTTCTCACAAAGTCTCCCGTTCCGCTAACTTGGGACAAAAATTTCAATCTTTCATGGACTCAATATGCCCCTCACGGAATACCTGGGGGTGTCTTCTTTCCGAAATGGGGTCACATGTGGGGTATTTATACTGCCCTGGCATTCTAGGGGCCCTAAAGCGTGAGAAGAAGTCTGGAATATAAATGTCTAAAAAATTTTACGCATTTGGTTTCCGTGAGGGGTATGGTGAGTTCATGTGAGATTTTATTTTTTGACACAAGTTAGTGGAATATGAGACTTTGTAAGAAAAAAAAAATAATAATTCCGCTAACTTGGGCCAAAAAAATGTCTGAATGGAGCCTTACAGGGGGGTGATCAATGACAGGGGGGTGATCAATGACAGGGGGGGTGATCAATGACAGGGGGGTGATCAATGACAGGGGGGTGATCAATGACAGGGGGGTGATCAATGACAGGGGGGTGATCAGGGAGTCTATATGGGGTGATAACCACAGTCATTGATCACGCCCGTGTAAGGCTTCATTCAGACGTCCGTATGCGTTTTGCGGATCCGATCCATCTATCAGTGCATCCGTAAAAATCATGCGGACATCTGAATGGAGCTTTACAGGGGGGTAATCAATGACAGGGGGGTGATCAGGGAGTCTATATGGGGTGATCACCACAGTCATTGATCATGCCCCTGTAAGGCTTCATTCAGACGTCCGGATGCGTTTTGCGGATCCGATCCATCTATCAGTGGATCCGTAAAAATCATGCGGACGTCTGAATGGAGCTTTACAGGGGGGTAATCAATGACAGGGGGGTAATCAATGACAGGGGGGTGATCAGGGAGTCTATATAGGGTGATCACCACAGTCATTGATCACGCCCCTGTAAGGCTTCATTCAGACGTCCGGATGCGTTTTGCGGATCCGATCCATCTATCAGTGGATCCGTAAAAATCATGCGGACGTCTGAATGGAGCTTTACAGGGGGGTAATCAATGACAGGGGGGTAATCAATGACAGGGGGGTGATCAGGGAGTCTATATGGGGTGATCACCACAGTCATTGATCACGCCCCTGTAAGGCTTCATTCAGACGTCCGGATGCGTTTTGCGGATCCGATCCATCTATCAGTGCATCCGTAAAAATCATGCGGACATCTGAATGGAGCTTTACAGGGGGGTAATCAATGACAGGGGGGTGATCAGGGAGTCTATATGGGGTGATCACCACAGTCATTGATCATGCCCCTGTAAGGCTTCATTCAGACGTCCGGATGCGTTTTGCGGATCCGATCCATCTATCAGTGGATCCGTAAAAATCATGCGGACGTCTGAATGGAGCTTTACAGGGGGGTAATCAATGACAGGGGGGTAATCAATGACAGGGGGGTAATCAGGAAGTCTATATAGGGTGATCACCACAGTCATTGATCACACCCCTGTAAGGCTTCATTCAGACGTCCGGATGCGTTTTGCGGATCCGATCCATCTATCAGTGGATCCGTAAAAATCATGCGGACGTCTGAATGGAGCTTTACAGGGGGGTAATCAATGACAGGGGGGTAATCAATGACAGGGGGGTGATCAGGGAGTCTATATGGGGTGATCACCACAGTCATTGATCACGCCCCTGTAAGGCTTCATTCAGACGTCCGGATGCGTTTTGCGGATCCGATCCATCTATCAGTGCATCCGTAAAAATCATGCGGACATCTGAATGGAGCTTTACAGGGGGGTAATCAATGACAGGGGGGTGATCACCACAGTCATTGATCATGCCCCTGTAAGGCTTCATTCAGACGTCCGGATGCGTTTTGCGGATCCGATCCATCTATCAGTGCATCCGTAAAAATCATGCGGACATCTGAATGGAGCTTTACAGGGGGGTGATCAGGGAGTCTATATGGGGTGATCACCACAGTCATTGATCATGCCCCTGTAAGGCTTCATTCAGACGTCCGGATGCGTTTTGCGGATCCGATCCATCTATCAGTGGATCCGTAAAAATCATGCGGACGTCTGAATGGAGCTTTACAGGGGGGTAATCAATGACAGGGGGGTGATCAGGGAGTCTATATGGGGTGATCACCACAGTCATTGATCACGCCCCTGTAAGGCTTCATTCAGACGTCCGGATGTGTTTTGCGGATCCGATCCATCTATCAGTGGATCCGTAAAAATCATGCGGACGTCTGAATGGAGCTTTACAGGGGGTTGATCAATGACAGGGGGGTAATCAATGACAGGGGGGTGATCAGGGAGTCTATATGGGGTGATCAGGGGCTAATAAGGGGTTAATAAGTGACGGGGGGGGGTGTAGTGTAGTGTAGTGGTGCTTGGTGGTACTTTACTGAGCTACCTGTGTCCTCTGGTGGTCGATCCAAACAAAGGGGACCACCAGAGGACCAGGTAGCAGGTATATTAGACGCTGTTATCAAAACAGCGTCTAATATACCTGTTAGGGGTTAAAAAAATCACATCTCCAGCCTGCCAGCGAACGATCGCCGCTGGCAGGCTGGAGATCAACTCTCTTACCTTCCGTTCCTGTGAGCGCGCGCGCCTGTGTGCGCGCGTTCACAGGAAATCTCGGCTCACGCGAGATGACGCCTATTGGCGTTAGCGTAGCCTGGGGGAGCCGCCGCAATGACGCCTTTCGGCGTTAGCGTGGCGGCAAGCGGTTAAAGAGGATCTTTCACCGATCCTGACATTGTGAACTAAGTATCATGACATGTACAGCGGCGCCCAGGGATCTCACTGCACTTACTATTATCCCTGGGCGCCGCTCCATTCTCCCGTTATGTCCTCTGGTATGTTCGGGGACTTGGTTATAGTAGGCGGAGACTTAGAGGACTTGGTTATAGTAGGCGGAGTCTGCCCTTGTTCTGCTGGGCGTCTCCTTCTCCTAGGCTGTAGCGCTGGCCAATCGAAACGCAGAGCTCACAGCCTGGGAGAAAAAAAACTCCCAGGCTATACCACATTTTTAATTACATGCAGATACAAAAATATTCAGATCCAGATGCTGGTTTGAAAAATGTAGAATATGCTTCGTGACACAACCCTTTTAATAATTCTGGCACATCACAGGCCAAGACTGGCTTGGTCTAAATGTAAGACAGCAAGGAATCTGGAATCGGCGGTGGATACGCAGGCGCCTCTACATAACTTTGGCGATCTACCGTCAGCGCAGAGGCTTATTAAGACTGGCATCTGAAATGACGGCAAAATGTAGCATTCTGTTAAAATGAAAAATCATTTAAAGCATTCTTTTAAAATTAAATATAAAGTTTAATAAACTCACATGCAAGTGACCAAGGTGAAGCATTTGCTAACATACAGACATACAGTATGTATGCATGGTATAACATGTACAGTGTGTGGAAATAAAGACTGCAGAAAAATCAGTAGAAAAAAAAATCTGCTGAAAAATCAGTAGACCAGTAGCTATAAACAGGCTGCTTTTTTGTGGCAGTTTTTGAAGACTTTTTATAAGAAGAGTTATTGATTGAGGTATTCCTGCTTCCCCATTGACTTTTATAAAATCCACAACCAAATCTGCTTCAAACTAGTAACGTCACTTCTGAAGCCTTTTTCAAATCAGCTACTGATAAAAACCCTACCATTTTTACACTGTGTGCACAAGGTGGGTTTTTTATTATATTATATTATATTATAGTCAATGGGGAAACTGTTGGTAAGGTTTTGAATGCGGATTTAGGGCAGATTTTAGCCATACGAACATACCCTCAGGGTGTGTTCACACGACAGGGGTGAATTACACCACCCTGTACTTCAGAATTTGTCTTAAAAAAAAACAAATAAATAAAAAATAACTTTTTGGGGTCACTTGCCAAGAAGCTTGAATTTTTTTTTTACATTTCTACACCACTTACTCCTTTTTCAAAAGTAGGTGGAAATGTGGAAGTGGTTAGCCTTGTTCGTTAGTTTCATTCCATATTTATTACTGCAACCTTATTAAAAAGTCACAAAAAAAAGGTCACAAACTCACTGGGGGGGTGCGTAAAAAAAATAAAAATAAACTGGACTTTCATTTCTAAACAAAAGTGCTTGGTTTAAAGATGAGCCAAATTCAACTAACAAGCTCCATTTCATAAATTTGAAGCAAAGTATGCCAAACAGACTCAAGTGAAACTGACTTCAAATTCTGCCTTCATGATAAACTATCGCTTTATTTTTGTAAAAAAAAAAAAGAAAAAAAATGTTGTTGCCATTTTTTATAACAAAAAACCCCCAAGGCAGGATGTTACAGGCTGGCCACCAGGAAGTAATAAAACATCCTACAAACACTGCTTTTATTTGTAGTGGCATTCTAAGACACTTTTCTTTTGTGTCTTTTTAAATTGCAGCAAGCTGCATGTAGTATTTTCTCAGATTTTTTTTCCCCCAAAGACTTCTCTATAGGAAAAAAGCATTAAAAAAAAAGTTGGATGACAAAAAATGCCACAGCAAAAATGT
Organism: Bufo bufo; assembly: GCF_905171765.1. Lineage (NCBI taxonomy): Eukaryota > Metazoa > Chordata > Amphibia > Anura > Bufonidae > Bufo > Bufo bufo. The sequence continues at coordinate 167,983,276 of NC_053393.1, forward strand.
TTGCAAAAACAAGTGACTTTCATGCCATTTTTTACAAGCCCCAAAAATGCCAATAAAAAAGACGAAGTGGCAACGCAAATTCGGTAGTTCTAGCATTAACTGCATTTTCTCTGCTCTGGCCGTGACGCGGTGTCTGCTAGTTTGCAGCCAAGTGGTTTCTTGATAATTTCAGGGTACAGTAACAGCAATTACAGTTAACCACGGTAGAGCACTTATAGTTACCGTGGTAGAGCACACATTTTGGAAAGCTGGAATCCCAAGACCCAAGTGTCACATAGAAAGCCACTGCTAGACTTTTTTTTAAAATTAGAATTAAAGGGGTTGTACCTGATTACAAAAAAAATGTTTTTTTTACTTCTAGAAACAGCTTCACACTACAACCTGTGGACTGGAGTATTTGGAAGAAAGCAGCACGATTTACCATATCCTGTACAAGTTCCCATCCAACCTGACAGAGCTTGTGAGGATCTGAAAAAAGGCAGAATGTCCAGGTGTGTGAACCTTATGGCATCAAACGCAAGCAGTCTGGAGGCTGTAATCGCTGCCAAAGGAGCTTCAACTAAGTACTTCTATACCCGGCACCCAGCCTCTATGACTGCGTGCTGCGATCCGCCTCTATTAACCCCTCAGGTGCGGCACAGGGGGAAGGGACTGCCTCCTTCTCCCCTGTACTGTTAAGAACATGGCACGCGCTGACAGCAGCGCGTGCCATGTCAGTTCCTCATGTGTGAGAGGCAGAGCATCGGAGGGTCTAGGCGCAAATGGCGACAAGACTACAAAGTCTTGTCGCCATTTAGCAATTCTAAGTCGCATTGGCGACCATTTTGGTCGCCATCTGGAGCCCTGGGACTGATGAGAAAAACTTTTATTTTTTTTTATTTTAGGACAAGGCCAGAACAAAACAAAATGTGATAAAAAGTGAAAAGGTCTAAAGACGTTCTGAATGCACTGACTGTATACAATAACGTCACATCCTTCAACCTGAAAAAAAATGTTATGGAATAGACAGAATAGAACAGAGTACTCTACTACATTATTTCATTCTCTTTTTTAGCAGTATACTAATGTACGATGTCCAGACTGAGGCCAAAAAGAAGCTTTTTTGGTCTCCATCACACGAATGAACCATATGGACAGGTTTAGCATCTACATCGGAAGCTTTCCACTAAATATAAGCGATATGAATCTAGCTTAAGAAACGAACACTATTTCCATGGTATATGTGCACATCTTCCATGACATGGACAAATCTTCTAGGTGATAAATACATGAGGTCACCAAAATCTAGAGGAATCATATGATTCCACCTAAAATCAATTGGGAAGATTTACTAATACTGTCCAAGATGCAAACAGTCTAAAGATGCACCAGATTTATCATAGTGGCTGATGCTGGATGAAAAATCGGGTGCACCTTTAGAAGGACTAGTTTAAGTTTATACCACTTACTAGCTGGCTTACACTGCAACAAAAATCTGCCACAATATTAGCTCATAATGGTATTCTAAGAATTTCAAGAAATCCTCCATCTACAAGACAGAGGATAATTATTAGATTGCTAGGACCCCCACCGATCACGAAGACTCGGGCTTCGTACCACGCAAAGCCCCATGAAATGAACAGAGCTATTTCCAGCATTCCCATACAAAGTGGCATTGCGCATGCTTGACCTGCTGTTCCATTAATTTCAGGGAATCCTGCGGGGTACGGGGCCCCCATTCTCATGAATGGTGGGAGTCCCAGAGGTAGCACCCCTAATAGTCTAATGGTTATCCCCTATCCTGTGGACAGGGGATACTTTGAAGTTACCAGAATACTTGTTTAAGCCTTGCAGTACCTGGCTAATCCACACCTACTTTCAGCTGAGGCTGGTTTCACATTTGCGGCACAGTATTCTGGCCGACTGTTCCGGCAGAGAGCAACCTGCCAGAATTCGCCGGTTTGGACATTGCTGGATGTCACTGGAATGCACGCCGGACCCATTAACTGTTATGGGGCTCGGCGGAGACCTGGCCGCTACCTGGCAAATATGCTGGGTTTCGGCCTGAAAAATAAAGCTGCACGTAGCGGTTTGTGTCTGTCCGATTCCTTCTATGCCCGAACAGCCTGTCGGAGGGCTGCACCACATATGTGGAAGAAGCCTAAGCCACAACCATTTGTGACATAGTGGTAAAAGTGTCTAAAACCCTTAATACATGTGGTATGTGGTATGTGGTATGAGGCATGTGCACCACAACTCTAATGCCATCAGAAAAAGAAGCAATGTACAGGTAACATAGTAGGGATCGACCGATATTGATTTTTTAGGGCCGATACCGATAATTTGTCAACTTTCAGGCCGATAGCCGATAATTTATACCGATATTCTGGGTATTTTTATTTTTGAGGGAAAAAAAAAATTCCTACACAAATCTGCTGAAAATTAATGTTTATTGTTAACGTGTATTATTATTTTATTTTTTTTGTAAATCTTTTTCATTTATACTTAATATTTTTGTGTTTTTTTTTTTTTTTTTTTTACTAACTTTTAGCCCCCTTAGGGACTAGAACCCTTGTCCCATTCACCCTGATAGATCTCTATCAGGGTGAATAGGATCTCACACTGTCCCTGCTGCTCTGTGCACACAGCAGCATGGAGCTGACTATGGCAGCCAGGGCTTCAATAGCGTCCTGGTTGCCATGGTAACCGATCGGAGCCCCAGGCTTACACAGCTGGGGCTCCGATCGGAGGAGCAGGGAAGAGGGGATCCTGTGGCCACTGCCACCAATGATTAGAACTGGGGGGGGGGGGGGGGCGCACTGCGCCACCAATGACTAATACTAGGGGGCTTGAGGGGGGGGGCGCACTGCGCCACCAATGTTTTTACTATTGGGGTGGGCGGCGCACTGCTTGAGGGGGGGGGGGGCGCACTGCGCCACCAATGAAGATACCTCTCTTTCACATACAGGAGGCGGGAGCTGGCTGCAGAATCACATAGCCGGCTCCCGACCTCTATTTATGAGCGGTAGCTCCGATCCGCGGCACCTAAGAGGTTAACTACCGCGGACCGCAGCTGCCGTTCATAGAGGTCAGGAGCCGGCTATGTGATTCTGCAGCTCCCGCCTCCTGTATTTGAATTAATGAAAGACTCATCTTCATTGGTGGCGCAGCGGCCACAGCCCCTCCCCTCCTCTTGTCTTCCGTCCTGTCATTGGCGGCAGCAGCAGCACAGGGGGAGGAGACACTGCTTCCTTCTCCCCTGTGCTGCGGAGGGAACACAGAACGCGCTGAGAGCAGCGCGTTCTGTGTTCCCATTACGTTATCGGTATATCGGCAAAATAGATGCCGATACCGATAACGTTCAAAATCCTCAATATCGGCCGATAATATCGGCCAAACCGATAATCGGTCGATCCCTATAACATAGTCTTAATAAAAAAACAACGACCAAGAACATATCATTATCTAGGTTGTCATCTGCTTAACAAGTGGAGTTTGGGATATAGAAATTTAAATGATGAGACCTGTATAATATCACATGAAATGTCATGATATTCGTTTTGTTACCATCCCTAGAACTTGGTATAGTGTTCCTAGCAGGATCTTTATTGTCTCCGCTCAGCTCAATCTATTAGAATCCCAATGCTTCTATTACATTACAGTGAAGAGCATGTGTAGCCTGCAACCAGACCTGATGGGAAAGGAAGCGGGATGGCTCATAATGCAGCACCGATGCTTCAGGACAAGCCGCAGACCGTTTAGCTGGCTATTCTTGTCACTTTCCGTACATTGCCTGCCGAATGCAGAATTAAGACGCCAACATGAAGAACTGCATTATTTAGTGAAACTAAACGCAGATTTTAAAATTCATACTAATTCAAATCAAACTGTATTTTTAGTTAAAATGGCTTTACGCATGCTTATAACGGTATAGAGTGGCATGGCACATTAGTGGACTATGGTTCTGCGGCACAGCTATCTTATACTGCTTTGTATGTCAAACGGAGAGGCGCATCAGGAAAAAAATTATAATCACCCTGACATCTACTAATAATGCACTACACTGCCAGGTACTAATATTGTAACGTCAGGACCAGGGAAAGGTCCTCTTCAAAGGGAATCTGTCACCACATATATTAGCATTAATCCAGCGGGCATGTGAGATGTCCGCTTATCAGTTATTAAAGGATAACTGTCGTATTTTTTATTTTTTTGGGTATTGGATTGTGGTGATTAATATCACCTTGGTGGCCCTATTTCAACTTTTCACTGTGTATTCAATTACCCCTTAATTCCACAGTTTTGTTCCCTGTATTGCCTAATTTGCAATGTACCAAGCAGCTGATAACATTGCCTGGGCTGTGTGCACTTCTCCCTGTCCCTGCACTTGGCAGACGCTCCCTCACTCAGCAGAGCTGGAGAATGCAGAGTTGAAGCAGCGCACAACAGGGAAGGGAGATCTGCCGTCTGCTCAGTGTTTAAATGGAAGCAACATGTGGTAAGAGGACCCCTTTGTGCTGCAGGAGATTAACCCTTTAGGGGGGAGGGCTCTGGTTACTGACACTTTTGGGGGGCTATTGTTACTGGCTAGTGAGGGCAGGCGGGATTAGCCTCAGGGGGAGGGCAGTGGCGGCCATCTTAACTGAATAGTAAAATTGCCGTTTTATGCAGACTGGTTGCTAAGGGCTGAATCTTATTAAATATGGGGTAAGTCAGTCTAATAGTAACTGATTCTGGAATATCATGTTATTAGTAACTACATATATGAAAATTGAAATTAGGGTCTAAATGTGACAGTTATCCTTTAAGATCTGCTAGCACATATGGCTGGAAATACACCAATGAATGGTTGACTAAAGTAACTATCAAACCCGGTGTAAAATAATATGCCAAGTAGTTTTCGCTGCGGAAATAAAGTGTGTAAACTATGTAGGGCTTTCAGAATTCTCATGGAAAATCATCAACAACAAACTAATGAGAAATGCTGAAAAGAAAAACTGTCTACTTCAACAAAAGTGTTCAGCCACGGCCATTAATGTTCTGTGCCATGGGTGGGCAACCCAGAGAGCCGCGGGACAAAAGCCAACAGGAGACGGATCTTCAAAGCACTCCAATTACTCCCTCATCTGGCAGTGCTTGACTGGCTTCACTGGCTTATTATACATTAATTTGCAATGTACCAACATAACCTAATTGTACTGTCACACAAAATGAACATCTGTGTTGTGCTCTGCTCGTCCTGTGCACTGGTGGACTCTTTTTATTGTTAACCGGTAGTCTACCAAGATTCATACAACAATCTGCTTTCCATGGTTAGGAGAATAATGATGTGTAGATTAGAGTTGGGAGCCAAGGAGTCATCAATTCACGTTGTACGGACCGCGCTCGCACTCCATAGAGCTTCTTCTGATACACACAGAAAGGCTGGTTCCTCGTTATTAATATTGGAAAGTAATCAAGCAACTTTGGCAAAGTTTTATGGAAAACTGCTGCTGTAAAATCTGCCGTTAAATGCTCATTTACAGCACACTCCAGCTCATTTCCTCTGTGAACAGAAGGCTAATGAACAACATTACAAGGGAACAACATTACGAGCAGGTCAAATTACGCTCTGATTTCAGCAACACAAAAATATAACAATCATATGAACCAACTGGAATCTATCAGACATATGAGAAGCACAATGAAAACACACTAGGAAGACCATGGAAATGGACATCGTAAAATGCTTGCACCTCATAATGGCGCTAGTTACAAAGCCTGAACAAGAACGCATGAATGGGAGCATAAACGTAATAAAACATGCTGCCGCATAATTCATTTTATACATAATTACACAATATGGACATTCGTATTGATGCAGTATTAATCAAATTCACATAAAGAGACTGCCATATGTCAACCACTTCTGAATGTTGAAAAAACGGCTTTAGTAGCCAGTAAGACCCCTCCAGGGGCCATTTTAGTACCCAAACATTTTTTAGATGTTAACATAAGACAACCTAAAAGAAAGTTATGCTCCAGCTGCAAGTTTCTAGGCACATCAGCTACTTGGTGAATTGATGGAATGCATCTGGTACAGGTCAAAGGGGTTGTGTAGTTCTCAATCTGCAGTATATGTACCACAGAGGGTACACCTCATATCCCTCGGGAGGACACGCGCTGGCCTCAGATGTACTTTTACCAGATCATAGTTGTAGGAAGGTATAAGGGGTCGTCATTGATGGTAGGTATGTGTCACCGAGGTTCCTGGCCTCGGTGAAGTAAGAGCTGGTATTTTCATGTGTCAGCGGCAGCTAATGCTGATTGACACTTTTGTTATTTAGTATGGCTGTAAATAGCTGTTTCGGGACGGCTCTTATTGGGAGTAATCAAAGTGCTTGGGTGGGTGACTACTCCCCACGTTCCAGGCCAGGTGTTGACAGCATCTGGCTATCCATAAAAAGGCAGATGGGCTCAGCAGCAGACAACGCCCTGTGTGTTGTTATCTGAGCCCTGTGCTGGGCTGAAAAGCTGAGACCCGTGTGGTGGGAGAGCAGGCCACCTAAAGCCTGCATTTAGACTGCTGGAGGCAGAACCGCCGACAAGGTGCCATTTTTTGTTATGCATGAACTTTCTACTCGGTGTGAACAAACACCAACCCTGCAAAGAGTGTTTTTTGTTTGACCTTACGTGTGAATAAACACAGAAATTAGAATTACGAACTTGTACTTTGCCTCTGTACTGCACCCGCTTATTCCAACTACCAAAGCGAATCCCCACATAGTCTATGCAGTACTTTGAGAAAAGAGTATTTAGCTTAGTTACAAAACATCAACAAATTACATATTTTACCCAGGTTTTATTATAAAGTACAAATATTTTTACCCGTCACCTTTGCTGTGTTGACAGGGACAGGATCAAGAGAGGGAGGAGGATTTAATGACAAGTGAAAACTTGTTGCAGGTCAAGAGAAGGGAGAAGAGCAATCTTATGGCTTCTTCACAAATCAGTGACTCACAGACCGTTATTTTCCATGGACAGCACACATATCCATTGATTTTATTGTGTTTAATCTGTTATTCCATTGACAGTAGAAAAACAATGGAGGCATGCACTACTTAGGTCCGTGTTGCTGGACCAAACAGGCTGATCGAAGTCTACTGGTCCATGAAAACTGATAGAACATGGGTGGCATCCACATCCGTGTGCAGTGTTCTGCCAGTGGTTTTCACTGGTCATTGCTAGAAGAAGTTGTGTAAACGCCATTTCAGCCTAGCAGTGCACATGGAAAACAGAGGACACACAGTGCAAAAACAGACATACAAAAATGGACCCTTCACAGACCGTGTCATGGATGAAACATTGACAGTCTTACCATGTACAATGTCACAGACTTGTGAATAAGGCCTTGGCCATACCCACTAGATGCACGATTGCCAAACCTGCCATTTTCGGCCAACCATCTAATGTTTATGGGGGCCTTCTGAGTCTCCCCCCCAGCAGCAGATATCAGGGAAGAGAATGTCAGGCATGCTGGATTTCAATATGCCTGATACATGCATTCTCCCCTCTCCCATTCACAACACATTCATGTATGCTCGACCTATGCTATGCCTGCTCATGTCAACACTGAGGCCACGCGCTGTTCCTGATCTCACCAGTTGATGCTTACAAAATACTACAACAATGTTTGCCTCCAAAAACCAATCAAGCTGGAACACTTTTACACAGAAAGTACAGTTACATGACCATAAAGGATTATTCTAAATTAAAATCTGCATAAAAAGGCTCAGGATGGGTTCATAAAAATAAAAAAAGCAATACTGAACCCCTGCTGTACCCATTCCAGTGCTTTCCGGGTCCCACTATAGATATCTATCAGTTCTGCCATAAATGTTTAATTGGCGGAAATACTGGCCGCATCTGAGGCCCACGTAATGCACTAGTGCAACGGGAGTAGCAGAACTTTGCTTTGTTAAGATGAGAAGTAAAGAGAGTCAAGTTTTACCGTTAAAATTGTTCTAATCCTAATATTTTCAGATAGTGTCAGTAGTCTGATAACCAAAATCTTGGTGTCCATGGCCTATCATAGTAAAGAACGTACCACAACATAATACATAAGTACGACAACTGAGCAGATTGCATTTCGCTAGCCTGATGGCTTGGGTCCAGTCCTAATTTAAATATAATGCATGCTCTATAGAACCCTATATTTTAACTTTATGCTTATATGTGCAATTTCCTACTTGTGTCCATGGCTCACAGCTGTCCTCGAGATTCACCCTTTCAGTGATCACTACTCCTGATCCCTAAAAAAGCCTCCTTCCCTATAATTAAACTTTCCAGCTGCTGTCCTGCTAATGTATGTCTCCTAGTTTAACCCTTTAAAGTAAAGCAAGTGAAGAGGTTAAATCTAGCAACATCACAGGCAAGGGCCAATACACCTCCACTGTTTCTTATCACTTTAACCCCTTAGTGACCACCCATATGCCTTCTTATGGCGGTCACTAAGGGGCCTTAGGCCGGGCCGCTGCTTTTTTGATGGCGGCCCAGTCTAAGCGCTGCACGGGTCCCCGGACTCCCTCTGTCTCCCATCGGCACCCCGCAAATCCGACCACGGAGTGCCGTGTGTGTGAAGGCTCCCCTACGTTGAACGGCGTAAAAAAAGAAGAAATAAAAGACAGAATTGCTAATTTAATCTTAGTTGTCACCGAAAAAACGTAATAACAAGCAATCAAAAAGCAACATTTACCCCAAAATGATACCGATGAAAAATACAAGTCGTCCTGCAAAAATCAAGCCCTCACACAACTCCATAGAAAGAAAAAGAAAAAAGTTATGGGTCTTGGGAAACGGCAATGCAAAAACATTTTTTTCTTTTTTTAAAAAAAAGGGGTTTTATTGCAAAAAGTAGTAAAACATAAAAAATATATGTATTTGGTATCACTGTAATCGTACTGACCCAGAGAATAAAGATATTATGTTATTTTTATATTATGTTATTTATTCCCATCTACCTCCCAGAATTGCGCCACTGAAAACTACAACTTGTCCCGCAAAAAACAAGCCCTCATAAAGCTATATAGACGGAAAAATAAAAAAGTTATAACTCTTGGAACGCGACAATGAAAAAAGGAGGAAAAAAGCTTGGTCAGTAAGGCCTAAAACAGGCTGGTCACTAAGGGGTTAAGAGAAAAAAAATCCAGGCTATGGAATGCTCTGAGGCATCTCATGCACATGCCACCAATGCTATCTGCCCATTCCAGCCCAGAACAGATATCCAATCCCACTGGCTCGCTGCCCTCTTCTACAATAAGCAGCTATTTTTACTACAATGTTTACTGTAGTTAGCTTTCCAAGACTCTCGTGACATGTCTAACTTCCACTACGTAACAAACACATATCTGTACAATGATCTTGTTAATAAAACATGATAAAATGAATGCAATAATTGTCCCATAATTACATTTTATGAATGTTTACCCAGCAAGGAAGGGACATTTAGATAAAATGAATCAAAACCTAAACACCAAGTAGTTAAATTCTGTCAATCTTTATAGAGGACCTGTCAAGACAAAATGCAATGCAATCTGGACACAACAATAGAGCAGGAGAAGCCGCGCAGATTAATATAAAGTTTTGTCGGTAAAAAATTCTGTAAAACCTGTAATTTATACATTTACAGGGAGGAGTTATCAGTGATTGATAGCATTGTGTGTATAAGTGTGCATAAGAGATAGCTGTCACTGATAGCACCTCCCTACCTGTACCGATAGGTATTCACAGGAGTTATAATACTGGGGGGGGCGCACTGCACCACCAATGATTATACTTTACAATACTGGGGTTAAGGGGGCGCCCTGCGCCACCATTGAATATAATTGACACATTAATTTAAGTGTAGGGTCTCCAATCGGTTACCATGGCAGCCAGGATGCTACTGAAGCCCTGGCTGCCATGGTAAGCTCCCTGCTGCTCGGTGTACTATGCACACGGCAGCAGGGAGAGTGTAAAGTCCTATTCACCCTATTAGATCTCTATTAGGGTGAAAATGACAAGGGATTAAAAGATCCCAGGTTCTAACCCCTAAGGGGGGGAGTAAGTAAGAAGTAAAAAAAAAAACACACCAAAATACCAAAAGTTTAAATAGCCCCCTTTCCCAATTTTACATATAAAATATATAAACAATAAAAAAATAAACATATTACATATCGCCATGCCCAAAAAAGTGTGAACTATTAAAATATCTAAAAAATCTCCTATGCGGTGAAAGCCGTAACAGAAAAAAAATAAAAGCAGCGTGATTCGCTATTTCTTAGTCACCTTGTCCCCCCCAAAAAATAGGATAGGACTGTTCTATTATGGGCCAGACGTTACATAAAATGCGGAATGCACACGGCTTTTTTGGTGTTTTATTTTATTTGCGTGGTATCGAATGGTATCGAGTATCGCAATACTTTTTTATGGTATCGAAATCTAATCAAAATGTTGGTATCGTGACAACCCTATTCCTGACACATCAGCTCTATATGGGGAGGAGAGATCATTACTGTTATTGATCGTCCCCATACAGATTTATTGTTTGCTTTCAGGAGATTCCCAGCAAACCATGAATTTATGCACATTAAAAATGTAACCACCGACAAACAAGCGTTTCGCTTGTTTCTTGAGATCTCTGGGACATCGAGGAAAGGATCTTTTTGCAAAGGATGGCCAGAACCTGATCATCTTCTGATGGCACTGAGACCGGCTGCTCTGTCTTAATATATAGAAGGGGGACACGTGGAGTCTGATGATGGCAAATGCTGGGGGACACATGTCTGATGATGGAAAATGCCATGGGGAGCTGATCTGATGGCACTGGCTCACTGGAGGACACATGTCTTATTCAGACATGTGTCCCCCAGTGAGCCAGTGCCATCAGATCAGCGCCCCATGGCATTTGCCATCATCAGACATGTGTCCCCCAGCAGTGAGCTAGTGCCATCAGATCAGCGCCCCATGGCATTTTCCATCATAAGACAGTCTGATAGATGATGGCAAATGCCATGGGGCTGATGGCACTGGCTCTAGGTCACAGGGGGACATGTATGATGATGATGGCAAATGCCATGGGGCTGATGGCACTGGCTCTGAGGGACATGTCTGATGGCAGATGATGGCAAATGCCATGGGGCTTGGGGCTGATGACACTGGCTCTGAGGGACAATCATGTATGATTATGGCAAATGCCATGGGGCTGATGGCACTGGCTCTGGGACAAGTTTTGTAATTTGTATTTTTTGTATACATACAGAAGAAAATAATATATCGCAATATACAGGGTGGGCCATTTATATGGATACACCTTAATAAAATGGGAATGGTTGGTGATATTAACTTCCTGTTTGTGGCACATTAGTATATGTGAGGGGGGAAACTTTTCAAGATGGGTGGTGACCATGGCGGCCATTTTGAAGTCGGCCATTTTGAATCCAACTTTTGCTTTTTCAATAGGAAGAGGGTCATGTGACACATCAAACTTATTGGGAATTTCAATGATGTGCTTGGTTTTAACGTAACTTTAGTTTCAGGTGCTGCACATCTCGTATCTTCACAGCATAGACGATTGCCTTCAGATGATACGAGATGTGCAGCACCTGAAACTACGGATACTGGAAGCCTGTGCTAGCATTTCTCCTGTGGTGTTGCTATCAGTGTGTGAAGAGTGGGAGAAAAGGGTTGCATTGACAATCCAACACAATGGGCAGCACATTGAACACATTTTGTAAGTGGTCAGAAACCTGTAAATAACTCATGAAAGAATAAAGTTACGTTAAAACCAAGCACACCATTGTTTTTCTTGTGAAATTCCCAATAAGTTTTATGTGTCAAATGACCCTCTTCCTATTGAAAAAACAAAAGTTGGATTCAAAATGGCCGACTTCAAAATGGCCGCCATGGTCACCACCCATCTTGAAAAGTTTCCCCCCTCACATATACTAATGTGCCACAAACAGGAAGTTAATATCACCAACCATTCTCATTTTATTAAGGTGTATCCATATAAATGGTCCACCCTGTATATCGCATATCGCACATGCTTCAAATTATATCGAGATATAGATTTTAGGCCATATAGCCCACCCCTAATAGAAACGTTGCAAATTTTTGTGCAAGTCCTGGTTTGTGGCAAAATTTGTGACTATTGCCCCATTTCCAACACCCTCACCACCCTGTAAAAAACGACACATACAGTCCTGATCAAAAGTTTAAGACCACTTGAAAAATGGCAAAAAATCATATTTAGCATGGCTGGATCTTAACAAGGTTCCAAGTAGAGCTTCAACATGCAACAAGAAGAAATGGGAGTGAGACAAAACATTTTTTGAGCATTCAATTTAATGAAAACAACAAATAAACTGGCTGTTTTTCAGCTGATCAAAAGTTTAGGAGCACACCTCCCAAAAAAAAACTAAATCCACCCAAAACAGAAATCCAACTTCCGAACATGAACTCAGTAATGAGTAGCTCCGCCGTCATTGTTTACCACTTCAAAAATTTGTTTTGGCATGCTTGATTCAAGCGTTTCCATGAGGTGAGTGGGAACATTTCTCCAAGTGGTGAAGACGGCCACACGAAGGCCATCTACTGTCTGGAACTGTTGTCCATTTTTGTAAACTTCCCTTGCCATCCATCCCCAAAGGTTCTCAATTGGATTTAGATCAGGAGAACACGCAGGATGGGCCAAAAGAGTGATGTTATTCTCCTGGAAGAAGTCCCTTGTCCTGCGGCCATTGTGTACTGTAGCGTTGTCCTGTTGAAAAACCCAGTCGTTACCACACAGACATTCAATTTAATGAAAACAACGAATAAACTGGCTGTTTTTCAGCTGATCAAAAGTTTAGGAGCACACCTCCAAAAAAAAAATAAACCCCCCCAAAACAGAAATCCAACTTCCGAACATGAACTCAGTAATGAATAGCTCCGCCGTTATTGTTTACCACTTCAAAAATTTGTTTCGGCATGCTTGATGCAAGCGTTTCCATGAGGTGAGTGGGAACATTTCTCCAAGTGGTGAAGAACGGCCGTACGAAGGCCATCTACTGTCTGGAACTGTTGTCCATTTTTGTAAACTTCCCTTGCCATCCATCCCCAAAGGTTCTCAATGGGATTTAGATCAGGGGAACACGCATGATGGGCCAAAAGAGTGATGTTATTCTCCTGGAAGAAGTCCCTTGTCCTGTGGGCATTGTGTACTGTAGCGTTGTCCTGTTGAAAAACCCAGTCGTTACCACACAGACAAGGGCCCTCAGTCATGAGGAATGCTCTCTGCAACATCTGGACGCCCCTGCACTTCCTGAAGCTCCATTGTTCCACTGAAGGAAAAAGCACCCCAGACCATTATGGCGCCCCCTCCACTGTGGCGTGTAGAAAACATCTCAGGTGGGATCTGCTTGTCATGCCAGTAACGTTGGAAACCATCAGGACCATCATAGTTAAATTTTTTCTCATCAGAGAATAAAACTTTCTTCCACCTTTTAATGTCCCATGTTTGGTGCTCTCTTGCAAAGTCCAAACGAGCAGTTCTATGGCGTTCAAGGAGACGAGGTCTTTGAAGACGTTTTTTGTTTTTGAAGCCCTTCAGTCTCAGATGCCGTCTAATGGTTATGGGGCTGCAGTCAGCACCAGTAAGGGCCTTAATTTGGGTCGAGGATCGTCCAGTGTCTTGACGGACAGCCAATTGGATCCTCCAGCTCAGTGCTGATGAAATTTTTTTGGGTCTTCCACTTGACTTTTTTGTTCCATAACCCTCAGGATCATTTAAGAAATTCCAAATGACTGTCTTACTGCGTCTCACCTCAGCAGTGATGGTGCACTGTGAGTGACCCTGCTTATGCAGTTCAACAACCCGACCAAGGTCAAAAAGTGAGTTTTTTTGCCTTTGCCATCACAACGTGTGACTACCTGACAGAAAATGACAATGAATCTACATCTTTGCACAGATTTGGCCTTTTAAAGGCATGTGGTCCTAAAATTTGGATCAGCTGAAAAACAGCCTGTTTCAGTTTAATCGTTATTTTCAATTAATTGAATGCTCAAAATATGTTTTGTCTCACTCTCATTTCTTCTTGTTGCATGTTGAAGCTCTACTTGGAACCTTGTTAAGATCCAACAATGTAAAATATGATTTTTTTGCCATTTTTCAAGTGGTCTTAAACTTTTGATCAGGGCTGTATTATACCTGAAAGTAGATTTCCTTTCCGGCACATGGATGGTCCAAAATCTGCCACAATTATTAAGAAGTGTTTGCTTCTTAGGCATTGTGGTGCATCTCATATCCACAAAAGGACAAACAGAGACGAGTGTAGAAAAAAAAGAATCTGCACAGAGAAGGATTTATCTGCAAGGTAATCCTCATTACACTAACAGGTGGAGGACTGGAATGACAGCTCTCTTCATAGGCCTAGATAAACATGCAAACAGAGCAGCAGCGTACTGATTAGTAAAATACGAGAGGCCCTGAACATCAACTCTACTGGGATAGCATAGGTGTGCTGCTGTAAATGAGTCAGAAACCCTGCACCATCCTGGTCTGACTGCTGGTGTTACAGAGTGTTAAGAGAGACTCTTAACTGTGCTAAAAGTCCAGACAGAAAGGGAGCTAAAGACTCTGAGCAGGAACTGTTATATATGCTGTGACATCCAAAAATTATAACCAGAAAACCATCCACCCATTGTTAATTTGAAAAATAAATTACATAGAATAATTAGAGTATCCAGTAGATCCCTAAAAAACTGCCTTTTTTTTCCTGTGTTGTGCTAAAAGAATATAATAAAATAAATATAATAAAATCACATTCACTGCAGCACCACATCTGCAGAAAAGCAGGGTGAAAATGCGGCATAAACAAAGGATGCACACGTCGATGTCAATGTAAAAAAACTCCTTTCTTTGAGGAGCGTCTCAGATAACCTTCCCCTTGAGGACATTTTGCCTGCAGTGTACAATACAAATTAAATGTGTAGGTAAATACAGTTTGATCATTGTTGAAATATTAACACTGGCATATTTCTAATTACAATCACTTCCCCTTTGGCTAGAGCAAGGAATTAAAGTTGACTTATTCTTTCACATGGAATAAAATAATCACTTATTTTGATAAGTCGGGTTTAGTGCAAAGTTGATTTATTGCGATACAGCATTTATTTCTGACATTGTCTACTTGCTTACAACAAAATAGCTTGCACCATCATTACTATAATCAGGTTGTCTCCGTTAGGGTATATTAAGCCACAGCAAATTTGTTGCAGAAATGCTTGCGACTGTCCCATTTATCTGAACGAGACTTGCCATGTGCTTCTGGCCAAAACTATCCCATTCAGATCACTGATTTTCAGTCACAAACATTTCTGCAACAAATCTGCTAGGTGTGAACATAATGCCTAGCTGCCATTAGTGGGAGATGTACTCTTCTCCCTCAAGGTTCACCAGCTGCTATGGCAACCAGCAAAACGAAAAAGAATAAAAAATAAATTGCTTGCATTTCCCAAAAAGCTGTCTGTGGATAGGTGTAGATTCGGTTTATATCCTAAATCAATGTTCCAAGGTCTGTTTAACTATTTTGCTGCCAAGTACATATCTCATACGTCCATGCCGGGTGGCACATCAGTAGACAGGTCTTGTTTAAAGCTAAGAATTTAAGCAATTTGGACCACAATACAGCCCAGGATACAGCTGGGTGAAGTTAGAGCTCCATATATCAATAGCTGTCACTATAAACCTGGTTTCTAAATGTACTCTCTCCAGCTGTTGCAGACCTAGCGTCGCAAGATTCTCAGCTTTAAAACAAGACCTGTCTCGTATCTCTAGCTGCTATACAGCCTGAGATAGAGCAGGTTCAATTAGCCCCCAGCCCTTTCAGCTAGCTTTCAGTTTTGCCACATGGAGGACAGATGTGAACAGTGGGATATGCTGACACCTCAACCCAGATGTACATCAATGTCCAGACTGCAGTGTCAAATAAAAGGCCTCTTTACACTGGTCGACAATCGGACAGATAATCGTGAATAAGCGCTTGTAGGAACTAGGGTTGAGCGATATACTGGTGGCAACGATATACCGCAGTATTAAGAAATAGCGATATGGCGATATCGCTGTTTCCTAATTGCTGTATTTTGTGACGTCATATGAGCGGTCAGGTGTGCTGACTGCTTCTAAATCTGCGTTTGCTCGCCCCTGCATATCACTGAATACAAACACATTGCTTCCAACAGCGGTGGCCCCCGGCATATCCTTGCTCCTATATTCAAACGCTCCGCCAACAGACATCTGACGCCGGAATCATAGCATACGAGCAAGGCGGCAGCTGGAAATTTCTCTCCAGACTCCGACTCCCTCCTCGCCACTTCGCCTGATTCCTGGCTTGCAAAGAGTGTCCAGCCCAGAGGAAGAGGAGTGAGAGACCCTAAAACATAGAATATAACCGGGCCGGGTCACGGAGGGTGTCAGCACATTGATCTCTAATAGCAGGCATGAGGGAATAATGAGTCCCCCATACACGAGCAAGAAGACATTACTGTATGGTGGCCACAAGACCTGTGGACCCCATACAGTATAATGTCTCCCTGTGGCTGCCCCATACAGTATAATGTCTCCTTGTGGCTGCCCTATACAGTATAATGTCTCCTTGTGGCTGCCCCATACATTAGAACGTCTCATTGTGGCTGCCCCATACATTATAACGTCTCCTTGTGGCTGCCCCATACATTATAACGTCTCCTTGTGGCTTCCCCATAGAGTATAACGTCTCCTTGTGGCTGCCCCACACAGTATAATATCTCCTTGTGGCTGCCCCCATACAGTATAACGTCTCCTTGTGGCTTCCCCATAGAGTATAACGTCTCCTTGTGGCTGCCCCACACAGTATAATATCTCATTGTGGCTGCCCCCATACAGTATAACGTCTCCTTGTGGCTTCCCCATAGAGTATAACGTCTCCTTGTGGCTGCCCCATACAGTATAATATCTCCTTATGGCTGTCCCATACAATATAACGTCTCCTTCTAACTGCCCCCATACAGTATAACGTCTCCTTGTGGCTTCTTCATACAGTATTATTTCTCCTTGTGGGCCCTATACAGTATAATGTCTCCTTGTGGCTGCCCCATAGAGTTTAACGTCTACTTGTGGTTGCCCCATACAGTATAATATCTCCTTATGGCTGTCCCATACAATATAACGTCTCCTTCTAACTGCCCCCATACAGTATAACGTCTCCTTGTGGCTGACCCATACAGTATTATTTCTCCTTGTGGGCCCTATACAGTATAAGGCTACTTACACACTAGCGTTCGGGGCTCCGCTTGTGAGCTCCGTTTGAAGGCTCTCACAAGCGGCCCCGAACGCATCCGTACTGCCCTAATGCATTCTGAGTGGACGCGGATCCGCTCAGAATGCATCAGTCTGGCAGCGTTCAGCCTCCGCTCCGCTCAGCAAGCAAACACCCGAACGCTGCTTGCAGCGTTCGGGTGTCCGCCTGGCCGTGCGGAGGCAAACGGATCCGTCCAGACTTACAATGTAAGTCAATGGGGACGGATCCGTTTGAAGATGACACAATATGGCTCAATTTTCAAACGGATCCGTCCCCATTGACTTTCAATGTAAAGTCTGGACGGATCCGTCTGAAGCTACTTTCACACTTAGAAATTTTTCTAAGCTATAATGCAGACGGATCCGTTCTGAACGGATCCAAACGTCTGCATTATAGGAGCGGATCAGTCTGTGCAGACATCAGACGGACCCGCTCTGAACGCAAGAGTGAAAGTAGCCTAATGTTTCCTTGTGGCTGACCCATACAGTATAATGTCTCCTTGTGGCCCCCTCATACAGAATAATGTCTCCTTGTGGTAGGGGATGTAATGGA
This sequence comes from Bufo bufo, assembly GCF_905171765.1. Taxonomy (NCBI): domain Eukaryota; kingdom Metazoa; phylum Chordata; class Amphibia; order Anura; family Bufonidae; genus Bufo; species Bufo bufo. The sequence continues at coordinate 168,001,143 of NC_053393.1, forward strand.
GGCCACACTTGGTACATACATTCTGCATACACTATACGTACATAAATATAATATCAGGACAACCGTATATGCTATATATGTAGTTTGATCTCCAGCATACCCCCACATGCTACCATGTTTGGAAAGCTGTAGAATGGCAAATCTGCACAATTAAGCAGAAGGGAGGAATTATCACTGAGTATATGGACAGATTAGCCATTCAGCTAGAAGCACTATGGCTGGTACTATTGGTACTATGGATGGCACAATTACCAAAACTAAACTACTTTGTACTATGTATTATGAACTAGGAGACTAGGTTGTTTAATGAGACGTCAATAAATCCATGAACACTGCTGTGAAACAAGTTTCATTCAGAAGATTGCCATGCAAACTAGTGAGTGTTAACTCACCCACTTACCCGTTGCGCCACATTCTGTGTCCAAATCCAGTGCAGTTCCCCTCCTCTCTCCTATGCTGCCATGGCACAGCTGGCTCTTCTGGAGCTATCTCTGCATATGCGGCAGTGGGAGCAGCAGACCGACTGGGAGTTGACACTAAGGGCACTGGGGGAGGTCGTTGGCAGCTCTCCGCTGCTGCAATAGCCGGCGGGACTCCAGCCTTCTGCTCATGGGAAAGTACATACTAACCACCTGGTGTGGATGATGGGGGTGCTTGCCGTGTATCCCCTGGATCTGTGGTGTGTACTCCTTGGATAATGTGTATTGCAGGTGAAGAAACATTGCTCTAGAACACAATTAATTATGACAGAGAACTCATCATAAAATGTGGCGGTATATCAAGGTTCACCAACAGGATGGCACAGAACAAAGGAGGAAGTGTTCAGAGATATACAGGGCTTCTATGGGTTCCGTATTATTGCTTCATACAATTACAAAGTTGTACAAAGCTGGAGTCCCCAACTGTCCCCAATGGGGCTCACAATCTGACTTCCCTATCAGTATGTCTTTGGCCTCATGCACACGACCGTTGTGTGCATCCGCGGCCGTTGTTCCGTTTTCCGTTTTTTTTCGCGGACCCATTGACTTTCAATGGGTCCGTGGAAAAATCGAAAAATGCACCGTTTGGCTTTCGCGTCCGTGATTCGTTTTTCCAGTCCGTGAAAAAAATATGACCTGTCCTATTTTTTTCACGGACAACGGTTCACTAACCCATTCAAGTCAATGGGTCTGTGAAAAATCACGGATGCACACAAGATAGTCATCTGCGTCCGTGATCCGTGTCCGTTTTTCCTATCATTTACAATGCAAACTTGACTTTTTTTTCTTTCACTTTTTATGTCCGTGGATCCTCCAAAAATCAAGGAAGACCCATGGATGAAAAAACGGTTACAGATCACAGAACAACGGAAATCCGTTTTGCGGACTGCAAAAAAAAACTGTCGTGTGCATGAGGCCTTTGGAGAATAAAAATAATGTGCTGTCGATTGGCACAAAAGGAAATTTTACACTGGCGAATAGTGTGGGTTCATAACCTCCGACTGTGCGTGCGTTCATGAGTTTCCATCATCACCAGCAGCATATCCCCCGTTTACATGGGGACAGGTACCGCCTAGAGACATTCTTTTCTACTGCTGCAGAAAAGAAGCAATCCGCCGACAAACAAGTGTTTGCTCCCGGCTAATAGCAGGGCCTTGTGCGTGAGACGATTATCAAAAACACTTGTTCGGCCGATAATCAGCTCATTAATAGAAAAAGGCCCTTAAAGGGCTTCTACCACCAGATGTGGTCCTATTTAGCTGACTGACACTAGCGATGTGTTAGGGTCAGCAGTCCATAACAGTGTTCTTACTTATCATCTGTCTGCTGCCATTCACCTTAAAAACGTACTTTTATAGATATGCTAATGAGCCTCTAGGTGCTATGTGGGCGTCATTAGCACCTAGAGGGCTCCGTCCACTAACCATTTCAGCACCCCATCGCGTCCCTCCAGCCCGCCCCGCTCCTGTTGATTGACGTGAAACTTCTCAGTATCTCGTACCAATTCCCACGCCTGCGCCGTGCGCTTCTCTATTCAGCGCAGTGAGTGAATGCTGCGCTCCTGGTGCCGGCTTCCTCACTGTAACGTAGTTGGCGCAGGCGCAGTGAGGAAGCCGACACCGGGAGAATACAGAAGCGCAGGCGCGGGAATTGGTACGAGATACTGAGAAGTTTCACGTCAATCAACAGGAGCGGGGCGGGCTGGAGGGACGCAATGGGCGGCTGAAATGGTTAGTGGACGGAGCCCTCTAGGTGCTAATGACGCCCACATAGCACCTAGAGGCTCATTAGCATATCTATAAAAGTACGTTTTTAAGGTGAACGGCAGCAGACAGATGATAAGTAAGAAAACTGTTATGGACTGCTGACACTAGCACATCGCTAGTGTCAGTCAGCTAAATAGGACCAAATCTGGTGGTAGAAGCCCTTTAAGATCTCAATATGGGTTGTGGATAACCATCTCGACTACTTTCACTAAATTTTCATATACAAACTATTACTAGTTTTACATGAGAAGTTGCAAAGGAGGAATGCCTGAATCACATCTATAAGGCATGAAGCAAGAAACATAATACGGTGGGGATGGGCACTACATATTAGTACTATTCATCAATGGGTCTTTTCTAAGAGATATATATATATAAATATATCCATAGTGGTTCTTTTCTTTTGTATATGGATGCCGCAGCTACTGGTTTTTAAATGTTATTTGATATGTAATCAATAAAATAGTTATTCGGATTGTTCATGTGCTGTGTATTTCTAAGGTCATACACAGCAGTTACTTTGTTTGGAGCTAGTGTATTTTGGGGGTGAAGAAACATACTGCATAGAAGGGCTCATGCATATACATATATTTTTTGTCCACATCCGATTCGCATTTTTTGCAGGTCGGATGCGGACCCATTCACTTGATGTAGTACCCTAGAACAGGCACTACTATTCCGACAACCTGCTACTGTCTCTAATAGGCTAACCAATAATGTCATCTGTGTATTTCATTCCAGATCCTTAGATATTGTGCCTTAACAATATTGCTATGTAATTTATGTATTGTATTTCATGCAAAGTACCTGGTTGTCCAGAAAGTGGCAGTGTATCTGGCAGAGAGAGATCTTTAGATAGAATGGAACTTATTCTCCCCCTTTTAGGCAGAAGTAGGCTAGCCCTGCTTCCTACCAAGGGTGAGGATACAGGAAGCTATAGTGGAGTTGAGAGTTGGAAGGAGAAGAGACAATACGGCGTAGTGAGGGGAACGCCCCCCATCCTGCAGCAGGAGCCTTCCAGGGGAGGCAGCTCGTAGAGCACTTCGACTCAAAGGTACCAGAACTGTCAGAAAGTCCAGTAACCTGACTGAAACCAGGGATTAGCATAGCAGAGAGAGAAAAAATAAGGTATTCAAGTTCACCTGCCAGTTTACCCTTAGCCTGCTGGAGCCAAGAGAAGGATCTAGCATTGTTTAGATAACACAAGTTTATTCAGGTAAAACCGTTGAACTTTACCACACCTGGATTCGACTTATTCCTCCAACTACAGCTCCCTTGCATGCTGCGGAGCCTAACCCTGGGGAGTGACAATATCCAGGTAGGAGCCCCGTAACACACAAAACTATTAAGATCACATCACCACTTGGCATTTCCTAAAACCCTGGGACTCAGTAGACCCTGTTTGTACGTTCACATATGGCGAATATGCAGCAGATTAAATTTTAAGCATACAAAAACCACAGTGTAAATTGACAGGCAGTGTGTACAGTGCTCCCTCAAGTCCATAACTTTATGGAAAATCTGTAATTGGTTCCAAAGCCCCAAAATGTCATCTCAAAAAATTTGAGGTTTTAAGAAAAATAAGCAGATAACCCAAGACAGATAAAGCAAGTCCTTAAGTAAGATACAGTAATAGATGCTGGCAGCAGTAAATGACTTTCTATGGTGAGGGCAGGAGCTTCTTTCAGAGTTTTACATAGTAAATACATGTACCAGAAAAATAAAATGGAGGCGCAGCTTAACTGGTGCCCAAAGGAGCAAGGCATCCTGGCACAGGCAGGGGGCAGTACAGAAAATGTTGTACCACAGAGGAGCTACTAGACAAACAGTAAAGGTATTTAACCACTGAAATGGCCGTGTTGATTGGTTGGATCTGGGTCTGAGGCATTGTATGTTGAGTCTAGTTTCAACTTATGATGGTACCCAATAACGACCATTGTATGTTGATAATATTGTATCATGAGGGATACTGTATAGGAAATTAGCAGTATGTCATTTTATGTCAATTTTTCACCCTTTGTTTGCAATGGAGCCATATATTTTTTTGCTACATATCCTTGGCAAAACCTTCAGCAGACTTTTCCGCTGTAGTTTCCATCCCATGTGGATGAACCCTAACAGGAAATCGTACTGAATAAAATATTATAGACATTTATAGCCAAATGCCAAATTAAAATGGCATCTGCCAGCAGATTTGTACCTATGAAACTGGCTGACCTGTTACATGTGTGCCTGGCAGCTGAAGACATCTGTGTTGGACCCATGTTCATATGTGCCCGCATTGCTGAGAAAAATGATGTTTTATTATATGCAAATGAGCCTCTAGGAGCAATGGGGGGCGTTGATGTTACATCTAGAGGCTCTGCTCTCTCTGCAACTACTGCTCCCTCTAAACTTTGATTGACAGGACCAGACAGACAAAACATCATCACTCCTGCCTGGCCCTGTCAGTCAAAGTGCAGAAGGCACAGCAGTTGCAGAGAGAGCAGAGCCTCTGGGTGCAATGGCAACGCCTCCATTGCTCCTCATTTGCATATATTAAAACATCATTTTTCTCAGCAATGCGGGCACATATGAACAGCGATAGCTTCAGCTGCCAAGTGCACATGCAACAGGTCAGCCAGTTTCATAGGTACAAATCTGCTGACAGATCAGTTGTGCCTGGCCGGTTGTTTTATGCTGGAGCTGGACACAACTGATATATGTACACTGCACTTCAGGGCACAGATACGGCATCTGTACACTGACATGCAGTGTTTTTCTGTCCAGCGCTAATTGACATCCAGCATCACAACTGATATATGTGCACAAAACCATGTCAGGCACTTACTAATGTATTGTGATCCATATTGCCTCCTTTGTTGGCTGGATTCATTTTTCCATCACATTATACATAGCTCCTATCCAGAAGTTATGGCCACTGCTGCCATTTGCTGAAGTGAGAAACACCTTTAATGGAGTTTCCCCAACACTAACAGAACATACTATAAAGTATGATATGTGTGTCTATAATATTATATTATAGATATATACACTGCTCAAAAAAATAAAGGGAACACAAAAATAACACATCCTAGATCTGAGTTAATTAAATATTCTTCTGAAATACTTTGTTCTTTACATAGTTGAATATGCGAACAACAAAATCACACAAAAATAAAAAAATGGAAATCACATTTTTCAACCCATGGAGGTCTGGATTTGGAGTCACACTCAAAATTAAAGTGGAAAAACACACTACAGGCTGATCCAACTTTGATGTAATCTCCTTAAAACAAGTCAAAATGAGGCTCAGTAGTGTGTGTGGCCTCCACGTGCCTGTATGACCTCCCTACAACGCCTGTGCATGCTCCTGATGAGGTGGCGGACGGTCTCCTGAGGGATCTCCTCCCAGACCTGGACTAAAGCATCTGCCAACTCCTGGACAGTCTGTGGTGCAACGTGACGTTGGTGGATAGAGCGAGACATGATGTCCCAGATGTGCTCAATTGGATTCAGGTCTGGGGAACGGGCGGGCCAGTCCATAGCATCAATGCCTTCGTCTTGCAGGAACTGCTGACACACTCCAGCCACATGAGGTCTAGCATTGTCTTGCATTAGGAGGAACCCAGGGCCAACTGCACCAGCATATGGTCTCACAAGGGGTCTGAGGATCTCATCTCGGTACCTAATGGCAGTCAGGCTACCTCTGGCGAGCACATGGAGGACTGTGCGGCCCTCCAAAGAAATGCCACCCCACACCATTACTGACCCAATGCCAAACCGGTCATGCTGGAGGATGTTGCAGGCAGCAGAACGTTCTCCACGGCATCTCCAGACTCTGTCACGTCTGTCACATGTGCTCAGTGTGAACCTGCTTTCATCTGTGAAGAGCACAGGACGCCAGTGGCGAATTTGCCAATCTTGGTGTTTTCTGGCAAATGCCAAACGTCCTGCACGGTGTTGGGCTGTAAGCACAACCCCCACCTGTGGACGTCGGGCCCTCATATCACCCTCATGGAGTCTGTTTCTGACCGTTTGAGCAGACACATGCACATTTGTGGCCTGCTGGAGGTCATTTTGCAGGGCTCTGGCAGTGCTCCTCCTGTTCCTCCTTGCACAAAGGCGGAGGTAGCGGTCCTGCTGCTGGGTTGTTGCCCTCCTACGGCCTCTTCCACGTCTCCTGATGTACTGGCCTGTCTCCTGGTAGTGCCTCCATGCTCTGGACACTACGCTGACAGACACAGCAAACCTTCTTGCCACAGCTCGCATTGATGTGCCATCCTGGATAAGCTGCACTACCTGAGCCACTTGTGTGGGTTGTAGACTCCGTCTCATGCTACCACTAGAGTGAAAGCACTGCCAGCATTCAAAAGTGACCAAAACATCAGCCAGGAAGCATAGGAACTGAGAAGTGGTCTGTGGTCACCACCTGCAGAACCACTCCTTTATTGGGGGTGTCTTGCTAATTGCCTATAATTTCCACCTGTTGTCTATCCCATTTGCACAACAGCATGTGAAATTGATTGTCACTCAGTGTTGCTTCCTAAGTTGACAGTTTGATTTCACAGAAGTGTGATTGACTTGGAGTTACATTGTGTTGTTTAAGTGTTCCCTTTATTTTTTTGAGCAGTGTATGGATATATATATATATATATATATATATACACACATACTCAGTTTTTTCACCTTTTTAAGATACCAGTTTCATTTATTATAGCCTATAACCCCTAACTTTAGTGACCTGTCAATAAAATCCTTCAAACAGTAGAATTCAATTTAAAAAACACACATAGAAAAGTAAGGTGAGCTCCCTCAATCAAGTTTTGGGCAAATATCATGCTTTCTGGCTGCCTAGGCCGCTTGAAAAGTAAATCCCCTTTATTGAGGGCATCTTATAGATGGCAGTTAAAGGGCTTTCGCTGGTGACTTATCCCCTTTAATATGTTTTGCTGTTTTAGCAGCCATTTCACTACTAATAAAACGATTAACCGCAATAGGTTTTCTGAACCATCTCCACAACGTAATGAAAACCAATAGAGAAGCTAAGTACACAATGACTCTCCAGCCGTCAGCCTCCCCAGAGACATTACTGGCGAATGAAGCACACAGCTACTGCGCAGATCCAGGAGTCCGCTCTGTGTCCACAATGGCTTTTTATTGCTCCTAAAACAATAATTTACAAAAATCCTTCTGATGCACTATATAAGGGTGCCGCAGCAATGGGATGTGGTCTTAAAGCCTCATGCACACAACCGTGTTTTAAGTCTGTGTCCCATCCGCATTTTTTGTGGATCGCATGGAAGCCCATTCATTTCTGGGCGGCCACAAAAAATGCAGACAGCACATGGACGTCATATGTGTACCATACTTTGCAACTTTTTAGACTTTTCGCCACTTTTCTGAAGGAAAGAGGGGTGGAGCTTATCAGAGGTACGAAGCCCCGCCCACTGCATTTACTATAACTGTCGCCAGAAAGTGGTGGAAGTTATAGCTGAAGTCAGCGCCAGCCTGTATTTGTTAAGAGGCGCCTGCATCTCACGCCTGTGCAGGGAGATCAAGACTGGCAGATGGATCGCCAGTCTTGATAAATGTCCACTATTGTATGCAAGCTTAGGATCGACCAATATAGATTTTTTAGAGCCGATACCGATAACCTGTGAACTTTCAGGCCGATAACTTATACCGATATTCCCTATTCACCCTAATAGAGCTCTATTAGGGTGAATAGGACCTCACAGTCTCCCTGCTGCCCTCTGCATAGTACACACAGCAGCAGGGAGATTACCATGGCAGCCAGGGCTTCAGTAGCGTCCTGGCTGCCATGGTAACCGATCGGAGCCCGAGGATTACTGCCACTGCCACCAAAGAAGAGGGGACCCTGTGGCCACTGCCGCCAATTACTTTAATCTATAATACTGGGGGGGGGGGCCTCACTGCGCCACCAATGATAATTAACTTTTAATACAGATACAGGAGGCGGGTGCCGGCACAGGGCACAGTAGCCAGGCACCTGCTATGCTGGCTGCTTGACTCTGGGGAGGACACACAGGAGGAGGAGGCTGCTGCCGCTGCTACCGTTCGCCGAGCACACTAGCTGAGACGGCGCAGCGGTAAACCCTCACCTGTCCCTCCTCCTGCTTTAATATTAGCTAGACATTCATTGGTGGCAGTGGTGCGGGCAGCTTCAGAGCCCGCTCATTTTATTGGGCTCCGTCCCTCCTTCTCCACTGACTCTGGCCACTGAACATGGCGCCATGTTTCCTCATAAGCAAGCAGCGCTGGACACATTATCGGCAAGGTTAGATGCTGATACCGATAACTTTGAAAATCATGAATATCGGCCGATAATATCGGTAAATCCAATAATCGGTCGATCCCTAATGCAAGCCAAAACATATGTCTCATTTGCAGGGTTTAGAATTAGTCTTCATTTAATAATCAGAAACATTTTGCATTAGGGTTAATAATTTATCATTGATTCTGAGAAGAACTAATTCTTTCATGGCGAGTCCCCTATTTCACCAATGTCACCTGAGGATAACAAATGAAAATTTGAAGCTGGTTGTAAGTTTCAAAGGAAAACACAGTAAAAACTAGATTGTCATTACAAGTGACACTAAGTCATTGTAGGGCGACCATTGTTTAAAGGAAGTCTGTCACCAGCGACCTCCCTATCAAACTGTTTGCATAGACACATAGCTGTGGTTCACCTGAGAAAGATCTAAGGTTCCGTTCCCGAGACGAGTTATGACATTTTTTTCTTAATATGCAAATTAGGTGCAATGAGGGCATCACCAATGCTCTTCTTGCACCCAAGCTCCGCCACTTTCTGTGGGCAGCCCCTCCCTCGCTGCTTTGCCACAGCCTGGCCCTGTCAGTCAAAGCAGAGATGGCGGGGCTGGCCACAGAAATATCTATATTCCAAAGGACACCAATCAAAGTCTTTACTAATGAAGTGGGCATGTTGGATAGAATGAGCTTTTAGCTGATCTCATGCATCAAATATTGGCATTGTCTGTTACATTACAGGACGTAAGTGGCCCGAGAACAATATGCTGAAAATCTGAGGCAACTATAAATTTAGGGAGAGAGTCCTTCAATACACCTAATGATAAATTGCAAGGTCGCCACGTCTTTTGCAGTGGTGCGAAGCTTAGTCATGTGAACCTCAGGCAGCAGAGGACGCGTCCTGATCTCCAGTCTCTTGTAAAGTTAAGTGTCAGTCGCACTCACTGCAAGCGCTGTCCAGCGCCCGAGAGACGGCAAGATGGCGCCACTCCCACTGAAGCACTGAAGTAAGCATAATGTGATAAACACATACATTTTTATTTTTGGGGGGGGTTTGGAGGGAGAAGAGTGGAGATACAGGAAGCAACTAAATGCAGATGACTAATGGAACTCAATGGAAAGTGGAGGAACAAGATACAGACATAAAATGTATACAGCGGACAGCACATCAAGACTATTGTACAATGCAGTGTTTGGGCTGCACTCATCCTCACACAAGCATTCTTTTACTGTTTTATGACAGCCTGCTTCATACACCAAATACAGTAAGGCTGGGTTCACATCTGTAGTTTTGTCTCCGGCGGAGGAACAGACTGCCGGAGTTTACCGTATACCAGATACCACTGCACACCGCCGGATGCCTTTTCACTGTAAGGGTACTTTCACACTAGCGTACTGAGTTCTGTCTTAGGGGCTCAATACCGGAAATAAAATGATCAGTTTTATCCTAATGCATTCTGAATGGCGAGCAATCCGTTCAGGATGCATCAGTTCAGTCCCTCTTACGCATTTTGGACGGAGAAAATACCGCAGCATGCTGCAGTTTTCTCTCCGGCCAAAAATCCTGAACACTTGCCGGAATGCCGGATCCGGCATTAATTTACATTGAAGTGTATTAGTGCCGGATCCGGCATTAAGTGTTCCGGTAAAACGGATCCGGCTTTCCGGATAACACCGGAGAGATGGATCCACCTGACAAATGCCATCAGTTTGCGTCCGGATTGCCGGATCTGGCCGGAAGTTCCGACAACAGAACTGCCTGCCAGAATCCTCTGCCGCAAGTGTGAAAGTACCCTAATAGTATCTGGCCGCCTACTGGCGAATGTGCCGGCTTTCTGCTGCATGTAGAATTTTCTGCCGGCATGTACGCCAGGTAGAGTGAATTCCGGCAGTCTGTTCCCCTCACGGAACAGTCACCGAATGCTAAAAGATTCAAAGTAGCACAGGACTTAACCCTGCAAAAGTATGGGATGTTTATTCCATTCATAAAGGGCTTGAGTTTGATAACTGCAATATTTTATGGAATTCCTTTTCATGCAATTGCCTTACTGTACCCATTCCTTCTATTAAACGTCTAGTCTCCATGCGGCCTCACCATTTTTCATGCAGTTTCTGACAGATGGCCCCTGCTACCCTGAGGAACTTGAAGTCTGCTGTTCCTTCCCTCTAGTAAAGACATTTATGAAGGCTGTGACGCCAGTTTTGTGACATTAGACTGTCACGTGTTTAGGTGCATGAGATAATATGCGCACAATGTTGTAACTTCAGGCTTCCCACGCCACTTTCAGAAGTGAAATCAGAAGGTCTTTTTCGGAAAATAGATGGTAAATAGTGCACAAAATGTTGCGGCAAGTCACACGTACATCAGGTAACCCCTGACGTACAAACCTCAATACATTATATTATACACATTATAAAGCCCATGCGCCATCTCATGAATTTGGCGCAGCACAAGAAGCCAAAGGCAGACTTAGAAGTGACAGAAAAAAACTGCGCCATTGATAAATGCCCCCCATAGTACAGTAGCTGCCTATATACTGGGGACAGCCAAATTGAAAAAAACCACACGCTATCAGATTTCATGTCACGACTTTAATGGGGCAGTCGTCTTCCAAGTCTATTATTCCTTGCTGGAAAGCTCAACTCTTCTCCCTAATGGCTCGGAGAACGCCTTAGAGCAACTCTTTGTCTCACTATAGTTGTTAAACCAAGTACTGTAACGGATCCGTAGCAGAGATCATTTGCAATGAATTGTGTTTTTTCCAGCAAATTTTGTACAAAGGACAACGAAACTTACATGGGAGTGGAATACTAAGTCCGTCATTACTGGCGAGAAGAGGGGGGGAGAAATGTAGTGCATTGTGTTCCCCGAGCACGGATGTCACTTGCAGTGTCACACACTCTTACTAATACTAAGTGACGCTTTAACTCCAGCATGTAGGAGCTGGCTGGAGACAGGACATGATATTTGGTCACTGGGTGACTAGTATTTGTTGAATAAAACCTAAAACACAAGATACAATGTCACCCAGTCTAAGGGGTCACACCAGGAAGCCTGGAGCCGCATGCTAAATATACAGTATATAGGGGGCTCCATGGCGGAGACGGAAAAGAAGCAGGAATGACTACACACAAGAAATGTTTGCACGGATTTTGTGCCCATTACTCATTACTCGTTAAGGTATTGCATTGCTAGAGAGAAGCCCACAATTAGGAAGTTTGAGCCTCTGCAGGACGCGGTGCCATGATTTATTGGCATTGCAGTGCTCATGGGGAGGTCACCCAGTGCTCTGCCTCCAGTTCTACTTTATGAGGTGGAATTGCAGACACTGGGGCAAGGGATCTATTAATCGCATTCGTTTTCTGCTGGAAAACAAGGTATTCGGATGTGTTTGAGCCACTTTCCCTGACATAGTGGAACATGACAAAAACGGTGAGGGGGCTTCCAAGTCGAGCCGAGCACCTATAAACATGGAGGGTAATGTACGACTGGCATATGTCTGAATGCAACCCCCCCAATGTGTCAGATTTAATGAGAGGCAATAATTCCGCTGCAGCGCCGGGAGTTTCCTGCGCCATAAAACGACATCTACGCCAGAGAGGGAGCTGGAGTAGATGTCTGGTCTCATGTGCTCCAGTTTTCTGGTGGTAAATGACTCGAGACATATAGGTCCCACCTACAGGTAACGTCTTCTTCATAAAATTCCGACTTTGGTATGCTGGAAAGCTTGGTGTATGAAGCCTGGGCGCACTTTGTAGGGGAAAGGTATCAGCTTGCAAGGAGCATCAGTGGTAGAGAGGACCTGAAATGTCTCTTTCAGTAAATACTTCCCCATGAAATAACCAGACTAGAGCATCTTTTTTGTGCCATTTTTCTGTTATTTCTTCTGGAAATGCACCCATAAACCGACAACTGGTTGTCACCCTTCACTTTTGCTATAAGGGGTGCCCCGACACCACAGCAGACGCCAGAAATATCTGAAGAGAGGTGGGCGTTTCTGTAACTCCCATAGAGAAGAATCGCTTCATTCCCCGCCCTGATGCGGGAGTTGGGGACCTTCGTCTTGGAAATAGGTGGGGCATGCACCGATCAGACATTTATGGCCTGTCTTGTGGATAAGCCATAGACGTCAGTGATGGAAATAACCCTTTAACTACTGACTACGGATTTCCGTTTTCTTATAGTTGTTAGATGCTAATAAAACGTTCTGAACTTTTACTTACTGGACAAACACCAATTTCTGTAACTAATAGGACCATGGAGAGAAATGGTTTCTATGTCACAAAGGAAGGATTCATTAGTCTAAGTTGCAGACGTGAGTATGATGCTCAGATTTACTGGCGGCTGGTGGGCTTTTAAGGCTATACTTTGACGCTGTGAGCACGTGGTTTCATTTTCAAATGCGTTTTTTTTTACAGGCGAAACACAATGAGGCAGAATTATTCATTCTACAGACAGGTAGACCTGCACCCGGGGCTCAGGGCGGATGATACATTTGTCGCAGGGCTCGACACTCTTGTGTAACTCTACACCAGCTATTGGTTGACTTAGGCTACTTTCACACTAGCGGCAGGACGGATCCGACAGGCTGTTCACCCGACGGAACAGCCTGTCGCTAGTGAACGTGTGCTCCTGGACTACCGCTCCGGCCCGATTGACTATAATGGGGGTGGGGCGGAGTTCCGGCAGCGCACGGCGAGAGGCTGCCGGAATAAAACTACGACATGTCCGACATTTATTCCGGCAGCCTCTCGCCATGGGCTGCCGTGCCTCCGCCCCGCTCCCATTATAGTAAATGGGGCCAGAGCGGTAGTCCAGGGGCACACGTTCACTAGCGGCAGAACAGATCCGACAGGCTGTTCACCCGACGGAACAGCCTGTCGGATCCGTCCTGCCGCTAGTGAACGTGTGCTCCTGGACTACCGCTCCGGCCCCATTGACTATAATGGGGGTGGGGCGGAGTTCCGGCGGAGGCACGGCAGCGCACGGCGAGAAGCTGCCGGAATAAAACTACGACATGTCCGACATTTATTCCGGCAGCCTCTCGCCATGCGCTGCCGTTCCTCCGCCCCGCTCCCATTATAGTCAATGGAGCCGGAGCGGTAGTCCAGGGGCACACGTTCACTAGCGGCAGAACGGATCCGACAGGCTGTTCACCCGCCGCAACAGCGTGCCGGAGGTCCGTGCCGCTAGTGTGAAAGTAGCCTTAGCTTGAGACAGAATTTAAAGGGGTTGTCCACTTTCTTGTGACTCTTGTTCAATATGTTTGTAATTTGACTATATTGCTAATACTAATATAGCCTTTTTTTAATACTCTGTGCCATTTTCTGTATTTCCTAAGGTATGCATCTTGTTTGCCAAGCCTTTTGTGCTGTCCACACAGAGGTCCCGTCCGTAAAATGGCTCTTGATGGACTGCATGTCACCTCCATGTGATGTCTCCCCCATCCAAACTCACTGCATCTGCCGTCTGCACTGCTGGGCGTTCAGTGAGGGGCAGTGTGCTACAATGGAGGAGGCGGAGTGACGTGTCTGGTGGCCATCTTATGGGACAGGACAGAAGGTGACAAGGGTTATAAAATATAGCAAACAGCAAAGAATAACAGTAAAGACTACATTAGTAAGTGCCATGTAATCATCTTACCTATACATTGATCACAAGTGTCCAGAAAGTGAACAACCCCTTTAATTTACACATTTCTCCAGTAAAATCTGGGTTTCTTCGCATTCAGTTTTAACGCAACATCCTGGGTGACAATCAAATCAGCCTACTTGAGATAAGAGAATGCAAAACTCGTTTAAAAAACAAACGCGAATATTATCGTTTTTTGAGTTTCCCTAAAGTGACATTACAGCTGCCGTAGGGGGCTTAAATGGCAAATCGAGCTCTTCAGGCTGCAGCATCGCAGTAAAGTATGCATTTAGGGACTGCTTCCAAGAGCAGCTCAAGGACTTCTAGTAATGGGTGACGGTAGGTGGAAGCTTTGTGGACGAGAAGTGTACAACCTTATAATGTTACATTAGAATAGCAGACGACTTTGGGGACACGGTGGCTGCGATTTCAGCCTTTTAGTCACTCATGCGGAAAAGATGCCATCTTCTGTATACAGCACTTCCCTGCACTGCCCGCTAAGGGACCAGTCAGATTCACTTAATTAGAGACGTGAAATCATACAGAAGATCCAGACAGTCACTAGGTGCCCCACCCTGCTGTAATGATGCCAGGCACAATGCGCACCAATGCAATAGCAATGCGCCCTGTCTGCATCCATTGTGCCCTGTCATTTACTAAATCCGATACCTGCACGGCCCATCGGACAGAATTATGATGTGCGAAGATTATATATGATACGGGGCGCACATAGATTTGGATACCGTACATTGGGTGCGGTTATTCGGACTACCTCAGCCTGCAGCTGTAATCATCATTCACTGGTCCAAGGTACAAAAGTTTCAGAAAAGTGACATAATCTTACAGTAGGCAGTTTAAAAATACTGAATAGTAAACCAATACATATACCCATGGATTCTACTATTTGATCCCTCTATACACACTTCTACGTATATATGCAAATATATACTAGCATTATCATAGCAATACAGTAAGCAAACGACAGTGTACATCGAGGCACAGGGTCGACAGACACAGGCTGCTATAGCATCAAGCAGGACTGAAGGAGTTAAAGTGGTCCAGCGTTCTCAGGAGACCATAGGAGCTGGGGAGGGGGCTGCAAAGGTCAACATGAATAAGGGCATGCTTCAAGGAACAGAGCATTGTGTGCATGGTGCCAGGGGAGATGGGCTGGCTGCT
The DNA here is from genome assembly GCF_905171765.1 of Bufo bufo. Lineage (NCBI taxonomy): Eukaryota > Metazoa > Chordata > Amphibia > Anura > Bufonidae > Bufo > Bufo bufo. The sequence continues at coordinate 168,016,469 of NC_053393.1, forward strand.
CTGTAAACTTGGAAGTGCCTCAGCCTCTATAGGGGCAAACTGTGCAATAGAGAAGATGCAATGATGGGGGAAGTAGTCCAGGCCTGTGCCCCCATGCTGTGCACTGGGCGAGCAGCTAGCACTCCCTCTCCATACACTGCTCCCAGTCCAGCTGTGCATAATGAAAGCCATATGTCCTGGTGAGGATGCCTGGCACTGCGGAGGTCCACATCCCCAAGTTCCTACATCACCACACCCACCGCATTGCAGGAGCCACGGGCTGCTGCCGGGGATGAGCTCGGTGACCAGAGAGCAGCCCCCCCTCCCCCAGCGAGCAGGGCAGGTAAGTGCCCCCCACAGCACAGCGTGCCCCTGCCCCGCACCTCACGAAGTGATCCGGAGGTAACCTGATAGTGAAGCATATGCTGCGGGAATAGGGCCAGACCCTCACCTCGCGTTACCCTGCCAGCTGCAGCCTACAGGCACGGTCCGGAGTGCACAGGACGGGCGCCCGGCGCGGCACATACCTTGGTTTCAGCACCGCTCGCTAGAATCGGGTCACCACAGAGCGCAGCCACGCGTCAGCTGCCCGGCCCAGCACACAGCAGAGCAGCAGCTGCAGCAGCGGCTACCCCTCACCACACTGCGCGCCCCTCTACTGCACGCCGCAGCCAATGGGAGGCCAGACAGCGCAACTAGCCCCGCCCACAGGACGGGAAGCCCACCAATTACCGCAATGACAAGGAGCCAAGAGACGAGCTGTCCCCGCAGATGACGGGGGTCACAGACCGGGGCGCGCTGACTATCCCGGGGGGCTGCCCCGCAGCACTTACATTACACGGCCCTGGCTCTCCGCGGGCTGCAGTCCCGTGCACAGCATCCTGTGGACCCCCGTCCTGCCCCGGGCAACTCCGCCTCCCCCTGCTGCACAGCATCTGGCTGCAGTGAGGAGGCGACTGAGCAGCACGCCCAGGAGCTGGGGCAGTAACTGCAGGGGGCATGATGGTGGCAGCTGGGTATGGCACTGGGGCAGTAACTGCTGGGCATGATGGTGGCAGCTGGGCTTGACACTGGGGCAGTAACTGCAGGGGGCATGATGGTGGCAGCTGGGTATGGCACTGGGGCAGTAACTGCTGGGCATGATGGTGGCAGCTGGGCTTGACACTGGGGCAGTAACTGCAGGGGGCATGATGGTGGCAGCTGGGTATGGCACTGGGGCAGTAACTGCAGGGGGCATGATGGTGGCAGCTGGGTATGGCATTGGGGCAGTAACTGCTGGGCATGATTGTGGCAGCTGGGTATGGCACTGGGGCAGTAACTGCTGGGCATGATGGTGGCAGCTGGGGCAGTAACTGCAGGGGGCATGATGGTGGCAGCTGGGTATGGCACTGGGGCAGTAACTGCTGGGCATGATGGTGGCAGCTGGGCTTGACACTGGGGCAGTAACTGCAGGGGGCATGATGGTGGCAGCTGGGTATGGCACTGGGGCAGAAACTGCTGGGCATGATTGTGGTAGCTGGGTATGGCACTGGGGCAGTAACTGGGCATTATGGTGGCAGCTGGGTATGGCACTGGGGCAGTAACTGCAGTGGGCATAATGGCAGCTGGGCTTCATACTGGGGCAATAACTGCAGGGGGCATGATGGTGGCAGCTGGGTATGGCACTAAGGCAATAACTGCAGTGGGCATGATGGTGGCAGCTGGGATTGAATACATACTATAATTTTTCCATAAGGAACTCTATAACTCTATCCCCTCTGTCTCTACTACCCACCTGGCACTGCCATAGTCACACTTTTCTGTATGTTATGAAATGTTTCTGTCTCCATTGAGCCCCGCCTGTCGATGTTGGCGTTTCTATTGTTGTGGTCCGTACATACATGAATTTCTCACTGGCATTTTTTCTTACCAATAAAAAACCATGATAAGTGCCAGTGTTTTTTGCCACCTGCGTTGTTTCTGGCACACAGCACTAATAGTACCGCACTGTATAATATCGGACAATATGATTCACAAAGTCACTATGCTGGCGCACGGATCTTCGGAGTGTGGTAAATCCTGGGCCACATTTGTGCTAGAATTATGTAACTGCACCAAAAAACTGTCCCGGAGCGTCTCACCACCAGTGTTCTCTTCCTTACAGGTTTTCCCGCTATAGAGAAGAGGTTGGCAAAATGCCAGGAGCTACAGCATACTGCAGGTCTGAAAAGAAGGCAGAAAAAAAGCCACTTAAAGAACAAGACCAACAGAAAAAAAAAAACTCCTGTGGGTCCTGTGCTTCATATTTCCATAGACCTTCAGCTAACATCTGGAGCTGCTCCAAAAAACGCAAGTGCAAAAAAATGCCACTAGAAAACCCAAAGGTGCGGAAAAATGGCAGCAAAAGCACGCTCAGGGTTCCTTCACCATCTGCTAAAAACCGATGCTTAAAGGGAACCTGTCACCAGGATTTTGGGTATAGAGCTGAGGACATGGGCTGCTAGATGGCCGCTAGCCCATCCGCAATACCCAGTCCCCATAGCTCTGTGTGCTTTTATTGTGTAAAAAAAAAACGATTTGATACATATGCAAATTAACCAGAGATGAGTCCTGTCCCTGAGATGAGTCACATACAGGACTCATCTCAGGTTAATTTGCATATGTATCAAATCGTTTTTTTGCACACTAAAAGCACACAGAGCTATGGGGACTGGGTATTGCGGATGTGCTAGCGGCCATCTAGCAACCCATGTCCTCAGCTCTATACCCAAAATCCCAGTGACAGGTTCCCTTTAAGGACGTCCCTCACCAGGACTTCGCTGCATTTTCCGCACAGCCATGCCATAACTCATACAGATCTGATCTTTCTGCGGGCAGATCTGAAATCTGTGACATGAATGGGCATGGCTATTCTCGCCACATGTGTGCACCCACACAGGGTCACTGCTGAATTTGCAGCAAATCCGAGACAAAATCCAAACGAGTTACATGCGGATTGGTCATGTATTGTGCTACAAAGTTCACCCTCTGCAATGCAAAGGGTGTAATGCGCTGCGGACATCTGCAGCATAAATTGACGTCCTGCGGATTTAGAATCTGCAAAGGGTGTCAGCGTCCGAGTGGATTCCACAAACGTTTTTTATAGAGCGTGTGGATAATATCTGTTTAAATCACATCCACATTGCTGCTACTGTAAACCGCGGTGGATTTACCTCCCACAGTGCCAGGAAATCTGCACCCCACATGGACATAACCTCTCCTGAAACGCCCGATTTATTAACGACTTGGAATAACAATTCTGGAGCATCTATTCCTATGGCTCTATGGTGCGCCATTCCTCTGTTATTCCTGCTAGAAGTGATGAAAGAATTTCCAGAACTTTGCAATAAAGGTCCAACTGGGTGTTAGAAGTTGGAAAAAGCGCCAACCTCTCTGGTGGCCAGGGCTGTGGAAGTACACATAGGCAGCTTCCGTCCCAGCCACCTCGTATCGGCGCTGCAGTGTATAATGTGATGGAAAAATGAATCAAACAGCAAAGGAGGCAATATGGACAATCACAATACATTAGTATTAACTTCCTCTACATGATAAATGCCATTTGCTGAAGTGAGACAACCCCTTTAATGCTTCCCAGGCCACCCATTGTATCTTGAGGGACCCCTGTATGATGTGGATCAGTATGTAACATATTCCTCAAGATACTGTATATATAATAGGGCTGCAGCTAACGATTATTTGAATAATCAATTAGTTGTCGATAATTTCATCGATTAATCGGGAAAAACACCAAAATGACAGAAAAATGGGTTTATATGATTTTACTTGAAAAATTATGTTCAAAGCCCATATTAAAACAAATTGTGGATGGCACTGTTATGGGGGATCTGTGGATGACACACTGTTATGGGGGATCTGTGGATGGCACTGTTATGGGGGATCTGTGGATGAGACTGTTATGGGGGATCTGTGGATGGCACTGTTATGGGGGATCTGTGGATGACACTGTTATGGGGGATCTGTGGATGACACTGTTATGGGGGATCTGTGGATGACACTGTTATGGGGGATCTGTGGATGACACTGTTATGGGGGATCAGTGGATGACACTGTTATGGGGATCTGTAGATGACACTATTATGGGGGATCTGTGGATGACACTATTATAGGGGATCTGTGGATGACACTGTTATGGGGGGATCTATGGATGACACTATATAGCATCTTATGCTATATGTGTCATCCACAGATCTCCCCCATAACAGTGTCATCCACAGATCCCCCTCCCCATAACAGTGTCATCCACAGATCCCCCATAACAGTGTCATCCACAGATCCCCCTCCCCATAACAGTGTCATCCACAGATCCCCCATAACAGTGTCATCCACAGGTCCCCCTCCCCATAACAGTCCCGGCCCCGCCGCTCACAGCAGTAGACTATTCCTTAACCGGCAGTAACTTTTACTTCAACTTTAAATCAGCGCATCTTTATTACCTTACAATGAAGCCGCAGTAACAGGTAGAGCGGGCGGCGGCGTAACGTCACTCACTCACGTAACGCGGCGGCTCCGCCCACCTTTTAAATGAAGCAGACGGAGCAGGCGCATTACGCGAGTGAGTGACGTTACGCCGCCGCCCGCTCTGCCTGTTACTGGAGCTTCATTGTAAGGTAATACAGATGCGCTGATTTAAAGTTGAAGTAAAAGTTACTGCCGGTTAAGGACCCGCAGGCATAGCGCCTGACCGCCCGCATAGCAACGAATCGGACGATTATTCGATAACGGTATTCGTTGACAACGAATCCCGTTATCGAATATTATCGATAACTTCGATTAATAGTTGCAGCCCTAATATATAACACAGAAAACAGCACATCCCACAGACAAGCCTCTGGGTGAAGACTGCAATATATCTGGTCTGCCAGTTGTGTGCCCGTTTGTAAAGAGTATATATTTGCCCTAATAAATGCACACATGTAGGGGGTCATTCATTAAGCTGAAATACTCCTATATTAGGCATATTTCGAGCGAAGATGGTGGCACGGCGGCTAGTTGCGCTGCAATCTGTTGCTTCTCCCTGCTCACGCCAGGCCTAAAAAAGTTGGCGTGTTGTTGTGGGCAGGGTAGGGGAAGGGCTGGCAGACCCATCTCATTTACTTTTTTAAGGTCTAAATATAAGACAGTTCGGAAGCTATCTTACATTTAAACAATCTACAAAGAAGAAACGAGCCCAAAACAGCACCCAAAAAATATAATAAAGCTTTATTAAAAATCACATGATGCTAGGAGAGGTGGCAGAAAAAAAATCCTCCAGAGCCAACATAATTTAAAAATGAGGGTGAATATGGAAAGGTGTATATATTATAATGTATGGTCTGGACTACACCCAATGGGATAGTACCCTGTAAACAACGGAACTACAAATAGTGCCAGGAATAAATAGTAAGAACTGTGTCCAGACCAGAGTATAAAAAACTAATACCAATATTCAAACTCACCCATTTGCAATTGTGGTCAATGGCGGGAGCGACCTCTGCCCGCGTTTCGGCGTACCTTCGCCTGGCACTATTTGTAGCTACGTTGTTTACATCCCAGTGGGTGTAGTCCAGACCATACATTATAATATATACACCTTTTCATAGTCACCCCCATTTGTAAATGATGTGGTCTCTGGAGGATGTTTTTTCTGCCACCTCTCCTTGCAGCATGTGATTTTTAATAAAAACTTTTTTTTTATGTTATTTGTATACACAATAAAGCTTTATTATATTTTATGGGTTCTGTTTTGGGCTGGTTTCTTCTTTGTAGGTTGTTTGCAGTTTCTGAGCTGGTACCTTGGTGACCATAATATATGTGGGTAGTGCTCAAGCACAGTGTACTGTACACCCGTGATTTAGGTGTTATTAGTGCTTGGCCTGTTTGGGCTTACATTTAGTAGTGGCGGTGGATGCGCCGAAGTTATGTAGTGGCTCGCGCCTCTTATAACTCTGGTGGATCCACCGCCAGTTTAGGGGTTTATTAAGGCCAGCGTTTTTTAACAAATATGCCCAGCGGTAAGTGGGAGCCCATTCATTACAAATACATTAATACCCGTCATCGCGCTTTACTGTTTACATAGATTATCCTGATTTCACACATTTTATGTCGCTGACTTTAGGCTGTTGAAGGATTTAAGCCCTGTCTGTCCCATAATACCTAATAATATGAGCTATTATCTCTGTACTGCTGATATCATTTTCTCTAGAAAGGTTTTTCTTTTCCTGGTAATTGCAAGTGACCTTTGATTATCTCCGCGGTCCCAGTGAAATGTCAGCTGGAACTTTATGCAATGGAGATAAATGAGATCTATCAGTCTGGAAGTTTCATAAATGCAATGCCAAAATCTTTGTGATGTTAATGGACATTAGTTATGAGTCAGGGACGGGCTCATGTAGCTCCCATGGTACCAGTTCCCTAACCTGTACACTGTATATTGCATCTGTTTACACTCCTGGCCATCCCCGCCATACCATAAGGCCTTGTTCACATGGGTCTAGTTCATGTCCCTCCTACTTCAGTTTTTACAAGGTTATGAATAAAGAGCTCATATCAGAGCTGCAATTCACTCTAAAGTCCATACATGAAACACATAACCCGGAGTATCATTAGCCATAGCAGTTATCTAGGTGTCCTATAAGAGCAGTTAGCTGCTTTTTTCACTCTGGTGGGACTACAGCCGTCCATGGTCTTCATTAGACGGCCACTTTGACTGGCGAAATCTGTCTCGGGGGGTGTTGTAAGTCATCAAAGCAGCAATGAGCTAGTGATAGCTTCAAGGGGTTGTCTTTGAGAGATGATTCCTTAAAGGTTTTTTTCAGTTTTTCTAATCTAGACTGATGACCTATCCTCAGGATAGGTCATTAATATCAGATCGGCGGGTGTCCAACTCGTAGCACCTTCACCGAAGAGCTGTTTGAAGGAGCATTGCGTTCTCTTCAAAGAGTTGATCAGCAGGGGTTCTGAGAGCCAGACCCCCACCAATCTGATATCCTGAGGATAGGTCTTGGGATGAGCGAATCGACTTTGGATGAAACATCCGAAGTCGATTCGCATAAAACTTTGGTCCAATATTGTACGGAGTGAGTGCTCCGTACAGTATTAGAATGTATTGGCTAAGATGAGCCGAAGTTATTACTTCGCGAAGTCTCGCGTGACTTCACGTAATAATTTCATAAATTAATTTTTACTGTAAAAAAACATTTCCTGAACTCGGGTTCGGTTTCAAAGTAGCTAAGGCTACTTTCACACTAGCGGTTTTTGTGGATCCGTCATGGATCTGCAAAACCGCTTCCGCTACAATAATACAACCACATGCATCGGTCCTGAATGGATCCGGTTGTATTATGTCTTCTATAACCATGACAGATCTCATTCCAGATGGAGGGTGGAGTAGGAAAACTGGAGCAGCTTCTCTAGATAAAAGCGTTAGGTCTAAGGACAAGCCAAATTTATCAAGTAACATGAGACATTTGATAAATGGGGCATAAAGTACTCCAACGCATACTCAAGCAAAACTGACTTCAAATTTTCCCCCCATGATAAATCTCCCCCTTTGTATGCACTGAAACCTCAAAGTGTTATGTGGGATGATTGTGCAATGCCCCCTGTTGGTTGACGTGCCAGTTATCACTAGTCCTGCACCTGTGACAGGGTGTCTGCAAAGGTGAGGATGCCCCCCCTGCCACTTGATTGCCTGTGCTGGCCAAGGTGTCCGGCGTTGTCAATCTTGCGCCTGCACTGCTGCTCCGAGTAGTGGTGCAAGCACAGAGCCTCTGCCTCCGCTACTGAAACAGCGACTATTCATGTGCTGCTAACTGGAAGCCGCTACTCAGAGCAACAGAGCAGGCACAAGTTTCTCAGGGCCAGCAGGGATGTCCGACCCTGTCAATCAAGTGGCAGGGACAACGTCCTCAGCTTTAGGGACACCTCATTGCAGAACCATGCTTGATTAGGGGAATCAATGCGCTTGCACAGTGCCTATAACTCCGTAGTAAAGAGCCATAGGTGGTGGTGTTATGAGGGTTCTTGGGCACAGCTCTGCTATGTGGCCTTATTATGTTGGTCTAAGACTGGTCCGGGTTCACAGCCACTAAAGGCAGCCTTTGCCGTTCCCATTGGGGTTGTCACCAAGATTTCCAATGACCCTGAATAAGGCTACTTTCACACTAGTGGCAGGACGGATCCGACAGGCTGTTCACCCTGTCGGATCCGTCCCGCCGCTATTTCGCCGTGCCGCCGCTCCGTCCCCATTGACTATAATGGGGACGAGGGCGGAGCTCCGGCGCAGCATGGCAGTTCGCGGTGAGAGGCCGCCAGACTAAAAAGTCGGACATGCAGTACTTTTAGTCCGGCGGCCTTTCACTATGCTGCGCCGGAGCTCCGCCCCCGTCCCCATTATAGTCAATGGGGACATGGCGGCGGCACGGCAAAATAGCGGCAGGACGGATCCGACATGGTGAACAGCCTGTCGGATCCGTCCTGCCGCTAGTGTGAAAGTACCCTAAGATATAAAGCTGTATTGCTGATGCCTCAGATATGATAGAAGAAGAATACACAGGTACTGTAATTTTATTTTCTTGGAGGATAACGGGCCGAACTGGATGGACAAATGTCTTTTTTCAGCCTTATATACTATGTTACTATGTAAATGGTCTTTAATGATGTAAATGAATTAGTTTCTATGTAATAGGTTTTGGGGATATGATAAAGAGGTTTGTGCAAAATGTTGATAAGGTCTCTGCAATGTAATAGAAATGTGTACTCTTCCAGCAAGCACTGATAATAACTCTTCATAAGGGATATGGCAAATAAAATTATACAGCATTTGAACAGCAATTTACGGTAACTTATAATTAAATCAAGTAAGGATTTGATATATGCATTTTCCATCACATTCAAACTTTTCTTTTTAGAATGGTACAAAACACGGCATGATTACCATAAAGAACATTATTCATTTTATGTCAATGTGTGTAATACCAAGGAAAGTAGGAGTTTATGGAATATGCAGAAAAATCCTCACCTGTATTGCTATGTGTTCTGGCATATGCACAGTGACTTACTATCGGGTACACTTTTCTTGGACTGGATAGATCCCCTTTCACCTGAATACTTGACAAAGATTTCCTAGACATAAGACATTTTTATCAGCTGCATAAATCTCCTTCTCCGCCACATAACAAATTTTAATTTCCATAGTATAGGCTTCCATGCTTTGCTATGGCGTAACTAAAACTGACTGGGCCCACAGAAATTTTTTGAACAGGGCCACCCTCCCAGACCTCAGACCAAACCAAAAAAAAAAGAACTCACCTCCAGGGGTGCACCACTAATGAGGCCAGGTGAGGCAGCACCATGTAGGGGCAAGAGGGGGGCAGCAGAAGGGCCATGGGCAATGAGCGCTTTCATTGTGGCAAAGGGGTAAGGTTAAGAAATTGGCATGGGGGTTGCCGTTTCCGTTTTCACCTCAGGCAGCAGAAAGGCTAGGTGCACCCCTGCTCACGCCTCCACTCCTTATGAAGCACTGTTTCTAGGCACTACACTGCGACCTGTTGTCGTAAAGCGTCAGGTCATAGTGCGCTCCTACGCAAACTACGTCCTGAACCTGTGCGCTGCCAGGACTTAGTGCAGTGCAGGCGCCCGAAGAAGAAGAACATAGAGCGGTGAGTAATACCAGTGCTAGGACTAGGAGCACCATACTCACTGCTACCTGGGCCCTGAAAATAAATCCATCTGTCCTCCCCCAAGGCCCTTTCCTGTTTGGGCGCCGCAGCAGCCACTTCCCCTGCTTTCACGTAGCTACGCCCCTGCTTATGAGTATACTAAATTCATTGTCATGTTTGTAGAACTAGCTTTTGTGGACAGTTGCTTTATGACACTGCATGTTCTCCAACTGGAAGTAACCATCAGAAGTTGGATACACTGGACCAGATTCACTATTGACTCTGTGCCTCAAGTTTGTCTAAAATTATCACGTGTTGGCACAAAAAGATGCATCTGGTTTATCAGTAAAGGAAGCATGGCCTAAAATGCGACTTTTTGCACCAAAATGCAACATAATTTGTGGCGTAAAAATCTATAACAAAACAAGGGGCAGATTTATCAAAACTGGTTTAAAGGGAAACTGGCTTAGTTGCCCTTAGCAACCAATCAGATCTCACCTTATCATTTTCATAGCTCCTTTGGAAAATGAAAGGTGGAATCTGATTGGTTACTATGGGCGACTAAACCAGTTTTCCTTTTACAGCAGTTTTGATAAAATTTCCCCCTAAGACCACTAAAAGTTGTCTTAAACTTTTAAACAGGCAGTCTACATATCTGAAATACACCCAAACAATAGTGTGGTCTACTGTTCAGATAAGTCTACCTCTGTTTTGTGCTACTGTTATGCACCAGTTTATGAATATGGGTTAATATCAATCTAAATTTATTGAATCGGGTAGCATGTGTGTGGTGTGAGGATTCGCTCTGGTAGACAGGAGTAGCGGACGCAGTATGGAGGCAACAACAAGTTCTTTGGATCAAACAGTTCAGTGTTTTATTCACACTTTAGGCAAGTGACAAAACAAGCAGTCATATTCAAACAAAAAGTCACCTTGCGGTGTTGGTGGTAATTCACGCAATTCTGATAGCAGCACCAACCAAGTCCTTGCTGCCAAACAGGTAGCAAACCTTCATCCAGACACAGAGACCTGGCTTCTGAACCCAGCTGCCAATTTAAAGGGCTTCTATCACCAGATTTGGTCCTGATGTGCTAGTGTCAGCAGTCCATAACAGTGTTCTTACTTATCATCTGTCTGCTGCCGTTCACCTTAAAAACGTACTTTTATAGATATGCTAATGAGCCTCTAGGTGCTATGTGGGCGTCATTAGCACCTAGAGGGCTCCGTCCACTAACCATTTCAGCCGCCCATCGCGTCCCTCCAGCTCGCCCGCTCCTGTTGATTGACGTGAAACTTCTCAGTATCTCGTATCAATTCCCGCGCCTGCGCCGTGCGCTTCTGTATTCTCCCGGCGCCGGCTTCCTCACTGCGCCTGCGCCAACTACGTTACAGTGAGGAAGCCGGCACCAGGAGCGCGGCATTCACTCACTGCGCCTGCGCCGAATACAGAAGCGCACGGCGCAGGCGCGGGAATTGGTACGAGATACTGAGAAGTTTCACGTCAATGAACAGGAGCGGGGCGGGCTGGAGGGACGCGATGGGCGGCTGAAATGGTTAGTGGACGGAGTCCTCTAGGTGCTAATGACGCCCACCTAGCATCTAGAGGCTCATTAGCATATCTATAAAAGTACGTTTTTAAGGTGAACGGCAGCAGACAGATGATAAGTAAGAACACTGTTATGGACTGCTGACACTAGCACATCGCTAGTGTCAGTCCGCTAAATAGGACCAAATCTGGTGGTAGAAGCCCTTTAAGGACAGCCAGGTGCTGCCAAAACCCGGACCGGCATTTAAAATTTGACCTCACCTGGCTGTAAATCAGCCCAGACCAAACCTCTCACTGTGTCACAGTGGATATAATAGTTGTTACAATTTGCCTCTATATTAATCCTTAAAGTGGTTGTCCCATCTGAGACATTGGTGACATATCGCTACAATATGCCACCAATATCAGACAGGCCCATGTCCCAGAGGCACCTATCTCCACAACCCCTGAAGTGAGCTCTGGCTCAGCTATTTCCGACAGTCCTATAGAAGTGAATGGAGCAGTGGCCGTGTTTGCAACGTGTGATCTCCATTCATTTAAATGGGATCTCCAAAATAAGCAGAGCCCGTCCACTTGGCTATTTTTTGAACCCCCCCCCCCCCCCCCCCAGAAAAATGAATGGAGAGCACACTACACATGTGCACTTTCCTTTACTTTTGGTGACCCGTTTTAGAGATAGGTGCAAGTCCCACATCTGAGACCCACACCTCCCTAAAACGGGCCCCCGAAAGTGAAAGGGAGTGCACCTATCTGACTTTGATGGCATATCCTACCAGCTGATGAAACCCCTTTAAATGATTGGAGCTTGAGCAACGCAATTGGACATATGCAGCACACCACTTCACTACGTTTTCTCCATTTTCAAATGGACCAGGCTGGGACAGTGCTATAAGATATTTTATCCCAATTTTGATAAGTCCTCTTTGGTGATCATGCTCTTCATATGTATCAGAGCTCATTCCTTTTATAGCTGCCGAGTACTCCCCTAAGTGACTAAAGACGCCTGTAGCTCCTTCTCCCCGCTACCTAGTTGGTAATTCGGATAGTCTGGCGGCTGGAAATGTTCATCTTGGCATTCCTTACTCCCATTGGCTGCTTAACTGAAAGAGGCGGCTTAAATGGCTTCCAAATGTAGTGCCTTACAGCGGAGTACAAGCACTTGACATCACTACTGAATTTATTATTAGTAAAACTGCTAAGCATCCGATGGTGCCGTTAAAATGTACCACGATATATACAACTTAACTATTCAGTACAGGGATAGGTGTGACTGGTAGTGACTAGGTTGGTGAGCCTTACACTTAGCGGGTATTGGCAATATTCTTACCCATGGCTCCTCTCTACACCTCTTTTCTCTGTTTTAGGCCTGATGGTCACAAACTGAAAGCTTTTAATAATTTTCAGTAATTGTTGTTTTGAAAGTTTTTCCCATTTGTCAGTGTATAGATGCCCCAGATTGATCATACAACCTAAGCTGCTGGCACACTTAAAAACTCCCTGTCTAGATGTCTACACTGTCTAAATAATAGTAAATGTAGGATGCACATGGTCATGAACAATGCTGTGACAACCATGGGGGCCTAATGGGTGGCAAAACTAATTTTCCCATGGCTCCAACATGAACTGTTGAAATTAGGTTGGTAAAATCCATGAATTCATGTGTCTGAAATGGATTAGTACTCCTTAGACCAGAGCAGTCTTCTGCTGTACGCCATCACCTTCGAAGTCTGATGTTCTGCACATTCGGTGATGCTTGTAAAAATTATATTTTGGCTGTTAACATAGTACAAACTGATAATGTGGCCTTCAGTCCAAAAACAGGGTGTGCCCCGCCTGCTTTTATATGACAGCTCCTACAATGGGAACGGAGCGGGGAGAGCTGTGGTCTTTCCACCACCAAGCGCTGCTCCCATAGAAGTAAATGGGAGCGCACCGCGCACGCGCGGCGCTTGCTCCCATTCATTTCTATGGGGCAGACAGAAATAGCCGAGCCAGCACATGAGCAGTGAGCCCTCCGTTCATTTTCCCGCTCCGTTCTCATTGTAGGTACGGGTCCCAGAGGTGGTACCCGCACCTAGCGATATGCATATCCTAGCGATATGCCCCCATTGTCTGTGATGGGAATACCCCTTTAAGCAATCCATCGCCAGCTATAGGGCTTATAAAAACCGGCGTCTAAAACGCTGATCTTAATAAAAGTTCCCCTAGTGTTTAGTTGCAGGAAACATAGTAGTCGCAATTACATCAAACTCTGTGGTCATCATGATATAGTAACATCTCACAGCAAGATGCCCTTGCATAAATAAATATCACTGTGTGTAGTACTTTACATTTCTTATGACGCTTTGATATCAGCAACCTACAAAATTCTTTCTGGTGGTGGATTGCTCCATAGTAGTAATTCTTCCCCATCAAAGCCCGTAATGTCAGATGTTAACTAGAGGGGTGCCTGTAGGCCCTGCTGCATGTGCCAAGCATTAGGCGCTCACATATTGATTATTTTTGTATTCTCTGACGCATTATCTTGCGTACTGTTCTCAGTTTACTTACTGTGTGTAATGAAACACCTTAAAATCTTGCGAATAATGATGAAATATGACAAATCAGCTTGAAACTACAGCTGCCTTGTTTGTTTTTTGAGATATAAATTCAAAACCTGGTTTCCTTCATTTTTAAATAAACTGACCCCATACTTTCTTTAACAGAGTGGTCAAAAAAAATGGAGAGGAGGGGTTGGCAAACCCTCCCCCCTTGGCTCAACCTGTAAAGGAAAGATTACTTACCTGCTTCTCAGCGCTATCTCCCCGCTCCTTCTCCAGGCCTGTGATGCTCCTCTGTGCTCCCTCTAATGTCAACATCCGGTTTGACAACACCGAAGCCAATCACTGGCCACATCAGTGACCAGCTCTCCTTCCATCATGACAAATGGTCACATGATGCAAGAGGGCCCGATCTCCATTGTGGTCAGTGATTGGCTGCAGCGATCTTAAACCGGATGTTGACATCGAAGTAGCTTAGCGGAGCATCACAAGCCTGGAGGAGAAGGAGTAGAAAGCCGATGTCAGGAAGCAGTTAAGTCATCTTTCCTTTACTGGTCTGGCCAAGGGGGAAGGGGGTTGCCAACCCTTCCCATTCTTGCATAACCCCTTTAGGGTTCAAGCACACGAGCGTGTGTGCCCCATGGCTGTATTGCGTACCGCAAACAGTGGGTCCACAATATAAGGGCACCTGTCGTGTGCACTCCATATCACGTATGTGGATCCATTGACTTGAATGGGTCCGCAATCCACAAGATATGATGCGGTGCAGAGCAGAGGCATGGATCGGAAGGCCACGGATGCACTACGAAGCGCTTCTGTGAGATTTAGATCCACCGCAAAAAAATTGAACATGTTCTATTTTTTTGAGGTGTGCAACGTATCTTGTGGCTCACAGATGGCGTGCACCCGGCTGGTACCCCTGCATTGCAGACCGCTATTTATGGTCCACAGCACAGGCACGGGGCACACATGCTCAGGTGCATGAACCCTTAAAGAATCAAAATAGTATAGCAGCTTTTCTCAAAGAAGTTGCGATGTGTTTGGTAGTAGGCTACCAAGTGCAGAGTATACACTGCAAAATATCTAGTAATCATTTTTATCATCATTTAATTCTCATCTTACTAAGGATTTAATCACATGCTACAGATTTTTTGCAGGGATCAGCAAACTTCAGTACTCAAGCTGTGGTGAAACTACAACTCCCAGCAGGCACTCTTGATTGGCTGTTCTCAGAACTTCCAAATTGCCCCAGTTCCTCGACAAGTGCCTGTAAAGAACATAAAATACTAGGTTGGGGGAGGGGGGTACATTTATTATGCTATTTTAGGCCACCATTGTGGCATTAAAAAGTTGCAATTTATGTTACACACCTTTTTGGTGGCATAACTTGCAACTTTTCCGCCTTCTTGCCCCTGTTCTGAAATGGTATGAAAAAAGGGTGTGACGGGGAGGGAGGGAGTATGGCCAGAAGACCTGAAACATTTATCTTCATTCATGCCAGTTTTCTGGCATGAAATAAGATAGAAATCTACAGCAGCTAGGAGGTACCTGGAAACCCAAATGATTTCTGTTCTGTTCACTGGCTACAGATGCAGCAACCTGATAAATATGAGGTACCTGAGCTAACTATTTTTTGCTTCAACTTCCTAATAGCTTACAAATGTCATTTTATTTCTGTTTTGGACCATTGCTACCACTAATTTGTTTCTCTCATCATAAATTTTTTGCTACAAATTAATAGGGTTTACCTTATGCTTGAGGAAGGGATAGAGAGCTGCACGTGTTGCATGACGCACACATTTTCTGGCACTTATAAGTGTTCTGTGTACATGAAGTTAATACATAGATATAGTACCAGATTTAAAGAGTTAATGTTCTTTCAATCAATTTAACTAGCAAATCTGTAAATCACTTCATTTAAAAAATCTGCCCGCATCCAACTGAAAAAAAAAGCTGCAAATTCACTGCCACTAGGGGTCTCACTTCCACCTAATTTGCAGTCCACTGCCTGCTGTTAGGCTAGAGCCGCCTCTAGTAACATAGATGGTTCACTGGAAATGGGGGCATGTCAGAGCTAGCTGAGTGTCTGGACTTGATAGAAGCACTGTATCTACACAGCTTTTGAAGAGCAGAAGTTCCTTTGTGTCTGTAAGTCTGATCTCCCCTCCATATCAGCTTTCTAAGCTTCCTAGAAGAAAACAGATATAGTGGGAAGTAATTGAAGTCATATCACTGCAGTACAGTACTGGTAGATTCCATAGAAGGGAGACACCCACTGCTTGTGAGAGAAATGCATCTAACTGTGCAGCTGAAACAGAGAATAATATGTCTAAGGAAGACATTAGGGAAGCACAAAAATACCTCATCCTTCACAGTTATGATTCTACAATGAAGCACAGCCATTATGCAAATGTGTTTTGAAAACTCAGGTACACTTTAAGCTTACTGCATAGATATAGTAAGATAACCAATTCTAGAGAACACATAGGGTAACAGATTAGAGGTTTATGGAGTAGGCCACAGTACCTGACACAGCAGGCAAACTGGGACAAATTATAGTGAGTGCTAGCTTTCACAGGCCTTGAGAGATATTGGGCCCCAGGCATTCTCCCAGATTCAACACCAATATAAAATACATTCCCAATAATCCATTAAGTAGTCCATATACCAACTGGAACTGTATAACACCTTTTCACATTATACAGGACAGATAGTAATTAGTATATACACCAAAGTAATTAGTGTAACTTATATCATACATATTCATTCCAGAAAAAAACACAGAAGTAAAAATAATTTAAATACAGTTAAAGAGAATTCACATTTTAGGTGGTGGTCATAGGACAGAAAAAGAAGTCGGTTCACAATCAATTCATACCTATTCATTATAGAAAAAACATTGCAGTAAGAATAATTAAATACAGTTAAAAATAAATCACATTTGAGGTGGTGGACAAAGGTCAAAGTTGAAACAATCAAAGGATGAAAAAAGATCCAAGGAGGCCAAAATAATACCCCAAAGAACTAGGTAGTAAGTATGAAATCCTAAATAATAAGGTACAAAAACAATGATAGCAAGCCCAAGTGGGAAACAGTAAAAACTACAAACCAATAAGAGTGTATTGCAACCCTGCACCGGACCACCACCTCAGTACCCCAATGCGAGTTTTGCAGTCTGCTTTCTCACAAGGTTATAAGAGATATAGGGCCCCAGGCATTCTCCTAGATAACTCTTATTATAATCCACCCCTGCAGATCAAACACCGGCCAAGCATGTTATCCTCTGTGAGCTCAGCCTCTCAGACCAGCTCGGGGCTCTCTAGGAGGCAGAATAAGGAGAAATGCATGCTTCTTGGAGCTGTTGCAACCAGCACAAATTGCAGGAAGAGTATAAAAGGAGCATCCACTGCTCCCTCACCCAAGGAATACTCTTCAAAGTAAATCTGGGGGACTCAATAGAGTGTTTATAAAGGAAATGCTGTCAGCGCCCCCATTAATGATGTGCAATCTGTGAGTACCATGCTTAGAAAGTGGGACCGCTGGGCGGCAAACATCAGTATACATTAGCGTTACAACTCATGGATATTGATGCCACTTATCGGTTCCAGGCACTGTACCAACTTGCAGTTGATACCATGCTGACCCATGCTTCAGTGAGTTTTGGGATGTGTCGGGGAACGCCAGAAACACCCTGTGACCATGCCACAATTATACACAGCTGATGGGAGGCATTCAATTTGCTAATGTAAAAAGTACAGCCCTGCCACTTATCGATTTGCTCTTGTTTTCCATCAAAATATTCAACTGTAGACTTTTCGAATGTCTTATTATAAGCCTTAGCATCCTTCACTACAGCCGAACATCACTACTGTAGAATATGCTGTACATACGCTGCAGCTCATTTTATTAAACACCTCACGGGAGGTAATCATCTATGTAGCGATTCTTCTACAGCATTACATTATAGGACTGTACTCTTTTTGAAAGCTTAGATATGAAATAATCTATTCTATTTCAACTCTATTTCCTGCCTGACCTTGCACAGACAGATGAATTGATTGAATTTCTGAGTTTATCTAAGAGGCCGCTATTTCTATCAGCAAAAAGGCATGCGGCTATAGAAGTGCCCAGAGATAATTTAGTTGAATAAAATTAGTATCAAATTTTAATTGTACGGTAATTGACAGTAATGTCATTGGTGTAACATAAATGTGTGAAATATATGTATGTTACTCACATTTTCAGTAGTCCTAAAAATAAAAAAAACACTAATAATTTACAATTTAAATTTGAAAGAAAAGTAGCAGCGCTCTTCGGTGGGACCGTTTAGACAGATAGTTGGATCTGCTGGTGAAAAAGGCTCACCTGGATGAGTAACGCTCAGAGCATAACACCCAATCATGCGGTGAATAGAGGTAGCTGGTGCAGCCGAGCTTTTTTTTCCTCAAGACACCGCCAGACAGAAAATGTAGAGGAAAACTTCGGTTCAGCAGCGACCACTTCTTGTATCTAACAAAGCTTCCTTTTCTTTAAATTTTCTTTTTCATTGAATTTTACAAAAGGAAAACAAGCAGGGGCGGACTGGGAACTTAAAGTGGCCCTGGGAAAAATACTAAAAGTGGCCACGTTTTGCAGCTAGGTACAAATTGATGGAAGGCAGGGCCAGCAATACCATATCGTGGCATATTATACCACCCCTACAGACCCAAATACCACAGTCTATCTCAAAATACTGCCAGCAGCACAAAATACATCCCCAAAAACTTCCAGTGCCGGCTGTGAGAAGGGCCCAGGCGGCCACCTGGGCATCGGCCCACCGGGGAATTTCCCTGTAAGGTCTAT
This sequence comes from Bufo bufo, assembly GCF_905171765.1. Lineage (NCBI taxonomy): Eukaryota > Metazoa > Chordata > Amphibia > Anura > Bufonidae > Bufo > Bufo bufo. Next base: position 168,035,053 of record NC_053393.1, read on the forward strand.
GGCCAATCTGTATCTGAAAACAAGTAAAAGATCAAGGAACAAGGCTTACAACATGCTTCACAATCAAAGGTTACATAGTATGGGCTTCATATATGTACGTGGTAGTAGAGCACAAAAACATGCTATGGCACAGTAAAGTGACTGCAGAAAGAAACAAGATGCCAGGAGAAAACTAGAAAGGTAAGATAAAAAATTGTAGCACTCTGGAATTTGCATAAGGAATTTCAGCGATGTCGATTATCTGAACACACAGAAGCAAAGTCAGCAGTGGATCAGAATTCACTTCAAGGTTTCCAAACTTTCTGAGAGAGGAAGTGAGAGAGTCAGAGCAAATGAAAATGCTTTTGAATATGATTCGGCGTGTGGAGTGGTTAACAGATTTTCAACAGAAGCATTATCGTGTGGGAGGCGCCTCCAGGGAACACAATTCCTTAAAAAAGAGGAGACCCTAGACCACAAGGGACCAATTACAAAGCAATGCCACCACATATGTGAGTAGATTCCAGGATCTCATAGGCACCTCCAGTATTTCTCCAAGTGAAGTTGTCTCGTGACATTAAGTTTGGTTGGAGTCATGAACCAGCATAAAACGATTTTATATATGTCACGGGGCGCCAAAGGCGCACTCCGTCTCCCATCAGCCGCAGACCTGCTGCTTAGCTTCAGGAGCGAGGATCTGTATTTGGCCTCGTTCCCAGGGCGGCTTTGCTAGCAGGGAGGCTCCCTGCTCCTAGGTCTGCCTTGAGCGCCGAGCTGATCACTCGGTGCTCGACTTGTCTGTCTGTCGGTCATATGACGCTGGCCACGTCACATGACCCTCAGACCCCACTATAAATACAGGCAGCCTGTTGGCCACAGGTTGCCTGTTATTTCTAGGTTCCTAGCTATTTGTTGGACTGCTGAATACTCACCTGATCCTGTTCCCTGATGATCCTTTGCCTGCTCCTCCTGTACTGCGCATCCCTCCTGGTATTGTGACCTTGGCTCCCACCTGACTACTCTTTGCGGACTCCTCTGGTACTTCTCTACTCTCCTGGTATTTGACCCCGGCTTCTCCTGACCACTCTTTGCTTAACCCTTTGTACTGCGTAGCTCTCTTGGTTCTGACCCAGTCCGTTCACGTTCCGTATTTTGTCTTGTCTGTCTTCCCTGCACGTATCCTAAATAAGGGACTGTCGTCCAGTTGTCCCCTGTCATCAGGACTCGTGAGGCAAGTAGGCAGTGCCAGGGGTGAGGGTGGAGCGCAGTGGTCACTATCCTTCCCCCTGTGTGTGTGGACGTGACCGTTACAATATATTTCAGAAAATGTAACCAGCCATGGGACCCAGAATAAATCTGCATGATCTCTTTATCACAAAAGGTGATACAGAGGATTGAATAAATTCAACCGAATCAAATGTGCTCAGATTGCCCTGAAAAGTTGTGTATAACACTTGAGGTCTCCTAGGATTGTGTCCCACCCTTTTCAAACAGTTTAACACCAACAGAGCTTTACTAATGTCAAAGTGACTGTTACATATATGGCTATAGAAAGATGTATGGTGGCCGTTGGTATCAAGCAGCCTGTTTAAAAGCACACTGCACTGTCTGACCTGCAAAATGGTGGCCAACAAATTAAGAGATTTTTCTGAAGCAAGCTGAAAAATATTTGTATTTAGCTGGAATCTGAATCTTTCAGGAATTTTGACAAGATTTTAATTCATTTAGAATCAATTTACGCATCTCTAGTTATAGATAAATCAGTTCCCAGAAGGAGATGAAATGTCTCCTTACTGCTGTGTTTAAGGGTTGGAAGTGACCATAGATTCTGCTTTAATGGAAATGACTCCAACCCCTTTTAATCTTTTGGTTTTGTAAGGTCTCTTTGATTTGTGAGTAAAGATCTGTAGGGGGAGACTATAGTTTTCACACACACACAGAGTGTAAGGTAGATAGTACTGGTGACAATAAGGAAGAGGTGTCAGTTGTAGCAAAGTAGAAGTCAGAAACCAGGGATACTGGGAGATCTATTAATTCCTGCTTATTAGGTAGGGATCTGATGGACTCGAGTGACATAAATGTTCTTCAGAACCATAGGAGGAGAGCATCCTGAATGGTGCCACATGCTGTGACAGCCTACTACAATACGAACTTGTTTTATTTCAACATCCCTGTACAGCATTATTGTAATAACTTTAGGCTCTTCATCTCTACTCTGCTTGCTTCATCACTTATCTCATCAAAAACCCTCACTTATATAACAATTACATCTGTAAGATGCTCTTCTGCAGATAGAGCTTTCTTAATTAGACACACAATCTTATTGTCCTTTGTTACTGCCGAAAATGTCAATAAAGAAAAGCTGTGTGTCAGAATAACGGTCTCCTGCTATGAAAATGAGCGCCTGAACTTTGCTAAACATGTAGTTTGCAAAAGCAGCTTTGTCTTGCCATAGATATCTGTGTTACAGGGGGCTATTATCATTTAATTAGCTATTATTTTGTTGTCACTTCATCCCTAAATAAGTTCCCTGTTGTTAAACGTTGTGTTATTTCTACTTCCTCAAAAACACATGCATCTGAACAGAGCACACAAATACCAATCATATATGCATATATAAGCATTACACACAAAGATTTCTAAGTGATCTGTACATATCATGTAGACTGTACCATATATGATTGTTTATATTGGTGCTAGAGGCAGAAATTAAAGGCTATGGACACCTTTAGGGTATTTTACAAATTTTGGGCTAAAAAGAATTTTTTGGGTTGGTCTTTATCAAAAATGTTCAGCCAGCTTTTAGATACAGTGGTTAAAAATCAGTCAGTTTGCAGCGTACTACTTCTCAGTTCCATTATCTTCACATGGCTCACCTCACCTGACCTCATAAACACTTATAGATAAACTTTTATCAAACTCATAAGAATATGGCTTAAATTAGTGTTTATGAGGTCAGGTGAGGTGAGCCATGTGCAGATGATGGGACTGAGAAGTGATACGAGGCAAACAGACTGATTTTTAACTTTTGTATCTCAAAAACAGCTGAAAATGTTTAATAGACAAGTGGGAAAAAGATTTTTTAGCCCAAAATGAGTAAAATGGAATCATAAAAAAATTACCCCTAATGTGCCTATAGCTTTTAAGTGTTATACCTATAAGTACAGTCTTTTACAAGTATGACTTACCAGCAACCACTTAAACAGGATGATTAAAGGGGTTCTCCGGGAATTAAGAAAATGAAAATACTTAAATATTACTTTATTATAAATATATTCTCAAATACCTTTCATTATTTATAAGGGCTCGTTTTGTCTGGGGAGCAATCATCAGGGGAAACAAAATGGCCGCTGTCCCATTAGTTCACAGAAAACCTGTCCTGATCACACATGAGGACAAGTTACTTCACAGCACTGAGGTAAAGAGCTACCTCATTCTCATCCTCCTCTCTACTTGTCAGGGATTATGATCCTGAATACAGATGATAAGAACTTTAGCTAAATCTCTGGGGAATTTAGTTCATGAGGAGACATGAAGTACAGAGAGGACGGACAGGACACGCTGTGGTAATGTGTTGCTGTGGTAATGGAGACTGCATACAAGTGCTGCTGCTTATTAGCCACACCTCACCCTCCTCTCATGTCTCCTCAACTTCTCCTTTCCCACAGAGATTCACCTGTATTCAGGATCATAATTCCTGACTAGTGGAGCAGAGAGGAGGATAAGGCAGCACTATGGCTCATTGTGGTGAAGTAACTTGTCCTCCTGTGTGGTTAGGACAGGTTTTGTGTGTACTGATAGGACGGCGGCCATTTTATTTCTCCTTATGATTGCTCCCCAGACAAAACAAGCCATTATAACTAATGAAAGGTATTTGTGAATATATTTATTATAAAATAATATTTAAGTATTTTCATTTTTTTAAGTCCTGGAGAACCCCTTTAAGTTGGATGATTTTTGGCCCAATTATCGATAACTGGCCCATATAAACGTTCTGCCAATTGGCCAACTCATGAGGATGAAAGTTGCCTGATTATTGGAAGCGCATCTCCCTGTGTAATCACGATGTGCTTCCGACAATCAACAGAACTGAATGCGGGTGGCAATCATTATTCACTTTTGCATCGCCTGTGTTAGGCTAATTTCATATCTGTGGCAGTATGATCCGGCTGCCAGTCCTTGCAGAGAACACTGGGAATCAGGTGGACACAGCATTTTTTGCCGGATTGCAGCCGAATCTCCTCCGGACCCCATTATAGTTAATGGGGCCAGCGGCATTCCGGTTCCATCCGACAGTGCCGATCCGGAGAATTCTGGCAGGCTGTTCTCTGACTGAACAGCCTGCCAAAATTGCTGCCGTAGATGTGAAACGAATGCCAACAAACATGTTTTTCGTTTATCAGTGCTTATCCTGCATAAACTTTGGGCAGTGTAGTAGGGCCCTTAGCCTCTATTCACAGCATGCTTTTGTTTACACTGTCCATATACACCAGGAATGCTCTGAATGCATACACTAAATGTAGCCAAAGGTTTCCATTGACATACTGTACCCAAAAAAATTTCCTTTTGGCATATGTCAGGGTGGTATGAATAGGCAAATGTTTTATTATAGCACAGTTCTCATCATAAATTAGGCACAACATTTGGCAACCCGTGTACCAACACAGATATAGATATCAGCGTTCTTTTACAAAAGAAAACTGGGGTAAAAGATGATAAATGTGGCTGGGCTGCTGGCCCTTTTCCTTCAGTAGCACGAGTGGCCTATAAAAAGTCGAAAAGGTGCAGTTTGCAATTTTTTTAATCCACAAAAGTGGGGTATTTAAATGACAAATCTGCCCACTGTGTTTCTGGCAGCATGAATGTATATGGGGATTCAGAAGGAATAGCTGTTGGCCAAATGAGCGTTCAGCTAACAGCTGTCTAATGTGAATAGCTACCAGTCTTACACCTTTTTTTGGCTCTATTATGCCCTATTATGTTTAGAACATACTTGCCAACTCTTGACAAATCTCTTGGGTGTCGGAGAAGCTTCCCAAAGAAAGTTGGCGAGTATGTGTTCAGATTAGAGATGAGCGAATTGATTCTAAGCTCGGATACGTCACAAATTTCACAAAAATTCTCCTTCCAAACAAATACGATGTTTTGGTGATTTTGTTTCCGATTAATTGCGCAAAATGGGAAATTCAGTATACTAAAAAGGAAATAAGAGCAGGAAAGATGAAGACAGAGGATCACATGACCTTGTGTGGGGCCCCGTCCGGCAGGTTTTCCAACAATGCTTTTATTTGGGCCTGTATTTATTACCAAAAAATCTACCATTTATAAGTGGGCAAATAAGTACATTTTAGTGCGTCAACAGCAGTTTAGAACAAGCCACTGTTTCTTTCATACTATCGTTTGTATGTATGAAAACAGGCTGGCATCTGCCTTCGTTAAGGCATTATTTTTGGACTGCTTGTTCAGAACAAGCCACTATTTATTCTGATACCATTGTATATCAATTGTATATTGTTCTGATACCAAACTTCATCAGACATCTGCCCCCAATAACGGACAATTATTGGAGCATTTTTTAATTAAAAAAAGGCATAAATTTGATGGTGCTGGCTGCGTTTACCACTAACCATATATGTCACTGTCACTCTGACTTTATTTTTTTATACTGTTTTTGCGATAAAGAGTTTATAACGAGGGAAAGAGAGAAAAAAAAGATAGAATGACAAAATAAAAAAATATGAGTTCTTGGAGACCTCAGAGTGTCATTGTGACGAGACCAATCTCGCCACATTGCATTGGAGAAGCCTGGTTGCCCGCCTGCTACCTTTAGACTATGGCCCCATGTTGAAACGCTTGATTTTCCCCTACAAAGACTATGTGAAAGAATTTGGCTCCATGGCAATTGAACTGTATTTGTGTAGTCTGAGTGCCATTCACCTAATAATATGCACTAAGACCTGAGCTATCTGGGGATATGTTAAATGTCTATGTTTTATGCAATAGCTACTGTTAAATATTCTTATGTCTTTTATTGTCTTTTGCTACCACGTGGCTAATGGAGTTTTGCCTCTGCCCTTGGAGATAAATTGGATTACTTCCCAATTGTCTCAAGGACAGAAGACATTGTGTAAAACGGTGTATTCTCCTGCCCCTCAGGCAGAGGGGAGGATTTTGTGAGGGAGTGTCTGAGTGTATTGTACGTGTTTACTGGTTGTTTTTCAAAACCCTGTGGGTGGTACTAATGTGTAAGAATGTGTATATAAGAACAATAAACACACAGCTCTGGCTGTCCACTGCTTTACCCTCAATACAGAGCTTGGTCTCGTTCTTGGGGGGATTGTATGCTGTTCCAGTCCGACTGCTAGGAGTGTAAACCTTTCATATGGTTTTTCCTATTCGGCTGTATGCAGCATTCATATGGTTTCCAGTTCGGGAGATTGGTGTCTTTAGTAGCTGCATTTGCATCTGGAAAGGGAATATCTCTTAAATGGCGTTTACCCCCTTTTATGCCCGGGGTGCCGTTACAGTCATATACCATATACTCATTATAATCGAACCCGTAACTAATTTCAAGAAATTCACTCATCTCTAGTTCAGATAGCTCAACAGTGATGGGGGTATCCCATTATGGAAATGTGGTAGAGGAAACTCTTAACACATATTTCCAAACTTGTGGATCGTGATACCCTGTAACAAAAGCCAATGAAAAGCAATTTACGGTGTCGGCTTAGCTCAACTAGTTTAGTTAACTTCTAGTTAAGCATGTCTGTTAACTCTACTACATCTGTAATCACAGCAATGACAGATATAAAACAATCAGTAAAAGGACAATATTAGGCTACTTTCACACTAGCGTTCGGGTGTCCGCTCGTGCGCACCGTTTGAAGGGGCTCACGAGCGGCCCCGAACGCATCCGTCTGGCCCCAATGCATCTCAGTGGAGGCGGATCCACTGAGAATGCATCCGCCTGCCAGCGCTCAGCCTCCGCTCCGCTCAGTGAGCGGACACCTGAACGCTGCTTGCAGCGTTCGGGTGTCCGCCTGGCCGTGCGGAGGCGAGCGGATCCGTCCAGACTTACAATGTAAGTCAATGGGGGCGGATCCACTTGAAGATGACACCATATGGCTCAATCTTCAAGCGGATCCGTTCCCCATTGACTTACAATGTAAAGTCTGAACGGATCCGCTCAGACAACTTTCACACTTAGAAAATTTTCTAAGTTTTAATGCAGACGCATCCGTTCTGAACGGATGCGAACGTCTGCATTATCGGAGCGGATCCGTCTGATGAAACATCAGACGGATCCGCTCCGAACGCAAGTGTGAAAGTAGCCTTATTCAGAAAATTGACAAGCACATATATACCACTTATTCTGCTAATACAGAAAGCCCACACAATTGTAAAGTATTTATATATACTGCTATAAACCAATTATCACATTCTATTGAATTCTTATAATATGGAAAACACTGGAGCCATTGCCATGATAAGTCCTTGAAACTGATTCTCCTAGTTATTCTTAAAGGGGTATTCCAGTTTACAAAACCTGACTCCTATTGAAAGCAAGCAATACATGGAAAACATAATATATTTAAAGGGGCTGTCTCACTTTAGCAAGTGGGATTTATCATGTAGAGAAAATTAATGCAAGCAACTTACTAGTGTATTAGTACTATACATAATGCTTTCTTTGCTGGCTGGATTCATGTTCCATAACATTATACACTGCTCGTTTCCATGGTTACGACCACCCTGCATTTCATAAGTGGTGGCCGTGGTTGCACATTATGGGAAAAAGCGCCGGTCTCTCTGGTGGCTGGGAGAGCATATAGGCTAGTGCTTTTTCCTATAGTGTGCAAGCACGACCACCACTGCTGCTAGACTGCAGGGTGGTCATAACCATGGAAACGAGCAGTGTATAATGTGATAGAAAAATTAATCCAGCGAAGGAAGCAATATGGATAATCACTAAACATTAGTAAGTTACTTGTATTAACTTCCTCTACATAGTAAATGCTATTTGCTCAAGTGACAACCCCTTTAAGTGACAACCCCTTTAAGTCTCTTCTTCTGTCACTGATAACACCTCCCTCGTGAACAATGAAATCAGAAATATTAGAGATATAAATGTATAAATGACTCTCTACCGAATCTTTTCACACAAAACTATACATCAATCTGCTCAGCTCATCCTGTTCTATAACCTGCATTGCTTCTGTAGTAACAGGACCTCTTTAACGCCTGCAATTTTCAATTTTTGTGTCTTCACTTTTTACTCCCTGCCTTCCTGAAGCCATAACATATTTATTTTCCCATTCACACAGCTGTATGAGGGCTTATTTTCTTTAATTAAATCTTTTTAGTAGTTTCCCACATACAGTAATCACACACCCCTTACTGGCCCAAAATGCGATGTTCGAAACGCTCTGCCTAAGATTACAACCTGTGGTTAAGCTTCCTCATGCTGGCCGAGCATGGTCAGTTCCAGCACTAGGTGTTCTAGGAGGCTACACTGTAACTGGGAGCTAATGTTAAAGGGTCAACAGTGGGAAAGCACAATATGAAATTCACAAGGGGGGGTTGATCTTTAGCAGCAAGGGGAATATAGAGGGAAGAAAACAGTTAGGAATAGATGTCAGCAATGCACCGCTGGCCTGGGCATGCGCACTGTGATGCCCATTGTGGGCACGGCATCGCTAAATGTAGTGCGGATGCGCCAGCCTCCAGTCCCCCTTTTTGCTTCTGGTCTGCCCCCTAGTCACTGGTTTCACGGCGTTTGCTGGTGCATTCGCACTACATGTAACGATGCCATGCCCACAATGGGCATCACAGTGTGCATGCCCGAGCCAGCGGTGCACTGCGCACGCACGGGATATCGGCTGGTCCTGTGGATGAAGCAAGAGACTTGCAGGGCGGGCCAAGGAAGAGGCTGGGGAGGAGTTATGTAACAAGAAGGCAGAGCAGCCTGGGCTCCTACACACCGAACGCTGCCCATGGGCACTTGCGAGCCCTCATTTACATATGGATGTTTTTTCCTGCTGGTGAAAGTCAGAAGAAAATTACAAAGGTACCATTTGAATCATGGATAGGTACGCTAGAGAGCCATGTAAGTGGTGTATGATGATATATTTTGGCGACAGACTCCCTTTAATGTTCTGCTCCTCTACCACATAATCTTTTTCAAATTTCTCATATGAACAATGGACTACCCCTTTAATGGGTCCATTAAGTTGCTATTTTTCTTTTCTGAGCTGGATGGAATTGTGTAGCATGCAAATGTATTCTGGCAAAACGGAAGTGTGAACAGAAACTAAAAATATATACTTGTCTGCACTAACCTATTTATGGAACTGGTGAAAAAAAATCATCAGTTATCAGTGCTTCTTTTTGTATAAAAGCATGTTTGAAAATGATCTGGCATTACTTGTGGCTATTGTTTGTTATTCATTTGTTGCATTCCATTGACTTTAATGTGTTAAGAAAAAAAAACTCTTGAGACTGGTCTACCAAGCATGTGCGTCCACTAGGGTGTTTCATTTTGTAATGGAAAAAAATAAAATGTAAAATTCTCAGTAATGTAAAAGATATATATGCCAAATTTCAAGAAGATTGGATAATATTTAGAGGTTGCACACTTTGATCAGTTTTGTAAAAGTAGGCAAAAAATAAGATTTTTCAATGTTAATTACTTTTATTGGGAAAACTAGAAATCACAAACTTAAAATAATATTAAAACTAGACACTAAAATTAATAGGTAGTATGATAGGCAAAACATGTGTTATTTTAATCAACTTTGAACGATGCAATCCCTTCTTTTGTTAGCTTGGTGACGACTTTCTGTGATGCTCGACTTCCCTCAACAAGAATTGTTTTTGTTGTTCGTCTCTGACCCTGAACTTTTTTATCATAGCAATTCCTCTTTCTGCTGTATCATTGACCACCTTAAGAGCGTTCACATGGCTTCTTAGAGAATCACTGCAGTATTCTGTCACGTCGTGGATACCCAAACAATTCAAAGAACGTCTTTGTTTTAATAGTAACGAAATGGCTCAGGTCTTTTACTTCAAAAACTAGGTTTATACCCTCTAATCGTTTCATTTCCTTTTTCTTTGCAGGTTTGGTTTCAAAATTTTTAGTCATATTTTCCTTAACAGCCTGAGTAATACGTTCGTCCAAAAAAGCCAATCCTATGTTGGTTTCTGACAGATAACAAAGGTGTCTCTTAGCAACTGTGAGAGCACTTTTTTTGTCGTCTGCATCTGGGTAAGTGCTCAGAAGCTGTAGCATATCCAAATCATTCTTTGGAGCCCATCGACTTACAATTGCCTTGTGCAAAAAGCGAAAATTACATAATTCATCAAAAAGATTAAAAATTCATACAGTGCAGCTATTGATACTTAAAGGGCTTCAGTCACCCCATTAAACCGTTTTTTTTTTTTCTTTACTAATAATCCCTACACTGCGATCTCATCATACATAAGCTAATTAATGATTTTCGTTCAGTAGAATTTGTTAAAAATCGATTTTTATAATATGTAAATTACCTTGCTACCAGCAAGTAGGGCGGCTACTTGCTGGTAACAGCCGCATCCTCCGATGGTAATGACGCCCCCTCTGCTTGTTGATTGACAGGGCCAGGGAACCGAATCCTTCTCTGCTGGCCCTGCCTGTTTTGATTCAATATCTGGCGCCTGCGCCGCGGCCGTACCTCTCTTCAATCTGCGCAGGCGCACTGAGAGGCGGCCACTCACTCGGCCGCTCCATCCTCAATGCGCCTGTGCCGGGTGTAGATGTGACGTCATCGGCGCAGGCGCATTGAGGATGGAGCGGCCGAGTGAGTGGCCGCCTCTCAGTGCGCCTGCGCAGATTGAATAGAGGTACGGCCGCGGCGCAGGCGCCAGATATTGAATCAAAACAGGCAGGGCCAGCAGAGAAGGATTCGGTTCCCTGGCCCTGTCAATCAACAAGCAGAGGGGGCGTCATTACCATCGGAGGATGCGGCTGCTACCAGCAAGTAGCCACCCTACTTGCTGGTAGCAAGGTAATTTACATATTATAAAAATCGATTTTTAACAAATTCTACTGAACGAAAATCATTAATTAGCTTATGTATGATGAGATCGCAGTGTAGGGATTATTAGTAAAGAAAAAAAAAAAAAATGGTTTAATGGGGTGACAGAAGCCCTTTAATATCAGTGCTGCCAATTTTTTACTTTATATATATATACACTGCTCAAAAAAAAAAATAATGGAAATCAAATTTTTCAACCCATGGAGGTCTGGATTTGGAGTCACACTCAAAATTAAAGTGGAAAAACACACTACAGGCTGATCCAACTTTGATGTAATGTCCTTAAAGGGTTTCTATCACTTTGTATCACATAATTAGCTGTCAGACACTAGCGATCTGCTAGTGTCTGCTCTGGCCAACCATCCTACTATAATCGCTTGTGGGGCAGCGGTTTTGCTAAAAACCGAACTTTTATAAATATGCTAATGAGCCTCTAGGTGCTATGTGGGCGTCATTAGCACCTAGAGGCTCCGTCTACCTTGATAAACAGCCGCCGCCCAGCGCGTTCCTCCAGCCCGCCCATATCCTCCTCCGTGTGACGCAGCGGACGAATTCTCGCGCATGCGCCGTGCGCGGCTGTATTCGGCGCATGCGCATTGAATGTCTGACCGCTCCCAGCTCAGACATCTCAAATGCGCCGAATACAGCCGCGCACGGCGCATGCGCGAGAATTCGTCCGCTGCGTCACACGGAGGAGGACATGGGCGGGCTGGAGGGACGCGCTGGGCGGCGGCTGTTTATCAAGGTAGACGGAGCCTCTAGGTGCTAATGACGCCCACATAGCACCTAGAGGCTCATTAGCATATTTATAAAAGTTCGTTTTTTAGCAAAACCGCTGCCCAACAAGCGATTATAGTAGGATGGTTGGCCAGAGCAGACACTAGCAGATCGCTAGTGTCTGACAGCTAATTATGTGATACAAAGTGATAGAAACCCTTTAAAACAAGTCCAAATGAGGCTCAGTAGTGTGTGTGGCCTCCACGTGCCTGTATGACCTCCCTACAACGCCTGTGCATGCTCCTGATGAGGTGGCGGACGGTCTCCTGAGGGATCTCCTCCCAGACCTGGACTAAAGAATCTGCCAACTCCTGGACAGTCTGTGGTGCAACGTGACGTTGGTGGATAGAGCAAGACATGATGTCCCAGATGTGCTCAATTGGATTCAGGTCTGGGGAACGGGCGGGCCAGTCCATAGCATCAATGCCTTCGTCTTGCAGGAACTGCTGACACACTCCAGCCACATGAGGTCTAGCATTGTCTTGCATTAGGAGGAACCCAGGGCCAACCGCACCAGCATATGGTCTCACAAGGGGTTTGAGGATCTCATCTCGGTACTTAATGGCAGTCAGGCTACCTCTGGCGAGCACATGGAGGGCTGTGCGGCCCTCCAAAGAAATGCCACCCCACACCATTACTGACCCAATGCCAAACCGGTCATGCTGGAGGATGTTGCAGGCAGCAGAACGTTCTCCACGGCGTCTCCAGACTCTGTCACGTCTGTCAAATGTGCTCAGTGTGAACCTGCTTTCATCTGTGAAGAGCACAGGGCGCCAGTGGTGAATTTGCCAATCTTGGTGTTCTCTGGCAAATGCCAAACGTCCTGCACGGTGTTGGGCTGTAAGCACAACCCCCACCTGTGGACGTCGGGCCCTCATATCACCCTCATGGAGTCTGTTTCTGACCGTTTGAGCAGAAACATGCACATTTGTGGCCTGCTGGAGGTCATTTTGCAGGGCTCTGGCAGTGCTCCTCCTGTTCCTCCTTGCACAAAGGCGGAGGTAGCGGTCCTGCTGCTGGGTTGTTGCCCTCCTACGGCCTCCTCCACGTCTCCTGATGTACTGGCCTGTCTCCTGGTAGCGCCTCCATGCTCTGGACACTACGCTGACAGACACAGAGTACCTTCTTGCCACAGCTCGCATTGATGTGCCATCCTGGATAAGCTGCACTACCTGAGCCACTTGTGTGGGTTGTAGACTCCGTCTCATGCTACCACTAGAGTGAAAGCACCGCCAGCATTCAAAAGTGACCAAAACATCAGCCAGGAAGCATAAGAACTGAGAAGTGGTCTGTGGTCACCACCTGCAGAACCACTCCTTTATTGGGGGTGTCTTGCTAATTGCCTATAATTTCCACCTGTTGTCTATCCCATTTGCACAACAGCATGTGAAATTGATTGTCACTCAGTGTTGCTTCCTAAGTGGACAGTTTGATTTCACAGAAGTGTGATTGACTTGGAGTTACATTGTGTTGTTTAAGTGTTCCCTTTATTTTTTTGAGCAGTGTATATATATATATATATATATATATATATACAGGTGAAACTCGAAAAATTAGAATATCATGCAAAAGTCCATTTTTTCAGTAATGCAAAATGAAAGGAATTGCATTAATGCAGCTTAAAATTAGAATTTTGTGAAAAGGTTCAACATTCTAGGCTCAAAGTGTCACATTCTAGTTAGCTAATTAATCCATACCCCCTAAGCAAAGGGTACCTCAAAATTGTGACTTTGGGGTTTCATAAGCTGTAAGCCATAATCATCCAAATTATAACAAATAAAGGCTTGAAATATCTCGCTTTGCATGTAATGAGTTTATCTCATATGTTGCATTACTGAAATAAATGAACTTTGCACAATATTCGAATTTTTCGAGTTTCACCTGTGTGTATATATATATATATACTGTGGGGATTCGCTCTGGTAGACAGGACAAGCGAACGCAGTATAGAGGCAAAGACCAGTTTGTAACTCAAAAACTTCAGTGTTTTATTCACACTTAGGCCTCATGCACACGACTGTTGTTGTGGTGCACATCCGAGCCGCATTTTTTGCTGCTTGGGTGCGAACCCATTCACTTCAATGGGGCCGCAAAAGATGCGGACAGCACCTTTCCGTGCTTCGTTCCGTGGCCCCACAAACAAAATATAGCATGTCCTATTCTTGTCCGTTTTGCAGACAAGAATAGGCATTTCTACAATGGGCCGCCCGTTCCGTAAATTGCGGAAGGCACACGAGCGGCTTCCGTTTTTTGCGGATCCGCAGTTTGCGGACCGCAAAAAACGGCACGGTCGTGTGCATGAGGCCTTATGGCAACAAAACAGTACGACAGTCCATTTGCAGTTTTGGTGTTCGTTCACACCTAGACAGTTCATACAGCAAAAGATTCACCTGTTATCCTAGGTGTTAGTTCACACCTGATCGGCATTGCTCAGGACAGAGCAGACCCCCCAAACTCAGGCCTCCAGCCTAGCACACGGCTCAGATCCCAATCCAGCGATTGCCAGAGCTCCTCTGTCAGAGAGAGAGGTAATTACCACCAGCTGACACTGCTGGCTGTTTTTTTTTTATATAGGCCAGTCAAGACCCGGCCTAGAACGTGGGGAGTAGTCACCCATCCAGCACTTTGACTCCTCCCAGTAAAGAGCCGTCCCGGATCAACTATTACAGCTATACTAAATAGCAAGATGTAAAACAGCAACTGCTGCTGACACATGAAAACTGGCTCTTATTCCACCGAGGCCAGGAACCTCGGTGACACATACCTTCCGTCAACGACGGTCCCTTGCGCCTTTCTACAATAAACACACACAGACATTTACCTTCTCTTATGAATTTCTTTCAGGAGTGGGTACAGCAGAACTGTAGCAATGTAGCTGGAGCTGGCCGTTAGTTTTCTGTCTCCCTCCTCCACCCCCTCTACTGGGATATCTGCTGGTGAAAGGTGGATCTCACCAATGTAATATTATCCCTTCACCAGCAGATGGCAGACAGCATTCATTACTGACCATACACAATGTCTACTCTAAGCAACCTGATATGCTGAGAGAATAGGCAAGGAAAGAACTGAGTATGCAAGGGACAGATTTTAACCCTATAACCTCACCCTTGTATATGCTCCTGATAACACTACATATGTAACAGATACAACATACTACATAACATTGATTTTTCTGAGTAATGCCCTCTTCTGCACCAAATGATGTCCTCTACATCTGTCACCCTTCCAGCCAATACTTTGAGAAATTGCATGTTTAGAAATAGACAATTTACAACTTGCTGCAATTAATCCTTAGGTGGCCATTGAAATGCATGTTCACCTTTAACAAAAAAATA
The DNA here is from genome assembly GCF_905171765.1 of Bufo bufo. Classification (NCBI taxonomy): domain Eukaryota; kingdom Metazoa; phylum Chordata; class Amphibia; order Anura; family Bufonidae; genus Bufo; species Bufo bufo. Next base: position 168,050,216 of record NC_053393.1, read on the forward strand.
TGAAATCTAAATCTTCTGAAGAAGGTATATTAAGTGGAGTGGCTGCTAAAGGCTTCCGCCTCCAACACTCCGCTGATTGACAGGTTTCCCCGTATGTAGTTGTCAATGATCTTGCGTGGGCTTCTTTATGAGTCAGTTTTTTCTATGAAAATACTGAATGAATACATAACCTTCCAAATCTCAATATGAAAATGTCAATATTTCCACACTGTTTACATACAATCCTCCCCTAGCAGACACCAGCTTGTATATAGTGAAGGAAGGCGCAAAGGACCGTCGTTGACGGAAGGTATGTGTCACCGAGGTTCTTGGTAGAGTAAGAGTCAGTTTTTATGTGTCACAGCAGTTGCTGTTTGACACCTTGCTATTTAGCATAGCATTATGCTGTAATAGCTGATCCGGGACGGCTCTTACTGGGAGTAGTCAAAGTGCTGGGTGGGTGACTACTCCCCACGTTCTAGGCTGGATCTTAACTGGCCTATATAAAAAATAAAAAAAACAGCCAGCAGTGTCCGCTGGTGGTAATTACCTCTCTCTCTGACAGAGGAGCTTGAGTTTGGGAGGTCTGCTCTGTCCTGAGCAATGCCGATTGGGTGTCAACTAACACCTAGGATAACAGGTGACTATTTTGCTGTATGAACTGTCTAGGTGTGAACGAACACCAAAACTGCAAATGGACTGTCGTACTGTTTTGTTGTTATAAGTGTGAATAAAACACTGACGTTTTTGAGTTACAAACTGGTCTTTGCCTCTATACTCTATACTTGTCTTGTCTACCAGAGCGAATCCCCACAATAGCTATAATAAGAAACCAATATTCCTTTTAGATATGGTCAGGGATTAAAAAAAAATAACTATGTGAAAGAAATATCCCTGTAGTTTTGATTTGCTTAATGGATTTTAGACGTGATTTTATGATTCCTTCGTGTCTGTAACTCCCTAAAATGCGGTATATTACAGGATGAAGGCTATATAGCCAGTATAACACTGGACTGGCTCACAGACCACAGACTGCATTTCCAAATATAAAAAAATACATAATAGCCAATGCCACCCTCCTTTAGACTTATAAATCAGGAAGAGCAAAGTTGGAGATGCTGAAAGGCACAACTGCTAAATCAATTTCAGAAAACATATACAAACAGTTCTCCATTTTCCCACCAGGACAGCATCTGCCGCTCTGCGGGAAATCACTGACTACTGATTGATCAGCATTAAACAATTGCACAGGCAGCTCAGAAAAAATACAACACAGACCTCTATTTTTATGGCCCTCCTTGGAGAGCAAACATATACTGTATTAATGACACCGCTTACATGGGCTATTACAGGTAGCTCGGCCTTCTATATCACAGCCACAAGATGCATTTTGCAGCAAAACCATATTTCACTGTTATTGTAACACAAAAGGTCCTTTTACTTAAAGTGACACACCACTAATACAATTTTTAAAACAGAGCAGTGAACAGTATGTATGTATGTATATATATATATATATATATCACATTTCTATACAGGCACACTGTCATCGCCAGTTCTGTGAGAAGGTCTGACAGACGTCCTTCTCTACCTCTTGCATGATGTTTTGTTTTGGTTTCACTTTCTCATCTCATTTCCTTCTCCCAGGTGTCACCTATTTAGACTAATCCTCTTTCCTTTATATTCCCTCCTATACTGCCTCACTTTGCGGTTTATACTACTTCCTGGATTGAAGTGTTCACTGCTGGAGGCTTCTGCTTGCTGCTTGTTCAGATAAGTCCTTTCATGTATTGTGTTTCCTTGCTGGCTTGATTCTAGGTGACCCTGACTCCCTCCGTATGAAGTGCAGGGAGCCGGTGGTCGTGTCTCCTCATTATTATAGGGTTTTCAGGTGTCACACAGTCTTAGGTACGTGGGCATACAATCGTCTACCTCTGAGACCCTTGTATGTGCTTAGCAGTCAGGGTGAGCTCTTAGGGTTTTATAGGGGTCACCTATATGCTCCTTAGTTTGGGATCAAGCCAGTCGGACGTTTATTCATAACTTCCAGCTATCTGCAACATCATCCGTGAAGCATACCATGTTTGCAACAAGTACAGTTCTATTTAACCACCTCCGACCGCCTAACGCACGGATGCGTCCGGAAGGTGGTTGATTCATTCCTCCTGGACGCATCCGTGCGTCATCTCGCGAGACGCGAGATTTCGGGCATTGCCGGCCCGCGCATGCGCATCGCGGGCCGGCAAAAGTTAAAGAACAATTTCGTCACCAGCCTGCCAGCAACGATCATTGGCTGGCAGGCTGGCGATTTTCAAAAAATCCAATCACAAGCCATATAACAGATCATATTAGTAAATATGATCTGTTATATGGCTTGTCTGCTCCTCTGCTGGTCCTTTTCGTCGGTTGGATCCAGCAGAGGAGCAGACTGAACTGTGAGTACACCAAACACTACACCTTAGCCCTAGATCACCCCCCTGCACCCCAATTAACCCTTTGATCACCCCTTTGATCGCCCCTGTCAATCACTAGTGAAAGGAAAAAAAGTGATCAGTGTAAACTGTCACTTTTTTTTTTTCACTGGTATTGACTGTTAGGTTTAAGGGATAGTTTAGGCCCCTTGGTTAGGTAGTTAGCGTCAGTTAGCTCCCAGCCCACCGCACCGCAGTCACTTTTATTCGCTGATTAGCGTATCGCTAATCAGCATTTGTACTTTTATAGTATCTGTAAGTGATCAAAACTGATCACGGTCAGATCTATAATTGTATTAGTGTCACCTTAGCTCGCCCTCCACCCAAAACGCAGTGTTTGCCCGATCAGGCCTGATCGGTCGCCCACACGTGCGTTCACCCACGCCCGCCCCACCGCAGTGACAAAAAATTATTATTTTTTGATCACTGCACATTCACTTTACACGCACTGCGGCGATAAAAAAATCAGTTTTGATATTTTTTATCAACCGCAGCGGCCTCCGGTACTTCGCTAGCCTCCCCTTTGTAAGACAGGCTTGCTTTTTTTCTTGGGTAGTCTCAGGGAATACCCCTAAATTTAGTAGTCCAAAATGTCAAACAGGGGGTATTCTTCTGAAGAGGCCTACAGGATTCTGACCCAGTCGGATGAGGAGTGGGAACCCTCATCTGACAAATCTAGCGGGTCAGAATATGAACCTGTGGAAAGCAGTGGCTCTCTGACCCAAAGTTCGGACGAGGAGGCTGAGGTCCCTGATAGCACCAGGCGTACCCGGCCCCGTGTCGCTAGACCACAGGTTACGCAGGATCCGCTTCAAGAGCAGCAGAGTGGGGCTGTCGCTGCCGGATCACGTGGTGAGGCATACACCAGCAGCGCAGCCCTTCCTGGACCTAGTACCAGCACTGCCGTACAACATGGTGAAGTAGCGAGCACCAGAAGGGCAGTTGAAGCTGGTACGGTGGCACGTGCAGTAGTTACCCCGTCGCAGCCACCGCACAGACAGGCCCGTAGAGCCCCTAGAGTCCCTGAGGTGCTGGCAAACCCTGATTGGCAGTCACCAACTTCAGCCGCACCTGTAGTTCCCCCTTTCACCGCCCAGTCTGGAGTTCGGGTTGAGACGGCTCAAATCGGTTCGGCCCTGGGATTTTTTGAGCTGTTCTTGACTGCGGAGCTCTTGGACTTAGTCGTGGCAGAGACAAACCGGTATGCCACACAATTTATAACCGCAAACCCGGGAAGCTTTTATGCCCAGCCTTTCCGGTGGAAACCAGTCCAAGTTTCCGAAATTAAAATTTTTCTGGGCCTTCTCCTCAACATGGGTCTAACTAAAAAGCATGAATTGCGGTCATATTGGTCCACGAACCCAATTCATCACATGCCCATGTTCTCTGCTGCTATGTCCAGGACACGATTTGAGACCATCCTGCGTTTTCTGCATTTTAGCGACAACACCACCTCCCGTCCCAGAGGCCACCCAGCTTTTGACCGGCTCCACAAAATTCGGCCCCTCATAGACCATTTCAACCAGAAATTTGCAGATTTGTATACCCCCAAGCAAAACATCTGCATAGACGAGTCCCTAATACATTTTACCGGGCGCCTTGGCTTCAAACAATACATCCCAAGCAAGCGTGCCCGGTATGGGGTCAAATTGTATAAGCTCTGTGAAAGGGCCACAGGCTATACCCACAAATTTTGTGTCTATGAGGGAAAAGATCAGACCCTGGAGCCGGTCGGTTGCCCTGACTACCTGGGGAGCAGTGGGAAGACAGGCTGGGACTTGGTGTCACCCTTATTCGGCAAGGGGTACCATCTTTATGTGGACAATTTCTACACAAGTGTGGCCCTCTTTAGGCATTTGTTTCTAGAACGGATTTGCGCCTGTGGCACCGTGCGACCTAGTCGCCGGGGCTTCCCCCAACGGCTCGTTACCACCCGTCTTGCAAGGGGGGAGAGGGCTGCCTTGTGTAATGAAGAACTGCTCGCGGTGAAATGGAGAGACAAGCGTGACGTTTACATGCTCTCCTCCATTCACGCAGACACGACAATCCAAATTGAGCGAGCAACCCGTGTCATTGAAAAGCCCCTCTCAGTCCATGACTATAATTTGCTCATGGGAGGGGTGGACTTCAATGACCAGATGTTGTCTCCGTATTTAGTTTCCCGCAGAACCAGACGCTGGTATAAGAAGGTGTCTGTATATTTGATTCAATTGGCGCTGTATAATAGTTTTGTTCTCTACAGTAAGGCTGGGAGAACACGATCCTTCCTCAAATTCCAGGAAGAGATCATCGAGAACCTCCTGTATCCAGAAGGTTCCGTGGCCCCATCCACCAGTGTAGTTAGCCGTCTACACGAGCGACATTTCCCCAATGTCGTTGCTGGTACCTCAATCCAACCGTCACCCCGAAAAAGATGTCGTTTCTGTAGCAGGAGTGGAATAAGGCGTGACACCCGCTATTTCTGTCCTGACTGCCCTGACCACCCTGCCCTATGCTTAGGAGAGTGTTTCCGGAAGTACCACACACAGGTACACCTAGCATAGGGATCACATCTCACCAGGACAGGCACACAGGGCTATTAGGGCCCATTCACTCACAGCTGCTGCAAACGTCTCCTTTCACATGGGACAACGTGCATAATGTACTTCGCCACATCTTTGGGCGATTTGCGCTTTGCACATTGACCCATGGGGAAGGAGAGGTTTGTTCTATAAAGGTAAAAAAAAAAAAAAAAAAAAAAAAAAAAAAACACCAGTAAGCAAAAAGGTTAATGTTCAGTTCAAAAAGTTAAAGTTTATATGTTCTCTTCCAAAGTTAATAAAATTATTGTGTTGCGGCCTGGTTTTTTCTTTTTTTTTTTTTTTTACCTTCCAGGTGGACCAACCGATCGACTAGCTGCAGCACTGATGTGCATTCGGACAGAAGCATTGCGCTGCTGTCAGATTACACGCAAGTCGGTGTATGCGGCGCTGCAAGACGAGATTTCTCCTCTGCAGTAAAAGATACGTTTGCCGAGGCATATGAGCTGAGGAGGTGGCGGTGTTCATATACTTTGGCAAACACTTTGTATATATAAAAAAAAAAATCCCGGCAATGATTTATTCATCCACATCGATTGATGTGAATGGAGAAATCTGGTTTGCCAGGGCATACGAGCTAAGTGGGTATGGATGTTGGGCGGAGCTCCTATGTCCTGGCAGACGCCTTTCCCCTCCTTTTCCTTTTTTTGGCAGAGATTTTTTCATCCACATTGATCGATGCGAATGACGAAATCTGTGCCGTTCATTTTTCCTTTCAGCCCAGAGGCTGAACGGAAAAAAAAATCTCATTACCTGTATGCTCAATATAAGGAGAATAGCAGAAACTCCTAATGCTGGGCATACATGTAATGATTGCGGAGACCCTCAAATGCCAGGGCAGTACAAACACCCCACAAATAACACCATTTTGGAAAGAAGACACCCCAAGGTATTCGCTGAGGGGCATATTGAGTCCATGAAAGATTGAAATTTTTGTCCCAAGTTAGCGGAAAGGGAGACTTTGTGAGAAAAAAATCCAAAAAATCAATTTCCGCTAACTTGTGCCAAAATTTTTTTTTTTCCTATGAACTCGCCATGCCCTTCATTGAATACCTTGGGGTGTCTTCTTTCCAAAATAGGGTCACATGTGGGGTATTTATACTGCCCTGGCATTTTAGGGGCCCCAAAGCGTGAGAAGAAGTCTGGTATCCAAATGTCTAAAAATGCCCTCCTAAAAGGAATTTGGGCACCTTTGCCCACCTAGGCTGCAAAAAAGTGTCACACATGTGGTATCTCCGTATTCAGGAGAAGTTGGGGAATGTGTTTTGGGGTGTCATTTTACATATACCCATGCTGGGTGAGAGAAATATCTTGGTCAAATGCCAACTTTGTATAAAAAAATGGGAAAAGTTGTCTTTTGCCAAGATATTTCTCTCACCCAGCATGGGTATATGTAAAATGACACCACAAAACACATTCCCCAACGTCTCCTGAATACGGAGATACCACATGTGTGACACTTTTTTGCAGCCTAGGTGGGCAAAGGGGCCCACATTCCAAAGAGCACCTTTCGGATTTCACAGGTCATTTACCTACTTACCACACATTAGGGCCCCTGGAAAATGCCAGGGCAGTATAACTACCCCACAAGTGACCCCATTTTGGAAAGAAGACACCCCAAGGTATTCCGTGAGGGGCATGGCGAGTTCCTAGAATTTTTTATTTTTTGTCACAAGTTAGTGGAAAATGATGATTTTTTTTTTTTTTTTTTTTTTCATACAAAGTCTTATATTCCACTAACTTGTGACAAAAAATAAAAACTTCCATGAACTCGCCATGCCCATCAGCGAATACCTTGGGGTCTCTTCTTTCCAAAATGGGGTCACTTGTGGGGTAGTTATACTGCCCTGGCATTCTAGGGGCCCAAATGTGTGGTAAGGAGTTTGAAATCAAATTCTGTAAAAAATGACCAGTGAAATCCGAAAGGTGCTCTTTGGAATATGGGCCCCTTTGCCCACCTAGGCTGCAAAAAAGTGTCACACATCTGGTATCTCCGTATTCAGTAGAAGTTGGGGAATGTGTTTTGGGGTGTCATTTTACATATACCCATGCTGGGTGAGAGAAATATCTTGGCAAAAGACAACTTTTACCATTTTTTTATACAAAGTTGGCATTTGACCAAGATATTTATCTCACCCAGCATGGGTATATGTAAAAAGACACCCCAAAACACATTCCCCAACTTCTACTGAATACGGAGATACCAGATGTGTGACACTTTTTTGCAGCCTAGGTGGGCAAAGGGGCCCATATTCCAAAGAGCACCTTTCGGATTTCACAGGTCATTTTTTACAGAATTTGATTTCAAACTCCTTACCACACATTGGGGCCCCTAGAATGCCAGGGCAGTATAACTACCCCACAAGTGACCCCATTTTGGAAAGAAGACACCCCAAGGTATTCCGTGAGGGGCATGGCGAGTTCCTAGAATTTTTTATTTTTTGTCACAAGTTAGTGGAAAATGATGATTTTTTTTTTTTTTTTTCATACAAAGTCTCATATTCCACTAACTTGTGACAAAAAATAAAAACTTCCATGAACTCGCCATGCCCATCAGCGAATACCTTGGGGTCTCTTCTTTCCAAAATGGGGTCACTTGTGGGGTAGTTATACTGCCCTGGCATTCTAGGGGCCCAAATGTGTGGTAAGGAGTTTGAAATCAAATTCTGTAAAAAATGACCAGTGAAATCCGAAAGGTGCTCTTTGGAATATGGGCCCCTTTGCCCACCTAGGCTGCAAAAAAGTGTCACACATCTGGTATCTCCGTATTCAGTAGAAGTTGGGGAATGTGTTTTGGGGTGTCATTTTACATATACCCATGCTGGGTGAGAGAAATATCTTGGCAAAAGACAACTTTTACCATTTTTTTATACAAAGTTGGCATTTGACCAAGATATTTATCTCACCCAGCATGGGTATATGTAAAAAGACACCCCAAAACACATTCCCCAACTTCTACTGAATACGGAGATACCAGATGTGTGACACTTTTTTTGCAGCCTAGGTGGGCAAAGGGGCCCATATTCCAAAGAGCACCTTTCGGATTTCACTGGTCATTTTTTACAGAATTTGATTTCAAACTCCTTACCACACATTTGGGCCCCTAGAATGCCAGGGCAGTATAACTACCCCACAAGTGACCCCATTTTGGAAAGAAGAGACCCCAAGGTATTTTGTGATGGGCATAGTGAGTTCATAGAACTTTTTATTTTTTGTCACAAGTTAGTGGAATATGAGACTTTGTAAGAAAAAAAAAAAAAAAATCATCATTTTCCGCTAACTTGTGACAAAAAATAAAAAGTTCTATGAACTCACTATGCCCATCAGCGAATACCTTAGGGTGTGTACTTTCCGAAATGGGGTCATTTGTGGGGTGTTTGTACTGTCTGGGCATTGTAGAACCTCAGGAAACATGACAGGTGCTCAGAAAGTCAGAGCTGCTTCAAAAAGCGGAAATTCACATTTTTGTACCATAGTTTGTAAACGCTATAACTTTTACCCAAACCATTTTTTTTTTTTACCCAAACATTTTTTTTTTATCAAAGACATGTAGAACAATAAATTTAGAGCAAAATTTATATATGGATCTCTTTTTTTTTTGCAAAATTTTACAACTGAAAGTGAAAAATGTCATTTTTTTGCAAAAAAATCGTTAAATTTCGATTAATAACAAAAAAAGTAAAAATGTCAGCAGCAATGAAATACCACCAAACGAAAGCTCTATTAGTGAGAAGAAAAGGAGGTAAAATTCATTTGGGTGGTAAGTTGCATGACCGAGCAATAAACGGTGAAAGTAGTGTAGGTCAGAAGTGTAAAAAGTGGCCTGGTCTTTCAGGGTGTTTAAGCACTGGGGGCTGAGGTGGTTAAAAGGTGCCACCAAAAATAAAACATTTTATAGTAGAATTTAAATGATGTATTTCACTTTCATTACACAACATTACAACCAGTTTTCCCATAAATAACTAATTTTCTCTAGTTAAACATGGAGGATATACACACAAAGGTCCTGATTTATCAAGACAAGCGTGTGCTGTGCCGGTTATGATAGGACCTGCGCTGCTGAAGGAGGCATAGACCAGTCTGAAATCTACTTCAGCTCGTAGCTGGTGTAGATGTCAGTCAGCATTTACACCAGTTTCTGGCGTAACTAATGATAAATGTGCAGGACCGAAACTGGCGAGGACGGCGTAAAAATGCTAGTTGAGACTAAAGAAGCTGCTAATGTAAAAAAAAGCATAGTGGATTGATAAATTTCCCTCCTTGTCTTCTTTTAACCATGCTAAGCAACTATACAATATGTAAAACAAGAAAAGAGGGAGGCAGCGCCACATGTGCGGTGTCACTTTGTAGAGAGTGGTTTGATAAAGGTTAGGGTACGCTTACCATCTGTGGTTGTGAGGAGTCACAACCACTGTAGAGAGCCTTGCTGGTAATTATAGTTTGCCGACCAGCACACCGGCTTGCTCCAGGCTGCAGATGTCGTCACTCTGTGGTGCCCCAGTAGATGAGGTGTACACAGTGGAAGTATCAAAAGGAAAACTGGTAAAAACCGCTTGGAAGGATAAGTTGCCGCAGGAAGCATGTATTTTTATAGGTGAACTATTCATTGCTTTAAAAAGGAACATGTAATAAAAAGCTCACTTATTTTGTAACCAAGGTTATTCGTGAATATTATATTTTTCATAACAATTTATATTCAAACTATTCAATTCTGGGGATTCTATGATTGAACTGTGAGCGAGCTGAAGGGTTTAACAAGTAATTCAGGTTAGACAATGCTGGTTAATATGAGCTAGGTGGTACTTAGCATAGGTGGGAGGTAGCCTTTAAACCTGATAATTAGAATTCTTTGTGGGTTTTGATTAGAAAAGTTAAAACAGTACTCCAATAGTACAACGTACATCATATAGTTCACGACAATCTGTTTCTAACAAAGCTAGAACCAGCCCTGTACTTCACATGGATCCAGAGATCTCCCCATTCATTGCTCCAATTGCTCTGCCAGATTTTCTTTAGGTTGGCAGCTCAGGAGTATGTCCTGTCTGATACATCTCTCTCCCTATCACAGCTCAGGAGTATGTCCTGTCTGATACATCTCTCTCACTATCACAGCTCAGGAGTATGTCCTGTCTGATACATCTCTCTCACTATCACAGCTCAGGAGTATGTCCTGTCTGATACATCTCTCTCCCTATCACAGCTCAGGAGTATGTCCTGTCTGATACATCTCTCTCCCTATTACAGCTCAGGAGTATGTCCTGTCTGATACATCTCTCTCCCTATCACAGCTCGGGAGTATGTCCTTTCTGATGCGCCTCTCTCCCTATCACAGCTCAGGAGTATGTCCTTTCTGGTGCACCTTTGTGCTGCAGCTATTTCCCCGCTAGGCCTCGGGCACACAATGGTATGTTCTTTCCAAATCCGATCTGCATATTTTGGGGATCGGATGCAGACCTATTCATTTAAAAGGGGTCGCAAAAGATGCGGACAGCACACCGTGTGCTGCCCACATCCATATGTCAGTTATGTCCGCAGTGCTGGCCACAACTGTATGTCCATTCCACAGGCCCACAAAAAAAGATAGAACATGGCCTATTATTGTCCGTTTTGAGGACAAGGATAGGGCATTTCTACAGGAGTTTAAAGGAAATGGCGGCATGCACTCGGCCAGGATGCGCGTTTTGCGGATCCATAATTTACGGACCGCAAAACGGACACGGTCGTGTGCATGAGGCTTTACTGACACAGCTTCAAACAGTAGATATGGCTGGTGCCAGTTGGAGATTTAAACTGAGCGCATGTCAGTGAGGTCAAGAAACAAAGAAAAGAACAAACAGCAGGTGGCGCTATACAGATACATTTTTACTGAATAGCTCAGTGGCTATTCTAAATGTTTTAATTATTCAGATCCAGGTGCTGCTTTAAAAAATGTAGAAAGCATTTAGTGGCACAGCCCCTTTAATGTTTAAGCATGAAGTGCACGCACCTCGAACAGAAATGGTAACCCAAACCTGCTTGGGAATCAATACTCATCATCATTCATGTGGCAAAACTGAAGTGGCAGGAGAACATCCTAAATAAGCAGACCATCCTGTACACTGATTTTATTATACACTACACGTTCTAGAGCAGTTCCAATGCTGGGTCTTTGATACCACTACTAAGCAGACATGTTTGATTGCTTATACCCACCAAGGAAGTATGCACATTAGCTTTCTGTACAATGCCAGGATACATATCCCTCCATGTATCCAGGATCTCTAGTCAGGAACTTTTCTTAAACAGGAAACAAATAAAACAGAGCATTGAATGTGATCTGCTTATTCAGAATTTAATTAAACTACAGAACTCGATTAAGTGACAAATCTCAAAGGGTAGACTTTAAACCGCCCTGGCATATACAGCTGCCTACTATGCATGCTTGGTGTCTAAATCAATATATCCTTTACTATGTAACACACAATTATAGCGCTTTCATGGGGAATCTAAAGCAGAAAAAAAAAAGACAAAAATAATAACTCATGGCCACAGTCATCGCTAATACAGTTGCAATAAAAAGTAAGTGAACCCTTTGGATTTACTTAGATTTATCTACTGCTTACTAAGGCGACTTTCACACTAGCGTTTTTACTGGATCCGGCATGGATCAGCAAGAACGCTTCCGTTACTGATAATACAACCGTCTGCACCCGTTATAAACGGATCCGGTTGTATTATGTCTTCTATAGCCAAGACGGATCCGTCATGAACTCCATTGAAAAATGGGGGACGGATCCGTTTTCTATTGTGTCAGATTGTGTCAGAGAAAACGGATCCGTCCCCATTGACTTGCATTGGGGGTCAGGACGGAGCCGTCTTGCTCCGCATCCCATGACGGAAAGCAAACCGCAGCATGTTGCGGTTTGCTCTCCGGTATGAGAACGCAACCAAACGGAGCGGAATGTATTTTGGAGCACTCCATTCTGTTCAGTTATGTTTTGTCCCCATTGTCAATAAATGGGGACAAAACTGAAGCGTTTTTTTCCGGTATGGAGACCCTATGACGGATCTCAATAGCGGAAAATATTAACGCTAGTGTGAAAGTAGCCTAGGGAAATGTAGTTTGATTGTTATATACAGTATCTCACAAAAGTTAGTTCACCCCTCACATTTTTGTAACTATGTTATTCTATCTTTTCATGGGACAGCACTGAAGATATGACACTTTGATACAATGTAAAGCAGTCAGAGTACAGCTTGTATAACAGTGTAAATATGCTGTGCCCTTAAAATAACACAACACACAGCCCTTAATGTCTAAACCGCTGGCAACAAAAGTGAGTACACCCCTAAGCGCGGGTTCACATCACCGTTATGGATTCCGTTTTTGTTTTCCGTTATAACATGATTATAATGGAAAATAATGGAATCCATAAGACGGAAGTCAAAATGGAAACCTTTAAGAGGCATTCCATTTTAATCCGTCATAATAGAAGTCTATGGGGAATCATAACGGATCCGTCTGGGTCCCGTTATGCAAGACGGAAAACAAAGTCCTGTCTTCAACATTCAAATTAATTACATACATGTAACGTATATTGACTGAAGTACTGGACAAATCAGATATGATAAAAGGCTTCATTTTACATCCGCTGCTGTGATATTCTCGCTAGTATAGCACCGCTGAATCCTTTCCATAGACATCATAGCACTATAATTGTTTGCCTTACTTCTTGAAAAAGAGTATAGCAGATTATGTAGAAACTCTGACTGCAGAATGGGTAATGGCGCCAAAGTGGAAAAATAGTCAATGGTCAATTACAGAAAGTCTATTGCACAGATGACAAACCGATGCACAAAACGCTGAAACCGTTTTTTCATGCAGAAAATTAAAAGATTGACAAGATACATAACCCTTGTAATAAAAAAAAAACAGATAAAAATAAACCAGATAATGCCTAGGAGTTTGTCTCTCCTGGACCTTGTTTATTAGAAGAAGCAATGGAAGGAATAGTACAATTTTTCTACTTCCCACTACATGATATCTGTATTGTAGTTTACTGGATGCCAAATTGTATTTTTCTTATTCTATACATGGTCAGAGTATGGAAGAAAAAAAAAGGAAAACCTGTGTCCAGTTCAAGCAGGTGAGGGGGATATTAAGTTGAAGAAAGAGAAAAGATAAGATTCTTATACTGGATTTACACTGCCGATGTTCAGGCTGCTTACGAACGCTCATTCCCAATAATCTGTCCGTCTAAAGGTACTGCTGATCGCCCAATGAACGCGCGAAACGCTCATTCATCGGGTGAAACAATTGTTCATCGGCAGAAGTACGTGCTATCTAAACAACACTGCTACTCAGAAACAATGCAGCTCTATTGCAGTAGCTATCGCTCATCCTCATACTGTGGAGGTGATCGCTGCATATAAATGCAGCACTTCACCTCCACTAACATACAGGCAATTGTCAGGAAGGAACGCCTCCTTCCCAACAATCATCTTCTCATTGGCGCAGTATAAATGTGCCTTTAGTTCACCTTTGTTGATCCAGAGGGAGGCAAAAAAAATCTTATGCAGCCTAAGCTTATTTTCTTGATCCTGCCTGGAGATTAGACAAGTATTTTTATGCCCCTGCATAAGCATTTTAATTATTTTGCTTCAAGAAAGTTTCGAATGAAGAGTTAAAGGGGTTATCCGAAGTCTAAAAGATCCCCCCTAATTCCTGGGCCCCTCGTATACTTACCTGCTCCTCGGCAGCTAGGTAGGCTCGTCCCCGTCACGGCCTGCTATTGGCCGCTCCCCTCATCAACGGATGTTTTGATCCGCGCGACAGGGAGATGCAGCGGCGGCCATGCAGGGATCCGGAGCGGCGCGGGTGCCAAGGAACAGGTAATTATAATGTATACGAGGGGCCCGGGCATTGGGGGGGATCTTTTAGACTTCGGATAACCCTAAGCTGTGTCAAACCAGTTTCTGACACTATTATTCCATAGCTACAAATAATTTTCAGACTTCATGTTGTAGACATAATGTATACACAGTTTACTTCTGCAGGCTGCTTGTGTATTTAAAGGGGTTCTGTCATGAAGACAACTGACTTTCCATATGTCTTACTAGAGTATAAGGATGTCTTGATGCTTGGGGCTTCCTGATACGAGCCAAAGCAGAGAACAGCTCCCGCTCTGGTAGACCCAGCCTAAACAAGTATTACATGAACCTATACAGAAATATGGAGAAACTAATCAAACCAAGCTGGGCAGAGAGAGCCCTGTGGGTAGCCACCCAGATGATTATTCTCCCCATTTATATGGTTTTCTCTGAAATTATAGCTTGTTGTAACCAGAGAGCCTGTCAGGATTACTGTATTTTCCAGCGTATAAGATGACTTTCTAACACTAGGAATTATTTTCAAAAGTTGGGGGTCGTCTTATACGCCGGGTATACTCAGATCCGATTGTATATTCTAACCCCCACTCCCATTATGACGGGGACGCTTGCCTGGGGGTTAGAATATACCATCGGATCTGAGTTTTCACAATCTCAGTGAGATAGTGAAAACTTAAATCCGATGGTATATTCTAACCCCCAGGCGTTCCCATGGTGATGGGGACGCTTGCCTGGGGGTTAGAATATACAGGGCTCCGCCGCTCAGAGGAGTATACATTTATTACCGGTAACACTCTCAGCTCCGGTAACAGGCAGTGCGGGCGGAGCTCACTCACTGATGTCACGCACATGCTCCTCCCACTAGGCGGCGCAGGCGCGTGACGTCAGTGAGTGAGCGCCGCCCGCACTGCCTGTTACCTGAGCTGAGAGTAAGATACCCTAGTAAAGAGATTAGCGTTAATTTAAAGTTAAAGTTACGGATTACAGTTAATAAATGTATACTCCTCTGAGCGTCAGGGAGGGGGATCTGTGGATGGCACTGTTATGGGGGGGGATCTGTGGATGGCAGTGTTTAGGGGGGATATGTGGATGGCACTGTTTAGGGGGGAATCTGTGGATGGCACTGTTATGGGGAGGGGGATCTGTGGATGGCACTGTCATGGGGGGATCTGTGGATAGCACTGTTTAGGGGGGATCTGTGGATGGCACTGTTATAGGGAGGGGGATCTGTGGATGGCACTGTCATGGGGGGATCTGAGGATGGTACTGTTATGGGAGGGGGATCTGTGAATGGCACTGTTATGGGGAGGGGATCTGTGGAGAGCACTGTATAGGGGGATCTGTGGATGGCACTGTTTAGAGGGGATCTGTGGATGGCACTGTTATTGGGAGGGGGATCTGTGGATGGCACTGTTTAGGGGGGATCTGTGGATAGCACTGTTATGGGGAGGGGGATCTGTGGATGGCACTGTTATGGGGAGGGGGATCTGTGGATGGCACTGTTTAGGGGGGATCTGTGGATGACACTGTTATAGGGAGCGGTATCTGTGGATGACACTGTCATGGGGTGGATCTGTGGATGACACATATAGCATAAGATGCTATATAGTGTCATCCATAGATCCCCCCATAGTAGTGTCATCCACTGATCCCCCTCCCCATAACAATGCCATCCACAGATCCCCCTCCCCATAACAGTGCCATTCACAGATCCCAGTCAGTTCCCTGGACTGGAGAAGATCGTCTTGAAGACAGGGAGGGCTGGGCATTCAGGGGTAGTCTTATACGGCGAGTATAGCCCAAACCCTAGATTTTAAATGGAAAAGTTGGGCGTCATCTTATACGCCCAGTCGTCTTATACGCCGGAAAATACGGTACATGCTAGCTGTGGTTCGGGCAGCATGAACCTCCTGGCCTCTTACAGTGAAATTTAAAGTGTAACTGCCATTTCACTACCAAAAATGAAATTCCTAACATATGTGATGCTAAAGGGAAGATATTCATGAAGCTGCATTTTTCAGCTAATTTTACCATTCTGATGTCTGCATTCAGCCCTTAGCAACCATATTTCTCTGTGCCTGTATTTCAGCTTCTTCCTAAAATGGCATCTGCTGCACTTCCTGTGGTGATGTTTGCCCTTTCTTGAGGCCGTCCTGTACTTCCCTCACTTCCCATAAGCCCTTGCTCTCCTTACATGCACTAGCACACAAGCAGGACCAATCAGAATGCAGACACGTGACCTTTATCAGCCAATAGGTGCCCCCTATATGATATTTTTTGCAGCCAGTATCCCCTATATACTAGTTTTGCAGCAAGTACCCCCTATATAATAGTTTTGCAGCCAGTGCCCCCTATATAATAGTTTTGCAGCCTGGTGCCCCCTATACAATATTTTATTCTCCCAGGTGCCCCCTATATCATAATTTTTGCAGACAGGTGCCCCCTAGATCATATTTTTGCAGCCAGGTGCCCCCTATACTTTAGTAACACAGCCAAATACTCACCTAGTTTCTCCTAGCAAGCTCCAACACAGCTCTCCCCTCCAGCAGCGCGATGTACACTGTCAGAGGTGCTGATTCCCTCCAGCAGTGCGATGTGTATAATACATTTTCACTTAGGGTATGTTATTAATATGCCATACCTCTTTAAAATAAGATATAGGGGTAGGCATCACAGACTCCTTGCAGGCATGAAGGCTGGGAGGAGGAGCCAGTGTCCTACAACACTGTGAACGCGCAACCAGGGCTGAGCTCCTCCTCCCAGAGCTGATCCGTCTCTTGTTTTGAAGATAGAGAAGCCGGACTGCACATGGCAACGCCCTGAGGAGAGGGCTGCACAATGCTAAAGTGGGAGTTTTTATCATGTAAAACTGAAAATAATAAAATTTTAAAACACAAATGCACATAGATAGTGCAGATAGAGACCGGGGGCAAGGTAATAAGAATGGGGGAGGAATGGAAGGAGGGACTAGAACAGTTCAGAAGGAAAGGTGTAGGGTAAAAAATATACATAAACCTCTCAAATGTATGTATACTAATGCCAGAAGCCTGACTAATAAAACTGGTGAACTGGAATTAGTGATGTGTGAGGAGGACTATGACATAGTGGGAATAACTGAGACATGGCTGGATGATAGCTATGACTGGGCAGTTAATGTACAAGGTTACAGTCTGTTTAGAAAGGATCGTCAAAACCGGAGAGGGGGAGGGGTCTGCCTTTATGTAAAGTCCTGTCTAAAGCCCACAGTCCGAGAAGATATAAGTGAGGGACATGAACATGTGGAGTCACTGTGGGTAGAGATACATGGAGCTAAAAACAACAATAAATTACTAATAGGAGTCTACTATAAACCACCTAATATACCAGAGTCCACAGAAAATCTACTACTAAACGAGATAGACGAGGCGGCAAATCATAATGAGGTGGTTATTATGGGGGACTTCAACTACCCAGATATAGACTGGGAAACTGAAACTTGTATATCTCATAAGGGAAATAGGTTCGTGGCAATAACCAAAGACAATTACCTCTCCCAACTGGTTCAGGACCCGACTAGAGGGACGGCCATACTGGACTTAGTATTAACCAATAGACCTGACAGAACAACAGACGTGCAGGTTGGGGGACACCTGGGAAATAGTGACCATAAAGTAATAACCTTCCAATTATCATTCAAAAGAGCGTTTCTACAGGAAGGAACAAAAATACCAAACTTCAAAAAAGCTAAATTTAGCCAACTAAGAGAGGCCATAGGCCAAACTAACTGGGACAAAGTCCTCACAAATACAGACACAAAATGGGATATCTTTAAAAACATCCTAAAAACTCATTGTGAGAGGTACATACCGTATGGTAATAAAAGGTTAAGGAACAAAAAGAAACCAATGTGGATAAATAGAACTGTAAAGAAAGCAATAAATGACAAAAAGAAAGCATATAAAACACTAAAACAGGAGGGTAGCACGGAAGCACTGAAAAACTATAAGGAAAAAAATAGAACATGTAAAAAACTAATAAAAGCGGCCAAACTAGAGACCGAGAGATTAATTGCCAAAGAGAGTAAAACTAACCCTAAAATGTTCTTCAATTATATAAATGTTAAAAAGTATAAATCTGAAGGTGTTGGCCCTTTAAAGAGTAATGAGGGGGGAGTCGCAGAGAGCGACGAGGAGAAAGCAAAGCTGTTAAACATTTTTTTCTCCAATGTATTCACTGAGAAAAATAAATTGTCAGATGACATGCAGAATGCAAAAATAAATTCCCCATTAAAAGTGTCCTGTCTGACCCAGGAAGAAGTACATCAGCGACTTAAAAAGATTAAAATAGACAAATCGCCAGGACCGGATGACATACACCCCCGTATCCTAAAGGAATTAAGTAATGTCATAGCCAGACCCTTATTTCTGATATTTGCAGACTCTATACTGACAGGGAATGTCCCACAGGATTGGCGCGTGGCATATGTGGTGCCAATATTCAAAAAGGGGCCAAAAACAGAGCCTGGAAACTATAGGCCGGTAAGTTTAACATCTGTTGTGGGTAAACTGTTTGAAGGTTTTCTGAGAGATGCTATATTAGAGCATCTCAACGGAAATAAGCAAATAACACCATATCAGCATGGCTTCGTGAGGGATCGGTCATGTCAGACTAATTTAATCAGTTTCTATGAGGAGGTAAGTTCTAGACTTGACAGCGGCGAATCAATGGATGTCGTATATCTGGACTTCTCCAAAGCATTTGACACTGTACCACATAAAAGGTTAGTATATAAAATGAGAATGCTCGGACTGGGAGAAAACATCTGTATGTGGGTAAGTAACTGGCTGAGTGATAGAAAACAGAGGGTGGTTATTAACGGTACACACTCAGATTGGGTCACTGTCACTCAGGGGTCAGTATTGGGCCCTATTCTCTTCAATATATTTATTAATGATCTTGTAGAAGGCTTGCATAGTAAAGTATCAATTTTCGCAGATGACACTAAACTGTGTAAAGTAATTTACACTGATGAGGACAGTATACTACTACAGAGGGATCTGGATAGATTGGAGGCTTGGGCAGATAAGTGGCAGATGAGGTTTAACACTGATAAATGTAAAGTTATGCACATGGGAAGGAAAAATGCAAGTCACCCGTACATACTAAATGGTAAAACACTCGGTAACACTGACATGGAAAAGGATCTAGGAATTTTAATAAACAGCAAACTAAGCAGCAAAAACCAGTGTCAGGCAGCTGCTGCCAAGGCCAACAAGATAATGGGTTGCATCAGAAGGGGCATAGATTCCCGTGATATGAACATAGTCCTACCACTTTACAAATCGCTAGTCAGACCACACATGGAGTACTGTGTACAGTTCTGGGCTCCTGTAAACAAGGCAGACATAGCAGAGCTGGAGAGGGTTCAGAGGAGGGCAACTAAAGTAATAACTGGAATGGGGCAACTACAGTACCCTGAAAGATTATCAAAATTAGGGTTATTCACTTTAGAAAAAAGACGACTGAGGGGAGATCTAATTACTATGTATACATATATCAGGGGTCAGTACAGAGATCTATCCCATCAGCTATTTATCCCCAGGACTGTGACTGTGACGAGGGGACATCCTCTGCGTCTGGAGGAAAGAAG
Organism: Bufo bufo; assembly: GCF_905171765.1. Classification (NCBI taxonomy): domain Eukaryota; kingdom Metazoa; phylum Chordata; class Amphibia; order Anura; family Bufonidae; genus Bufo; species Bufo bufo. The sequence goes on from NC_053393.1 coordinate 168,069,742, forward strand.
GTTTGTACACAAACATAGAAGAGGATTCTTTACGGTAAGAGCAGTGAGACTATGGAACTCTCTGCCTGAGGAGGTGGTGATGGTGAGTACAATAAAGGAATTCAAGAGGGGCCTGGACGTATTTCTGGAGCTTAATAATATTACAGGCTATAGCTACTAGAGAGGGGTCGTTGATCCAGGGAGTTATTCTGATTGCAGGATTGGAGTCGGGAAGGAATTTTTTATTCCCCTAAAGTGGAGAAAATTGGCTTCTACCTCACAGGGTTTTTTGCCTTCCTCTGGATCAACTTGCAGGATAACAGGCCGAACTGGATGGACAAATGTCTTTTTTCGGCCTTATGTACTATGTTACTATGTTACTATGTTACATATACTGTAGGGTACACTATACCATTACAGTATAAAAAATAAAACGGCAGTTAAACTTTAAACCTTCGCATGACAAAAAAAATTATCAAAGCAATAGCTGAAATCAGGAAAATATCTGAATCTTTATGCCATCTGAAAAAAAAAACTGTATTACAGCAACACAAAATGTCATCAGTAGTAATCAGGGCTAAGCTGTTGTTTGAAGCAAGAAAAAAAATAGCATTAAAACAGTGATGATTCTTTTGACAAGTTAACTGATATACTAGATAAACCAAAAGTAGCTTATGTCCTGAAAGCAGCCACCGGGTCATGCTACTCTCAGAATAAACAATCAGTCTGCCATACCAGCTATTACAGTAAATCAGAAGCATTTGCCAGTAGTATGCGTCTTCTGAACCGTGCCAAGTCTGCATCCAGCCATCTCACAAATACAGTTCTAGCTGAATCATTTTAAGAATATAATATAGAAAACGGCGCTGCTTCAACTTGAGTGCAGTTCACACTGAGGGAGACAAAAGGTATTTATCGATGTGATTCCTCAGTTCCCACTAAGGTCGATGCTCAAACCTCCTAAAAGTCAAAGAAGAGACGGCCCAACATAGTGAAATACCGCCAACTGAGTTTAAATAACGTGATTTACTCACAAGATCCATAAAACAACACGCATATAAAATGTGCACATCCTCTCATAAAAAGCCGGACCCGGGTTTCGCCTCCGCTTCGTCAGGGGCACCTGTGGACTCGTCTAGATTGCTCCTTTTTCAAGACACTATGGGCGTTACTACAGCCCTAATTTGCAAGTTTACAAAATTAATTTCAAATAACATTCAAGCTCTCTAAATACAAAACCATCAACTCACAATATCACATAAAATACAAGTTAAAACATCTCTTTAGTCTAATTCTGATTTCATAAAACTTTCTCTTTCTCTTCCTTTCAATATCACATGATTAGTTTTCTCTATCTGTCTTCCATTAGTTCCTCCCCTCAATACAAATAGATTGGCGATTCCCCCTCTTTCTCTTTCTACCTCCGTATAGACCTCGATAATAAACTACCGCACTGATATCCTAATGTCCACATTTAGGAAAATAACTTTTGTAAACAAACAATTAAAAAAATAGGATACAACTGACATCTTGATACTTTACATGTTCACTATACAAGCTTTTATGTCGAATTAGACATTTAAGCCCCCAGGCTGTAAAGTGTCGAGTTTGTAGATCCATTCTACTTCTCTTCTGTTGATTCAATTCAATAGATCGCCACCTCTCCAGTTATTGCGAACTTGCTCCAGCCCCATGAAAATCAAACCTTCTAGATTTTTATTATGTATTTTTTTAAAATGTGCAGAGACACTATCTGTCTCTAAACCCTTCTTTATATTTCGTATATGTTCCTGAATTCTTACTTTTAGTTTTCTAGTGGTCCATCCTACACACTGGAGGCCACATGGACACTCCAGCATGTAAACCACAGATACATGTTCACAAAAAAGCTCTCCCATTACTTTGTGTACGGTCCTGTTGCTCCTAGACACCACTATTTCTTTCCTACACGGTTTGTTAACTTTCAGATCCCGATATAATGACCAACATTTCCCATATGGAGAGGAGAGTAGAGCTAGGCCTATGAATAACGATAATAGGGCTCAAAATTATGCATCACGAAATTTTCCCCATCAAAGGGGATTCAAAGGGAAGGAGAAATAGAAACAAGGATACAAACAGAAGCATTAAGGACACCAAAGAAAATAAATCTTATAAAGGATGTAGAGGAGGAAAGAAAAGCAAAGAACAGCCCCAGAAACAAGAGCGTAAAGCTGAAATATGCGCCCACAAAACCACTTAATAAGTTTGAGACCTTTTTAGATAATTATCGGTTTATATGAAAATTAAAAATAGTAAAATATGTCACCTCTAACCCCAGAATAAACAGCATAGAAGTAGGTACGGGGGAAATTATGCATACGAACTTCCGGGATAGACCTCAATTTTTTCCACAGCCAAAAAATTATGAATGTATTGAAGCTTTCAAGAGAGGGCTTTTAAAAAAATAAAATAAAATAAATCCTCAACCTGTTTATTATAATCTAAACCATGAAGAGAGAAAAGCATTAAAACAGTTGGAGAAAATGCACATATTGTGGTGAAAGCGGCTGACAAAGGGGGAGGGGTGGTGATCCTTGATAGAAAAAGATATGATGAAGTTACGGTCAAATTACTGGAAGATGATACTACATATATGAAATTCAAAAAAGATCCAACCCCAGAATATAAAAAACAAATGGATGTATTATTGGAGAGGGGCAAGGAAACTGGGATCCTTAATATGAGGGAATTTGAATTTCTACAGATGAAACATCCAGTGATTCCAGTTATTTATTATCTACCCAAGGTTCATAAAAGTATTATTGACCGCCCTCCCAGACCAATTGTATCTGGGATTAATTCTCTAACCAGCCATCTTACTGAATATGTGGACTTTTTTCAGCAAAAATATGTGAGCAAGACCCCTACTTATTTGAAAGACACAGGGGATGTTTTGAAGTTGATAAAGAGTTTTGATCAATATATGGAAGATATGGTATTAGCCACAGTTGATGTTGCATCTCTGTACACCATCATCCCCAAAGATAAAGGGATAAATGCAATTAAGGATTGTCTAGAAAAAGATTCAGTAATGACGTTTAAGCAAGGGGAATTTATTTTGGATTGTTTAGATTTTTGTTTGTGTCACAATTTTTGGGGTTTGATGGTAGTTTTTATTTACAGTGCACTGGGACCGCGAAGGGGGTGAAATTCGTCCCCAGTTTTGCTAATTTGTTTATGGCCTCATAGGAAGATAAATACGTAAGGCCTATATTGGGAAGAACAAATAAAAACAGGGAATTGATTGTGTGGAAAAGGTATACAGACGACTGTTAATATGGAAGGGAGAACGTGAAGGTTTGGAGGATTCTGTTGATTTTTTAGACCTGACTATTTTTTCTGAAGAAGGTAAACTAAAAACGAAGACATTCTTCAAACCAACAGATGTCAATGCTTATATTTCCACTACTAGTTGCCACTGTAAACCCTGGATCAGAAACATTCCGAAGGGGCAGTTTAGGAGAGTGTATAGGAATTGCACAAATATTGATGACTATGAGGAGAGAAGTAATATGATACAAAACAGGTTTTTGTAGAAGGGTTATAATAGAGCTTTGTGCACAGAAAGTTATGGAAGAAAGTGTGCACACAAATCAGAGTAAGGGGAATGAAGGTAATAGTAAGACTAAAGAGGATAAAGATTTCATCACACAAAGAGGATGAAGTTTCATCACACAATTCAACAGTAATGCAGGGCAGATAAAGAGAGCTGTGCTTAAGAATGATCCCATACTAGGAGACATAATTCCCAAGAATCCCTCTGTTATCTTCAAAAGAGCACCTGGTATAAAAAATAAGCTTGTACACAGCTTTATACCTACACAACCCACTGAAGGCATGAAACACCGGTTCACATGGTGCGGTTTTTGTCTACTGTGCAAGAACCGTCTGAAAGTTAACAGACAGTGTAGGAAAGAAACAGTGGTGTCTAGGAGCAACGGGACCGTACACAAAGTAATGGGAGAGCTTTCTTGTGAACAAGTATCTGTGGTTTACATGCTAGAGTGTCCGTGTGGCCTCCAGTATGTAGGACGAACCACTAGAAAACTAAAAGTAAGAATTTAGGAACATATACGAAATATAAAGAAGGGTTTAGAGACAGTATCTGCACATAAAAAATAAAAAAAAAACATTATAAAAATCCAGAAGGTTTGATTTTTATGGGGCTGGAGCAAGTTCGCAATAACTGGAGAGGTGGCAATCCGTTGAATAGAATCAACAGAAGAGAAGTAGAATGGATCTACAAACTCGGCACTTTACAGCCTGGGGGCTTAAATGTCAAATTCGACATAAAAGCTTGTATAGTGAACATGTAAAGTATCGAGATGTCAGTTGTATCCTATGTTTTTCAGTGTTTGTTTAGAAAAGTTTTTTTCCTAAATGTGGACATTGGGATATCAGTGCGGTAGTTTATTATGGAGGTCTATACGGAGGTAGAAAGGGCTGCGGGTTTTCTAGAAAGAGGGGGAATCGCCAATCTATTTGTATTGAGGGGAGGAACTAATGGAAGACAAATGGAGACTACTAATCATGTGATTGAAAGGAGGAGAAAGAGAAAGTTTTATGAAATCAGAATTAGACTAAAGAGATGTTTTAACTTGTATTTTATGTGATATTGTGAGTTGATGGTTTTGTATTTAGAGAGCTTGAATGTTATTTGAAATAAATTTGTAAACATGCAAATTAGGGTTGTAGTAACGCCCATAGTGTCTTGAAAAAGGAGCAATCTAGACGAGTCCACAGGTACCCCTGATGAAGCGGAGGCGAAACCCGAGCCGGGGGCGTTTCATGAGAGGATGTGCACATCAGAGTACAATAAATCACGTTAAACTCAGTTGGCGGTATTTCACTATGTTGGGGCGTCTCTTCTTTGACTTTTAGGAGATTTGAGCATCGACCTTAGTGGGAACCAGAACTGATGAATCACATCGATAGATACCTTTTGTCTCCCTCAGTGTGAACTGCACTCAAGTTGAAGCAGCGCGGTTTTCTATATTATATACATTGGTTATTTCTGAAGGCTACCCACCTCACAAGAAAAACTGCAGCGCAAAAGGACAATACTGATCTGGGGACTGTAACTTTTGTTGCAGATTATTGTCTGTGTTTTGTGTTTGTAAGTATTTATATGTGGGGGGGGGTTTTCCTGTGTTTTTTGGGCGGTTATTTTTATTTATACTTTGAATCTTTTAAAGATCATTTTAAGGTTGGTAGCTTGTACTGCAATACATTACCACATCTACTAGTCATTAGGTACCGATTCTCTGTGGATATTCAGCTGGTGGGAGTCTTTAGGGCAATTTACATAAAATATATATCCTCCAGGAGGAAGAAAAATGTCTCTCTAGTGCTACCTCTGGCTTGTTAACATACAAGCCTGTGCAACAACAGGTCCAGAACTAAATCAAAAGTGCAAAAGTGCTTTGGCTTGAATTCATTGTGTTTGAATTCTCACAGCAGCCATTTTTATGAACTGTCATACAGCGTGGACTTTTCTTTAGAATTTATTGACCATTTTGTGCAATGTTAGGCTTATTGTTATGGCAGTCTTGTTTCTAAACAGAACAGATCCTTTTTTGCAGATGTCCATAGGTATAATGGAAAAAAGAGAAGATTGGCTGCTAAGCTTTGCAATAAACAATAAAAAAAAAAATTCTAAACTTTTATAGATGAAAGTCCCAATAAACTAATGTTACGGTGCTTGTCCAGCCAATCCTTTATTTTTGTAAAAAAACAAAGGAAGTTATGCTCTCCTCCACTGATCTCTGGTTCTCCCGTTCCCGGTCCTCCCGATACACAGGCTATGCCCGTTCGGCCAGAGGAGACCTGTCTCAGCCACTTACTGGCTGTGTATGCATGTATTCAAAAAGACCTTGGGGGGAGGGGGGGCTGGGGGAATTACCAAGCTAAATGCACCAAAATTCTGGCTTAATTTGTGCCTACAAATAGAACACATGCTTTGCATTGCATTTTTACGTGCCTTCATGTAATTTAAATGCCATTTATGTCACTGACAATGCATTGCTACTTAATGGAAAATTAGGGTAGTTTATTGTGTGCAAAATTGCACCAAAATATTACCAAAAAGTAAGCCAATCAATAAGTGATGTAAAGTTAGGGGAAAAAAATTGCCACTTTGATCAATTTGTCGAATCTTAAGATTGTCTAGTCTTTAGTATACACAGTGGCCCAGATTTAATAATCCTAAAGATAGCGTAATCTTAGAGGGTCTGTCTAGACCTGCACCAGATTTATTACAGGGGCCCAGGTTGGATGATAACTGTAATGCAGAGATATACTATACTATGTTTGTCTAACATTTCAATTTAGATAACAGACCACATTTTTTTAGTAATCAATGCAAATATTCAAATAATTCCAAAGGGTTCACTTATTTCTTTCTTGAAACTGTAGGTATAGCCACAAATGTATGGTCAAAAATTGCCCATTGTTAAAATCAAGTTTTTACGTTAAGCCTTTAAACACTGGAGGGTTTTTTTGTTTTCATTTTTCTTCCTTGTCTTCACGGAGCCATAACTATTTTATTTTTCCATTCACATAGCTGTATGAGGGCTGGTTTTTTGCAGGACAAGTTGTACTTTCTTATGCCACTTATGCCATTTAATATTGCATAGGAATTAAATTAGAAACATCACAAATGATGAACAGATAAAACTAGCAAGTTGTACAAATACTGTAAATAGAACATGTCTAAAATTCACTGGTAGGTAGAGTTATTTCCGCCCATATTTTTTAAAATTTTTACATATTTTCTGCTGTTAGCCGCATTTTTTACATCTGCAGAAAACCCTTTAACATAACGTTGATTACTAAACACAGAAACTGAGGCAATGATAGCCTTCCACTAGTATATACAGGTGAAACTCGAAAAATTAGAATATCGTCGTGCAAAGTAAATTTATTTCAGTAATGCAACTTAAAAGGTGAAACTAATATATGAGATAGACTCATTACATGTAAAGCGAGATATTTCAAGCCTTTATTTGTTATAATTTGGATGATTATGTCTTACAGTTTATGAAACCCCAAAGTCACAATTTTGAGGTACCCTTTGCTCAGGGGGTATGGATTAATTAGCTGACTAGAGTGTGACATTTTGAGCCTAGAATATTGAACCTTTTCACAAAATTCTAATTTTGAGCTGCATTAATGCAATTCCTATTGATTTGCATTACTGGAATAAATGGACTTTTGCACGATATTCTAATTTTTCGAGTTTCACCTGTAGTTATAACCACTCTGGACATAGTTAGCTCATAAACATCAATCAGTTCCCTCATCTAAAAGGGATACAAAAACAGAGGATGAAAATGCCCACATAGGTCAGAACATTTGATTTCCATGTCCCATTTTGTTACACACACTAGCTAGGGTTAGCAGATGGTGTAAGCAGGTGTTTCACCAGATGCTAAGTCCATTTATCCCAAAGTGCACCTTTAAATGGACCTCCCTACACCATTAATGACTTACTAATTGATTAAAGTACACTAGGGCTGCAGTAAACAATTTTTCTAGAAATCGAGTATTCTATTGATTATTTTTACGATTAATCGAGTATTCTAAGAAAAAATTTATTAATAGACTGTTTTCCTTTATAAAAACTCATCAGACCCCCTGCCATCAGTCCCCAACACCCTTCGTTCCCCCCTGTGTGATCAGCCCAAGTGCTTCAGTTCCCCCAGTACCATCGGCTCCACTATCCCCCAGTGCCATCAGCTCCACTCCCCCAGTGCCTTCAGCTCTCCCTCACCCCAGTGCCATCAGCTCCACTCCCCCAGTGCCTTCAGCTCTCCCCCACCCCAGAGCCATCAGCTCACCCCAGAGCCATCAGCTCTCCCCCACCCCAGAGCCATAAGCTGTTCCCCAACCCAGAGCCAGTAGCTCTCCCCCTTGTGCTACCAGCTCTCCCCCCTTGTGCCAGCAGCTCTCCCCCTTGTTCCAGCAGCTCCCGCCTTTTGCCAGCAGCTCTCCCCCATTGTGCCAGCAGCTCCCCCCTTGTGCCAGCAGCTCCCCCCCTTGTGCCAGCAGCTCTCCCCCTTGTGCCAGCAGCTCTCACCCCCCTTGTGCCAGCAGCTCTCCCCCCTTGTGCCAGCAGCTCTCCCCCCTTGTGCCAGCAGCTCCCCCCCTTGTGCCAGCAGCCCCCCCCCTTGTGCCAGCAGCTCTCCCCCTTCTGAAATCATCTCCCCCCTGCTCCTCCTGACACCCAGAATGCACAGCGTCATTGGTTGCTATAACGCTGTGCACTCTGGGCGCCCGGCCTTAGTCGCACCAGCTTACCTTTCCAGCAGGGGCGCCGCCGACACTACATCGTTCCGCGCTGCTCTGCGTCTGATGTCACACAGCGCGTCAGGTCACGGCGTGCGTAGTGTCAGGAGGTCAGTGCAGAGCGGGACCATGGATGTGCTGTGGAGTGTCTGGAGGCCCCCTGCTGGAAAGGTGAGTATTGCGGGCCAGCGGGAGACCACGGAGCGGGAGTAATAGCAAGCGCTTCACTGGTCACGTGACACAAACTAATCTTCGATGCTAATTTTTTGTATATAATTACTCGATTCAATCGAGTAATCGTTTCAGCCCTAAAGTACACAGAATGGATGTAACTTTCGTAACCCCTTCATATCTATATTCTGCAGAAATGTTACTAGGATTAGGTCAGCACAACTAGCTATATTGTATTTATTTCTACATGTTTTATATAAATAGAATATACTTAGTAAAATATCCCACCCCAAAAAAACTAAGAAAAAAACATGGATTGCACATGCTATGCATTGATCTATAACTGTTTCTGAGCACAATTAACATTGCTCCTCAGCGTAATAAATAGTATACAGCCTCCTGATATACGTACCGTACATGAGGCATTGGTATAAGTTTTGATCAAAATGCATAAGCCCCCTCAACACGCCAAGGTTTGCCTCCTCAAGTGGGACCTACTCTAATTTGGCACCAGCAGGCGGTGGGACCCAGCAGTCAAACAGCACCCCTGCTGCTAGACAATGCCACCCTGCCACTGGGTCCCACCAACACACCAGTGTATGTCTATGGCAAAGCAGCATCAAGCATACTGCACATGCCATCTCCTCACACAGCTGATCGGCGGGGGTGTCGGGTGTTGGAACAGCGCCGATCTGATATTGATGACCTATCCTGGTCATCAATATTAAAAACACAGATAACCCCTTTAATAAACTCCTAGTAGGTCCCAGTTTGTAGTTCCTGAGACCACATGGAAAGGTGAGCTTTTAAAATCTGTTCACATGGCGCGGTGCTGCATGGGGCTGTTGTTGCTGTGGTGTTGTGCCTGTGGGTTGTTTCTGCTCAGTGCCCTAGGGGATTAGTCTGACAGCTGTGGTGGTGTTGGACTGCTGTGTAGCACCGCCTGCTGGCATGGTGCTGCAGCGGTGGTGGTCACCATGTGGCACTGCACCAATTTAGAGTAGGTAGCCACTTGTAGAGGCAACCTTGGTGTGGTGAATGGGCCTATGTAATTTGATCAAAACGTATACTAATGCCTCCTGTACGCTATGTAGATTAGGGCTTGGTATACTATTATTTACGCTGTTGTGGAAATTTTATTATGCAGACATTTTACTTTAGGATGTGTGTGTGTTTTTATAGATTGTCATCTGTCTCCCTGTGTCTGATTTAGCCAAGGAGCGCTCTAGCAGAAGGTACTTTGGCTGAATCGGGACCAGTGGCAAAACCGTCAGTATGAAAACCTTCCCATGGGCTTGGAGACATATCTGCTTTTAAGACATGCATATCTGCCTTGTCGGTATACTAGTACCGTATACTGACAATAGCCGTAGCAATGTCTCGCAGATAATTTCAAACCTATGGGAACCAGTAGAATGATCTTTATTAGATACTGATCACCTTTGAGCAGTATTGAATGAGGTCCATGCTGACAGTGATGGGGGGTGGGCGGCCACCTGGCTGATCAGACAATGGACATGACTCATCCTTCCTTATACAGGGATGGGGCGTGTGCATTGTCTGCCAGGCCACATTGATTGCCCCGCCCTGTCCTTTGACATTACTTCCTGCATGTTATCACTTCCTGTATCCTTGTCTTGGGCCAGCCCCTTTTACACCTTTTGTTAGTAAATAAAGGTGAGCAGACTGAGCAGGGCGGAAGGAGTTGCTCAGAATTTTCTATCAAGATGGTAACGCCTGGGTTTGTGTCTGACTGGGGTTGAGAGAAGGGATTCACCTTTTTCCTTACACAAACTTTGATGCGAGCGGATTACAACTATTAATATTTACCACACCAATGCTCAGAAGCGATATTAATTGTGCTGAGAAGCAATTCTAGATCAATGCATAGCATGGGGATGTGTGATCCATGCTTTTTCTTTTTTTGGAAGAATATAGTTAGTGCCTCTTCTATAATAATTAGTGTTGAGCGAAGCACGTTCGGACCACTCTGAACCCGATTCATTCCTAAACTTCGTTCATAATATGCGCTCCGTACAGCATTACAATGTATGGGCTCCCCTGAGGCAATCTTATTACCACCAGTAACACGAGACCTGTTTCGTTTAGTGCCTGTGTCGTTACAGTTAGTTTCTGCACATACATTAATGTTTCAGAATCTGAACTTGGCTTTGTGGCTTGCGCCATGGTCATTAACAAACCCGAGTTCGGATTTGGATTTTTAATGCTGTACGAAGCGTATATTATGAACGAAGTTTAGGAACATACAGGGTTTGGACACAGCAGTCCGAACCGGCTTTGCTCAACACTAATAACAAGGAGTCTATAAAGATTAGGCGGGAAATAATGTAAAAAATAGTTCATCTTTTTCAGCTCTTCGGGGCATGAAACCTGATTTTGCCTAAGAATCAAAAAACGGGTAAAGGAAGTAAAGATTTCTGCTAGCAATGTTTAAGGATCATGACTTTATTTTAATTATTAAAATTATCACCTGAACAGCGTATTGTGGGCCTATGAAAGGAGGGTGCTTCATAAGTAAGTGTAAGTAATTACCACTGATAATCTCACTGTCGTTTGACATAAGGGGGAGGAAAAGATATGAAACTAAAACTGGCACTTTCTTGCTATCCTGTCATTAAACTGCTAAGTTTTCTTCCTGAGGAGCTTGGGGTATGCTGGAGAAATGTGTGGGTGGATGAGGGATATTCTTATAATAAAATGCATAGTTACTAAAATATCTACAAATCTGTCTTTTCAGGGCTGTTACTCTGATAAATCCCACGGCTGTTACTCTGATAAATCCCACTTGTTTTCTTTCCGTGTCCGTTCATTTTGCAGACCGTATGCGGAACCATTAATTTCAATTGGTTCACAAAAAAAGGGAAGTTACTCTGCATGCATTCCATTTTCGTATGTCCTTTCCGCAAAAAAATAGAACATGTCCTATTATTGCCCGCATTACGGACAAGGATAGGACCGTTGTATTAGGGGCGTGCTGTCAAGGGGGCCAGAAATGTTGAGATAGGAGTAACCCATGAAACTGACACAGCTTGTAACATAGTGGTTGGTAAAATATTGGAGAGGGTGAATATCTCACCCAGAATGCTCAGATGGGTGAGAAAAAAAATCCAGGAAAGTTGGGTTCTTTCAGCAAAATGTAGTTTGCTGAGGCACTTTTCTTTAAAGTGTTTTATGGCCTGGATTTTTATTCAATAGTGGGCAAGTTGGTAGAGGGACCTGTCATTCCTTCCGACTCCAGTACAATATTTTCCCCTAGCTTGATAAAAACCCAGGAGCAGCTTCTGGGCTCATTACTGTGGGGATAAAGACAGGGCCGAGAGCCTTCTTTAGTGTCAGAGCTTGGAGACTGTCACGTTCATGTGAATACTTAAAAGTGCAAGTCCAATTAACATGGATGTCCTGTATTGTTTGATAAAAATAAAAGTTGTCTGGAAATTTTAATCCCGAAGTCTATCATTGCCAACTCCATCACAAGCATGTTTTGCGGACAAGAATAGGCAGTTATATTAATGGCTGTCCGCGCCGTTCCGCAGATTGTGGAAACTCTCACGGACGCCATCCATGTTTTGCGTATCCGCAATTTGCGGACCGCAAAACACACAACAGTCGTGTGCATGAGGCCTTAGGCAAACCCTTTAGAGGTTACGTTTTAAAGTAACCTTTGCTCCCACTTTATTCTGTATAGGTTTTAGCAAGTGTAAAAATCAGCAGTGTTAACATACTGGTAGGCCACTAAAACATCTGTACTTAAAATGGCAAGTATATATGTTTATACTGGGTTACATAAGGTTTCAATGCAACTTGGGGCAGCAGAACAAAAAGGCAACCCTTTAAAGTCACTCATATGGGCCAGGCGTGATCAGAAGTTTTCTATACCATCTGTTATTCTTATATTTAACCCCTTAAGGACTCAGCCCTATTTCACCTTAAGGACTTGGCCATTTTTTGCAAATCTGACCACTTTAAGTGCTGATAACTTTAAAACGCTTTAACTTACCCAGGCAGTTCTGAGATAGTTTTTTCGTCACATATTGTACCTCATGACACTGCTAAAATTGGGTAAAAAAATAAAAAAAATTTGCGTAAAAAAATACCAAATTTATAAAAAATTTGGAAAAATTAGCAAATTTCAAAGTTTCAGTTTCTCTACTTCTGGAATACATAGTAATACCCTCAAAAATTGTGGCACTCCTGAGGAAACCAGCGAGTCTGGCGATACGCGTTGGGCTCTTTTCCTGACCGCCACGCATACCCCCCACCATGCTACCTCTATGTTAAGTATTTGAGCTTTTATTCATTGTTGATGGATTACATGCACTTTATAATGTTATATACTTATTGATGTGGGGGCATGCCTATGACTTTGTGGTGAGCCAGGGTAGCATGTGCTGATTCATGGTTCACATGGCCCTGATTTGTTGTATACAACGATTTTAACTTATTCTGTGCCGTGTCTGTTTTCTTGAATAAATTTGTTATATTTTAGATGTGCGGCTCCTGTTTCGGTATTCTTTCTCTCCTCTTTTATATAATACCCCCAAAAATTGTGATGACTTTACATTCCCCATATGTCTACTTCATGTTTCTATTATTTTGGGAATGCCATTTTATTTTTTGGGGATGTTACATAGCTTAGAAGTTTAGAAGCAAATTTTTTAATTTTTCAGAAATTTTCCAAATCCCACTTTTTTTGGACCAGTCCAGGTCTGAAGTCACTTTGTGAGGCTTAAGTAATAGAAACCACCCAAAAATGACCACATTCTAGAAACTACACCCCTCAAGGTATTCAAAACTGATTTTACAAACTTTGTTAACCCTTTAGGTCTTCCACAAGACTTCATGGCAAATGGACATAAAATTTAAGAATTTCGATTTTTTTTGAAAATTTTCCAATATAATCAATTTTTTCCAGGAACAAAGCAAGGGTTAACTGCCAAACAAAACTCAATATGGGTTGCCCTGATTCTGTAGTTTGCAGAAACACCCCATATGTGGTCCTAAACTACTGTTTGGCCAAACGGAAGGACATAGAAGGAGGGGAACGCCATATTGGTTTTGGAAGGCAGATTTTGCAGGACTGGTTCTGTTTATACCATGTCCTATTTCAAGCACCCCGTTGCACCCCTAGAATAGAAATTCCAAAAAAGTGACTCCATCTAAGAAAGTACACCCCTCAAGGTATTCAAAACTGAGTTTACAAACTTTGTTAACCCTTTAGGTGTTCCACAAGAGTTAATGGCAGATGGAGAAAAAAAATTGGAATTTCTATTTTTGGGAAAATTTTCCATTTTAATCAATTTTTTCCAGTAATAAAGTAAGGGTTAACTGCCAAACAAAACTCATTATGGGTTGCCCTGATTCTGTTGTTTGCAAAAACACCCCATATGTGGTCCTAAACTACTGTTTGGCCAAACGGGAGGACATAGAAGGAGGGGAACGCCATATGGGATTTGGAAGGCAGATTTTGCAGGACTGGTTTTGTTTATACCATGTCCCATTTCAAACCCCTCGTTGCACCCCTAGAATAGAAATGCCAAAAAAGTGACTCCATCTAAGAAAGTACACCCCTCAAGGTATTCAAAACTGGGTTTACAAACTTTGTTAACCCTTTAGGTGCTCCACAAGAGTTAATGGCAGATGGAGAAACAATTTTTTAATTTCTATTTTTTGGAAAATTTACCATTTTAACCCTTACTTTATTACTGGAAAAAAATGGGTTAACAGCCAAACAAAACTCAATATGGGTTGCCCTGATTCTGTAGTTTGCAAAAACACCCCATATGTAGTCCTAATCTACTATTTGGCTAAACGACAGGACATAGAAGAAGGGGAACGCCATATGGTTTTTGGAAGGCAGATTTTGCTGTACTGGTTTATTTACACCATGTACCCTTTCAAGCCCCCTGATGCACCCCTAGAGTAGAAACTCCATAAAAGTGACCCCATCTAGGAAACTACGGGATAAGGTGGTTGTTGTTTTGGGACTATTTTAGGGTAAATATGATTTCTGGTTGCTCTATATTACACTTTTTTGAGGCAAGGTAACAAAAAATTTAAATTCTAAAATTGTTTCTACATTCGCTATTTAGTTTTGTGGACCACCTAAAGGGTTAACAAAGTTTGTAAAGTAAAGTAACTTTTAAAAACCTTGAGGGGTGTAGTTTCTTAGATGGGGTCACTTTTTTGGAGTTTCTAGTCTAGGCTACATCAGGGGGGCTTCTAATGGGACATGGTGTAAATAAACCAGTCCATCAAAACCTGCCTTCCAGAAACCATATGGCGTTCCCTTTGTTCTATGCCCTGCCGTGTGGCTATATAGCCATTTACGACCACATATGGGGTGTTTCTGCAAACTACAGAATCTGGGCAATAAATATTTAGTTTTGTTTGTCTGTTAACCCTTGCTTTATTACCGGAAAAAAAGGATTCAAATGGAAATTTTGCCAAAAAATGGTGTTTTGGCACAGTTTTTATTTTATATTTTTAACGCTGTTCATTCGAGGGGTTTGGTCAAATGTTATTTTTATAGGGCAGATTTTTACGGACGCGGCGATACCTAATATGTCTACATTTTAAAATTTATTTAGATTTTACACTATATTATCATTTTAGGAACAAAAAAAAATTATTTTAGTATCTCCTTAGACTGGGAGCTACATTTTTATTTTTTTTGTTGGGCGACTATCTAATGTAGGGGCTCATTTTTTGCGGGATGAGATGGCGATTTGATTGGCACTATTTGGGGGTGCATATGACTTTTTGATCGCTCGCTATTACACTTTTTGTGATGTTAGGTGACAAAAAATAGCTTTTTTTTACACTTTCTTTTTTTTTTTAACGCTGTTCATCCGGGGGGGTTGGGTTAAATGTTATTTTTATAGGGCAGATTCTTACGGACGTGGAGATACCTAATATGTCTACTTTTTTTATTTATTTAGATTTTACACTATATTATCATTTGAGGAACAAAAAAAATTATTTTAGTATCTCCATAGCCTGGGAGCTACAGTTGTTTTTTTTTTTGTTGGGCTACTATCTAATGTAGGGGCTCATTTTTTGCGGGATGAGATGGCGGTTTGATTGGCACTATTTGGGGGTGCATATGTCTTTTTAATGGCTTGTTATTACACTTTTTTGGGATCCAAGGTGACAATAAAAATGGCTTTTTTTTACATAGTTTTTATTAGATTGTTTTGACGGCGTTTATCAAGGGGCTAGTTTATGGGGTATTTTTTTGAGAATTTTTTTACGGACGCGGTGATGCCCACTATGTATGTCTCTCAGACTTTGGAGACACTAAGCAGGCATCCTCAAACTGCGGCCCTCCAGATGTTGCAAAACTACAATTCCTACCATGCCCTGCTGATAGCTGTAGGTTGTCTGGGCATGCTGGGAGTTATAGTTTTACAACATCTGGAGGGCCGCAGTTTGAGGATGCCTGCACTAAAAAAATTGTTTCCGTGTCTCCAAAGTCTGAGAGCCATAGTTTTTTATGTTCTCTAGGGGACTGTTGGGGATTATAAAAATGTAGTACTCCATGGAAGTGTGATACTCCCTGAAGCAATCGATAACGCAGAGGCACGGATGATCGGGGCAAGTGTCACAGTGAGTGGTGGTGTCCTTCCGTATCCCACTCTTGTGACACACTCTGCATCTTTTTTGGGTTCGTCCCTTCTTTCCAGTATGGGGGACCACACCTGGAAAAGGTTGGTCAGGGACGATCCGGGTGCCTCCAGTTCCCGAGGTACTCCGGCCTGCTCTTTCCCGGTCTGAAAAAATCAGGTCCTTGAGGACTGCCCCATAGAATTGGAGGAATGTCCCTGTGCTGCCAGCGCTTCGGGATAGTACAAAAGCATTGTACAAGGCAACCTGTACCAAGTAGACCGCAACTTTTTTGTACCATGCCAGGGTTTTGCGCATGGCATTATATGGCTTGAGGACTTGATCAGAGAGATCAACTCCTCCCATATATACCGATTGTAGTCGACGATACAATCGGGCTTGAGGACCGTTGCCGCGGTACCTCACACAGGGACAGGGGTGATGCTGTTACCGTGGATTGTGGACAATATAAGGACATCCCTCTTGTCCTTATACCTGACCAGCAACAGGTTTCCACTGGTAAGGGCACGGGTCTCACCCCTGGGGATAGGTACCTGGAGGGGGAGGGGCAAGGAGGCCGCGCAGATTTTTCTGCACGGTCCCACAAGCGGACGTGGATCTGGCGGCAAGGGACCTGAACAAGGGAATGCTAGTATAAAAGTTATCCACGTACAAGTGGTAACCCTTATCTAGCAGTGGGTGCATAAGGTCCCACACGAGTTTCCGGCTAACACCCAGAGTGGGGGGACATTCTGGGGGTTGAATACGGGAATCTCGCCCCTCGTACACACGAAATTTGTAAGTGTACCCTGAGGTAATCTCACAAATTTTGTATATTTTCACGCCATACCTCGCCCGCTTAGTGGGAATGTATTGGCGGAAACTGAGTCTCCCCTTGAACGCAACGAGAGACTCATCAACCGCGACCTCCCTTCCAGGTACGTAGGCCTGCGCAAATTTGGCCCCGAAGTGATCGATGACCGGCCGTATCTTATACAGATGGTCATAGGCAGGATCACCTCGGGGGGACATGCTGCATTATCTGAATAATGCAGACATTTCCGGATGGCCTCAAACCGGGGGCGTGTCATGGCCATACTGTAGAGTGGGGTCTGGTAGAGGACGTCCCCACTCCAGTATTGCCTGACACTGGGTTTTTGCACTAGACCCATGTGCAGCACGAGGCCCCAAAATGTCCTCATCTCGGCTGCACTGACCGGGGCAAGTGGCAGCACCCCTGGGTGGGTCTAGGGTCTCACAGCTAAGTGCTGTGGACCCCAACCACCAGAGATCACCAAAAACAATAAATCAGTTAAAGTTTTTTTTTTTTCCCCCTAATTAACTCTCCCTTCTATCCCTGCCTAATCGTGCCTCTCCCTCACTGACCCTAACCTACCTGGAGGGTGATGGGTGCAGGAGGGTGATGGGTGCCGACGGGGGGATCGCAGGAGCTGGTGAGGACGGTGCTGGACGGTGCAGGTGCAGCAGCAGGAAGAGGAGGGGAGAGAGGAGCGCCGGGAGTTTGAATCTCCCGCCTCTCTCCAGCACCAAGGACAGCACCACCGCCCCCAAATGCTCGGACTGTGAATGCTCGTCTCCTCAGCACTCCCTCAGTGCGCCTGCGCCGATGACATCTTCTATTTCGGTGACGTCATCGGCGCAGGCGCACTGAGGGAGTTCTGGGGAGACGAGCCTCCTCATCTCAGAGCGCCTGCGCCGAATGAACACAGGCGCGCGATTTTTGAAATGCCGACAGGGCTGGCCGGAGGAGGAGATTCCGGCTGGCCCTGTCAATCAACAGGACGAGGGGGCGGATTTCTGCAGCAGCTACCAGCAAGTAGCCGCCCTACTTGCTGGTAGAGACCGAATTTACATATTATAAAACTTCGTTTTTTGCAGAAACTGCTGGATCAAAGTAAGTAACACAATTATATTATCATATATCGCAATATAACTAATTTAACTAGCCCAAAAAAAAAAATTCACTTTAGTGGGGTGACAGAAGCCTTTAAGGACTCGGGAACCATGCCGTACCGGTACGTCATGGGTCCCTAAGGGGTTAAGCACCTTCATTATATACAATTTTTGTATATAATTATGTTTCTTCCTCGCTTCTGATTTTAGACGGTTTTATGCTATTTATTTCCATAGATTGCACACTTTAATACAGCGAGTTTAATTAGATCATAGCATTGCATTGTGGATGTGCGATCCAGTTCAGTTTTTCTCCCCTTGATATATAAAGCAGAACATAATTGGAAGAAAGCAGAATCAACACATTTATTGTTCAAACAATTATTGGGAGAAGATTTCAGAACTTCAGCAACTAATGACATTAAATGCGGCATCTCAGTAATCACTTCCACAGTCGACTCAGATGATTAAAAGTATGGCGAGACAAAATTAATCCATGGCAGCAGAAAATTGTATTAGCCATTACATTAATAATGTAGATTGTCCCAAGATATTTCTTCAATAAGTAGAGAAATACTATATGCCACCTGTCACAATCTGCATGCTGCATAGCAGAAAGCAGCCAGATGAGGAATAATTATTTCAAGGTTTGGACAGGCCATTATGTCTGTGCTTTGGCTGTACAAGCCAAGGCTCAGGACATAATTATTAATTGATGAATTCATTAAATAAATTGAAAAATTAAGTCAATCGTATGAAAATATAATTAATCACAAAATAGCAGTTGTACGAGCCTGACACTTTATGGTGGTCTGAAATGTAGCTATTGACTCTATGAGAGGATTACACAGTACATTGATTATTATTATCATTTTATGCACTTATAGTGCTACTATATTCCACAGCGCTTTACAGACATTAGCATCCAACTGTCCCCAATGGGGCTCACAATCTGAGGTCCTTATCAGTATGTCTTTGGAGTGTGGGAGGAAACCAGAGTACCCGGAGGAAACCCACGCAAACACAGGGAGAACATACAAACTCCATGCAGATGTTGTCCTTTGTGGGATTTGAACCTAGGACCCCAGCGCTGCAAGGCACCAGTGCTAACCACTAAGCCACCATGCTGCCCACATTGTTGTTCAAGGGTCAGGACAAGAGGTATGCATAGAGTGACACACATGTATACACATACACAATATGGACAAGAGTATTAGGACTAAATAATCAATTTGTCTCATCATGCAGTATTCTGCAACAGAGTGTCCCCAAAGCTGAGGATGCTCCCCTGCCGCATAATTGACAGGGCCGGACATCTTGGCCATCCCGCACTATCTCCGTGCTGAGGTTTTGCTTTCTCTGCCCGGGAGGCAACTGTTAATGCGCCGCTACCCGGAAATGTCGAGGAGCATGCACAGTCTCTGCTCCAGTTGCAAAAGCAGAGCCTCTACGCCTACACCGTCAGTTGAAGCAGTGGCGTAGGCGCAAGACTATCAGGGTCAGCCAGATATCAATCAGCAGGGGGAGCATCCTCAGCTTCGGGGACACCCTTTCAATTAGATCTTCTCCTATTAAATGCAGCTGCTCGGCCATGTAAACCTATGCTATGAAGATCCCACCGCATATTTTTTGTGCAGATGTTAATGTCAGAGGAGGTTTGGATCTCTGCAGTTATTGAGTCAGCAGAGCGTTGGTGACTTTATACACTCATCGACTCCACTCTGTAACTTTATGTGGTCTGACACTTCACGGCCGAGTTGCTGTGGCTCCTAAATATACCACTTTGCAGTAATACCACTGACAGAGGATCATGGAATATCTAGAAGCGAAGGAATTTCACCAACTTGTTGCAGAGGTGGCATCTTATTACAGTACCACAGTGGAACCCAGTGAGCTCTTTAGGAAGACCCATTCTTTCACAAATGTTAGTAAAGGCAGACTGCATGGCTTTGTGCTGGATTTTATACACCTGTGGCAATTGGACTGATGAGACTCCTGAGTTTAATGATTAAGAGGAGTGTCCCAATACTTTTCTCCATATAGTGTATTTTTGAAACGAGTTTCGTTCCTATGCTTTCTTTTACCTTAAAACAGGTTTGGACATTACAAAGGGAACTTTAAAGCTTGGCCCAACGATTTTGCTTGGAATTCCTCTTTGATTTTTGTCAATATACATATACATTGACTATAAACCATATATACGAACATGTAAAAAACATCCAGTAGATCTATACCTACATGCATAACTACTAAATTTGAAGATGTGGGGGCGTGGGCTGACCGGCATGGAGTGAGGACGCTGATCGCTTCAGCTCCGATTCTATCCTGTTTGAATCCTGACCATCCGCTCTGATAAACTTGGAACTTCTGCCTAAAGACCTTCAGTGAACCTCTGTGAGTGCCCCCCCATAACTTTTACCTGTCCCGGTGCCCTGCGGTGACTGCTGGATAAAGAGCCCTGGGTCTGGGCCTACTTACCAGACGGCACTTCCTGACGCCATTCCTGTAGGCTGGCCGGATCGATCGGTGGGGGAGCCGGTGAGAGGGGTTTCCCTGCCATACCTACCTACATCGGAGGCCAAGCGGGATCTGGAACGTTAATCCGGTGGGTTCTTTTCACTCCTTCCTTGACCGGACGGCGAACCTGTGACCCCGGGGCATTGGACGCTGCGGGCGCCATATTGGCTGCAGCGCTGCAGGTGGCTATACCTCTCCCCTTATAGGCCGTTACCCAGGTAGAGAACTTTGTCATCTACTCTGCCGTTATAGAGATTCACCTGGAGCGGTGTGACGCTAGTTGGGGACACTGTGTCTGCGTTATCCTCAGCAGAGAGAGACTTGACACTTATATTAAGCCACAAGCTGGTTGCTGAAGCTTTTATGGGCCGGAAAACGGGTGCCTCTGGGCCTGCTATCCCTCCCAAATTGATGCTTGACAATATGAGCCAGACAGATGGACACAACCCTGGAACTTCTGCTGAGCGTCCGGAGGTAGACCTTGCAAAAATCATGGCGGCCATTACCAATTGCCAAACGACACTTACGGTCAAAATTGACCATGTACAGGCCGACCTAACTCTCCTCAGGCATGATATTGACAAGATCCGTGAGAGGACAACTGAGGTGGAGAGGAGGCTGGGAGAGGTGGAAGATACGGTCCAACGTGAGGATTCGGTGATCCGTGATTTGCAAAACCAAGTTAAAACCCTGGCGGCAAAAGTGGAGGACGCTGAAAATCGAAACAGGAGAAATAATATTAGGATTATGGGCTTACCGGAGAGGGCAGAGGGCCCTTCCCCTGAGGAATTTACGGAGCGTCTCATCAAGCAACTCCTGAACCCAATTACCCTATCGGGGACTTTTGCAGTGGAGAGGGCGCACAGGATTGCTACCCGTCCTCTGCCCCCTGGAGCCCCGCCACGTCCTTTTATCTTTAAGGTGTTAAATTATAGAGACAGGGACGCTATCCTGGCTTCGGCCCGTCGTATGAAGGACATTCATTTTGACAACGTCCGGATTTCCTTCTACCCGGACTTTTCTACAGAGGTGCAGAAACAACGCAGACAATTCACGGCAGTGAGAGTTCGGTTGCGGGAGAAAGGCCTGGTTTATGCCATGATGTATCCAGCACGTCTCAGAATCCAGGATGGTGAAGTGGTGAAATTCTTCACCTCCCAGAGGAAGCGTCTGACTGGCTTGATCGCAGGGGCTGAGTATAACGGGACTTATGTTCTGAGAGTCTTATTTTATGTTGCGGATGGTCACTTTATATGGGGAGCTGTTTGTGCTAAAATTGTATTGCCCTACTGCCTAGGTTCAGTTCTTGAGTTTACCTAGAGTGGTGGGTGGCAGTACGGGCCTCCCCGTCCTGATCTATTAGAGAGGAAATTGTTCATGGGATACTCAAGCTTGGATAGGTTGGGGTTATCTGGGCAGGGTGGGGGGATTTGTCCGCTGTTCTGGGCATGTTGGGTTGTTCTCACTGCATTCTTGATGTATGGGTGTGATTGTGTGTATGTATGGCTTGGGTGGTGCATTTTCCTCGGATGGTATAATTTTGACACTCCGCCGTAATGACTATCTGTCGGTTTGTCTCCTGGAATGTCAGGGGACTAAATGATAAAATTAAAAGATCACTGGTCTTTAATTTTATAAGGAAACATAACCCCGATATGTTGATATTGCAGGAGACACATCTGCAGGGGAGGAAGCTCCTAGCGTTGAAAAAGCCTTGGGTGGGAGCAGCTTACCATGCGGTATATACTTCCAGAGCGAGAGGTGTGTCAATTCTGGTGGCGAAATCCCTTCCCTTTCGTTCCTGCTCTGTTCAGACTGACATGATGGGACGTTTTGTGATCCTTCATGCTGCAATCAGGGGCATCGAGTATGTGGTGATAGGAGTATATGTCCCCCCCCCCTTTTCAGAGGGATGTGTTGGATGAAATTATGAAGCGAGTGGCAGCGCTGCCTCCGGTGCCTCTGATTGTACTTGGGGATTATAATGCGGTGTTGGACCGGACAATGGATAGGCTTCGTCCTGGGGGGGTCGCATACTGATGCGTTGAATTCCTGGGCAGAGGTATTTGCCCTAACAGAGGGTTGGAGATATATGCACCCGGATATTCGACAATACTCTTGCTATTCGGCTTCCTATGCAGCACTCTCCCGGATTGATTTAGCGTTTCTCAGTAGGGAGCTGCTGCCCTCGCTAGTAGCCACGGAATACTTGCCAAGAGGCATTTCTGACCATGCCCCCCTGTTGGTGGTTCTGAGACAGCCGCTTGCACCTCCCGAAAGGCAATAGAGACTGAATAGCAAATGGCTTGAGGTGCTGCCGGTGGTTTGGGCGGTGCAGCAGGGGATGAAAGATTATTGGGAACTCAATGAGGGCTCTGCTAACCCTTTGGTGGAGTGGGAGGCATTTAAAGTTGTCCTGCGTGGTACGTTGATTCAGGCAATTGCTTCTTACAGAAAAGAGCTAAGCGCCACCAGAGTTAAACTAGAAAACGAGGTAGTAGATAAGGAGCAGGCCTTCATCGCTGATCCTAATGATGAGAACCGTATTTCATGGGATGAGGCACAGAGGAAACTTACCTTGCATCTCACAGAGTACACCCAGAAGAGGTTGCTATTCCAGAGGCGCCTGGTCTTTGCAGACGGCGACAAAAATGGGAGATCCTTGGCTTTCCTGGCTAAGACTGAGACGCAGCAGACGGTAGTCCCGCACATTACCTGCGGGGATGGCTTGAAGGTATATAGACCCGAGGACATTTGTGAACAGTTTGTTCAGTTTTATACTGACTTATACAGTTCTAAATCCACCTCCTCCCCAGATGGGATCCGTTCATTCCTTCAATCCATCCCACTTTCTCCTTTAGCTGCAGCTGATAATAGATATCTAGGGAGACCTATTGATGTTGGAGAGGTAAGGGCAGCAATCGAGGACATGGCTCCTGGGAAGTCACCTGGACCGGACGGCTTCCCGATTGAATGGTACAGGTTAGACGTTAATTTACAATCTGCACGTTTACTCAGACTTTTTGAGTATGCATGTGAATCCGGGAAGTTGCCTTCTTCCTTTGGGGAAGCGACTGTCGTAGTAATTCACAAAGTCGGGAAGCCTCCGGATCAGTGTGCATCATACAGGCCGATTTCCCTCCTAAACACGGACGCGAAAATCTTGGCTAAAGTCCTGGCTAAGCGTCTTGGCGAGGTGATACTGTCCGTTATTGACCCGGACCAATCTGGTTTTATGCCCGGGAAGACGACTGATATAAATCTTAGGAGATTATTCACCAATTTACAGGTCAGACACGATAATGCGGGTTCAAGAGTATTGGCGTCCCTGGATAACGAGAAGGCCTTTGACTCTGTGGAGTGGAATTTTATTTGGGAGACAATGTTCCGTCTTGGTTTTCCTTCCTCTTTTGTCAAGTGGGTTCAATTATTATACCAGACACCTATAGCACGGATTAGAGTGAATGGAGTCATATCCCGGCCCTTCAGGTTGCATAGAGGCACTAGACAGGGGTGCCCTTTGTCCCCATTGTTGTTCGCCCTGATAATGGAACCCTTGACACAATTAATCAATAACAGTTCTTTGATAGAGGGGTGGACGGTAGCGGGGATTCAGGAGAAGGTATCATTATACGCGGATGACCTGTTGGTCTACTTGGCGGACCCTGGCCCCTCCTTAGAAACTCTGCTAGATGTAGTGGATGGATATGGGAAATACTCGGGTTTACGGGTTAATTGGGCCAAGTCTAGTTTATGTGTAATAGATATAGATGAAGATGTGGATATTTCCCCGATATCTCCCCTGAGAGTTGTAGATAAATTTCTTTACTTAGGGATACATATCCATAGGGACCCTAGACAGTTCTGTCAATTGAACTTGAGGCCTACCATGGAATACATCACGCGCAAGCTGGAAGCCTGGGAAAATCTTCCGCTAACTTTGGTGGGGAGAATTAATATTATCAAGATGGTGCTACTACCCAAACTTCTGTATATTTATAGAGCAGCTCCAGTGAGGATCCCTAAGTCACATTTTGATATTTTAGATAGATCCTTTTCCCGTTTCTTGTGGCTCCATCGGTCCCCCAGACTAGCGAGACAGACGCTGAAGGCCTCCTACACTCAGGGGGGCTTGCAGCTACCAGATATGTATATTTATTATATAGCCACGCGCCTAATGTATGCATCTTGGTGGATTAGGGCGGATGCCAATAACCCTGCGGTGGTACTAGAGGCGGCGCTGGCTGGTTCATATGAAGCGTTAACTAATCTGGTATACAGGGGGGGAAATCCGTAGGACTGGGGACGTATACGGACTCTATGGTAACAGTTAGCGAGGCCTGGGTGAGGTTTGTGGAGATACATACAGAAAACCTGGAGGGTGACACCTGGTCCCCCTATATCCCACTATGGCGTAACAGGCTTCTCCCAGAGCTCTTGCATCTTCCTGACTTTGAGTTCTGGCCTAGGAAGGGTCTTAAATATCTAACACAACTGTTTCAGGAAGGGACCTTCCGTTCCTTTGAGAGCCTGCGAGCTGAGTTCCAGTTACCCCAGACGAGTTTTTACCGCTTCCTCCAACTGAGACATGCCTGCGAGAAACAATTTAGAGCCCTATCCCTAAATTTAGAGTGCGGCCCATTAGAGTCAATAGCTAGGAGGAAAATCCCTTGCAAACCTATCTCCTCCTTTTATGTTGAAATTGTTAAAATGCAAGAATCTCCTATTAAGCGTTCCTTTGCTAAATGGGCTGAGGATATTCCAGAATTGGAGGATTCTCATTTGGAGGAATGGCGTCTGAGATGGAGGTCGTCGGTTATAAGTGCGAGAGATCAGCTCATCCAAGTGAAGTGGATGCACAGAGTGTACTTGACCCCACTGCGTCTCTATCAGATGCGACAATTACCGAGTCCGGGATGTGATAGATGTGGAGAGGCGAGGGGCTCTTTCTTCCATATGGTGTGGCTATGCCCGGTGATAAAGACATACTGGAAGGGAATTTGTAATTTTATTAATGTTAGGTTAGGGCTCCCAGGGATTTGTAATCCTGTAATATGCCTACTAGGGTTGGTTTCTGATGCCACTCCTTCTAAATACAATAGAATACTGTTAAGATTGTTGTTGTTTTATGGGAGGAAAAATATACTTTTGAACTGGAAACCGCCCAAGTGTCCTACAGTGGGCCAATGGGTACTCCTTATAAATAACGACCTGCAAATGTATAAATTGACATATGAGGCAAGGGGATTGACTGATCGATTTGATGATATCTGGGGCCTTTGGGTCCAAGCTGAAGGCACGACTTGAGTCACTAACGGTGGCAAATGTATCACCCATTGTATGTATGTGTGAGTGTATGGGTTGAGTAAGTTCTAGAAGCCGCTTAGAGACAACAGTGACACTTTGTACTATAGTCATTTATATGTCTTTTATGGTCAAGATTTACGTGAATAACGGACTTGCTGATGTGAGTGTTGTATCATGGAGGATGTTTTCTTCCTTGTTCTCCCCATGGGAGTGTTGTATTTTTTATGCAAAATGTTAAATAAACACTATTAAAAAAAAAAAAATTTGAAGATGTGATAGATGCCATATTCTCTATAGCAGGTTACATCACTCAGCCAGTACATTAACCTGCGTAACCAAAATGCCTCAGGGTACAGGTACCCCTGGGCATCACTGGTATATCGTGATCTATTTACATTTTTACACCCCACCAACAGAGTTACAGGCTTTTTTGAAACCTTCGGATGAGTTATTAAATTGTCAATACAAGCCTTATTCACACAGTGTTTGGTCATTTATTTCCGTCAGTGATTGTGAACCAAAAACCCAGTGCGGGTCAAAACCACAGATATAAATCTTACATTATACCTTGTTTCTGTGGAGGCTCCATTCCTAGTTTTCGCTCACAATCACTGATGGAGATCACTGACCAAACACTGACTGTGTGAATAGGGCCTAACTGTGGTCAAGAACTAATTAAGCAAAGAAGCCGTATTAATCCAGAGTCAATATCAAAAATGTGGACGCTCTGTGCTGGCTAATTTAAACTCACTCTAAAAAGCTTGTTAATGCAACGCATACTAATGAAGGTTAACACTTTGCTTCATTCACACATTAATTTGCCAACCTTCACAAAGTAGAGTCCATAAACCCCCAAAAAACACACATTGACATAAAAGAAACCATTTATCTATCTCATAATTCACATGAAAACATACAGAAAAAACAAAGGCAAATATGCACATTCAATAAATGAAACAAGGGTCAGACTATGGGTCATCACAAAGCCATTTTAGAAAGTTATTGATATATTTCCATCTGCAAAATATCAAGGTATTTCACTAAATATCTGTAAAGAATAAGGCAACTGGACGTACTGTATTTCACTAAGCTTTATGGGCTTGTGCTACCACTAAATGTTATTTTAGTATAATTCAGCATGAAAAACTAGATACTTTTGCAATGTACTTTCTGTTTTGAGATATTCTGTTTACTTCATTGTAATGGCAGCCCTTGGTGTTTAATTTGCACATCTACCTAAGGAAGGGGATGCACATGCTCAGGTCCATCCTTCAAATTCCACCAGCCCTATCTACTGCTAGAAGCTGTAACAGTTACAGGGAGAGAGCTGCAGCAGAACCCCCCCCCCCCCCCCCCGCCAAAGCTGTGATAGGGAGAGATGGGACACGCCCTCTAACTGCAATAGCGATAGCTGCAACAAAACGGACACACCCCTGAAGTTTAATAGGGATACTTGCGGCAGAAAGCACATGCCCCCTAAGAAATGGCACAGCCCCTGAGCTGCAGCCTAAAGAGAATCTAGCAGTCAATTGGAGAAAAGAATAGGGAGAGCTCTGGCTCCATGCGAGGTACAGGATTGGTTCTAGCTTTCTAAAACCACTGGAATACATCATGTACTATTATATGTACTATGTCTGGTTTTCATTTTTTACATCAATCATGGCATAAACCCCTTTAACTAGCTCTGAACCTGAAGATTGGTGAGAGTTACAGTAGTTCAACCCACATGACCACCTCTCCGACCATGTCCTCTTCTGCACTGTTGCTGAAACCATTCGACACTTGTGCAGATGCAGTAGGCATGTCATACTGAGCATACGCTGAACGCCTTCATTTCTGGGGTAGAAGATGACTCAGCCAGGGAGGTGGTCAAATGGGTAAATTATGTGATTGTCATTATCTTGGGGGGAAATGGACGTGGTGGTCACTGTTTACACACTGACACCATGAGCAGCGGGTGCTGTAAGAACTCAAGGGGGTTAGGTTCTTCCATGCTAATACACACCAACATTTTAAGCGTTTCCATCAGAAAGTGGCCCACCCCTTTAATGTTTTTTCCAGTCGACAATGTAATCAGGCCACTGTAGCAAGGTGCATTTTAGTAACTTTTCTAAACCTCATTTTTATTGTCAGCATTCTGCCTTTTTTAACATAAATAAAGCTGTTTAAGTTTCCTGAGACATAAAAAAGAAGTATTGTTGTAATATAAACCTTATAGCAATCATCTATTGTTTCCCGATGCAGCCACCAACATAAACTACAAAAGTTTTCATTCTGCTAGTAATACCCAGGAAGTCGTATACATCCTTACTGTAATTAAATTCCTTGTACTAAGAGTTTTAAAGGTAAAGAAATGCAAACTTTTCTGCTTATTAAACGTTACAAAAGTAATATATCTCTATATTGATGTTCCTCGGTGTCACAAACCAAGTTCCCCTGTGGTTCTAATCAGTCACAATTTTTAGCAAAAATGCCTGACACCCTATTATTCCTCCTACACTGCTTCTTCTAGTAATTGATGGTTGTCCTTTTCCTTTGTACTCTAAGACATTGGGGGTCATTTATCAAAGACTGGCCTTTTATGCCGGTCTTTGATAGTCCCTGGGCTTAATTTATAAATTCACTAATTAGACGCATCCTCTGGCAGTCTGTGCGCCTAAACTGAAATCTACTCCAGCTCCTAGTGTATTTCCTACAGCGATTTCAGCCTTTTATACTAGTAAATGATAGTGAATGTGCTGGGGCTGATATTCCAGCCCACACTATATCCTGCCATGCCCCCAGGCTGCGCCGTCCACTCCTTCTTTTCAGAAAGAAGCGCCACTTGCACCTAAATTTAGACTAAAAGAGTCGAAAAGCAGGGGTTTACAATTTTTTTTACACTAGTTTCTGGTGTAGTGTCATAAGCCCTGATTTATCATATCTTTACTCAAGATTTGGGGCATCACAAAGTCACAAAAATATGGCTTTTACGACTTTTTGCACTCACTTGCGAAAAATCTTGCAACTTTTTTGCACTCGCTTGTGCAAATGTTTTGACTTTTTGCATTTTTACAACACTCACTCCATTTTTGTAATGTGGGTAGAAAAGTGGTTGCGGCTACCTATGTTAATGAGTAGTGAAGAGCGCAGCAAGCTTCGGATGTTACATCCGAAGTCACTTCACTCAAAACTTCGGAATCATGCTGTACGGAGATCCGTCTCCATATAGCATTAAAATGTACGGACTCGCATGAGCCGAAGTCAGTTATTCACGAAGTTGCGGGAGACTTTGTTGAATAACTTTGGTAATTGATATTTAAAGTGGAAAACCACTTTAAAACTTGGAACCAAACTTGGCTTCGGTTCCAAGGTACCAGTTGGGACCAAAGCCAAGTTCAGTTCCAAGTTTTATAGTGGTTTTCCATTTTAAAAATCAACTATCGAAATTATTCAACATAGTCTTGTGCGCCTTCGTGAATAACTGACTTCAGCTTATCGGAGCCCGTACATTTTAATGCAGTATTAATCCAAAGTTTTCAGCGAAACAACTTTGGATGTAGCATCGTTCATCACTATTAATGAGTTTCACTCCAGATTTATCATTGAGCTTTTTAGTTTTTTTAAAAGTTGCAAAAAAATCGCAATCTTACTGATGGGGGCTGTGGGGTCCCATCTGAGGCTGATTGAGGTCTGCTCTGAGTCTGAGGAGGGCTAGGGGTCTGATGGGGGCTGATCTGACCCTGATTCGACCTGGGAGGCTGATCTGAGACTAATGGAGGCTGGGGGTCTGATGGGAGGCTGATGGAAGTTGGGGGAGTCTGATCTGAAGCTGATGGAGTTTGAGATGTCTGACTGAGGCTGATGGAGCTTGGGGGTCTGATTTTGGGGCCTGACCTAGGTTCTGATGAAGATTGGGGGTCTGATTTGGGGGTCTGATTTGAGGTCTGATGGAAAAAAAAAAAAATCTTATTTTCCTCCTCCAAATCATAGGCGCGTCTTATAGTCCGTTGCATCTTATAATCCAAAAAATACAGTAAATGTGGTATCACTGTAATCGTCCAAGATAATGTCAGTTTTAGGGCGCATTCAGACAACCGCGCCATGTTTTGCAGTCCGCAAATTGCAGATCCGTAAAACACAGATGCTGCCCGTGTGCCTTCCACAATTTGTGGAACGGGTGGCCCATTATAGAAATGCCTATTATTGTCCGAAAAATAGGACATGCTTTATATTTTTGTGGGGCCGTGGAACTATCTATTGTGGCCACGTGGCAATAAATGGGTCTACACCCATTCCGCAAAATAGCGGAACAGATGCGGACCCATTCATACAGTCGTGTGAATGAGACCTCAGGTAATGCTGTAAAAACAATAAAAAAGATATGGTTCTGGGAAGACGGGGAGTAAAAAACAAAAATGGAAAATTGCCATGTCCTCAACTGGTTAATTTTTGACATTATGTCTAATATTGATTCCATCTTCTACATGAACACCATCTAACTCGCCATCTAGGCTGATGTATTTGAATGGGATAACCTATATGCTGGACCAGACTATGCATCACTCTGACTAGACAGATGACCAAACTAATCTTATCACTTTCTGGCCTTTGTACCTCCTTATTTCATTAATCCTTGGAGTAGTCTAGTTTTGAATTTCTGACAGGTCAGTGAAATCACTAGTTTGATCACTTAAAAGCTTATGTATATGCATATCGCCATAATTTATCCTGTGTCTATTAATATGCAAGCATTAACAGCAATCTTCATTCAGTATCTGGTATTTTATCTGTATATCGTCAGACAGCCTTGGTAATGCACTTATCCTCACAATATGTGCTACAGAATTTTGATGAGTTCTGATACAACAGATTATTTCTGCCTCAGATTTTGGAAGTCCTCCCCTACTTATTAAAAGGGTTGTGCCACCATTAAATGTTATTTTAGCATCATCAAGCATGAAAACTAGTGTGCTGCCCCAGCTAATGGCTCTCATTTAGAATTTACTATTGTATTGTTATCCACTATATTTAGCTACTTTGCTGCCATCTAGTGGCCATAGTTAAATTTGGTTTATGTAAGTTATTTATGCTGTAAGTTCTGTTATTCATCCTGTAACTCCAACTCCTCTGCAAGCTCATACCCTGTGCCTTGCAGTACTTTCCTGTTTGTTAGACATGCTTCACATGCTTCACAGAGGATTTTCCTCTATCATCATTTCTAGAGGTACATTCAATTACCTTAAGGTGTTATCCAATGCATCTCCCTCACTGGAATTCCACATGCAACTGCTGTCGCTAGGGGAATGATTATAGCAAGTTCAACATCTTCCATTGCCTG
This sequence comes from Bufo bufo, assembly GCF_905171765.1. Taxonomy (NCBI): domain Eukaryota; kingdom Metazoa; phylum Chordata; class Amphibia; order Anura; family Bufonidae; genus Bufo; species Bufo bufo. Next base: position 168,100,901 of record NC_053393.1, read on the forward strand.
TACAAGAGATTTCCACTCAAAGACTTCTCTCAGGTATATCAGTGGCAGAATAACTGGTTAAGTTTGTAATTTACTTTCAGTTTCAAAAAATGGTCCAGTCGTGAGACATTCTCTTTATTTCATTATAATGGTGTCTCCAAGTGTTTAATCTGTATAGTAATGTGCACATCCACCCACTGAGGTGGTCGCACATTCTCAGCTCCATCCTTCAACTGTCACCAACCATATCTATTGTTAGAAGCTTTGACAGATATGCTCCATATGCTGGAGCAGAAAAGACTTGCCCCCTGAGCTATGACAGTAAGAGAGTTGCAGCAGAAAGGACATGCCTCAGAGCAAGGACACACACCCTGATCTGCCGGCTTGAAAATAATCTAGCAGAGCAATTGAAGCAATAAATGGGGAGATCTCTGGATCCATGTGAGGTTACAGGGCTGGTTCTAATTTTGTTAGAAAGAGATTGTCATGTACTATATGATGTCTGATTTTTTTTTCCATCAGTCATTGCTTAAAGGGAACCTGTCACCGGGATTTTGGGTATAGAGCTGAGGACATGGGTTGCTAGATGGCCGCTAGCACATCCGCAATACCCAGTCCCCATAGCTCTGTGTGCTTTTATTGTGTATAAAAACCGATTTGATACATATGCAAATTAACCTGAGATGAGTCAGAGCTTGAAAATATGACTCATCTCTGGTCACACAAGTAAGATATGACTCTTTTATGTTAATTTGCATATGTATCAAATAGTTTTTTTTACACAATAAAAGCACACAAAGCTATGGGGACTGGGTATTGCAGATGTGCTAGCGTGAGCATGTCCTCAGCTCTATACCCAAAATCCTGGTGACAGGTTCCCTTTAACCCATTAAATGATCATTTGGCTCAAAATATATGTGTTCACATCTCGTTCTTTTTGTACGTCAAGCGGATACATTTAAACATACAGTAAAAGAGAAGTATACAAATGTATGCAATTTTGTGGTCATTATCCTTTTTTAACATACACGGTTGACGGATGTGCATATGTTTCAGTACGTTTGTTTAAACAAACACGTATCCATTTTTTTATATCTTTGTTTTTTTTAAATAAAAATTTGAAGTGTATCAAAGGAAATATCTGGATAAAACAGTATACGTTTAACAGATGGAAATGTATTGTCTTACATTTCTATTCGTCTCCCATTCACTGCCATGCAATGCAATGCAAAATAAAGTATATGTTTTTATACCTTTTTTTGCAGGACAGAAAAGCGTGGCATGCTACGTTATTCTATTCTGCAAAAAAAATACATACAGAAACATAGAATAACAAACGGAGTCAGAAGTATGCACTTTTAAACTACGCTTGCCCAATTATAGTCTATCGGTATGTCAAGCTATACGTTTTTTTCTGTTTACAAATGTATCCGTTTGACGTACAGCAAAAACGAGATTTTGCTTTAACTATTATTGTAATAATGTCACGACTGTGACTGATCCAGACAGGTCTGGGAGGAGAAGGTCGCAGCGACTTGCTACTCGCGATAGCTTGTGAGTTTGCTCCATGGTTCAGGGTATGTCATCCGGGTTTTGCCTTGTGAACCTTTTTGTCCTGACTGGGAGTTTGTAGGCATCCTTCTCAGGTGAGTCCTGTCTGCCACTCCCAGCTACTATATTAGTTTCACTTTCACTTGCAGTCATTGCCAGATATAGTCCTTACTTCCAGTTCTATTCTGACCTTTGAAGGAGATCGTTTGATGGTGTTGCTGTGGAGCTCTTGTCCAGCGTGGACTGTCGTGATTGGGATCGCCTTCTCTGCTCGTGACTGGATAAGTCTATCACTGTTATAGTTTGTTTGTTGCTGTCTTCCCCTGCTGTTCTCCTAGACATGAGTGATGTGACTAGTGCTCCCATCGGCCTTTCCCCACTCTAGGCTAGTTAGGGTGACTGAGGGTTTAGGCATCCTGCTCGCCGCACGGGTTCACACCCCGTCTAGGGTATCAGGGCAGACAGGTGCCAGCTTAGGGTTAGTCAGGGGTGGCCATAGTATTCCCATCCGTAGATAAGGGTCCCCCTTCCCCTCCGTCTGGTGCGACACGACCGCTGCTTGGATAGCGGTCGTGACAGTATATCTGGCCATTTAAAAAAAAATTAAAAAAAGTGACTTTTTTTTTTTTTTTTTTTTTTTTTTTTTGCTTGCTGTTTTGCTTTGTATTTTTCTGTTTCACTATGGATCCGGTTATGGTTTTGGAGAAACAATTACTGGGATTATCCCTTGAAGTGGCAGGATTAAAAGCAACAGTGCTGCAGCAGCAGCAGCCATCCTTGGGTTCCACCGTTGCTACGGGAAACCAAGGTACTCCTGAGCCAAAAGTGGCTTTACCTGATAGGTTCTCAGGAGGGAGAGACCAATTTGTAACCTTCAGTGAAGCTTGCAAATTGTTCTTCAGGTTATGCCCTAGATCCTCCGGCGGTGAGGAACAACGGGTGGGCATTGTAATTTCTCTCCTGCAAGGAGATCCGCAGGCTTGGGCTTTCTCCCTACCATCAGACTCTCTGGCCTTACGATCAGTGGAGGAGTTTTTTGAAGCCCTGGGTCTCGTATATGATGACCCGGACAGGGTCTCACTGGCTGAGTCTAAGCTACGTAGACTTCGGCAAGAGAACCGGTCTGCTGAACTATATTGTTCCGAATTCCGTAGGTGGGCTACTGATACGTTATGGAACGACTCGGCCCTTAGGAGTCAGTTCTGCCAGGGGTTGTCTGAAAAATGAAAAGACGCGCTGGCGGTATACGAGGTCCCTGGGTCTCTGGAGGCTTCTATGTCTCTGTCCATAAGAATCGACAGACGACTCAGGGAGAGACTATTAAATTTTACGGAGGCCTCTATAGGGCAGGGATCGGTTTGTTATGATCCAGTCGAACCAATGCAAATAGGGGGCGCCACTAGACGGGTGAATCCTCCTAAGTTCCGCCGTAGGTCAGAGGTTTGTTTTCGTTGTGGGGGGAGGGGTCATTTTGTAAAGGTTTGTCCCTCAGAACCCAAGAGACCACAAACAAAGGAGCCGCCGGAAAACTAGAGTCCCCAGATTGTGCGGAGGATAACAGTCTGGGCGTATTCGTTTCCTCCATACGCATGTCTCAGCTACCGTTGAGGCGGGCAATAAGACTGAGATCTGTTCCGTCTTTTTGGACAGTGGGGCGGGGGTCAACTTGGTGGATTCACGGTTTGCTCAGGCTCTGGGTTTTACTCCGGAACAGATACGCAGAACTATTCCTGTTTTTGCCATCGACTCCTCCCCTCTTACTCAGAAAGAGTTAACTCAGATCATCCATAATATCCATCTGCAGGTAGGGGACCTCCATAAAGAGCATATCTCTTGTTATGTCCTGGACGGTCTTCCGGCTCCTATGGTATTGGGGCTTCCCTGGCTGGTGACTCACAATCCAGTGGTGGATTGGCAGGCCGGGGAGATTGTGGAGTGGAGTGAACATTGTAAGGACAACTGCTTGAGTAGTAGGTGCTCTACACTCTCTGTAACATCTTTACCTGCCTTTCTGTCAGATTTTATGGATGTGTTCTCTGAGAAGGGTTGTCAGGGGTTACCACCTCATCGTCCATATGATTGCCCGATTAATCTACTACCTGGGGAAAAACTACCTAAAACCCGGTTATACAATCTTTCCGGCCCGGAGAGGAAGGCTATGAAATATTATATTTCGGAGAGTTTGGCTAAGGGACACATCAGACCCTCCTCTTCACCTGTGGCTGCAGGGTTCTTTTTTGTTAAAAAGAAAGATGGGGGCCTATGTCCTTGCCTGGATTTCCGGGAATTAAACCGGATAACTATCCGAGATCCCTATCCTCTTCCTCTCATTCCCGACCTCTTTAATCAGGTTGCCGGTGCTAAATGGTTCTCCAAAATGGATCTCAGAGGAGCCTATAACCTGGTTCGCATCAAAGAGGGGGATGAGTGGAAGACGGCTTTTAATACTCCGGAAGGGCATTATGAAATTCTGGTCATGCCATTTGGTCTTACTAATGCGCCTGCGGTATTCCAACATTTTGTCAACGATATTTTTAGTCACCTTATCGGGAGATTTGTTGTGATATATCTTGATGACATCCTGGTCTATTCCCCGGATCTGGATACACATAAGATCCATGTGAGACAAGTGCTGCAGATATTAAGGGCCAACAAATTGTTTGCTAAGTTAGAAAAATGTGTGTTCGCCGTAAAAGAACTGCCATTTCTTAAGTATGTGTTGTCAGATTCAGGTTTCCGCATGGATCCAGAGAAAGTTCGGGCGATTATAGACTGGGATCTGCCTGAGAACCTGAAGGCATTGCAACGCTTCCTGGGGTTTGCCAATTTTTATAGAAAATTTATAAAGAACTATTCCTTGGTGGTCAAACCACTGACGGACATGACCCGAAAGGGATCCGATTTTTCCAAATGGTCACATGCAGCCAAAACTGCCTTTGCATCTCTGAAGGAGAGATTTACCTCGGCCCCTATTCTCGTACAGCCAGATGTCTCGCTTCCTTTTATTGTAGAGGTTGACGCATCAGAGGTGGGGGTGGGAGCGGTACTATCTCAGGGCCCGTCCCCTGGTGAATGGCATCCGTGTGCTTTCTTTTCGAAGAAATTGTCTACTGCAGAAAGGAACTATGATATTGGCAACAGGGAACTTTTGGCTATTAAGTTGGCTTTTGAGGAGTGGCGTCATTTTTTGGAGGGGGCGGTTCATCCAGTCACGGTGATTACTGATCACAAAAACTTATTATATCTGGAGTCTGCTAAACGTCTCACCCCTAGACAGGCTCGGTGGTCGTTATTTTTTACTAGGTTTAATTTTGTAATAACCTATCGCCCGGGGGCAAAAAATACTAAGGCGGATGCATTGTCTCAAAGTTTTCCTGGAGGGGGTGATGTTGAGGTACCAGAGCCCATTTTGCAAAAGGGGGTGGTGGTCTCTGCATTACACTCAGGTTTAGAGGGGAGGGTGTTGGAAGCTCAGGGGGACGCCCCGGCCTCCTGCCCCTCGGGTAAACTGTTTGTGCCAGAAAATTTACGCCTGGAGATACTAAAAGAACACCATAACTCCACACTGGCAGGACACCCAGGTAGTAGGGCAACCTCTGAATTATTGTATCGTCGGTTCTGGTGGCCTAAGTGGCGCCAGGAGGTGTTGAATTTTGTGTCTGCATGTGCTACCTGTGCTCGTTCTAAGGTAGATCATACTCGTCTGGCAGGGTGTCTTTTACCTCTAGCCATCCCCAACAGGCCTTGGACGCACCTATCAATGGATTTCATTACGGATCTACCAGTATCAGCGGGGAAAACTGTTATTCTTGTAGTTGTTGACAGATTCAGTAAAATGGTGCACTTTATTGCTCTAGCCGCATTGCCTAATGCTAACACACTGGCTCAGGTTTTTATTGACCACATCGTGAAGCTTCACGGGGTCCCTTCCGATATTGTTTCGGATCGTGGTACCCAATTCGTTTCTAAATTTTGGAAAGCTTTTTGTTCTCGTTTAGGGGTTCATCTGTCGTTTTCTTCATCTTTCCATCCACAGTCCAACGGTCAGACTGAACGTACCAATCAAAACCTAGAGACATATTTGAGATGCTTTGTTTCCGAAAATCAGGAGGAATGGTCATCTTATTTACCGTTAGCCGAATTTGCCATTAATAATCGTCGTCAAGAATCCACCGATAAGTCACCATTTTTTGGTGCGTATGGTTTCCATCCTCAGTTTTGTACGTTTAGTGAGGGGGGCCGTCTGGGATTCCCGAGGAGGAACGATTTGCGTCTTCACTTTCTTCAGTGTGGCAGAGTGTGCAAGAAAGTTTGAAGAGAATGGGTGGTAGATACAAACGTGTGGCTGATAGGAGGCGCTCTGAAGGTCCGGACCTTGGGGTGAATGACTTGGTGTGGTTGTCTACCAGAAATATCAAGTTGAAGGTTCCCTCATGGAAATTAGGTCCGAGATTTATTGGTCCTTATAGGGTAATTAAGATCATTAACCCGGTGGCTTTTCGTCTGGAGCTACCTCAGACTCTAAGGATCCATAATGTCTTCCACAGATCTCTGCTTAAGAGATATGTAGAACCTCCTGAACCATTGCCACTACCGCCTCCGGTGGTTGTTGATGGCAGTCTTGAGTTTCAGGTAGAAAAGATTGTTGACTCACGATATGTTCGCCGCTCTCTTCAGTACCTGGTGCACTGGAGAGGTTATGGTTCCGAAGAGAGAATGTGGGTTCCAGCTTCAGAGATAAAAGCGGACAGACTCATTCGGGCTTTTCATAGCTCCCATCCGGAGAGGCCTGGTCTTGAGGGTCCAGACAGGTCTGGGAGGAGAAGGTCGCAGCGACTTGCTACTCGCGATAGCTTGTGAGTTTGCTCCATGGTTCAGGGTATGTCATCCGGGTTTTGCCTTGTGAACCTTTTTGTCCTGACTGGGAGTTTGTAGGCATCCTTCTCAGGTGAGTCCTGTCTGCCACTCCCAGCTACTATATTAGTTTCACTTTCACTTGCAGTCATTGCCAGATATAGTCCTTACTTCCAGTTCTATTCTGACCTTTGAAGGAGATCGTTTGATGGTGTTGCTGTGGAGCTCTTGTCCGGCGTGGACTGTCGTGATTGGGATCGCCTTCTCTGCTCGTGACTGGATAAGTCTATCACTGTTATAGTTTGTTTGTTGCTGTCTTCCCCTGCTGTTCTCCTAGACATGAGTGATGGTGACTAGTGCACCCATCGGCCTTTCCCCACTCTAGGCTAGTTAGGGTGACTGAGGGTTTAGGCATCCTGCTCGCCGCACGGGTTCACACCCCGTCTAGGGTATCAGGGCAGACAGGTGCCAGCTTAGGGTTAGTCAGGGGTGGCCATACTATTCCCGTCCGTAGATAAGGGTCCCCCTTCCCCTCCGTCTGGTGCGACACGACCGCTGCTTGGATAGCGGTCGTGACAAATAACTTCAGATTTGGTAAAAGCAAATAGCCAACGCCTTGAGTATGTTGACCGATTCACAAACGGCTACCAAAAAAAATTCGATACCGCACCTTTTCAAATTGTAAAGGCGCAGCCTATTATTTCATCGCGTTGTGTACGTAACATAAGGCTGACCTTGCAGTTACCCAGCTATGCACGCCAGGAATTACTGCATTACTAGCAATCATTGCAAATTGTGTTGGCAGACACACATAATGTGCCCCACTTACTTGCAAATACATAAAAATGAATAATAGATTATGAGCCGGTCCTAAACTTCACCATGCACAGAGCTGAAATTGACAAGCAAAGAATGCAGAATTTCATTTTTCACACTTTACCAATATCCCCAAGGCAGCTGATTTATCACGATACTTTGTTTAACACACACAACTATACATCAACAATACATAATTAGTACCTTCCCTAATTACTAATGGCATTATGTATGCCGTAGGAAGAGCAGACGGCTTTAATGATGCACAAATTCCCTCCCTCCGCACTAAATAACATTTTTCCATACTGGAAATCACTTCAACTTATGACTCCCTGTCGACTCCAGTATACTTTCATTGCCAACCACCAAGGTCAAAAAAATGTGAGTTATCATTATGTTGCTCAGACACATTAGATAAGTACAGAACACAGCTAAAATATTTATTAGCTGAGAAATGGTTAGGAGAGCTTTCTCTCTCCGAGGGACATTATATCAGTCACTTATAGTGAAAAAGATCGGAGAAGATGAATTTAAATTGCTTTTAGGCCACTTTTAGCAAGTGTCCATTGGCTGGCCTCTGAAATACCTAGACAAATTCCTCATCTGTACAGAAATGCAGGTTAATACAGGGTTCATCTGCAAGAATAAACACTTCAATATATGTGGCCAAGTACCCGGTCCGTCTTTACCACGCAGCATTTAATGAAGGGTCATGGACATATTTGAGTCATGTTCTGCTACCCTGTAACTCTATGTCTATGGTAATTTCTATATAACACCCCTTCATGCCCATTCACAAGGGAACCTGGGCTGTACAGCTGCCTATGGATTCAGCTTTTGGGAGGCAATCAAAGGGGCTGGAGAGAACACCGGAGACGTGCTTTTGCGTTTGCTTAGCGGACGGTGAGTATTATATTATCAGTCTGAATAATAAACTATGCGATGAATGATTAGTACATGTCTATGAGATGGCAGATTAGTTGCTTGAGAAATGGAATTCATAATTCAATGTCCCACAATGTGACACTGTACAGGTGTGATGTGTGACAACATTAATCAGTTTTACTTCATCTACTCATTTTCTGCCCCTTCTATGAAATTGACATAATCACTTTTCCAATTATACTCTAAACTGCTTATCGCTGTTGGCAAGTTACAGTATTTCTGCTCCAAACTAAAAATTACTCAACCATCTTTGAAATTTTGGCGCCTGGATAATTTTGGTGCCTGGATACTTTTCCATAGCGCATAGGGAACTTTTCCAGTTTCTGCTGATTGAAAAACAAGAAGCCACCAGCCACCAACCCCATAAATTTTAGCAGCACAACCTAAAGCTTTTCATACCTATTAGATTTTTGTCAGCAGATTTCATCAATTTGGATGGGATACCACCAGGCCTGGACTGAGCATTTGCACAAGTGGCCAAATGCCCCTTGGGCTGCACCTTCTAACACTTAGTGGGCCGCCAATCCTGGTGGTTCTTCTAAATGATGATGAGTGGCTATTGGGCTGCAGTCTGCACCCTCCTACTAAGCCACTGACTCTTGTGTTGCTCCCAGCAATGGCCCTTGTAGTTTTGGCTGCGTGTCCCTGCTCCTCGTACTTTAACTATCCACCGCTGTCCAGGCCGCATGTCACTCAATCAATGACTCGATGATTGACTGGCCAGCACCAGTAGGTTCTATGCAGGCAGAGATAGGATAGCTCCGCTCTTTTCTGTCTATTCTTACCCCCACGGTCTCATTAGCCCTGAGCTTCAGATGATCGTTGATGTCTGCTTCCTTTCGTGGACAGTTCAAGCAGCTTCCGGTGCCTGGATCCAACCTCCAACACAGTAGAACCCAAGCTGGGCCTGCTCGCACCCTATTTAGCCTAGTCATAGACCTGGACTGACTGAGTACCTCAGAGGCCCACCATTCTGGTGGTAACCCAGTGTCAACATAATATATGCTGCAGCCACATGACGGTCCTGACACTAGAGAGTTGTGTGCAGCTCAATGCTCCAGTTGGTTGCAACCAGGGGCGTAGCTATAGGGGGCGCAGAGGTAGCAGTCACTACCGGCCCCAGGAGCCTGATAGGGCCCAAAGACCCTTGTGCCGCATAAGAAGACACTGGTATTATAGAAAGTGTATGCAGGTCAAGTTTTACCTCTGGCTGAAGGGAAGGGGTTAGGTCAAGAATTTGGCATGGGTTGGTGCTGTTTCAATTTTTGCCTCAGGCAGCACGAAGGCTTCGTGTTTCCGTGCCCCTGGCCACAAAGCACTGAGGGAAGGGTGGCCCAAGCTGAACTCTTGCACCAGGCCACCTTTATTTAATGAGATTAAAAAATATCCTGAGACAAACACGACTTCATATCAACACCTTTCTACCAAAATATGATCTTAATTATGGGTAATCATGGCATGATTAAGATCATGTTTTGGTAGAAACGCATTGGTTACAGGTCACGTTTGTCTCAGGAGGATATTTTTTAATTGCAATCAATAAAGGTGGATTTTATGAACGCATGATATATATTTTTCTATGAGAATTTCTTCTACGAAGAATAAATAATGCCTTATTTATATGCCCCTGTATGAAAAAAAATCATGGCATGCTCCATTTGTTCGGAGGAATACCTCCCTCAAATCTAATCTTCTAGGGGAGAATGTCTTCATAAATACGAAGTCAGATGGAGCCTGTACATCAATGCACGGAGACCAAATGGCTCTTCATACAGTATGCTGCAATGTTGCGTTCATTAACCCTTAAGTTTTAATTTATGCAAATTAGGCTCTTGGGGTAATGAGGGCATTGCCGTTAAACTGAGAGGCTCTGTTCTCTCTGCAACTGCCACGCCTTCTGCACTCTGATCGACAGGGCCAGGCGTTATGATGTTTTCTCTGTCTGGTCCTGTCAATCAAAGTGCAGAAGGTGCATCAGTTGCAGAGAGAGCAGAGCCTCTAGGTGTAATGGCAACTCCCCCATTGCTCCTAGAGGCTCATTTGCATATATTAAAACTTTTTAAAAATGTTTCTCATAGTATCCATACATCATATCCATACAGTATGTCATCAGTATTACAGATCCATAATACTGATGGGCAGTCTCTTAGGAAGAACCGTGTAAGATGGCCCCAATACAGATTAAATACTGACAACATACTTTTAGTTCATAACGATTAAAAGTAGCTCATACGTTTCCAATATTCATAAATTCTATGCAACCATGTGAAAAGCGTCATATTACTCCTTTTTCTGGACTATTCATTGCATGCTTATCTACTGTATTAGAAATCATACTATTCCACAGAGTAACTTGACTTTGGTATATGATTTTTTTTTATGGCACTTGGATTTCTTTCCTTTGAAATAATTTTATTCATTTTAACATTCAGTTCCATTCCAAACCCTGTTAATCACAGTGGATTTTATCTTCTGCCAAGCTGTGCATTAATTCCTCAAGCCAAGCAACACATCTGCTTTCATAGTGTAGAGTAACTGCAATCACATGAATGACGCCTGATTGAACTTTGTGCATCACACAGATAAAGTAATTGTGAGCAGGATACAAAGGTAGATTACAGATATGCATAAACGCCTACTAGTACCTAGTCCTTCAACTCAATGAATGAGGTGGATTCGGAGCTAGAACGGCAACATAGGATGAGGCAGACAAGAATGACAATGGTAAGATGAGGCTCAGAAGGTGATGGCCAGAAAATGAAAGACTGGGATTTTTGGAGGGCTATGGTAGAGGTATGGAATTAGGGTTTGAAGAGCATCTGTCAGCATGATCAACCCTATTAAACCAGCATACAGTGTGGTAGGGATGATCAGGTTAATAAAAACGATACCCTTATTATGACTCTCCGGTGGCCACATTACTGAGAAATCTGCATTTTTTATATGCAAATTACCTATATGGAGCACCGAAGGGCTAGTCAGAGCCCTAAGAGCACCAGTTTGTTTACACCTCCTTCAGCTTCAATTCCTCGCCCCCATCTCTGGATTCACAGGACTAGTCTTTTAGTGGCTGCAGTTCTTCTGGCGTCGAGACCTGTACTTTCCTGGCGTCGAAAACCTGTACTTTCCTGCCAGTGCGGTATCTTCTGGCGCTTGCTCAGCATTTCTCCTGCTGTGTTCCAAGACCTGTCATCTCATGCCTGCACTGTGTTTCCAGAGACCGCGAGATACAGCGCAGGCACAAGATGACAGTTTGAATCTGCACTGCTTGAAGAGCTGCAAGACAAATACTGTGCAAGCACCAAGACCAGAAGACCAGGAGAGCACTTGGCTCTAGAAGACAAGCGCTGTCAATCTAGCGGACTGAAGCTAAAGGAGGTGTGGCAAATTGGTGCTCCGAGGGCTCTGGCTCTCCTCTAGTTAGGTCATTTAGATATAAATAAAAATGCAGTTTTCTCAGTAATGGGACCACTGAGAGTCATAATAAGGGTATCGTTTTTTATCAGTATGATCAACCCTACCAGGATGAATGCCTAGTTTAGTAGAGTTGATCATGCTGACAGATGCTCTTTAAGTAGGGCAGATAGGTTCCTAAACTTTTTGCCTTTAGAGTGGAAACTATCATCCCCCTTTTGGTAGGTTTTTGAAGGTGTTCTTGTTTAAACTCCGATGGGTTAATGGTACTGTAGGCGAACTTGACCTGTATGTGTTTGGTCCAGGCAGCCACAAAAGTTGGTTGCAAGGACACAACACTGCCTGGGCTGCATAAGTGACCCATCAAGGGAAGGCGGGACTTAGAGGCAAGGTTGTGATGGTCCCATCTCCTGTAAATATTTTTTCAAAGTTGATCAGTGTTTTTTTTTTTTATGCATGGTGTAAAAAAAGCTATGAATGCTCAGCTGAGCTTCTTAAAGGAAACCTGTCACCATGAAAAGGCAATGTAATCTGCAGGCAGAATGTTATAGAGCAGGAGGAGCTGAGCAGATTGATATATAGTTTTATGGGGAAAAATTCAGTAAAACTTTATACATTTTAAATTCCTGCTCATTCTGGGCTTTGAAGTCAAGGAGGCGGTCCTATCAGTAACAGCCTCACCGCTGTGACCGTGTATACAGAGATAGCTGTCAATCACTGATAGGACCGCCTCCTTGACTTCAAAGCCTATAATGAGAAGGAATGTAAATGCATATAATTACAAGTTACACTGAATCGTTTCCCACAAAACTATATATCAATCTGCTCAGCTCCTCCTGCTCTACAACATGCTGCCTGCAGCTTAGACACCATGCTCAACATGACAGGTTACCTTTAATTAAATTTTCCACATTACAATTAGGTTGTCCAGCCTGTGGCTCCCCAGCTCATTGCCTGCCTTTCCACAGAGAGCCATACGATGGAGACAACTGAGATAAGGTATTCGGCCAAGTAAAACATAATGTAATCAAATGTACCACAAAACAGAATGATAACTCCACAATGCTCCTGTAAAATGATTTTGTGCATCTATTCATGCCAGTAAATTGATTACAAGCCTCTCTGAAGACAAGAAGAAAGAAGGCACTTATGGCTGTCGGAATGAAAATCATGATTTTGGAGAGGTAGCGGAAGTATTTTTGGAACATGCAGGACACCCCCGCTACACGTAACCTCCTGAATAAACTCTGGCTAAAAATAGCGGGCGTGATCAAGAGGCACCAGAGAAAAGATGATAAAGGATACTTCTGACATAGCACTACCGAATAAGGACCTCAGGGGAAAAAAAATATATATATATGACTTATCTCTAAAAGCAAAGTCTGCCACCTCGACAGCATTTAAACTTAACCCTTGCCCCAACTTCGAAATCCTTTAGCCAGCAAAGCTTTTATCACATAAAGAGGATATTAGGCAATAAACTTGCTTACAGCCGGCTCGAAAATCCTGGCTAAACAAATTTCATCTGTTAGCTAACAGATTGCTGATTATTGCTCTAACCTTTGAACAGTACCAGACACTCACCCGTCATGAAGTCCAGAAAATAGATTTAGTAATGGATAGTTCAAGCAAAACGTGAGATTTACACACGGATGATGAGGAGACGGTGTCACCCGGCAAATGAAATAACAATGATATAAGTGGTCATTGGATCTGAACCAATACATCCGCATAAGGAAGACTTCCCCGCAGATCCATTACTATGTTATTTATTAACTCGATTTAGCATTTTCTGAAGATAGATTTATCATCTCCCTTGCGATAGGAAAGCTGTGTGTGTTTCCGACTTTTTAAATGTGACTTAAAAAAAATAAATATCAAGCCCCCCCCCCCCCCTTTTTATGCCACCCTCGCCACTTTTCCAAAAGGGGGTGTGGCATGGGTGGGAAAGGGGCCTAGTCAACTGTGGAGATAAATTTATCTTCATGCACGCCAGTTTTCTGGTGAAAATAAAGCCAGAAATATAAGGCTGCTTCGTATGTATTTTGCAGTCTGCAAAAAACGGATCCGCAAAAAATACGGATGACATCCGTGTGCATTCCGTATGTTGCAGAACGGAACAGCTGGCCCCTAATAGAACAGGCCTATCCTTGTCCGTAATGCGGACAATAAGGCTACATTCACACGTCCGTGGTGTGTTGCGGACCCGCAAATTGCGGGTCCGCAACACACCAGCCCGTCACCCCCATAGAAATGCCTATTCTTGTCCGCAAGCTGCGGACAAGAATAGGACATGCTCTATATTTTTGCGGAGCTGCGGACCCAAAATCGGGGCCGCGCTCCGCAATTGCGGCTGCAGACAGCACACTGTACTGTCCGCATCCATTCCGTCCCCATAGAGAATGAATGGGTCCGCACCCATTCCGCAAAATTGCGGAAAGGATGCGGACCCATTTTGCGGACGTGTGAATGGAATAAAGAAACAGAGAGGCCTACTTATTCCCAAAGTTAGTTAGCGTATATACTGATCCCGTGGGACAGAGGGATAAAACTTAGTATTTAATAAAGATACATTCTAAAATAGATAGACACTAGAGGATGAGCCTCTACAACAAACAATATGAAAGACAACCCTACGGGCATAGACTTGTACATATGTACACAGTGTGGCCAGGATGGTATAAATGGTATAAAAAACAGGAACGTTCTCACCCGATTGTAGACCAGGGTTTCTCACAGAGATGGTTGATGATGGAGACGGACCTGTAGTACTTGGTAGCCACACTGGAGGAAGATAGGTATGTGTGCCCCTTTCACATAGGTGGGTGACAGGGTAATTAACCCTAGACGGCCCTAGGAAGGGGGCAGGGGCTAGTACGCCCTACCCATCTATACGGGGAACTTGCCCCGCAAGGAGCGTCCCCGTCCGGATACCTGACCCTGTGGGGACAGAATCCCTAATAGTCCCTAAAAAATGCTCCCTACGTGTCACGTTTCAATTCGTGAAAGAAAATCATCAGGGGAGATCAGTGGTGGTCACAGGACTATGGATGGGGCCTGTGCGACCAAAGAAAAGGGGGGAAGATGGTACAAAAAGGGATGGTATAGGTCAGATGTCAATCTGTGTGTGTAGCCAGTCAGGCTGAATCACACAGGACAAGACCGCATCAATAATCTCTATCAAAAAGTAAGTATAGATGCACCAGTGGGTGCCATCTATAGTGGATAGAAAGGAGGAGCCACAGGATAGTCAATCCAAGGGCGGGCTGTCAGCAGAGTGTACTCACCACTCTGTGTCTTTTAAATGTGCTCCAAAAGCCGCCGGTTTCCCTGTGATTTCCTACTTCCGGACATGTGACTCTGCTGACAGCCCGCCCTTGGATTGACTATCCTGTGGCTCCTCCTTTCTATCCACTATAGATGGCACCCACTGGTGCATCTATACTTACTTTTTGATAGAGATTATTGATGCGGTCTTGTCCTGCGTGATTCAGCCTGACTGGCTACACACACAGATTGACATCTGACCTATACCATCCCTTTTTGTACCATCTTCCCCCCTTTTCTTTGGTCGCACAGGCCCCATCCATAGTCCTGTGACCACCACTGATCTCCCCTGATGATTTTCTTTCACAAATTGAAACGTGACACGTAGGGAGCATTTTTTAGGGACTATTAGGGATTCTGTCCCCACAGGGTCAGGTATCCGGACGGGGACGCTCCTTGCGGGGCAAGTTCCCCGTATAGATAGGTAGGGCGTACTAGCCCCTGCCCCCTTCCTAGGGCCGTCTAGGGTTAATTACCCTGTCACCCACCTATGTGAAAGGGGCACACATACCTATCTTCCTCCAGTGTGGCTACCAAGTACTACAGGTCCGTCTCCATCATCAACCATCTCTGTGAGAAACCCTGGTCTACAATCGGGTGAGAACGTTCCTGTTTTTTATACCATTTATACCATCCTGGCCACACTGTGTACATATGTACAAGTCTATGCCCGTAGGCAGTGCTTTAAGTGGGCCAAAAGAGGTGCCGGTACTCTATTAGGCGCCGGTGCTCCCCCCCCCCCCTGCACATCAGACCCCCCCATCACACACATATATATTAGTTCCTCTATGTACCAGTACCCCCCCCCACCACCGCACATTCGTTCCTCTCTGTACCAGTACCCCCCTGCACATCAGACCCCCCCCCCCCACTCATCACACACACACACATTAATTCCTCTCTGTACCAGTACCCCCCTGCGCCCCTCCCAACACTCCAGTATAATAAACATTGGTGGCGCAGTGCGCCCCCCCAACACCCCAGTATAATAAACATTGGTGGCGCAGTGCGCCCCCCCATCACCCCAGTATAATAAACATTGGTGGCGCAGTGCGCCCCCCCTCAATATAATAAACATTGGTGGCGCAGTGGGCCCCCCCTCAATATAATAAACATTGGTGGCGCAGTGCGCCCCCCCTCAATATAATAATCATTGGTGGCGCAGTGGGCCCCCCCTCAATATAATAATCATTGGTGGCGCAGTGGGCAGTGCCAATGAGGGTTAAAAAATAAAAATAATAATTAACTCACCTCCTCCAATTGATCGTCTTCTGTTCTTTCTTCATGACCTGTCAAAGGACCTGTGGTGACATCACTGTTAGCATCACATGATCCATCACCATGGTAATGGGTCATGTGATGAGCTCAGTGACGTCACCACAGGTCTTGAAGAAAACAGGAGAACGGCAGCTACGCGATCATCTGGAGGAGGTGAGTTAAAAAATTTTTTTTATTTTTTAACCCTCACTGGCACTTCCCACTGAGCCACCAATGTTTCTTATACTGGGGTGTTTGGGGGGGAAAGCGCACTGCCTACCAACGTTTCTTATACTGGGGTGTTGGGGGGGGGGGGGGGCGCACTGTGCCACAAACGTTTCTTATACAAATACAGGAGGCGGGTGCTGGAATCAAATAGCCGGCACCCGACCTCTGTGACAGGGAGCTGCGATCAGCTACAATTAACCCCTCCAGTACCGCACCTGAAGGGTTAACTCAACTGCAGCTGATCGCAGCTCCCTGTCACAGAGGTCGGGTGCCGGCTATTTGATTCCAGCACCCGCCTCCTGTTTTTGTATTCAGGTCAGTTATCTTCATTGGTGGCGCAGTGGCCACAGCCCCTCCCCTCCTCCTCCCGTCTCTCTTCTTATTGGCAGCGGCGGGGGCAGCAGGCAGGTCAGACAGGGGAGGAGGAACGAATCAGGTCAGACAGGGGAGGGCTAGATGGAGGGGGCGCCCCGAGGGAGAACACAAGTTCAGCCTCGCCTGCCGCATATTACATTGCGAGCTGTCGGCCGCCCAGCGCCCCTGTTACTATGGCGCCCTGTGCGGCCGCACAGCCCGCACACCCCAAAGGCCGGCCCTGCGCTCCGGTACCGGAAACCCACGTACTGGGCGCACGGAGAGGTGCTGGTACTCTCCAGGGCAATTTTTGGAAGTGGCGGTACTGAGTACCGCCGCGTTCCGGCCCACTTCAAGCACTGCCCGTAGGGCTGTCTTTCATATTGTTTGTTGTAGAGGCTCATCCTCTAGTGTCTATCTATTTTAGAATGTATCTTTATTAAATACTAAGTTTTATCCCTCTGTCCCACGGGACGTGTGAATGGAGCCTAATAGGACATGTTCTATTTTTTTGCGGAATGGAAATACGGACAGTACCTTACGGGGTTTTTTTTGCGGACCCATTGAAATGAATGGTTCCATATACGGTCCGCAAAAAAAACTAAATGGAACGGAAACGGAAAGAAAATACGTTTGTGTGCATGAGGCTTTAGTGTAGGTACATTGAAATAGTGCACCAAAATTAGGGCTTTGGTGCAACCAGAAGGGGTCTTCAACCTGACCAACAGTCAAGTAAGAGTTCAGTGCACACGCATAAATAGGTAATCCTTCTACGATATATCAGCAGTGTATAATTGTGCATTCAGAGGAATAACATGACGACGTTTCGGTCGAGATGGCCTTTGTCGAATCTCATCTGCACCAGTTTGAAGGGAAGCTCATTCCACTCTTCAAATTAGTGCAAATAAAAAAATTTGACAACGGTCATCTCGACCGAAACGTTGTTGTTTTATTCCTCTGGATGCACAATTATACACTGCTGATATTGGAGAATTATATGTAAATATTAGAAGGATTACGCAATTTACTTGTGCATTTACTTGACTATAGACTTCTGTTTAGGCACACGGACTGCAGGAGGATGTGCCTAATTTATGATTCGGCCTGCGCCCTGTCATAAATGTTTCGTTTTTCCGTATGGCATATAGAGTATACAGTAATTACATAGAAAAAATTGGGCTGGGCATAACATTTTCAATAGATGGTTCAGCAAAAACGGAACAGATACGGAAGACATACGGATGCATTTCTATCTTTCAACGGAACGGAAATACGGAAACGGAATGCATACGGAACACATTCCGTTTTTTTTTGCGGAACCTTTGAAATGAATGGTTCCGTATACGAAACACAAAAAAACTGCTCGTACACTCGCAAAAAAAACGTTCGTGTGAACTAGGCCTGTGTGTGAGGGAGTGAGAGAGAAGAGGGTCTGTCAGACTGGGTGCTAGCTACACTGTGACGGTAACAGCACCCATGGCAGTTAAAATTTGAATTCCTGAACATTTGTAATTCATTTTGAACAATCTATTTAATAAAAATGACAATTCCGATCAACTCCGAACATATACAGCACAAAGAGCTTCGAAATGCAGTTTGAACAAACTCTGCCATTCAGTTCTATGGGGGATTTTTTATTTTTAAACTTAAAGGGAACCTCTCATGTGGATATTTGATTATAATCTAACTAATTATATACAATCATTAACTACTAAAAAGTACCTTAGATGTATTCACTTACTGGTGTGACAGATGGTTACCTCATAATATACACACAAAGATGCCGCATGCCGCATGCTAATGAGCTGATTTGAGTCCAGCGTGATGTCATTGAGTCCAGCGTATATTTAATTCAGAGCTATAGCCACTCCCCGCCCACCTGCTGCTGATTCCTATGGAAACAAACTGTCATTCAGCAGCAGGTGGGCGGGGAGAGTCAGGAGCTCATGAATATTCAGGACTCATCATTATCAGCTGGAGCTTTTCAATACAAGATGTTGGCAGATTGACTGGGTCAATTAAAGAAAGTGACCCAGCATTGTGCTAAGAGAATCAATCACTTATTTATGTTGCCCTTAGTTAGGACACCATAAAACTGGTGACAGGTTCCCTTTAAATTGATTACAAAGGACAAATCCGATCGACCTCAAAAATACAGGGCACACCTCTGAGCGCCAAGAGCTTCGAAATGCAGTTTGGAGTCTAAGTTAAGCGGTTCAGGCTGTAGTAATCTCAGAAATAAAATATAGGAAGATGAGAAATAAGAATATAGGGGCACATTTATTAGGACTGGCGTTTTAGAGGCAGGTCCTAATAAAGCACTATATCTGGTGGTGGATCCGCCGGAGTTATGAAGAGGCGCAGGCCTCTATATAACTTGGGCGGATCCACCGCCGCTTCTTAATGTAAGACAGCTTCCTAGCCGGCGTAGAAAATGATAAATGAGATGGACCTGCCGGCCTGTCCCCTTCCCCCCTTCCCACGCAACCCCTCAATTTTTTAGACCTGCCGTGAGCAGGGGGAAATCCCAGATTGTGTCACAAAAGACCTTTGCGCCACAATCTGCGCCAGAAATACCCCTAATCTAGGCATATTTCTGTTTAATAAATGACCCAGAGAGTGCTTTTTTAGACATCTTTCAACATTCCCTTCTAATGAGAAGGCTCCCATCATGATAAACTTATCACAGAGTGCTGTCCCATTACCAAGACACCCAGGAATGTAATCTGGGAGGGAACCTGGCAGCAAGAGCCCAGCTTTCTCGCAGCACTCCTGCTACTGGGAATTACACAGTAAAACAGTGGGCTCATTAAAAAAAGAACAGTAAAACAGTAGGTGGTCCGTGTAAGAGCATATTCACATGGCAGAAAGTATATGCGGATTTCAGTAAGTTTTCCATGCCCAAATCCAAATGATATTTGTCCACAATAGGAATGTTAAATGGCAGTTCACGCCATTGCAGATTTTTAAGCAGCAGATTTCAAAGTGCCACAGCCGCGTCTTTATGTAGTTTCCACATGGAAACCACTGCGGGCAGCTACAAATGACTGACTACATTGAATATGAAACTGCAAACGTGCTGCAGAAATCTGAGGGCCAACCTCGGATTTTTGATGCAATTTTCTTGCTAATCAGCATCTGATTATTTTTACCAAGAAAAATCCGTTAGGGTCACGCTTCAGTTATTTGGTCAGTTATTTCCATCAGTCATTGTGAGCGAAAACCAGTAGTGAAGCCTCAGATCAGGTGTTATGTATCTGCATCTGTTCTGTGTTTCTGACCCAAACCTGGTTTTGGCTCCGAATAACTGATGGAAATAACTGACCAAATAACTGACGAGTAAACTCAGCCTTAGGCTACATGCACACGACCGTGCTGTTTTTTGCCGCGGATCGGCAAAAAACGGAAGCCGCCCGTGTGCCTTCCGCAATTTGCGGAACGGAACGGGCGGCCATTGATATAACTGCCTATTCTTGTCCGTTTTGCGGACAAAAATAGGACATGTTATATTTTTTTGGCGGGCCCGCGGAACGGAGCAACGGATGTGGACAGCACACGGAGTGCTGTCCACATCTTTTGCGGCCCCATTGAAGTGAATGGGTCCGCGCCCGAGCCGCACAATGTGCGGCTCAGACGCGGACCAAAACAACGGCCGTGTGCATGAGGCCTTAGACCTAGTTCACGCAAAAGTTTTTTTTGCGAGTGTACGAGCCGTTTTTTTGTGTTCCGTCTACGGTTCATATACGGAACCATTCATTTCAATGGTTCCGCAAAAAAAAAAACGGAATGTGTTCCGTATGCTTTCCGTATTTCCAGTTCGGTTGAAAGATAGAACATGTCCTATATTTGGCCGCAAATCACGTTCCGTAGCTCCATTAAAGTCACTGGTTCCGCCAAAAAAAACGGAACACATACGGAAATGCATCCATATGTCTTCCGTATCTGTTCCGTTTTTGCTGAACCATCTATTGAAAATGTTATGCCCAGCCCAATTTTTTCTATGTAATTACTGTATACTGCATATGCCATACGGAAAAACGGAACGGAAACGGAAACACAACGGAACTCAAAAACGGAACAACGGATCTGTGAAAAACGGACCGCAAAAAACTATAAAAGCCATACGTTTGTGTGAACTAGGCCTTAGGCCTCCTGCACACGACTGTATGGCTTTTTCAGTGTTTTTCGGTCCGTTTTTCACGGATCCGTTGTTCCGTTTTTCGTTTCCTTTGTGTTTCCATTTCTGCAGAGGCCGCAGCATTCCGATGAACACCACAGCTTTCTCACAGCACACCAAGCCGAGCGCCATTCATTGAATAGTGGCAATGCTTGGTATTGCAAGCCAGACCCATTCACTTAAATGAGACTGAGTGACACCTAGGCTTTGTAACTGATGCTGTAACAGGCCTAAGCTCACCGCTGATTGGTGGAGGTGCCAGGAGTCAGAGCCCCACCGATCTGATATCAAGGACTTATCCTGAGGATAGGGCATCGATATTCTACTCCTGGAAAACCTTTTTAAAAGGATGTTTGTTCTCACCACCATATTTAGTAAGGGCTACTTCAACTTTTACCAAACTGAAAGCTAGACAGTTGTTGCTTACATCCATAATAATGTTTAGAGATGTTTTCCAAAAACTCTCCTCTTCAAGAAAGCAGCAAACAAAGCCTACTACACCCTTACCCTACTCCCTAACCATGGATAGGCAACATTTAGAAGGACCTATGTTCCACGTAAGTCACACCAAGAGCTGACTTCAATGTATTTAGTGGTCCAGCAGGTATCTTGAGCAAATAAAAAAATAATAAAAAAAATGAAAAATCTAGAGACCAGTAATAATTGTCAAAAAGGGTTATCCGATAAAAAAAATAAAAATAATAATAATACGGAATGCAAATGCTATAGAATAAGTAAATACACTTCTCCCCTCTTCAAAACCTCACCAATCTAAACCCACAAACCTGACCTGCAGCGTATTTCCCTGGTTTTTGAAACTGGCATCAGAATCCTGGCTCATTTTGCTTAGTAAATCTCCCCAATATTCTTCACATTATGGACCAAAGATGCACATTTACAAAATGGTTTATGCTGCAAATCTGGCAAAGATAAGTCTTAAGATGTGGTGTGTGCCATGTGACATAATTTGTGATTTTGGGGGAGCTCAGTGGGAGGGGGCATGGCCTCCTGCTGCCCGCCATATTTACTATAATTTACGCCAGATACTGGTGTAAATTATACTTCAAATCTGTGCAAGTCTGTCAGTGCAAAATACACCAAATTTATTAAGAAGCACAAGTCTCTTGATGTCACGAGGGTGTCACGACCGGTCGCTAACCCTGTTGTTCCTGGGGTCGCAGCGGGTGGCTACGCGCTCGGTTTCTCCCACGATTGCTCGATGATCTAGTGGTGAGAATTGATTCTGGTCCAGTGACCCCTAGCTCGCCTGGCACTGGTACCTGGCTGCCCTGACGTCCCTAGACAGGCTGCTAACCCGTACGCCGATCACGTGCCTCATCCCTGGCTTACCCTGAAATAAGCCCTAGGTAGTGAGTAGGGCGGTGGGAGCACTAGTCCTCACCACTGACACCTAGGGTAACAACAGGGAAAGGACAAACAACACAAATAATCCCCGAAAGGAGACAACAAACAGGAGAGAACCGGGGATCCAACAGCTCTAGTTCCAACAGCTCCACAGCAACAGTTGTCCCAACTCCACCTGAGGTCAGAATAGAAGATCTGGAAAGAAGGTCTACATCTGGCAGGAGTGGCTGACAGAGAACAGCTGAAAGGAAAAGCTACGGATTCCTAAATGGGACAAAAAGGATCGCAAATGTAAGCAGGGAAACCTGGACCGGAATCAATTCTCACCACTAGATCATGGAGCAATCGTGGGAGAAACCGAGCGTGTAGCCACCCGCTGCGACCCCAGGAACAACAGGGTTAGCGACAGGTCGTGACACCCTCGTGACATCTAGAGACTTGTGCTTCTTAATAAATTTGGTGCATTTTGCAGTGACAGACTTAAAGGGGTTATCCCATGAATAATGTAAAAAATGAAAACCATGCATAATCTAGTACATGACAACTTCTTTCTGACAAAGCTAGAACCAACACTGTACCTCACATGGATCCAGAGATCGCACCGTTCATTGCTCCAATTGCTCTATTGGGTTTATTTCAAGTGATCCGCTTAGGGAGCAGTGCTCCAGACAAAAAAAAATGACCAGGAGCCATTGGCTCCTAAACTAAAAAATTTAGGAGCCAAATTACATTTTTTAGTCGCCAAATTTAAAATGCATATGATTAAAAAAAAAAGGACTTTGAGAAGATGAGACGCAGGGGCACTACATATAGGAGAAAACAGCACCACATACCTCTCACATCCAGGGACATTTTCTGGGGAACAAGGTGACTAAAAATGGCGAATTGCGTGGTTTAGAGGTTTTTTTTCTGTTACTGCCTTCACCGAGCGGAAATATTTTTAAATATTTTAATAGCTCACACTTTTTGGGACGTGGGGATATGTAATATGTTCTTTATTGTTTGTAAATTTTATATGTAAAACTGGGAAGGGGGCCATTTTGGTGTTTTTTGTTTTTTTTTAAACTTTTTATTTAATAACCATTTCTTCCCTTAGGGACTAGAACCTGGATCTTTTCATCCCTTGTGTTATTCACCCTGATAGAGATCTATTAGGGTGAATAGGTGTAACGGTCACGTCCACACACACACAGGGGGAAGGGTAGTGACCACTGCGCTCCACCCTCACCCCTGGCCCTGCCTACTTGCCTCACGAGTCCTGATGACAGGGGACAACTGGACGGCAATCCCTAACTTAGGATATGTGCAGGGAAGACAGACAAGACAAAATACGGAACATGAACGGACCGGGTCAGAACCAAGAGAGCTACGCAGTACAACGGATTAAGCAAAGAATGGTCAGGAGAAGCCGGGGTCAAATACCAGGAGAGTAGCGAAGTACAAGAGGAGTCCTAAGAGAGTAGTCAGGTGGGAGCCGAGGTCACAATACCAGGATGTATGCGCAGTACAGGAGGAGCAGGCAGAGGATCGTCAGGGAACAGGATCAGGTAAATATTCAGTAGTCCAACAAATAGCCAGGAACCTAGAAATTAACAGGCAACCTGTAGCCAGCAGGCTGCCTGTATTTATAGTGGGGAGTGAGGGTCATGTGACGTGGCCAGCATCACATGACCGACAGACCAACCAGTCGAGCACCGAGTGATCAGCTCGGCGCTCAAGGCAGACTAGGAGCAGGGAGCCACCCAGCTAGTAAAGCCGCCCTGGAAATGAGGTCAAACACAGAACCTCATTCCAAAAGCTAAGCAACAGTTCTGCGGGCAATGGGGGACCGAGTGCACCTTCGGAACCCCGTGACAGTACCCCCCCTTTTACGAGGGGCCACCGGACCCAAGACTTCAGGCGATGGCTTTTCAGGGTGTTCTAAATGAAATTTACGAACCAGTCTAGGAGCATGAACCTCCCTGGCAGGTACCCAAGATCTCTCTTCAGGTCCATACCCCTTCCAGTGAATCAGGTACTGCAAGGAGTTACGCACCTTCCTGACATCCACTATTTTAGACACGACATACTCGACAGCATCATTAACAAGAACCGGCGGAGGCGAGGCTTTCGATGGTACTACCGGTTCAAAATATTTTTTAAGTAGAGATTTATGGAACACATTATGAATGTGGAATGACTCGGGCAGCTCCAACCTAAATGATACCGGGTTAATCACCTCCGTGATCTTATATGGACCAATAAAACGAGGAGCAAATTTTCTAGAAGCTACCTTGAGAGATAGATTCTTGGAGGACAACCATACTTTATCCCCAACCTGAAAGTTCACCCCCCTTGAACGTCTCCTATCGGCCTTGAGTTTTTGAGAACTTTGAGCCTTTTCTAGGTTCGATTGAACCCGGGCCCAAACTGTGCACAGTTCGGAGGAGAGTTTATCAGCTTCAGGGTTAGAGGAGGAGACGGACGACCCAGAATGAAAACGGGGATGAAAACCATGGTTACAAAAGAAAGGGGAGACCGCAGCAGAAGAATTGACACGGTTATTCAGAGCAAATTCAGCCAACGGAAGGAATTTGACCCATAATTGCTGGTCATCAGCAACATACAACCTCAACCGGTAGGTTCTCCAGGACTAGAAGAGAACATCTCTCAGAGTGGCACACACCCACGGACAGAGAAATTTCAGAGGTACATGACCTCACCGTACCACCAATCAGGGGAGTAGCATCAATAGCCATGACATGGATAGGTGTAGGTAAAGCAAACATTGGAATACCCAATTTACAAGCAAACTCAAAGTCAATAAAGCTGGCCGCTGAACCGGAGTCAATAAAGGCCTTACCCGGCCACTTATTAACCCCTAGAGAAATTGTTATGGGTACCAAAAGCTTACCGTTAGAAAAATCAGGGTGTACCTGGTCTTTAGGTTGTCTTGCTTTAGAAGACTTGTCAGAGAGGTCCCTCTTAGGACACTTGTTGATCCAATGGCCAGGATCTCCACAGTAGAAGCACTCTCCGCGTCTGCGACGAAGATTACCCCGGGTCATGCCAACCTGCATGGGTTCCTCGGTGGAGACCTTAGTGTTGTCCCTGGAAAAGGCCTCTGGCTGGACCACCATCTGAGAACAGAACTGTCGTTCTTGTCGTCTCTCTCTAACTCGTCTGTCAAGTCGGACAACTAGGGTCATCATCTCCTCTAAGGTCTCAGGAATTTGGTAATTGACCAATAGATCTTTTAAATTATCAGATAGACCAGACCCAAACTGACTCTTCAGGGCTGGTTCATTCCATCCTGAGGGGACACACCACCGTCTGAATTGGGTGCAATACTCCTCCGCAGGGAGATGGCCCTGAACCAGTACCCTAAGAGCTGTCTCGGCTACCAGGGCACTGTCTGGTTCGTCATAGAGGGTACCCAGGGCCTGAAAAAACCCCTCCACAGAAGTTAGACAACTGGCCCCAGGAGGTAACGAAAATGCCCAGTCCTGGGGATCACCCTGTAGTAGAGAAATGATAATCCCCACACGTTGGCTCTCGGGACCGGAGGACACGGGGCGCAAACGGAAGTAGAGTTTGCAATTCTCCTTAAAGGAGAGAAACCTCTTCCGGTCTCCAGAAAAGGGTTCTGGGAGCTTGATCTGGGGTTCAAAATATGGACTGGAGGACAGAGGAGTGGAAGAACCTTGCCCTAACTCACAAGAACGGAGTTTCTCTCCTAGCTCCTGCACCCTCTGTGTCAAGTTAGAGACATGGTCAGTCAGGGTAGTAAGAGGATTCATGATACAGTGGTTATTGGGCCTGTTAATCTGTAACGGTCACGTCCACACACACACAGGGGGAAGGGTAGTGACCACTGCGCTCCACCCTCACCCCTGGCCCTGCCTACTTGCCTCACGAGTCCTGATGACAGGGGACAACTGGACGGCAATCCCTAACTTAGGATATGTGCAGGGAAGACAGACAAGACAAAATACGGAACATGAACGGACCGGGTCAGAACCAAGAGAGCTACGCAGTAAAACGGATTAAGCAAAGAATGGTCAGGAGAAGCCGGGGTCAAATACCAGGAGAGTAGCGAAGTACAAGAGGGGTCCTAAGAGAGTAATCAGGTGGGAGCCGAGGTCACAATACCAGGATGTATGCGCAGTACAGGAGGAGCAGGCAGAGGATCGTCAGGGAACAGGATCAGGTAAATATTCAGTAGTCCAACAAATAGCCAGGAACCTAGAAATTAACAGGCAACCTGTAGCCAGCAGGCTGCCTTTTTTTTTAGTGGGGAGTGAGGGTCATGTGACGTGGCCAGCATCACATGACCGACAGACCAACCAGTCGAGCACCGAGTGATCAGCTCGGCGCTCAAGGCAGACTAGGAGCAGGGAGCCACCCAGCTAGTAAAGCCGCCCTGGGAATGAGGTCAAACACAGAACCTCATTCCAAAAGCTAAGCAACAGTTCTGCGGGCAATGGGGGACCGAGTGCACCTTCGGAACCCCGTGACAATAGGACCTCACACTCTCCCTGCTGCTCTGTGCTCTGTGCACACAGCAGCAGGGAGCTGAACATGGCAGCCGGGGCTTCAGTAGTATCCTGGCTGCCATGGTAACTATCTGAGTCCCAGCAGTGTAATCTGCCACTGCCACCAATGAAGGGGATGGGGACCCTGTGGCCACCATATAACAATGGGGGGGGAGACGGGGACGACTTGTGGCCAGTGATAATTGGGGGGGAGAGCGCACTGCACCACCAATGAATGTTTAAAGAGGACCTTTCGTGGGTCCAAAGAATATGAACTTAGTAGCAGGCTGCATAGAGCGGCGCCCAGGGATCTAAGTGCACTTACTATTATTCCTGGGCGCCGCTCCGTTCGTCCGCTGTGGCCCCCGGTATTTTCAGCATTCAGAGGAAGGAGGAGGAGATGCCAGTGTCTCTCCGTCTCCATAACAGCAGCGCTGTCCAATCACAGCGCAGAGCCAGGGAGGTTTTTTCTCTCCCTGGCTCTGAGTTCTGTGCTGTGATTGGACAGCGCTGCTGTTGGAGAGACACTGGCGTCTCCTCCTCCTTCCTCTGAATGCTGAAAATACCGGGGGCCACAGCGGACGAACGAAGCGGCGCCCAGTAATAATTGTAAGTGGGCGCCGCTCTATGCAGCCTGCTGATAAGTTCATATTCTTTGGACCCATGAAAGGTCCTCTTTGACTCCTTCATACAATTGTCTGCAGCGGTATCACAGACCCGGCACCAATAACAGGGCATGCGATCTGTGGCACCTGAGGGGTTAATGGCCGCGGATCGCCTGCCCTGTTATAGAGGCCGGGTGCCGGGTCTGTGATACCGCTGCCGACACTTATGTTTTACATTCATTGGTGGCGCAGTGGCGACAGCTCCTCCCCTCCTCCTCCCCTGCTATCTCCCCATTGGTGGTAGTGGCGGCCGCGTCACAATGGAGAGGGAGGGACTCCTTCCTTCTCCACTGTGCTACTGAAGAGAACTTAGGCTGCGCAGGATCGCGGCGGTACAGTCGCAAATGGCGACAAGACTAAAAAGTCTTGTCGCCATCTGCAAATTTTAAGGCGCATTGGCGACCGTTTTGGTCGCCATCTGGAGCCCTGGGGAGGCATGTATTTTCTCCGGGGTGTGTCCTTTTAGTTGAGCGGAACTGAGCATGTGCTTCCATCTCAGTGAGCAGGACAGAAAAATTTGAAAAAGAGCAAACAGCAGGTGGCGCTATACGGATAGATATAATTGAATAACGCAGTATCTATAATCTATTTCTCACTACATACAATTACAAAAATATTCAGAACTAGGTGCTGGTTTCAAAACTGTAGACTATTTTTTGTGCGACAACCTGCTGGTAAAGCCAGTTTTAGTTTATCTGCCCCATTCTCTATGAAAGTCAAAATAATGGCTGCTCTTTTCTAAAACCTGATGAACCCATTACAAATCAATGGGCTCCATCAAGCTCCATTAGTATCTGTTGCACAACACAGCTGTCATATCCATCATGGCTCCTGTAAGACTGCAAGCTTTGTGAACACAGCCTAGTTGGGCAAATTACTGTACAGGAAAATAAAACTAACAATTGCAAATGACACAAAATCCCCTCTGATGCCTCATGCAGTGCAATGCAGAACAGACACCAGCTAATAATGCTAAATAATAGTCATTTCATTCTTCCGTCCATCCTCTGCCTGCTTCATTGATTTCCCTATTTTCCTACAAGCATGACTTCAATGCCGTCAGTGGAATTTTAGGTCTTACTTTTTTTTGTTGCTTGGATTATATTCGAGCAGATGGCTGCTGCCCTTTTAGCTCTCTCACAAATCATGTCACATCCATACGTCTCACTGAGCTGATCTTCTGCTTTGCCGAAATCTTAAGACCGCGATGGGAAACATTCAGGTAAATGTTTGCTTCTTGGCAATCTGAATACAACGCAAGGTGTTCGGTTATCGCTGTCACGTCAAAATGTCACTCCGGAAGTCACCGCAGATGAGCAGGTTACAGAAGTGTCTGACATCTGACAACAGGAAAGGGCGACCTGAAGCTCCCCTGCTATAGCTGTCACAGCACGCTGGGAGTTGTAGTTCTGCAGAAGCTGGAAGGCACTAAAGCCTAGCCAATCTTATTTTATTACAGCTCTCTTCAGCCAGCACTTTACGGAGCCAAATAAACCAATATTTTACTGTGATTTATGCTATTTGTTTGGATGGCTGTAATGTGGAAAAATATCCCCTCCTAAACATATGGATGAAGAACATGATGTCAGTGTATTCCCAAATATTGGAACAGAAAGTGCAAAGTGTGAGTTACAATCCAGAAGGAGAACAATAACCCTTGCTTGTTTTTAGTAGCTTATAACACGTATATATAAAACCGCGGTGACTTATCTGCTTCCAGCCAGGATGTGCTCGGCTACTTTACAGCTCTGCCTGCCCCGACATAATAGAACAATAACTCCTCATAAATCCAGGGGACACCATAGCAGTCCCCATAGAGAACAGACTGCAGCATAATTAAGAGATAAGTAATGCATCAAGCGAAAGACGCCACAATAAGGCTAGGTCTACACGACTATAGGGCACAACTACACTGCAACATTTGTCGCGCGACAATTTTTATAATGATAGTCTATGGTGTCGCAATGCAACAGGCTGCAACTGCGACGCGACAGTCGCCGAATGGATTTTTTGCGACTGTCGTGTCGCAGTCGCAGCACGTGCGACACCATAGACTATCACTATAAAAATTGTCGCGCGACATTGGTGCGACAAAATGTCGCGCCACAAATGTCGTCGTGTAGACCTAGCCTTACAGTAATATTCTTTCAGCTGTTGCACTAAACATATACAGTATATATATATATATAGGGAAAGTGTCATCAGACAATATTTTTTAAGAATTGGTGATGTTATTTTATTATTTTCTGTGCTAATATACTCGTCCGCTCCTCGGCAAATATCCTGAGAATTCTCTGCCAGAAGAGCCGGCCGCAGAGGTGAAAGTAGCCTCCACGCAGTTCCTTCCAATGGTTTCATAATGCGCACATGCTATGGAGTCCACTGCATTTATGTGAAGAATAAACACATCGTAAAAGCTAATTAAACATTACATAAATTAATGTGCAATAAATATTTTAAAAAAAACAAGCAACTGCTTCAAGATTGTAAAAGTATATCTGGTTAGAGGATCTTTCATCTCCGTCACTGGGTGTCCAGAGTTCAGTTCAATCGGGACGCCTTTAGCAAACTAGTGTAAATTGAGCCTGAATGGTTCCCTTTAAGATGATTTGTCACAAGGCACAACTTCTTTCAATGATGACATATGTGCCCCTATTCCTGACACCATAGGGTCCCAGACCTGCACATAAATGGTGGCAATAGTAAAGGTGCTGATGGTTTTCTTTAGTGTTGAGCAAATCGCGTTTCGGATCCCAGATCCAAAGTCGATTCACTCAAAACTTCCTTTGAATGCTGTACGGAGACTGAAATATGACTCGCCACAATTCCTTAGAATCCTCTCATTTGGAAATGTCCTTTAAGTGTACCTTACGCACGGCCGCCGCTCCATTCACTCCTATGGGACTGCTATTTTCGGCAGTCCCGAGAAATGAATGGCTGCATGTGTGGCTGCTCTCTGTTAACTTCGGGGGTACCATTCTGGAGATAGGTGCAGCTATCTGGCATTGATGCCACTCATCTCTCAAATGAGACAACCCCTTTAAGATGCCTTTACTCCAACATCATAACACACAATGGATGTCACAGTTTACATACAGCACAAGCTGTAGTTCATGGGTCAGGAGGTGGTTATCTGACCGCCAGGGGCTAATTTCCCGGTCATCTGTCATCCAGAGGATGCTCACCTTCCCTCTCTTAGCAATCAGCTGCAGAGACCGAGCCCTCCACCTCTCATCAATCTTAACATACCGGAAGATGTTTGATTTAGTCTAAACACGCAGAGTGTGAAACATCGTATCAGTGACCTAATGTTTATTCATCCATCAGGAAAGTCTTTGAAACTGGGTTTTCTTATTCATAAGCCAAGTCCTTTAAATGAAACTGCTCCGTTGTAATACATCTTCTGTAAAGAGGACCTGTCGCCTCTCCTGACATGTCTGGTTTAAGTAAATGCTTGTATTCCCCATGAAATTACATTTTTAGCTTGTGGTTTTCTTTAGACCTGTGCTTTGTGCCATCCCTGGGTTATTCCTCCTAGAAATATATGAATGAATTGATAACTGGGAATTGACATTACCATTCACATTGTCATTAGGGTGTCTCTCTGTGTGTAAGGACCCCCCCAACAACTAACACCCAGTTATCACTTCATGCATGAATTTCTAGTAGGTATAATACAGGAGAGGCATGAAGATTACAGTTATTTACTGAAATGGACATGCGGACAGATCCCCTTAAAGCGTTGGCACCTTGTCCTTATACCAGACAGATAAAATAACACCGAGAACACAATGATGTCAAAGAATGCACTCAGCCATGCTGACTCCGACAAAGGAATGAAAACGAGATCCTTTCAGTTATACTTACAATTATTAAATAACATTCATCATGACATAAGTACCCTTGAAATTTTCAGTACAACTTTATGACTGCACAGCCTGAATGAAATGAAGCATAGCTTGAAGATTTAAGAAAAAGTTTAATGACTTACCAAAACGTTGTGTCCCCACAGCACAGGCAAATCCAACGCAAATAAATGGAGACCATAATTCCAAATGGTGGTTCATGGAAAAAAGAGAAGTATAGTTAGAATTCATCTCTACAACAGACCCGACGTGTGTTCTGTTACTTGGCTTCAGGCTGCACTTTTCAAGAATTGGATATGCATCAGCTATAACAGCTGAAATAGTGAATTTGATATAAACATAACCCTTATTAAAGGGGTGCGTGATCTTTCCCATTCCGGTGAGGTTCCTACCACTGGGACCCCCAGCCGATCATGAGAACGGGAACCCAGTATTCCTGCAATGGTCATGCATGCTGCCTCTCCATTGAAATCTATGCGATCTACCACTCTGTTCATTTCAGGGGACCCTACAGAGTATGGGGCCTCCATCCTTACGACCAGTGTGGGTCCTAACAGTAGGACCCCCACCGATCTATAGTTATCTCCTATTCCTGTGGATAGGAATAACATAGGGATTTTAATATGCTGTCCTCTATTACTACAGTATGAGTTTGAGTTTCCTTACTTATCCAGCATGATAAGTAACATTGTTGATGTCATTTTATGTACATGTAAAGTATACAGTGGTGCTTAAAAGTTTGTGAATCCTTCAGAATTTTCTATATTTCTGCATAAATTTGACCTCACGCTACATCAGATTTTCATACAAGTTCTAAAAGTAGACGAAGATAACCAAATCAAACAAATAAGTCAAAAATATTAGGCTTAGTCATGTATATATTGAGGAAAATAATTAAATATCACGTCTATGAATGGCAAAAGTATGTGAACCTTTAGGATTAGACAATCATTTGAAGGTGAAATTAGAGTCAAGTGTTTTCAATCAATGGGATGGCAATCAGGTGTGACTGGGTGACCCGTTTTATTTAAAGAACAGGGGTCTATCAAAGTCTGATCTTCACAGCACGTTTGTGGAAATGTATCATGGCATGAACAAAGCAGATTTCTGAGGACCTCAGAAGAGTTGTTGATGCTCATCAGGCTGCAAAAGGTTACAAAACCATCTCTGAAGAGTTTGGAGGAATTTTATGATTTTTATTCCCCAGGAGTGGTCAATCAACAAATAACAAGGTATGTAATAGTCAAAGAAGCCAAAAAGGAAGCCAAGGTAACATCTAAGCAACTAAAGACTGAGTACACCATCAGGACACTGAACAATAATGGTGTGCATGGTAGGATCGCAAGGAGAAAGTTGCTGCTCTCCAAAAAGAACATTGCTGCCCAATTGCAGTTTGTAAAGATCACCTGTAGAGTCAGAAGGCTACTGGAACAATGTCTTGTGGGCGGATGAGAGCTTTTTGGTTTAAAGGGAACCTGTCACCGGCATTTTGGGTATAGAGCTGAGGACATGGGTTGCTAGATGGCCGCTAGCACATCCGCAATATATTAAATCGGTTTTTTTACACAATAAAAGCACACAGAGCTATGGGGACTGGGTATTGCGGATGTGCTAGCGGCCATCTAGCAACCCATGTCCTCAGCTCTATACCCAAAATCCCGGTGACAGGTTCCCTTTAACCCCTTAAGGACCAGTGACGTACATGTACTGCATGGTGATCGGACGGGTGCAGGAGCTGCGCTTGCCCGATCAGCGGCATGGACCCAGCAGTCACTGACAGCCAGGTCCCTGCTGCATACGCCGGCATCGGTGAAAACACTTATGCCGGCGCATTAACCATTGCACTGCCGCAGTACCCGATGGCAGGGAAAGCAGCCCGATGCCTTTCTTAGGCATCGTGGCTGCCTTCCGTGACAGCCTGTGAGATCCAGCCCCCTGGGTCCCACAGGCAGGAAGCTGTAAGTGTATTACACTGTGTAATACACTTACAGCCAATGCATTACAATACAGAAGTATTGTAATGCATTGTAAAGGGGATCAGACCCCTAAAAGTTGAAGTCCCAGAGTGGGACAAAAAATAAAGTGAAAAAGGTAAAAAAAAGAAAGTTTTACAAAAAAAAAGTTTCAAGTAAAAAAATAAAAGTAGACATATTAGGTATCGCCACGTCCGTATGAACCGGCTATTTAAAAATATCACATGACCTAACCCCTCAGGTGAACACTGTCAAAAAAATTAAATAAAAACTGTTCTAAAAAAAAACCATTTTTTTGGTCACCACCTTACATCACTAAAAGTGCAACACCAAGCGATAGAAAAAGTCATATGCCCCCCAAAATAGTACCAATCTAACCGTCACCTCATCCCGCAAAAAATTAGCCCCTACTTAAGACAGTTGCCCAAAAAAAAAAACAACTATGGCTTAGACTATGGAGACACTAATTTGATTTGTTTTGTTTCAAAAATGCTATTATTGTGTTAGATGTAAAAAAAAAATGTAAAAGTAGACATATTAGGTATCACCGCGTCCGTAACAGCCTGCTCTATAAAAATACCACATGACCTAACCCCTCAGGTGAACACCATAAAAAAATAAAAATAAAAAAAGCCATTTTTTGTCACCTTACATCACAAAAAGTGTAATAGCGATAGTCATCTCATCCCGCAAAAATTATACCCTACCTAAGACAATCGCCCAAAAAAAAAAAAAAAATATGGCTCTCAGACTATGGAGACACTAAAACATGATTTTTTTTAGTTTCAAAAATGATATTATTGTGTAAAACTTAAATAAAAGAAAGTACCGTATTTTTCACCCCACAAGATGCATTTTTTCCCCCAAAAAAGTGGGGAGAAAATGCCCCTGGGTCTTATGGGGCAAATACTAATGAAGCGCTTCCATTATGGAAGCGCTCATTAGTACAGGAGGACCAGCAAGCGGTGAAAGATCTGTACTCAACGCTTCCTGGTCCTCAGCTGTCGTCTGTGCAGTGCTGCGCACAGCGTGAAGGCACATTGTGCCCTCACACTGTGCGCGCCAGTTCACAGCGCAGCAGGCGGAGGAGGAGGAAGACCGAGCATGGGCGGTGAGGAGCGGCGGCGTCCAAGAGCAGGAGAGGTAAGTGTTTTTTTATTTTATAAAACATGAGGCTGCTGGGGGCATAATGGCTGATGGGGGCTAATGAGAGGCATAATGGCTGCTGGAGACATAGTGGCTGATTGGGGCTAATGAGAGGCATAATGGCTGCTGGGGGCTAATGAGAGGCATAATGGCTGCTGGGGGCATAATGGCTGATGGAGGCTAATGAGAGGCATAATTGTGGCATAATGGCTGATGGGGGCTAATGAGAGGCATAATGGGGCTAATGAGGCATAAGGGCTGATAATGGGGGCTAATGAGGCATCAGGGCTGATATGGGGGCTAATGAGAGGCATGGGGGCTGATATGGGGGTGATGAGAGGCATGGGGCTCATATCTGAGGTCTGATTGGGGGTCATTTACTTTGGGGTCTGAGCTGAAGTCTGATTTGAGGTCTTATTGGGGTCTTATTAACATTGGGGGTCTGATTGGTGGTCTGACCTGAGGTGTAATGAAAAGATTTTTTTTCTTATTGTCCCACTCTAAAACCTAGGTGCGTCTTATGGGCTGGTGCGTCTTATAGAGTGAAAAATACGGTATTTGTGAATCTACTCTAAGGGTATGACTACATGGTTGCGACGCAGCTGCGCTGTGCTCGAGTACCGCATGCCCATGCACGCTGCAGCGGGCTCTAATTAAACGAGTGAAGAGCACACTGTTTAGTCAATCTACGGCCGTAGGGTATTGAAGCCGATGTGCGGCCATTAAAAATACAGACTGACTAAACAGTGCGGTCTTTATTAGTTTAATGGCAGCTCGCTGCAGTCCATATGGCTGTGCAGTACTCCACCGCAGTGTGGAGGCATCGCAACCTCGACACCCGCACCGTTTGGGTCGTACGTTAAAGGTTTATTGCGGCCTTAACAACTATGAGATGACCAGTACTTAAATACAGAGATCATACAGGAAATTTGTACAACAGCAGATTAACATTTAATTGCTGAAACCAGATTGCCTCCGGTTCCCTTGGGTGCTGTGGGAATCCACATTTAACACATACCTTATTTATTGGGGGAGATTTAAAAAAGGAAAACTGTCTTAGTTGCCCATAGCAACCAATCAGAGTCCAACGTTCATTTTCCAAAGGTGCTCTGAAAAATGAAAGGTGGAATCTGATTGGTTGCTATGGGCAACTAAACCAGTTCTACTTTACACCAGTTTGATAAATCTCCTCCATTGTCCTTTTACACAGGTAGATAAACAGTTGCTATTACTGCCCCATATAAAAATGCCATTGTAACGTATTGCTGGCTATATATAATATATATGAACTATAATAGCAATATTTTCTAGAATATCGTATACTGCAGAGCATGAGTGTGCAGTTATACACAGGATATTACTGATTCTATCCCTGTGAACATCATTGCAACATCCTACATTTCTGCTGAAACTCAAGTTTCAATCTCTGCTACGGCATGGGGAAGTCTCAACCACAGACATGTGATTGGAGTAGAACTAGAGGGCTCATATATTCCCAAAGTAAAGGTCGTGTCCACACGTGACTGAAATGCTGCGGATTTGCCGCTGAGAATTTTTGCGTGGAAAATCCACAGCATTGAGTACCATCAAAGTGGATGCGATTTTAAGAAATCTCATCCGCACGCAGTGTAAGGAAACCATGGAATTGAAAATGTTATGCCCAGACTAATTTTTTCTATGTAATTACTGTATACTGTATATGCCATATGGAAAAACGGAAAGGAAAAACGGAACAGAAACTGAAACACAACGGAAACAAAAAACGGAACAACGGATCTGTGAAAAACGGACCGCAAAACACTGAAAAAGCTATACGGTCGTGTCCAGGAGGCCTAAGGTCCGTTTTTCACGGATCCGTTGTTCCGTTTTTTGTTTCCGTTGTGTTTCAGTTTCTGTTCCGTTTTTCCTTTCCGTTTTTCCGTATGGCATATACAGTATACAGTAATTACATAGAAAAAATTAGGCTGGGCATAACATTTTCAATAGATGTTTCTGCAAAAACGGATACGGAAGAAATGCGGATGCATTTCCGTATGTGTTCCGTTTTTTTTGCAGACCCATTCACTTGAATGGAGCCACGGAATGTGATTTGCAGGCAATAATAGGACATGTTCTATCTTTCAACGGAACGGAAAAACGGAAATACAGAAACGGAATGCATACGGAGTACATTCAGTTTTTTTTTTTTGCGGAACCATTGAAATAAATGGTTCATTATACGGAACGCAAAAAACGGCCCATAAACGGGAGAAAAAAAACGGTTGTGTGAAAGCACGTCCGTGATGACATATGTGACAAGATGGTCAAAGGTTCATCCGTCAGTGTTTGGTCCATGTGTCCGTTTTTAGCTCTTCGTGTGTCATGTACATTCCACGGACACTGCTAGGCTGAAAATTGGTTTTCCAGAGCATCTCCTACCAACCATCCATGAAAACCATGGCCCAAACACGGCACGGTTATTTTCGGCACTCCCATAGAAATGAATGGAAGGGTGTGCAGTCCACTCTCCTTCACTTTGCAGGCTTCCTTCTAGAGACAGGTGTGGGTCCCAGAGGTGGGAACTGCACCTGTTAGACATTGGTGGCACATCTTAGCGATTTGTTTTCAATTATTCTTATGGTGGGTTCACACAGAGCGTTTTCTTTTTTTATCATCTGTATTTTTATTGACACAGAGCGTTTTCTTGATGCATGTTTTTCGGCCGAAAATCAGTTCCATTCATTTGAAAGGGACTTGCAGAAATCCATGTGCTTCCTGCCAAACCGACCCCATTCTAATGAAAGGAACTGATTTTCAGTCGTATAAAATTTTCGGCACCTTTAAAGGGACCATTAAGGTATGTTCACACGGCTGATTTTAAAAATCTGCCTAAAAAATTCAGCACGAAAACCTTTTTTCCAGATGTGTGGTTTTTTTTTTATCAATGGGTCAATACAAAACTGCTCATGTGCACTTTGCTTTTTTGATCCATGCAGAAACTGACCTGCCGTTCAGATTTGGAAATCCACAGCATGTTAATTATTTTAGCGATTTTTGCCGGATTTCATCTTTTTAATGGAAGCATGAGATGTGTGGCAAAACTGCATCAAATCTGCACCAAAAACCGAAAAAAACACATGCACTTTTCGGTGCAGAAACGCATAGAAATCCATGCAGATCTTCTGCATGTTTACTTGCACCTGTATGCAGGTAGCCTTGACATTAACCTTAGGCCCTTACACACAAACGTGTGCTGCCCGTGCCCACAAATTGCGGTCCGCAATGCACGGGCACCGACCGTGGGCCAGCTGCAACTTGAGTGGGGTCCGCGATCGGTCTGTTCCGCTAAAAGATAGGACAAGTTATATCTTTTTGTGGAACGGAACACCACAGAGGAACTCCGGAGTGCTTCCGTTCCGTGGTTCTGTTCCGCACCGCATCTCCATGCGAAGTGAATGGGTCCGCATCCGTGATGCAGAATGCACACGGCTGGTGTCCCGTGTATTGTGGACCACAAAGTTGTGTTACTACACGCATCTACCCCGCTACTATCTTCTAAGAGCCTTTATACTGTCATCTGGTGCAATTTAAATGATGTCCTCCACAAATGTGCATACAAAACCATGTTAAATGTAATTGTTCATGTAATTTGCCTGGTTACCAGTAGGTAGCAGCAACCCATTGGCAGGAACAAGGCATTTTAGTGTATCTGAGCTGGAATGGATTATTCCTGCTTAGCTCCCCATCTGTGGAGAGGTGGGCTGGTCCCACATCCTGCAGCATGGATGGAGAAGGAAGTTAGGGCGGAATGTAGCCCACCCCCTGCTAGGGGTAGGATGTGTGTGTGTGGAGCTCCCCTGCATAGGGAAGACAGCAAGGACCTAGTCTCGGCTGAGACTTGGACATATACCCAGCTTGAGCACCCTCAGCTCTGCTGGATGAGGAAAGCAGAAACTACAGACAACATCCAGAGTTCCAGGAAGAAAGCAGAAGGTACCAGATAAGTGCAGAAGCTAACCCTGCCACAGTTACAGAGCTACCAAGCAGACGCTTTTATCCTGCAAGCTCCACATTTAAAGCAGAAGAACTCATTCCTGCCAATCATTGCCAATACCTGCTGGGACCAAGAGACCAAACTTGAATACTGCTTGGACGCAAGTTATTTCAAGTAAAGCAACATTTGAACTTCATCTAAAGGTCTGGACATAATTTTTTCAGCAAAATTCCTCTATTACTCCTACCATCACTACACTCAAATTTATTGCAAGTGAGCCAAGAGCCAGGAGTCCGGCCGTACCCAGGTAGGAGACACCGTGACACAACTACCACAGCACCACAGAGACATTATAGGCCATTACACCACTCTGGCATTCCTAATCTGGGACGTGCGTTGTAACACCTTGGAAGGGCCCTGGGATAGTACAGTGTGCACGCTGCAATTGGCGTCACGAACAAATACAGGATATATTATCCACCTGACCCGGCCACTGCACTAAAAGTGGCGTCAGCCAACCCATTCCTGGTCACTGCATATGCGGGCCGCAATACGGCCACGGGACACACGCGGTCATGTGCAAGAGGCCACATGATGCAGACGTGCACAGAAAATCTGCACCAAAACTGCAAAACTATGCTTTTTTTGGTGTGTATTTTCTGTTTTTGTTAACAACCCCATTGAAGTCTATGGGAACAACCAGTCTACATAAGGTGTCACTTAAACAATTGACAAAATCCGCACGGCAGGACAATTTCCGCATGAACAACAAAAAAAATGAACGTGGTGAGATTTCTCAAAAAACTGCACGTAATCTGCATTGTGTCCAGGTATCCTTAAAGGGAAAGCTGATGTATGGCTGGTTATTCATCTTACTTCATGACAGCACAGTACATCAGCACGTCCTTGCATATCAAAGCAGATTTACACCATAAATAGGAAACAAGACGAATGGACATCTGCACAGACGGATTACGTGCCGCATAAAGAGGCCTTTAAAAAAAAAAAAAGGTTAAGAAATAAAAGCAGTTTCCATACATCTGCCCCCTCACGAGTGCCACCATTAATGGCGGTTGTCTCCAAGGTTCACTTACTAACCCGCCAACTGCAGAACATACTATTACTGTTTCAAGCTGGGAAAACGTCACTACGGCTTTGTCAGTGTCTTTCAGATTAAAATATTTTAATCTGGGGATGATAAAATGGAATACTAAATCAGATTCCACTAGATCAAAAGAGGTCGAATCCTGGCCGCAGAACAGTTAGTATTCTCTTTCAAAGGGCGGTAAGGGTTAACCAGATAGCTGACTGTTCTAGGTCTAATTAAGGCGTCTTTAAACTAATTCCTCATGTTTGCTGATCTAGATATAAACTTTGCTCTGTGATCTTTGCATCAGTCATCAAGGCTCAGCCACCGCAACTCAAGGCATGAACATCTTTAGCTCAGCACAGCCTAGCCAGTAAGTGCTAAGCTTCAGTATGTGCTATGAGCTTGAGCTGGTTAATCTTTGCTGGAAGTCCCATCCCCCATCCTTGTGCATCTTTACCCTAGCGCCTGGTGACATGAACTTGGATGGCAGGAGTGGAGTCTTATGCTGCAGATCAGCACGTGGTGGGGGCACACATAGCAGATACATATAGGAATCTTGGATCCTGCCAGGAGAAATGCCCTGTGCCATGATAGGAAAGCAGAGCTCATCATTGCAAACTCATCTTCATAACATACCGCTATTAAAGATGAGCTCTGAAAAAGTTGGCAGGATCAATGTGGATACCTAGCTCATGATGGTGGCTCTACTAGAGAGCAGGGGTTATCGGACCCTAGCGGTGGCACCACAGGGCATCTTTTGATCGCTGCAGGAGCAATGTGGATGCTCTTGATGATGGTTCTACTAGACAGCAAGGACTATTGGGCCCTAGAACCGGCACCATGAGGTATTTTCTGAGAATGTGGATACCTAGCTTTTGATGATGGTTCTACTAGACAGCAAGGACTATTGGGCCCTAGAACCGGCACCATGAGGTATTTTCTGAGAATGTGGATACCTAGCTTTTGATGAAGGTTCTACTAGACAGCAGGGACTATTGCACTCTGGAACCGGCACCATGAGGTATTTTCTAAGAATGCAGGATCAATGTGGATACCTAGCTCTTAATGATGGTTCCACTACACAGCAGGAACTATTGTCCCCTAGCAATGGCACCATGGGGCATTTTCTGATGACTGTGATCATTGCAGGATCAACATGGATACCCTGCTCTTGATGATGGTTCCACTAGAAGGCACGGACTATTGCGCCCTAGAACTGGGGTATTTTCTGAGAATGTGGGATCAATGTGGATACCTAGCTCTTGATGAAGGTTCCACTAGACAGCAGGAACTATTGTCCCCTAGCACTGGCACCACGGGGCATTTTCTGATGACTGTGATCATTGCAGGATCAACATGGATACCCTGCTCTTGATGATGGTTCCACTAGAAGGCACGGACTATTGCGCTGTAGCACTGACACTGAAGGGGATTTTCTGATCTCTGGAGGATCAATGTGGTTCATGTGCAGGATCAATGTAGATAACCTAGCTCTTGATGATGCGACTAGCACTGGCACCAGGGGGGCATTTTATGATCACTATGGACACTGCAGAATCAATGTGGATCATTGGCAGGATCAATGTGGATACCTAGCCCTTGATGATGGTTCTACGAGACAGCAGGGACTATTGCACCCTAGTACCGGCACCATGAGGTATTTTCTGAGAATGTGGATACCTAGCTTTTGATGAAGGAACTATTGTCCCCTAGCACCAGCACCACAGGGGATTTTCTGATCACTGCAGGATCAATGTGGATACCCTGCTCTTGATGATTGTTCTACTAGACAGCAGGGACTATTGGGCTCTAGCACAGACACCATGGGGTATTTTCTAAGAATGCAGGATCAATGTGCATACCTAGCTCTTAATGATGGTTCCACTACACAGCAGGAACTATTGTCCCCTAGCACTGGCTCCACTGGGCATTTTCTGATCACTGTGATCATTGCAGGATCAACATGGATACCCTGCTCTTGATGATGGTTCCACTAGACAGCAGGGACTATTGCGCTGTAGCACTGACACCGCAGGGGATTTTCTGATCTCTGGAGGATCAATGTGGTTCATGTGCAGGACCAATGTAGATAACCTAGCTCTTGATGATGCTTCTACTAGACTAGCAATGGAACCAGGGGACATTTTCTGATCACTGTGGTCCCTGCAGGATCAATGTGAATGATTGTCATGATCAATGTGAATACCTAGCCTTTGATGATGGTTCCGCTAGACAGCAGGGACTATTGCGCTGTAGCACTGACACCGCAGGGGATTTTCTGATCTCTGGAGGATCAATGTGGTTCATGTGCAGGATCAATGTGGATACCTAGCCCTTGATGATGGTTCAGCTAGACAGCAGGGACTATTGCACCCTAGTACTGGCACCAGGGGGGCATTTTCTGATCACTGTGATCATTGCAGGATCAATGTGGATACCTAGTCCTTGATGATGGCTCAAGTAGACAGCAGGGACTATTGCACCCTAGTACTGGCACCAGGGGGCATTTTCTGATCACCGCCCTCTACCGACCATACACATTTCCATATCACTGGGTGCCCAGGACAGGATCCATGCTGGAGATACAAGCAGCTCAAACATGGTGATGAGCAGTCCATTCTGACTGTGCTGGAGCTCCAGTGCACTCTGAACCGTTCTGAATTCTCATGTATAGGAGCATATGATCTGCCCAAATCATCCTCCCTATACCTTGACCATGCTATGAGTGAATCAGCACATAGGAGACTCTCGTAAACCGATTCCCACCCCCATCAATAACTGACCATACATAACGGACAGAAGTGACAAGTGACACACGAAGCTGTGAGCCCCGAGCTATCAAATTACAGTATACCTCCCCTTCTC
The DNA here is from genome assembly GCF_905171765.1 of Bufo bufo. Classification (NCBI taxonomy): domain Eukaryota; kingdom Metazoa; phylum Chordata; class Amphibia; order Anura; family Bufonidae; genus Bufo; species Bufo bufo. The sequence goes on from NC_053393.1 coordinate 168,143,260, forward strand.
AGCATGGAAGATCCAATTTCTGAACATCCACTACTCCCAGTATCAACTTCTGTTTCCTGGCATTCCTATACTAGCCATGTGAACCTACGTGACATGAAGCAATGTCTCTGATCAGCATGCATCCTTCTGGGGGGGGGGATGTCATCTGCGGCTGCTTTTCCCTGTTCACACCACAGGCATGCAAAGTAACATTTACATGTGTGCGTGGATTTGGGTGGTGTAGCCTTACACCGGATGATGGGAGTGATAGCACAATGCAGATGCAGTACCTGGAGCTTTCTATAACCATGAGACACCGATTTAACAGGTGATGCCCAGAAAGAAGCTGAGAGGAACCAAGGACTGGACTACATGGAGAACATCAAAATGTAGAAAGTAGAAGGCGTCATGGTGGGTGGGTGGTAGGTAGGAGAATGGGAGTCATTTGGGGGGGCGCTCAGGTAATGATAACGGAGGGGTGATCACCGCTGCATCGTTTCACATATCTATGGAAGTAGATTTGAAGGGACTGTCCATTATTCAGAATGCCACCATCAGGTCTCATAGGGGACCTCCCATGTAGCAGGTTACAGAGGGGCACTTTATCATACAGTAATGGACACCCCCTTTAAGCCATCCACATCTGATGAAAGGGACATTCCTTCATATGACAGAGCAGAGCAAGGGTGTTACTTGGCACGTTAGAACTGTCACTGCCCATGTCATACTGTAATGTGCCCTGGGTCTCTGTATGGAGGTGGCATGCAGAAGAAGAAGGTGCACTGTCTGGGCGGCAGCAGGACGCCTCCGCCTGCAGAGCTGCTTCTCCTTCACGGGACAGCCATGCATTGCCACCGCCCGGCGGTAAGTTACACTCTGAGGGACACGAATGGGAAGGATGGAACTAACCTGAGAGGCGCACTGGCCAGAGCTCCTGACACAAGTGACTGGCAGCGGGCTCCTCACACAGCGGCCGCTCCTAACAGACAGGAGTGCAGGGGGGGGGATGACGGCGGATCACCCACAGGTCCAGTCTCCTCGCTGTCACACCTGCAAAGCTGCGCAACCCAATGTGGAACTGCTACCCCCCCGGAGTGTCTTGTCATGGTCCCTCCCAGCTCAGCTGCTGATTGGTGCAGTCCGGCTCTCTGAAGGGATTGGGGTTAATGAGTTGTGTTCAGCGCTAGACAAACCTCAGCGTTATTACAGTGCGGTGTCAAGGAAAATCTGGAACTGAAAGAGTTAATGCGGCCGAGAGGGGAGCGCTCCCCCTAGTGTCCACCAGTAGAATGACAGTAACAGGCTGGCCACGACTACATGAGGCAGAAAACCTAGGACAGTATGGACACTAAAAAGAATAGAATGATAGTACATAGGATAGAATAAAAATAAAATCTACAATACATCCTAAAAACATATAAGGAACCTGTTTAGGTTTAGTTAAAATTCTTATTATCAATTTCACTTTTAATAAGTAAAATACATAAAAAAAATACTAAATCATTTATTTTAATTTTTAATATCATATGAATAAGTTCTAAAAAATAAAATAAAAAGTCACATCGATTTAAAGAGGTTATCCCATGAAAAGTCTTACTATAAAATGAATATATTGCAATGTACAGGTCGTAAAAATATTGCAAGGTTTTTTTTATGTACGGCCCATTTTCCTCCTGGTGTTTGTCATGTGGCCAAAGTTCTGGGGCGCGTTCTGCATGCAGCAGTGGACCAGACGTGCTCTGAAGCGGCATTGCACTGAACTCCCTTGGGCCCAACACAGGAAATGATTCTGAGGGCCCACCCTCTGTGTATACAGGACCTAAGGGCCCTGTTTTACTAGGGGTCCATTATTGTCAGAGCTTGGGCCCACCTAATGGACCCTGCTCTGTAGCTTCCCTGCACGTCCTCCTCATTGCTGGCATTGTGATCTCTAGTGTCTTGGCTGCTTCATCTCATCAGTCCATCCAAGATATATAGCTATTGAATAGTAAATGGGGCGCACTCCAGGCGGGTAGATTGAGGAAGGAAGTGCTTGTGAAAAATTAACATATATTAGGAAGAAAATCCAGCACTCTCCCAATTTGATGCAAAAGTGAAAAATAGTTTTTATGCACACAGTCAGTGCATACATGAAATTTCCATAGAATCCAAAGAAACGGATAGGACATGGCGTCTTGATATTTCAGGACGTTTCGGTCCTCACAGACCTTAATCTTCTGTGCTGCTAGGGAATAAAGGAAGAACATAAGTGCCAAATAAAGACAAAAAAGCAAAGGGGGAAGGGGGGGAGAATAGGCTAAATGGCATGGAGAGAACAAATCAACGAGACCCATAGAGAAAATGGACACAATCCATAGAAAAAATAAATTCAAACAAATCATAACAACACCTAACATATAAATGAAAATAACATAATATATAAGAGAAAAATGCTGAGAGGAGCCAGTGTAGCTGGCCAGCTAAGACCTGTCCTAGGTTGCTAGTATAGCTTATATGTGTATACAGCTAAACCTGCTAATAACCTTAATACAGTTCCTATGCTTGTGTGTTAAAGGGTTTCTACCACCACATTTTGACCTAATTAGCTGTCTGACGCTAGCGATCTGCTAGTGTCTGCTGACGCTATTGTAATTCCTTTCTCTGCAGCGGTTACCCTAAAAAACGTAGTTTTATTGGTATGAAAATGAGCCGCTAGGTGCTATGGGGGCGTCTTTTCAGCACCTAGAGGCTCCGTCCACTCACCATTTCTGCCGCCCACCGCGTCCCTCCAGCCCGCCCCTCTACTCTAGATTGACAGCCTACTTCTCTCCATCTCGGCCGAATTCTCGCGCCTGCGCCGTGTGCTTCTGCATTCCGCGCAGGCGCAGTGACTGTCTCCCTGCGCCGGCATCTTCACTGCACCTGTGCAGGGAGCAGTCCAACAGTCACTGCGCCTGCGCCGAATACAGAAGCACACGGTGCAGGCGCGAGTAGGCTGTCAATCTAGAGCAAAGTGGCGGGCTGGAGCGCGCTGGGCGGCAGAAATGGTGAGTGGACGGAGCCTCTAGGTGCTGAAAAGACGCCCCCATAGCACCTAGAGGCTCATTTGCATACCAATAAAACTAAGTTTTTTAGGGTAACTGCTGCAGAGAAAGGAATTACAATAGCATGGTTAGGTACAGCAGACACTAGCAGATCGCTAGTGTCTGACAGCTAATTAGGTCAAAATGTGGTGGTAGAAACCCTTTAAAGACAAAAGCAGAGTTATTTACTGTGACATCATGTTTTGGATGTCATATAACTGTTATATTTTGTGTTCACAAAAGCAGAAAAAGATAATATGCCTTTAAGATTCATTTTGTAATGAAAGGTAATCTCAGTGACACAGCAGAAACAACAGAAAGCATAGTGTTAATCTGTTGTTACTGGGCAGAAGTCTAGAGCAATCACAGCCAGCCTCACACAGCAAGAGTTTTCAGGAATCACAGCTAGCCTCACACACAGCTTGTCTGGGAATTCCCCTAGCAGGAGCTGCTAGAATCATTATTCACCAGAGACAGAAGCTGAACACACACAGATCCAGCCAGAGTTCAGTTTTATGGAAGCAAAGAGGCCAAAATAGATATTTAATACAGTTATGATGTGTTCCTATTGTTAATAGTGTGATTAGTGCTGTATACTGAACTGGTTATATATGTTTACTTGCAGTTCCACCAATTGCAAACTACAAATAGCATATAAATAGCAATCCATACAAATTGCATACAGATCAGTAGAACTATCGGTCAAATCTCAGATATACCTCTCAGAGAGATCATAAAGTGCTTAAATAACTTAGTGACAGTACAGATACTCAAGAGAGAAATATATCCACCATTTTATGCTGAATGACAAGCTTGAACAGTTGAACCACCATCTTATGCATGCCGCCATTTTATGATACTTTATTCAACAGGTGTTTTGTACATGGACTATCTGCTGCGAAGGCGGCAGTGTTATATGAAGAAAAGTTGAAGTTATTAAAGAAGTTATTTCAAGCATTTGGTGTACTCTTTAAACCTACTGTTTCCATAGAACGGTGCTAGAGGAATTACAGAGTAATAGCCAGTCTGGTTAGACTAAAAGTCAGAGATATCAAAATTATTCTAATGCCACAGCGCAAAAGGCACTTCATAGTGCTGCGCCTGCCACAGCTAGCAGGTGAAGCTTGCCCAAGTGACATCATACAATTATAGGGGAAAGAAACAGACACTAGGGATAAGAATGGACTAAGCAAGTCCAGGTTGTAAGTAACAATTAGCAGAGCAGGAGAGGTCAGGGGTGAGTCGTGCAGACAGGTTGGTATCCGGTGGGGAGGGAGAGGTGTGGCTTACCAGGAGACTGGGGGAGAAGAGTGTTTCCCAGAGCTAGCATGTGTGTGCATTGATGTTGGCATGGGGCGCACCGAAATGTGCCAGTGCCTGGATGGTACTGGTGGCCGGAAGTGACATAGCAGAGGCAGGGGCAGACTGGGAACTTAAAGCGGCCCTAGAAAAAAACTAAAAGTGTCCCTATGTTGTTGGCAGGTGCAAAATGACAGAAGGCAGACCAACACAAGTAGGCAGGGCCAATACAAGTAGACAGGGTCTACAATACCATAGTGCAGCACAAAATACCGCCCCAGCAGAACCAAATATCAAAGTGCCGCTGGTCAGGTGCATAAGAACCCGATGCTTCTAAATTAATTAATGCGGACACCATCAGATTGTTATGTACCAGGCCAGCAGACATGAGAAGGGCTCAGGCAGACCCCTGAGCATCGGCCCACCAGGAGAATTCCCTGTAGGGTCTATGGCCAGTCCACCCCTGAGCAGAGGTATTGTGGAGGAGCCGCATCAGACTACTAAAACATGGCTGCCTCCATAGGTGGCGACATAATGGTTTGCAGGGCCGATATATGTGGGCTAGGAGATGTATAAGGGGAAAGAAGACAGTGAACAAGGAAATTAGGGGGTTTTACATATCATAGTGCTATTTATTACTGGAATAGCTGGGGCTGTGAGTAAAGGACTATCTTCTATGTAAGAGAGGAAGGAGTTAACAAGAGCTGATTGAGATTCAGTTGCTTAAATCTTAGATGGGAGGAGCTGTTGCCCACCCACAGAAAGGGCATAGACGAAGACCTCCAGATAATGTAAAGAAAAAAAGAGAAATAAAGCAGTATTTTTTTGCATTGATATAGATAAAATAATGGTGTGCACTACTACAGATATGTTTTTACTAATTCGTGGGATATCCCCTTTAGTTATAATTTTACAATATATTGTTTCCAAACCCAAACCCTGTGCCCTCCTTCCACTTTTTGCAAAAGTGGTAAGTGGGGCTCTAAACCCCCAAAAAGTCGCAAACTTTTGCATGACCATGTTTTTTTTTAAAGCATTTTAATGTTTTTCATAATTTTTTTCTGAGTTTTTTTTCTACTCTATAGAGAAGTCTATATGAAAATGCCTGAAAAAAATTCGCACTCAGAACATGCTGCCATGTGAAAAACACCAAGGGACAAAAAAATCCAGGAAACTGCATTAAAACTCCACTAAAAACTGCAGTGTTTGTAGGGCATTTTATATTTTACTCTTGGTCAACATGCAACATCTGGATGACTCTTCACTGCAAAAACTGCCACAAAAATACAGCTAAAAAGTATTTTTATTTTTGCAAAAAAAACTAGTGTGAAACACGAGCTGGTGCCCACTCTAGGTGCTTGCTCCTTTGATAAAAAGCCTTTTCTTGGTGCTAGAATGGGCTATCAATGTAATGGCAATTGTGCTTTACCCAATGCCTACTAGTAATTTCTACCTATTTTTATTCATCTGTTTTGATAGTTATGGGTAGTGCAAATTTTTTAGGCGCCTGTAGATAAAAACATCTGAAAATTCCAGTAATGGTCCCAAAAATGGACTTTTTATTTCACAACACCCGTATTCAGTACAAACAACAAGCAGTGGTTCACTCACCTCTGCAGCCTGCAGGTTCCTTCCGTGCATGGTAACTAGGGGACAGGTGGTAAATCCAACTGTAAGACATTTCCAGCACTGATAATGGATTCCATTAAAAGTGTCTTCTTTATTAAAACCCATAAAATCCTTTGCCAACATAAAACCAGTCAGCCAGGCTTTGCTTATGTGTTACCTCCACATTTCTCTTATGCACCTCCCCTTACTGGCTGCTATACACTCCAGAATACATTTCACTTGCTTCCTCAGAGGCTGGTACTGGACACTATCTCACACTGGTTTTCCTTGGTTGGCTGGCTTCACTCCTCAGGGCTTCTCTGCTGCTTCTCCTGTCTCTGTCTCATTCACACTACTGTAACTCACTCAATAGCAGCCCCTCCCCAGTTTGCCTTGTGCGATTTAGATGGGGATGGATATGTCAAACTCACTCTACAACATATTCTTTATCAAGCTTGGAAGTTAGTAGCCAAACATTGACTTGATTGCTATCCTCCCATTCTCAGAGTCTTTAGATAGGTTGAATTTCACAGTTGGAGTAGATCAGGGAGTATATCGAGAGCATAGATCTCTGTCTAAAGATCTGGGGTATATGGAGAGACTCTCAAGAGCTTTCTATACTAGTATAGTAAGGTATTAGGCCTCATGTACACGACCACGTGTATTTTGCAGTCTGCAGGGAGGATGTCTGTGTGACGTCTGTGTTGCATCCATTTTTTTTCTTTGACTTCAGTGGGTCCATGATCCGCATTCTGTGGGCAAGTATAGGACATGTTCTATGCAGAAAGCACTTGGGTGATCCTTGTGCTTTCCGCATCCGTATGTCCATTCTGCAAGAGATAGAACATGTCCTGTTCTTAATACATATGCTCATGTGCATGAGGCCTTTAAGGAGATGGGGGTAAAGACTTTCATTTTACTTATTCTGTTGTGTCTCTTTGGGTTAGCTGAGCCATCACATCATTTTTATATCCTTTACTGGAGGACTTGGGGCTGGGATGGGATGTGCTTGAGTTCTGAGCCTATTGCTACATATCATTTGTTACTTAAATGTTGTCAGTACATAGACTGGAAAGGGGAGGTGGCGTTGTCTTGTATTTGTTGTATTTCAAAGCAAAATTTTACTAAAAATTGTATTATACAAAAAAAGAAAACAAATATCCCAGAGGAAGGAAAAAGTTGCTCTTGCTTTGTAACAGAAAGTTTTTCCTCCTTGGAGGGGATGGGTGGAGCAGCCCCACCAGCAGCTGTTGCTAAGAGCCTGTCAACCTTATTCATAGCCTTGAGAAAGGAAATACATATACCAAATATAAAGGCACATTTTAACCCTTTATGCAGTGGGTCGCCGGCAAACTGCATATACAGGAACCTGGCCCTGTCAGTCCAGAAGAAGAAGATGGGGATGACAGAGGAAGTAGTAGGAGCAAGAGGGGCACAGAGTGGCTTATGGATTGGAAAGCAGATGTCATGGAAACACGTGCTTCAACGAGATAAAGGTCAATCTTCCACCATGATTAACATATTGTCACGGGGTTCCGAAGGTGCACTCGGTCCCCCATTGCCCGCAGAACTGTTGCTTAGCTTTTGGAATGAGGTTCTGTGTTTGACCTCATTCCCAGGGCGGCTTTACTAGCTGGGTGGCTCCTTGCTCCTAAGTCTGCCTTGAGCGCCGAGCTGATCACTCGGTGCTCGACTGGTTGGTCTGTCGGTCATGTGACGCTGGCCACGTCACATGACCCTCACTCCCCACTATAAATACAGGCAGCCTGCTGGCTACAGGTTGCCTGTTAATTTCTAGGTTCCTGGTATTTGTTGGACTGCTGAATACTTACCTGATCCTGTTCCTTGACCATCCTTTTGCCTGATCCTCCTGTACTGCGCATCCGTCCTGGTATTGTGACCTCGGCTCCCACCTGACTACTCTCTTAGGACTCCTCTTGTACTTCTCTGCTCTCCTGGTATTTATGACCCCGGCTTCTCCTGACAATTCTCTGCTTGCTCCATTTGTACTTTGCAGCTTTCCTGGTATTGACTCGGTCCGTTCACGTCCTGTTGTTTGTCTGTCTGTCATCCCTGCACTTACTCCAAGTTAGGGATTGCCGTCCAGTTGTCCCCTGTCATTAGGACTCGCGAGGCAAGTAGGCAGGGCCAGGGGTAAGGGTGGAGCGCAGTGGTCACTTCCCTTCCCCCTGTGTGTGTGTGTACGCGACCGTTACAGATTAACAGGCCCAATAACCACTGTATTATGAATCCTCTGGTGACCCTGACTGACTATGTCTCTAATCTGACGCAGATGGTGCAGGAGTTAGGGGAAAAACTCAGCTCTTTTGAGTTAGGGCAAGGCTCTTCCACTCCTCAGGCCTCCAGTCCGCATTTTGAGCCCCAGATTAAGCTCCCAGAAACCTTTTCTGGAGACCGGAAGAAGTTTCTCTCTTTTAAGGAGAGTTGTAAACTTTACTTCCGTTTGCGCCCCGTGTCCTCTGGCCCCGAGAGTCAACGCGTGGGCATTATCATTTCCCGATTACAGGGTGATCCCCAGGACTGGGCGTTCTCTTTACCTGCTGGCGCCAGTTGTTTATATTCTGTGGAGGGGTTCTTTCAGGCCCTAGGTACCCTCTATGATGAACCAGACAGGGCTCTAGTAGCCGAGACGGCTCTAAAGGCACTGGTTCAGGGCAATTTACCAGCGGAGGATTATTGCACCCAATTCAGAAGGTGGTGTGTCCCCTCAGGATGGAACGAACCAGCCCTGAAGAGTCAGTTCAGGTCAGGTCTGTCTGATAAATTAAAGGATCTTCTGGTCAGTTATCAACTTCCAGAGACCTTAGAGGAGATGATGACCCTTGTTGTCCGACTTGACCGACGGGTTAGAGAGAGACGACAGGAACAACAGTTCTCTTCCCAGATGGTGGTCCAGCCAGAGGCCTATCCCAGAGACAATGCTGAGGTCTCCACCGAGGAACCCATGCAGGTTGGCATGACCCGAGGGAATCTTCGCCGCAGACGTGGAGAATGCTTTTACTGTGGAGATTCTGACCATTGGATCAACCAGTGTCCTAAGAAGGTCCTCTCTGTCAAGTCTCCTAAGGCAAGGCAACCTAAAGACCAGGTACACCCTGAATTTTCTAAATGTAAGCTTTCGGTACCCATTACGATTTCTTTGGGAGTAGATAAATGGCCGGGTAAGGCCTTTATTGATTCTGGCTCAGCGGCTAGCTTTATTGACTCTGAGTATGCTGTTAGATTGGGTATTCCTATGTTTGCCTTACCAACTCCTATCCATGTCATGGCTATTGATGCTACTCCTCTTATTGGTGGTACGGTGAGCTTATGTACCTCAGAGATTTCTCTAACCGTGGGTGTGTGCCACTCAGAGAGATGTTCGCTTCTAGTCCTGGAGAACCTACCTGCTGAGGTGGTACTAGGGTTGCCTTGGCTCCGACTACATAACCCCACTATAGATTGGTCCAATGGGGAGTTGGTGAGATGGGGGCCTAAGTGTGACTCGTGCCTGTCCGTGGTACAGGCTGGGGTCTCAGTAAAGTCTGATACTTTACCCTCTGTTGTTAGAGAATATTCTGATGTATTCTCATCACCAACCCCAGAGGTTCTACCCCCCCATAGACCTTATGATTGTACCATAGCGCTAGTAGAGGGGGCCAAGTTTCCTAAAGGACGAATTTATAATCTTTCTATGCCCGAACGCAAGGCCATGGAAGATTATATTAAGGAGAGCCTTGGTAAAGGGCATATTAGACCTTCTGTCTCTCCTATGGGGGCGGGTTTTTTCTTCGTTAAGAAAAAAGATGGTGGTCTTAGGCCATGTATCGATTACCGGAGATTAAATAAAATCACTGTCCAGAATAGATACTCCCTCCCATTGATTCCGGATTTATTTAACCAGTTCCTGGGGGCAACCTGGTTTTCCAAAATTGACCTGAAAGGGGCATACAATCTAATCCGAATCAAGGAGGGAGACGAATGGAAGACGGCATTCAATACTCCGGTAGGACACTTTGAATATCAGGTAATGCCTTTTGGACTCAGCAATGCCCCAGCTGTGTTCCAAAACTTCATGAATGACATTCTTAGGGAATTCTTAGGTAAATTTGTTATTGTCTATCTTGACGACATTTTGATATTCTCTCCTGACTTCGAATCCCATGTGTCTCATGTTAGACAAGTATTAGAGGTGTTGAGGGAGAATCAGCTATCCGCTAAACAAGAGAAATGTGTCTTTGGTGTGCAGGAGATTCTGTTTCTAGGGCATGTTCGACTCCTCACGCCTTCAAGATGGATCCTGGTAAGGTACTAGCAATTAAGGAATGGGTAAGACCTTCATCCTTAAAGGCCTTACAACGGTTCTTAGGTTTCGCCAATTACTATCGTAAATTTATTATGAATTTTTCCGTAATTGCTAAACCGTTGACCGACCTTACTAAGAAAGGGGCGGATTTGGAGAATTGGTCTACTGAGGCCATTTCTTCATTTGAAAAATTAAAAAAGGCATTCAGTAGCGCTCCCATTCTGATCCAGCCTGATCAGGAGAAACCTTTTATTGTGGAGGTGGATGCGTCCGAGGACGGCGCAGGAGCAGTCCTTTCACAAGGTCCTGCCAGCCTCACTAATCTGAGACCATGTGCCTTCTTCTCCAGGAAATTCTCTCCCACGGAGAGAAACTACGACATAGGGAATAGGGAGCTGCTGGCCATTAAATGGGCATTTGAGGAGTGGAGGCATTTTCTGGAGGGGGCAAGGCATTGTGTAACTGTTGTCACTGACCATAAAAACCTTATGTTTCTCGAGTCTGCTAAGAGGTTGAATCCCCCGTCAAGCCAGATGGGCTCTGTTTTTTACTCGTTTTGATTTTTCCATCACGTTCAGGCCGGGAAGTAAAAATGTGAAGGCGGACGCATTATCTCGGAGCTTCCAGGCTTTTCAACCTACTGAGGTACCACCTGAATCCATCCTACCAGCAAAAATCTTCTTAGCAGCTCTAACCCAGGATATCTCGGCTCGCATTAGGTCGGAACAACATCTGGCACCGGTATCCACCCCAACAGATAAGTTGTTTGTTCCCGTACAATTTCGTCTCCAGCTGTTGGGTGAGTGTCATGATTCTGCCTTTTGTGGACATCCGGGTGTTGAGGGCACTAAGGATCTGGTTTCTAGATCTTATTGGTGGCCCACTCTAACTAGGGATGTCAAGTCCTATGTGTCAGCCTGTGAGGTTTGTGCCAGGTCCAAGACACCTAGGACTCGCCCTGCTGGTAACCTACGACCCCTACCCATTTCCAGTAGACCCTGGTCCCATATCTCGATGGACTTTATAACTGACCTACCGCTGGCGGAGGGTAAGACTGTAGTGTGGGTAGTGGTGGATAGGTTTAGCAAGATGGTCCATTTCATTCCCCTGTCCAAACTCCCGAATGCCAAAACCCTGGCGTCTATTTTTGTGAAAGAAATTGTTCGATTGCATGGTATCCCGGAAAATATTGTTTCGGACAGGGGTGTGCAGTTTGTGTCCAAATTCTAGAGAGCCTTCTGTCAAAGATGTAAAATTTCGTTGTCTTTTTCTTCCGCCTACCATCCTGAGAGTAATGGGCAGACTGAACGCCTTAATCAGTCTGTGGAACAATTCCTGAGGTTGTATGTTGCTGATGACCAGCAATTATGGGTCAAATTCCTTCCATTGGCTGAATTTGCTCTGAATAACCGTGTCAATTCTTCTGCTGGGGTCTCCCCTTTCTTTTGTAACCATGGTTTTCATCCCCGTTTTCATTCTGGGTCGTCCGTCTCCTCCTCTAACCCTGAAGCTGATAAACTCTCCTCCGAACTGTGCACAGTTTGGGCCCGGGTTCAATCGAACCTAGAAAAGGCTCAATGTTCTCAAAAACTCAAGGCCGATAGGAGACGTTCAAGGGGGGTAAACTTTCAGGTTGGGGATAAAGTATGGTTGTCCTCCAAGAATCTATCTCTCAAGGTAACTTCTAAAAAATTTGCTCCTCGTTTTATTGGACCATATAAGATCACGGAAGTGATTAACCCGGTATCTTTTAGGTTGGAGCTGCCTGAATCATTCCACATTCATAATGTGTTCCATAAATCTCTGCTTAAAAAATATTTTGAACCGGTAGTACCATCAAAAGCCTCGCCTCCGCCAGTTCTTGTTAATGATGCTGTCGAGTATGTGGTGTCTAAAATAGTGGATGTCAGGAAGGTGCGTAATTCCTTGCAGTACCTGATTCACTGGAAGGGGTATGGACCTGAAGAGAGATCTTGGGTACCTGCCAGGGAGGTTCATGCTCCTAGACTTGTTCGTAAATTTCATTTAGAACACCCTGAAAAGCCATCGCCTGAAGTCTTGGGTCCGGTGGCCCCTCGTAAAAGGGGGGGTACTGTCACGGGGTTCCGAAGGTGCACTCGGTCCCCCATTGCCCGCAGAACTGTTGCTTAGCTTTTGGAATGAGGTTCTGTGTTTGACCTCATTCCCAGGGCGGCTTTACTAGCTGGGTGGCTCCTTGCTCCTAAGTCTGCCTTGAGCGCCGAGCTGATCACTCGGTGCTCGACTGGTTGGTCTGTCGGTCATGTGACGCTGGCCACGTCACATGACCCTCACTCCCCACTATAAATACAGGCAGCCTGCTAGCTACAGGTTGCCTGTTAATTTCTAGGTTCCTGGTATTTGTTGGACAGCTGAATACTTACCTGATCCTGTTCCTTGACCATCCTTTTGCCTGATCCTCCTGTACTGCGCATCCGTCCTGGTATTGTGACCTCGGCTCCCACCTGACTACTCTCTTAGGACTCCTCTTGTACTTCTCTGCTCTCCTGGTATTTATGACCCCGGCTTCTCCTGACAATTCTCTGCTTGCTCCATTTGTACTTTGCAGCTTTCCTGGTATTGACTCGGTCCGTTCACGTCCTGTTGTTTGTCTGTCTGTCATCCCTGCACTTACTCCAAGTTAGGGATTGCCGTCCAGTTGTCCCCTGTCATTAGGACTCGCGAGGCAAGTAGGCAGGGCCAGGGGTAAGGGTGGAGCGCAGTGGTCACTTCCCTTCCCCCTGTGTGTGTGTGTACGCGACCGTTACACATATAATAAACAGTGTAAAATCAAATAAAACTACCTCCGAGCTAATGGACATAAAACCCCTATAGGGATAAAAGCTTAATAAAAAAATATTCTGTATGTTCCTCGGCACTCAGACAAAAACAAAACTAAACATCCCCAGTCCACTTAAAAACATAGCAGGTCCATAAACCTATTAACCCCTTAAGGACACATTCAATTTTCACCTTAAGGACCATGCCAAATTTTGCAAATCTTTATGTGGTAATAACTTTGGAAGGTTTTTACTTATCCAGTCGATTCTGAGATTGTTTTCTCGTGACACATTGTACTTTATTTGAGTTGATATGTTTTGCCTTTTATTTATAAAAAAAAAACAGATTTATGGAAAATTTGGAAAAATCCACTATTTTCTAAATTTGAATGTCTCTGCTTTTAAGACGGATAGCGATACCTCCTGACAGTGTTATTAATGATTATTCATCATATGTGTACTTTATGTTGGCATCATTTTGTAAATGGCATTTTGTTTTTTTATGATGTTAGAAGGTATAGATTTTTTAGGAGCAATTTATAAAAAAATTTAAGAACATTTCCAAAACCCACTTTTTTAAGGATTAATTCAGTTCTGAAGTCACTTTGTGGGGCTTATATAGTAGAAATATGTAGAAAGATAATAGACAGGCACTCTACATCTGGTTACCACACAGATTATATTTATTCAAATACGGTTAAAATTAGTAAATAGCACGTCTAAAATATAAAATGAATTGAGTTGTAGGTGTCAATCGGTGATCCAACTTGTGTTTTGATTATTGTGTGCAGGTTCCTCTTATAAATTTGTAATGAAATGTATGTATGTGAAGAGTTGCAATATCCTCAAATAATCGTACTATATGAAATATATTCTAAAAGGATATTATAAAAGCATAGTAGAGTTTAAAAATGTCCTGTTGGAGAAGATAAATGAAAAACTTCTTGCTGGTAAATGTTAATTGTCCATTTTTGTATTCATACACCTCCTGTGATTTGAGTAAAAGTCGGTTGATTCCCGAAGGAGATAAAAAAATGGTTGCAAATTCTTAGGTCCGTCAGATGTTGATTATGGACATTTCATGTCTTTAATATAATAATGTATAGGCAGTTCATATCTTTGGTATGATTTTGCATCAGCAGAATAAGTTGTTAGATTAGCCAGGGAAGCAGTGTGCAGTATAGTAAGCTTTATTACTCACTGTTTGGTGGTGATGCGATACCCGTTGCTACCGGTGGCGTCCCACATGGTAGTTAACGGTACTCACCCTGTTGGCTGGTTTTCACCGCTGTGTGGTATTGAGATTGTGTGTAGGGATGGTCTCGGGCATGCTGTTTCTCCTCGCTTGGGATGCGCAGCTTGTGTGGCTGAGTTGGAGTCTCACGTGATCCGTCACGTGGTCTCCTGCACTCCGGTCAGCTGATGTCTTTGTCTTGCGCTGCTTTGTAATTTTTATTATTTCTCCTTATGTTTATGAGGGAATAAAATCCTTCAGTGAGACAGTGTGGGTATTGGTGGGTAGTCTCTGCAATAGTAGATAATGCCAGACGCGTTTCGACGTACTCCAACATCTTCCTCAGTGGCCATGTTTAAACCTTTAAGACTGCCCTTTTTTCTACCCATTTAAAAAATGACCCAACCAAAAAACCCGACCTGGAGTCTATTCACTGGGATTTATTACTCATACCAAGTCTTTATACTGGAACATTTCACAGTTTTGCCTGCGTTTTTCGTGCAATTTTTGTATATGTATGTATATATCTGTGGATAAGTACATTTGTTCTTGCTGTTTAAGCTTCTTTGTTTAGTGTCGATTCACAGATTATATGGAATCGTTAAAATGAAATCAAATAATTTAAGGATAAAGAAAAATATAAGAATAAATGATAAAAAATTGTTCAAAAATAGTAGTAACAGTAATTCATATAAAAAATATGGAAAAAATATGAAGAAGATAGTGGTGGATATCTTAATTATGAAGTTGCATCCATTTCTGTATAAAAAAAAAACGTATGTGCGTTTTCTGTGCGTTTTTTTCTATGTATGTGCGTTTTTTTATCTATTGCTGCAGTATTGTCTTTATAGTTCAGTCTAAGGCCCAAATTTGTTTGAAAAGGATTGTAAAGATGTAATTTATACAACAATGTGTTATTTATGTACCTGTTTGCTTCCTATGTTTCTAACTGATTATATATATCTCAGTTTACTTTTATGATTGTTAAAGTTGTTTCTTTCAAATTTTTCTTTACTTATTTCATTTAGCTTCAAGTTTGTTGACTTTCATTTGTATGTTAGGAACCGGGGCCTCCCATCGAGAGGCAAATGTGGTGCTGGTACAGCCTGATCCCGTTTGCCCATCAACGGGGGGCAACCGCCCCGTTGATATGGATTATAAATGACCAGAAGGTTTAGAATAATGTCCAAAAGGGTCTAGAGTCATGACTGCCTTCATATGTGTAATGGGAACGGGGGCCTCCCGTCGAGAGGCGAACGTGGTGCTGATAGACAGCCAGACCACGTTTGTCCATCAACAGCCCGCTTTTTAGGTCATAAAAATCCAAACAATTCGAAATCAGCATTTAAACCATCAGGTATTAGCGTTTCGAAATCATAAATCCTTCTTGATTCTTGTCTCGACATACGTGAGATGTGGTCCCCCCCCTCTCCAATTTATTTCACTTTCTCAAAGGCTGCATATATCAGTTGACTTGCATCCTTACTATGATACAGTTTAAAGATAGGGAGTGTTTTTCATATCCATTTTTAATGTTGTTCCTGTGTTCAGATATTCTTTTCTTTAACGTTCTCTTAGTCCTCCCTATGTACTGTTTTTTACAGGGGCATTCAATCATATATAGTACGTTGGATGACTCACAAAATAAAAACTCGTCAATTTGGTAAGTAAAAGTATTAGTTCTTGATGAAATTTTAATCGTTTTTCTTGGGAAATTAGTGTTTCTACAGTTGCAGCATCGGCCGCATCGGTAAAAACCTTTTAGATTGAACCAGCACCACATTCGCCTCTCGATGGGAGCCCCCGTTCCTAACATACAAATGAAAGTCAACACTCTTGAAGCTAAATTAAATAAGTAAGGAAACATTAGAAAGAAACAACTTTAACAATCATAAAAGGGAACTGAGATAGAATATATATAATCAGTTAGAAACATAGGAAGCAAACAGGTACATAAATAACACATTGTTGTATTAATTACATTAAAGACAATACTGTAGCAATAGATGAAAAAACGCACATACATAGAAAAAACGCACAGAAAACGCACATGCGTTTTTTATACCTAAATGGATGCAACTTCATAATTAAGATATCCACCAGTATCTTCTTCATATTTTTTCCATATTTTTTATATGAATTACTGTTACTACTATTTTTGAGCCATTTTTATCATTTATTCTTATATTTTTCTTTATCCTTAAATTATTTGATTTCATTTTAACGATTCAATATAATCTGTGAATCGACAATAAACAAAGAAGCTTAAACAGCAAGAACAAATGTACTTATCTACACATATATACATACATATACAAAAATTGCACGAAAAACGCAGTCAAAACTGTAAAATGTTCCAGTATAAAGACTTGTAATGAGCAATAAATCCCAGTGAATAGACTCCAGGTCGGTTTTTTGGTTGGGTCATTTTTGAAGTGGGTAAAAAAAGGGCAGTCTTAAAGGTTTAAACATGGCCACTGAGGAAGAGGTTGGAGTACCTCGAAACGCGTCTGGCATTATATACTATTGCAGAGACTACCCACCAATACCCACACTGTCTCACTGAAGGATATTATTCCCTCATAAACATAAGGAGGAATAAGGAAAATTACAAAGCAGCGCAAGACAAAGACATCAGCTGACGGCCGAGACCATCCCTACACACAACCTCAATACCGCACAGCGGTGAAAACCATCCAACAGGGTGAGTACCGTTAACTATCGTGTGGGACGCCACCGGTAGCAACGAGTATCGCATCACCACCAAACAGTGAGTAATAAAGCTTACTATACGGCACACTGCTTTCCTGGCTAATCTAACAATTTATTCTACTGATGCAAAACCATACCAAAGATATGAACTGCCTATACATTATTATATTAAAGACATGAAATGTCCATAATCAACATCTGACGGACCTAAGAATTTGCAACCATTTTTTTATCTCCTTCGGGAATCAACCGACTTTTACTCAAATCACAGGATGTGTATGAATACAAAAATGGACAATTAACATTTACCAGCAAGGAGTTTTTCTTTTATCTTTTCCAACAGATCATTTTTAAACTCTACTATGCTTTTATAATATCCTTTTAGAATATATTTCATTTACTAATTTTAACCGTATTAGAATAAATATAATCTGTGTGGTAACCAGATGTAGAGTGCCTGTCTATTATCTTTCTACATATTCCACACTATTTCAGTGGCTGGTTAAGCCACTTGAGATAGAGCACCAATCCAAGGCAGGAATTGTGGAGAGCCGCTATTAGCATCTTCTTTTTATATACACTGCTCAAAAAAATAAAGGGAACACTTAAACAACACAATGTAACTCAATCACACTTCTGTGAAATCAAACTGTCCACTTAGGAAGCAACACTGAGTGACAATCAATTTCACATGCTGTTGTGCAAATGGGATAGACAACAGGTGGAAATTATAGGCAATTAGCAAGACACCCCCAATAAAGGAGTGGTTCTGCAGGTGGTGACACCAGACTACTTCTCAGTTCCTATGCTTCCTGGCTGATGTTTTGGTCACTTTTGAATGCTGGCGGTGCTTTCACTCTAGTGGTAGCATGAGACGGAGTCTACAACCCACACAAGTGGCTCAGGTAGTGCAGCTTATCCAGTATGGCACATCAATGCGAGCTGTGGCAAGAAGGTTTGCTGTGTCTGTCAGCGTAGTGTCGAGAGCATGGAGGCGCTACCAGGAGACAGGCCAGTACATCAGGAGACGTAGAGGAGGCCGTAGGAGGGCAACAACCCAGCAGCAGGACCGTTACCTCCACCTTTGTGCACTTTTCCACTTTAATTTTGAGTGTGACTCCAAATCCAGACCTCCATGGGTTGAAAAATTTGATTTCCATTTTTTAATTCTTGTGTGATTTTGTTGTCAGCACATTCAACTATGTAAAGAACAAAGTATTTCAGAAGAATATTTAATTAACTCAGATCTAGGATGTGTTATTTTTGTGTTCCCTTTATTTTTTTGAGCAGTGTAGTAGAAACCACCCATAAATGACTAAATTTTAGAAACTATACCTCTCAAATCATTCAAAACAGATTTCACAAGCTTTATTAACCCTTTACATTTTTCACAAGAATTAAAGGAAAATGGAGGTGGAATTTCATAATATTGGAAACTACACCCCTCACAGAATTTATTGAAGGGTATACTGACCATTTTGACCCCACAGACATTTCATCGAATTTAGAAACACGTGGCTGAGAAAATAAAAAATTGAATTTCCTCCAATAAAATGTTGCATAAGCCCCACATTTTTAATTTTCACAAGGGGTAAGAGGAATAAAAAACATCCCAAATTTTGTTAAGCATTTTCTCCTGAAAACGGCAATACCCCATACTGTATGTGGTCATAACCTGCTGTTTGGGCACATGACAGGGATCAGAATTGAAGGAATGCATATGGTTTTTGAAGGGCAGATTTTCCTGGTATGGTTTTTGGGCACCATGTCACATTCGAGGAGATTGTGTAGTACCTATAGAGTGGAAAAACCCCAAAAAGTGACCCCAAAAATCTGTTGAAGAGTGTACTGACCACATTTCATGGAATTTAGAAACACTTGGCTGTTAAAATGAAAAATTAATTTTTTCCAATAAACTGTTGCCTTAAGCCCCAGGTTTTTCATTTTCACAAGGGGTAACATGTGAAAAAAGATCCCAGAATTTCTACTGAATATGGCAGCATAGCATATGTGGTTATAAGATGCTGTATGGGAACATCGCAGAACTCAGAAGGGAAAGCGCAATATGCTATTGGAAGGCAGATTTTGCTGGAATGGTTTCCGGGACCGTGTTGCATTTGAAGAGACCCTGAGGTACCCCTAAAGTAAAATCCCCCAAAAAGTGACTCCATTTTGGAAACTATACTCCCCAATGAATTTGTCAAGTGGTATCCTGATTACCCATCTCTTTCTGAATACGGCAACACTCCATATGTGGAGCCTCTGGGCACTAGTACAGCCATTGTCTGGGAACCATATGTTTTGTTTTTTTTTTCTGTATGAGGGCTTATATTATGAAGGATGAGTTGCCATTTTTATTGGTTCTATTTGGGGTACATACAACTTTTTGATCACTTTATAGTCTGCTTTTTGGGAAGCAGGATAAACAAAAGCCAACAATTCTGTCACTGCATTTTGAGTTTTGTTATTGCGTCGAACACAGTGCAGGAAAAATGATACCTTATTTTTGTTTTGCTGGTCAGTACAATTACAGAGGTACCACTTTTATATAGTGTTTTTTACATTTTATCACTTTTAGACCTCATGCACACGACCATTGTGTGCATCCGCGTCCGTTCCGTCATTTTTCACAGTTTAGCGGAGGTCCCATTCATTTCTATGGAGGTGTGAAAAAAACTGACAGTCCTCCGTTTTTTCTCCACGTCCGTGATCCGTGATTCCAGTCCGTCAAAAAAATATAACCTGTCCTGTTCTTGTCAGTGGAAAACGGAGAACGGACCCATTCAAGTCAATGGGTCCGTCACAAAAAACGGATGCACAACTGGTATGTCATCCGTGTCCGCGTCAATGTCCGTTTTTTTCTACAAGACCTTGGTGCAATAGAATTACACTTTTCATTAACCTTCCTTATTTTTCCCCTGTCAGACAAAAAAAAAGGAAGACACAAGGAAACACAACTGAAGCAAAATCGGACACGGACCACTGAAGCCAAATCACTGACAGTGAAAAAACATTGTCGTGTGCATGAGGCCTTACAAAGCATTTTTGGAAAAAAAATATTTTTTTGTGTCACCACAAAATATTTTTTTGTCTTGTATGGGGGCTCGTTTTTTACGGGAAGAGTTGATGTTTTCATTGGTACCATTTTGGGGTACATAGTATTTTTTGATCTTAAAACTTTAACATTTTATCATTTTAACATTTGACCCCTGTTTTAATGCAGTACAATACATGCTGCATTGTACTGCATTGACCATCAGCCTGGGGGCTGGGCCTGATAGGCCTCCATACCTCCCGGGCCCCAAGGCCTTTGCAAGGCTTGGAGTTAAAATGTGGGGGATTCAGTCAGCACAACCCTATATGCAGGTGCACATCGCTATGGTGAAATACATATACAAAGAAAAAAACACAAATGCAATAGCACTCTGCAACCAGCACTCCGCCCTGCCTCCATGCTGGATGTTGAATGAGGCATTGGTGTACATTTTGGCCAAAGCGTAATAAGCCACTCACCACGTCAAGGTCGCCTCCATGAGTGGTCCCTAACACTAGTTCCTACCTGTTTATGGGCCATGACAGCCACACAAAGTCCAGGGAGCGCAGGTACAGCATGAACGCCAGGCACACTCTGCTTTTAACCCCGTCCGGTGCCGTTACAGCTTTCATCGGATCCAGGGATGCAAGTGCCAACATGCATGCTGAGCCCACTATATACTTCTCCTGGAGCCAAATGGCTACTGGTAGGCCCTGTAGAAGTAGACTCAGTTTTATACTGACTTTAAAACCAGCCTCCAGGGCAGACCAACTGGTCAGGTGTGCATGACTGCATGGAGATCGCCACGCCTCCAATATATACTACAAAGAAAAAATGGGGGGGATTCAGTCAGCACAACCCTATATGTAGGTGCACATCGCTATGGCGAAATACATATACAAAGAAAAAAACACAAATGCAATAGCACTCTGTGCTCCCTGGACTTTGTATGGCTGTCATGGCCCATAAACAGGTAGGAACTAGTGTTAGGGACCACTCATGGAGGCAACCTTGACGTGGTGAGTGGCTTATTACGCTTTGGCCAAAATGTACACCAATGCCTCATTCAACATCCAGCATGGAGGCAGCGCGGAGTGCTGGTTGCAGAGTGCTATTGCATTTGTGTTTTTTTCTTTGTATATGTATTTCGCCATAGCGATGTGCACCTGCATATAGGGTTGTGCTGACTGAATCCCCCACATTTTTTCTTTGTAGTATATATTGGAGGCGTGGCGATCTCTATGCAGTCATGCACACCTGACCAGTTGGTCTGCCCTGGAGGCTGGTTTTAAAGTCAGTATAAAACTGAGTCTACTTCTACAGGGCCTACCAGTAGCCATTTGGCTCCAGGAGAAGTATATAGTGGGCTCAGCATGCATGTTGGTACTTGCATCCCTGGATCCGATGAAAGCTGTAACGGCACCGGACAGGGTTAAAAGCAGAGTGTGCCTGGCGTGCATGCTGTACCTGCGCTCCCTGGACTTTGTGTGGCTGTCATGGCCCATAAACAGGTAGGAACTAGTGTTAGGGACCACTCATGGAGGCGACCTTGACGTGGTGAGTGGCTTATTACGCTTTGGCCAAAATGTACACCAATGCCTCATTCAACATCCAGCATGGAGGCAGGGTGGAGTGCTGGTTGCAGAGTGCTATTGCATTTGTGTTTTTTTCTTTGTATAAGGCTTGGAGTTGCCATGGCAACCATTGGGACTCTGCAATCGCAGCACGAGGACCCAATGGGGTGAGAGAGGGAGTCTCCTCCCTCTGTGAACCTCCTGTATGCTGTGGTCAGCATTGATCATGGCATATAGAAGGTTAATTCGCCGGCATCAGTGTTTTTTTACCGATGCTGGTGGATACAGCAGGGGCCCGGCTGTCAGTAACAGCCGAGCCTCTTTTGGTGACCACGATGGCGCTTGTGGGGAAGGGGGCTAACTGCAGGACGAGAATCCTTGTCCTAATGTAGAAAGAACCTGCTGTTTAGGATGAGTATTCTCGTCCTGTGTTGGCAAGGAGTTAATACAATAGTTTCATAAAAATGGTCAGTATACGGATTGTCAGCTCTCTACTTTGTGATCAGAGGGTAACAGGGTCTCCTTTCATCTTCTCTGATGGCACTGGATGCTCTCTCACCTTAGGATTCCTTAGCTGGCTGGCTTCACTACCTCAGAAACAAAATTCTCGACATCGATCAGAACAGCTCAAGTGTTCCTATAGCCATCATTCTATAGGGTGGCCCACGTAGACCGCCTCCAATATCTCCAAATCAAACTGCCTAATAGTAAATCTGCCCTATTTGTCCGTAGCAACTAGTCGGAGCTCGGCTTTAATTTTTTCAGAGCCCTATAGGAATTGAAAGCTGAGTTCTGATTGGTTGCTTTGGACAACTCAAACAAATTTACTATTAGGCAGTTTAATTTGGAGATGATGGAGGAGGGCTGCTTTTTCGTGGACCACCCTGTATATAATTTGCTGATAAACCAATTTATGTCCAACTCAATGTTGAGGCCCTTATGTGCTATGGTGTTAAGTTTGTACGGTATATCAATTTGATTTTTTTGGGGGATAACCTCCTCAACAAGTTGCCCCCTCTCCAGTGACTCCACAATTTACATATCCCCACTAATTTTAGTTCCTCAGGATTTCTTTAATGGACACTCTGTGTGTGAGTGGAGAGATTTTTTATATTATTAATATAACACTTTTATAAAATGTGGCATACTTTATACTTTTTTTGTTAATATAACACTTTTATTAATTGTGACATACTTTATACTTTTTAGAGGGGTGACATAGTAACATAGTTTATAAGGCTGAAAAAAGACATTTGTCCATCCAGTTCGGCCTGTTATCCTGCAAGTTGATTCAGAGAAAGGCAAAAAAAACAAAACTGTGAGGTACAACCCAATTTTCCTCACTTTAGGGGGGAAAAATTCCTTCCCGACTCCAATCAGGCAATCAGAATAACTCCCTGGATCAACGACCCATCTCTAGTAGCTATAGCCTGTAATATTATTACACTCCAGAAATATATCTAGGCCCCTCTTGAACTCTTTTAGTGAACTCACCATCACCACCTCCTCAGGCAGAGAGTTCCATAGTCTCACTGCTCTTACCGTAAAGAATCCTGTCATATGTTTGTGTACAAACCTTCTTTCCTCCAGAAGCAGAGGATGTCCCCTCATTACAGTCACAGTCCTGGGGATAAATAGATGATGGGATAGATCTCTGTACTGACCCCTGATATATTTATACATAGTAATTAGATCTCCCCTTAGTCATCTTTTTTCTAAAGTGAATAACCCTAATTTTGATAATCTTTCAGGGTACTGTAGTCCACCCATTCCATACTTTAGTTGCCCTCCTCTGTACCCTCTCCAGCTCTGCTATGTCTGCCTTGTTCACAGGAGCCTAGAACTGTACACAGTACTCCATGTGTGGTCTGACTAATAATTTGTAAAGTGATCGGACTATGTTTTCATCACGACCATCTATGCCTCTTTTGATGCATCCATTATCTTATTGGCCTTGGCAGCAGCTGCCTGACACTGGTTTCTACAGCTTATACAATTCTAGGGCGATCGATAACAATATCCTCTACCACCCCATCATTTTGAAGGATATGCCAGTGCTTTTGTAAAAACTTTTTCTGTAAGTTTGTTATCCCTAGAGAAATTAGTGATGGAATGTGGGCATTTATTCTGTTTTATGTTGTTTCATTTTTCTGAAACAAGATCTCGCTCTCCCTTTACTTTCCTTTGGCTGCCTTTACTGCTTCCTCCACAATTTCTACAGGATAATCAATTCTTATAAATCTCTTTTTTGGCTTTGCTGGTCGTAATCATCATTACTGGAACAGTTTCTTCTGACCTTACACATTTGATAAAAGAATTGAAAGGATGAAAATAAAACAGTTTGTATAACTTTCTTTGAAGAAGGTCTTGGTGTTAATATGTTGATCTTCTTTAAAGTTTACCAAATACAAAAGATTAATCTGAAGAATATGTAGTGCCCTGGAGCAAGGGTACTTTGTGGGCATTAGCCCCTATTGCTACTATGCATAGCCAACTTACTAATTTATTGCACTTTGAAGGGAAAACCTAAACTTTAATTTATGCTGTTGTGTGCACTTACACTGATGATAAACTGCATTTGTAGGTTTATTGTAATATATCCTGTTCTTTTGCGCTATTACACTATAGCTGCACTGCACTGTGGAAAGGGAAAATGCACAGCCAGCTAATACTGAGAGACTTTCTACCTATGCAAATGTTTTTGCATCTCCATTTTCTGAAAGCCATATTTATTTTTTTATTTTTCTGGCAATGGTCTTGTGCGAGGGCTCTTTTTTAGCAAGGAGAGGTACCATTTTCATTGATACCATTTTAGTATACATACGACTTTTTGATTGCTAAATATTATGATTTTACAGCATTCATGTGACGAAGTACATCCTGTTCTATTTTTATAGAGCATGTTGTACCATATTTGACAATTTTTTTTGTTTTGTTCAGTTTTACACAATAACAGCATTTTTGAAAAGAAAAAAAACACGTTTTTTGTTGCCAATTTCTGAAAGCAATATTGTTTTTATTTTTCTGGTGATGGTCTTGTGTCAGGACTCTTTTTTGTGGGATTAGTTGATGTTTTCATTGGTACCATTTTTGGATACATATGACTTGTGATTGCTTGATATTATGCTTTTTGCGTAGTGATGTGACAAAAAATGGCAGTTCTATTTTTTATGGCATTCACCTGACAGGGTAGATCATATAATTTTATAGAGCCAGTTGTTATGGATGTGGCGATACCTAATTTGTCTATTTATTTATTTTTTTTCCAATTTTAAATGACTTGAGGAGAAAGAGGCACTTTTTTTTACTTGAAACTTTTATTTTTATAAATCCAGACCCATTTAACTTGAATGGGTCTGTGATCCATTTCTTTTGCGGTGCAGAGGCACGGAGAGAAACCTCTGTAGTGCTTCCGTGGGGTCAAGGGAATGGGTCCGCATCCGTGATGCGGGGTGCAAATGGCCGGTGCCCGTGTATTGCAGACCCGCTGTTTGCGAGCCACAATATGGGCACGGCAGGTACGCATTCGTGTGCATGAGCCCTAAAGGTGATACAAAAAGGCCTTTTTTTAGAAGAAACCAAACTGACTAAATACGCCACCTAACAAACCTTTAGCTAACAAAATGCACCAAAAGTCGCAGACGCAAATAGCTCCACAACTCTGCAAAACAGCAGAAAAACACCCGCAGATAACATATTTGTGAACCCACTCTCAAGGGGTTATCTACTTCTAGACCACCCCTTTAAATGCCCTTTCAATAAGAGGACAGGTCCCTGCTTGGGACCCCGCAAAGGTTAACCCTTTTCTGTGACAATGTCAGTAGCATCACCTATATTTCTGTGTTGTGACATCGGTTTGTGTATTATGCCTTGTGCTATGTATTTTCTGTATTATAACATTGTTTTTAAATACAATGTGTTCTGTGTTCATTGTAACTGTGATGTAACATAACTATTGTGGCGTTATGACATCACTACTAGAAATAAGCTGTGTCAGCACTGGTTTCACAATATGGTCACATTATCATTGTGTTGTAACATTACTATCCATGTTATATTGTGCTGTGACATCACTGTGTGCATTTTACTATGCTATGACATAATTAAATGTATTCTGAATGGAAATCATGCCATTCTGTATGCATCAGGATGTCTTCAGTTCAGTCCCTCTTACGGTATTTGGCCGGAGAAAATACTGCAGCATTCTGCGGTACTTTCTCTGGCCAAAACACTTGCCGGAATTAATTTCTATTGAAATGTTTTAATGCGGATCCGGTACAATGTGTTCCAGAAAAAAAAAAAAGTTTCCCGGTCTGCTCATGCGCAGACCATTAAAAATGTGAAAAAAATAAATACCGGATCCGTTTTTCCAGATCACACCGGAGAGACGGATCTGGTATTTCAATGCATTTGTCAGACGGATATAATAATAATATCTGTTTGCACACGGATTTCCGGATCTGGCAGGCAGTTCCGGCAACGGAACTGCCTTCTGGATTCCTCTAACGCTAGTGTGAAAGTACCCTTACCCCACTACTGTGACATAATTCTGACATCACTTTGTAAGGGGGTTGGTAGGTCTCACCTTACCCAGAATCTTTTTGCTAATGAGTGGAGTACTTGGGCTCCACACTAAAGGATGGTGGAAAGAATCAGACAGACACAGTTACATGGAACAGCATTTTTCCTGAACTCACATGGGGCAACAAGTTTGGGTTTAAGACTCTGACAAGAGCCTACTAGCTTAAAGGGGATGTCTAACTTCAGCAAATGGCATTTGGCATCATGTAGAGAAAGTTAATACAAGGCACTTACTAATGTGTTGTGATTGGCCATATTGCCTCCTTTGCTGGCTGGATTCATTTTTCCATCACATTATACACTGCTCGTTTCCATAGTTACGACCACCCTGCAATTCAGCAGCAGTGGACGTGCTTGCACACTATAGGAAAAGATGCTGATCTCTCTGGTGGCTGGGACCATGGAAGTGCATATAGGCTGGTGCCTACTGCTGCTGGTTGGTAGGGTGAACATAAACATGGAAACGGGCAGTGTATAATGCTACGAAAAAATGAATTAAGCCAATAAAGGAGGCAATATGGACAATCACAATACATTAGTAAGTGCCCTGTATTAACGGTCTCTACATGATAAATGCTGTTTGTTGAAGTGAGACAAGCTCTTTAACCACCTCCGGACCGCCTAACGCAGATTCGCGTTCCGGAGGTGGCAGCGCTGCGCACAGTCACGCATATACGCGTCATCTCGCGAGACGCGAGATTTCGCTCCAAGCCGGCCCGCGCATGCGCATCGCGGGCCGGCAAAAGTTAAAGAACAAGTTCGTCACCAGCCTGCCAGCAACGATCATTGGCTGGCAGGCTGGCGATTTTTAAAAAATCCAATCACAAGCCATATAACAGATCATATTAGTAAATATGATCTGTTATATGGCTTGTCTGCTCCTCTGCTGGTCCTTTTCGTCGGTTGGATCCAGCAGAGAAGCAGACATCACTGTGAGTACACCAAACACTTCACTGTAGCCCCTGATCACCCCCCTGCACCCCAATTAACCCTTTGATCACCCCTTTGATCGCCCCTGTCAATCACCAGTGAAAGGAAAAAAAGTGATCAGTGTAAACTGTCACTTTTTTTTTTTCACTAGTATTGGCTGTTAGGTTTTAGGGATAGTTTAGGCCCCTTGGTTAGGTAGTTAGCGTCAGTTAGCGCCCACCCCACCGCACCGCAGTCACTTTTATTCGCTGAATAGCGTATCGCTAATCAGCATTTGTACTTTTATAGTATCTGTAAGTGATCAAAACTGATCACGGTCAGATCTATAATAGTATTAGTGTCACTTTAGTTCGCCCTCCACCCAAAACGCAGTGTTTGCCCGATCAGGCCTGATCGGTCGCCCACACGTGCGTTCACCCACGCCCGCCCCACCGCAGTGACAAAAAATATATATTTTTTTGATCACTGCACATTCATTTTACACGCACTGCGGCGATAAAAAAATCAGTTTTGATATTTTTTATCAACCGCAGCGGCCTCCGGTACTTCGCTAGCCTCCCCTTTGTAAGACAGGTTTGCTTTTTTTCTTGGGTAGTCTCAGGGAATACCCCTAAATTTAGTAGTCCAAAATGTCAAACAGGGGGTATTCTTCTGAAGAGGCCTACAGGATTCTGACCCAGTCGGATGAGGAGTGGGAACCCTCATCTGACGAATCTAGCGGGATATGAACCTGTGGAAAGCAGTGGCTCTCTGACCCAAAGTTCGGACGAGGAGGTGGAGGTCCCTGATAGCACCAGGCGTACCAGGCCCCGTGTCGCTAGACCACAGGTTACGCAGGATCCGCTTCAAGAGCAGCAGAGTGGGGCTGTCGCTGCCGGATCACGTGGTGAGGCATACACCAGCAGCGCAGCCCTCCCTGGACCTAGTACCAGCACTGCCGTACAACATGGTGACGTGGCGAGCACCAGAAGGGCAGTTGAAGCTGGTACGGTGGCACGTGCAATAGTTACCCCGTCGCAGCCACCGCACAGACAGGCCCGTAGACCCCCTAGAGTCCCTGAGGTGCTGGCAAACCCTGATTGGCAGTCACCAACTTCAGCCGCACCTGTAGTTCCCCCTTTCACCGCCCAGTCTGGAGTTCGGGTTGAGACGGCTCAAATCGGTTCGGCCCTGGGATTTTTTGAGCTGTTCTTGACTGCGGAGCTCTTGGACTTAGTCGTGGCAGAGACCAACCAGTATGCCACACAATTTATATCCGCCAACCCGGGAAGCTTTTATGCCCAGCCTTTCCGGTGGAAACCAGTCCAAGTTTCCGAAATTAAAATTTTTTTGGGCCTTCTCCTCAACATGGGCCTGACAAAAAAGCATGAATTGCGGTCATATTGGTCAACGCACCCAATTCATCACATGCCCATGTTCTCTGCTGCTATGTCCAGGGCACGATTTGAGGCCATCCTCCGTTTCCTGCATTTTAGCGACAACACCACCTCCCGTCCCAGAGGCCACCCAGCTTTTGACCGGCTCCACAAAATTCAGCCCCTCATAGACCATTTCAACCAGAAATTTGCAGATTTGTATACCCCCGAGCAAAACATCTGCGTAGACGAGTCCCTAATACATTTTACCGGGCGCCTTGGCTTCAAACAGTACATCCCAAGCAAGCGTGCCCGGTATGGGGTCAAATTGTATAAGCTCTGTGAAAGGGCCACAGGCTATACCCACAAATTTCGTGTCTATGAGGGAAAAGATCAGACCCTGGAGCCGGTCGGTTGCCCTGACTACCTGGGGAGCAGTGGGAAGACAGTCTGGGACTTGGTGTCACCCTTATTCGGCAAGGGGTACCATCTTTATGTGGACAATTTTTACACAAGTGTGGCCCTCTTTAGGCATTTGTTTCTAGAACGGATTTGCGCCTGTGGCACCGCGCGAACTAGTCGCGTGGGCTTCCCCCAACGGCTTGTAACCACCCGTCTTGCAAGGGGGAGAGGGCTGCCTTGTGTAACGAAGAACTGCTCGCGGTGAAATGGAGAGACAAGCGTGACGTTTACATGCTCTCCTCCATTCACGCAGACACGACAATCCAAATTGAGCGAGCAACCCGTGTCATTGAAAAGCCCCTCTGTGTCCACGACTATAATGCGCTCATGGGAGGGGTGGACTTCAATGACCAGATGTTGTCTCCGTATTTAGTTTCCCGCAGAACCAGACGCTGGTATAAGAAGGTGTCTGTATATTTAATTCAATTGGCGCTGTACAATAGTTTTGTTCTCTACAGTAAGGCTGGGAGAACACGATCTTTCCTCAAATTCCAGGAAGAGATCATCGAGAACCTCCTTTACCCAGGAGGTTCCGTGGCCCCATCCCCCAGTGTAGTTAGCCGTCTACACGAGCGACATTTCCCCAGTGTCGTTCCTGGTACCTCAACCCAACCGTCACCCCGAAAAAGATGTCGTGTCTGTAGCAGGAGTGGAATAAGGCGTGACACCCGCTATTTCTGTCCTGACTGTGCTGACCACCCTGCCCTATGCTATGGAGAGTGTTTCCGGAAGTACCACACACAGGTACACCTAGCATAGGGATTGCATCTCACAGGACAGGCACACAGGGCTATTAGGGCCCATTCACTCACAGCTGCTGCAAACCTCTCCTTTCACCTGGGATAAAGTGCATAACGTACTTCGCCACATCTTTGGGCGATTTGCGCTTTGCACATTGTCCCATGGGGAAGGAGAGGTTTGTTCTATAAAGGTAAAAAAAACTAAACAAAAAAAAATTACCGGTAAGTAAAAAAGTTAAAAAAGTTTAAAAAAGTTAATATGTTCTGTTCTAAAGTTAATAAAGTTATTGCTTTGCGGCCTGGTTTTTTCTTTTTTTTTTTTTTTTTTTTTTACCTTCCAGGTGGACCAACCGATGAACCAGCTGCAGCACTGATGTGCATTCGGACAGAAGCATTGCGCTGCTGTCAGATTACACGCAAGTCGGTGTATGCGGCGCTGCAAGACGAGATTTCTCCTCTGCAGTAAAAGATATGTTTGCCGAGGCATATGAGCTGAGGAGGTGGCGGTGTTCATATACTTTGGCAAACACTTTGTATATATAAAAAAAAAAAATCCCGGCAATGATTTATTCATCCACATCGATTGATGTGAATGGAGAAATCTGGTTTGCCAGGGCATACGAGCTGAAGTGGGTATGGATGTTGGGCGGAGCTCCTATGTCCTGGCAGACGCCTTTCCCCTCCTTTTTCTTTTTTTGGCAGAGATTTTTTCATCCACATTGATCGATGCGAATGAAGAAATCTGTGCTGTTCATTTTTTTCTTTCAGCCCAGAGGCTGAACGGAAAAAAAAAATCTCATTACCCGTATGCTCAATATAAGGAGAATAGCAGAAACTCCTAATGCTGGGCATACATGTAATGATTGCGGAGACCCTCAAATGCCAGGGCAGTACAAACACCCCACAAATAACACCATTTTGGAAAGAAGACACCCCAAGGTATTCGCTGAGGGGCATATTGAGTCCATGAAAGATTGAAATTTTTGTCCCAAGTTAGCGGAAAGGGAGACTTTGTGAGAACAAAATCCAAAAAATCTATTTCCGCTAACTTGTGCCAAAATTTTTTTTTTTCAATGAACTCGCCATGCCCCTCATTGAATACCTTGGGGTGTCTTCTTTCCAAAATGGGGTCACATGTGGGGTATTTATACTGCCCTGGCATTTTAGGGGCCCCAAAGCGTGAGAAGAAGTCTGGTATCCAAATGTCTAAAAATGCCCTCCTAAAAGGAATTTGGGCCCCTTTGCCCACCTAGGCTGCAAAAAAGTGTCACACATGTGGTATCTCCGTATTCAGCAGAAGTTGGGGAATATGTTTTGGGGTGTCATTTTACATATACACATGCTGGGTGAGATAAATATCTTGGTCAAATGCCAACTTTGTATAAAAAAAATGGGAAAAGTTGTCTTTTGCCAAGATATTTATCTCACCCAGCATGGGTATATGTAAAAAGACACCCCAAAACACATTCCTCAACTTCTCCTGAGTACGGGGATACCAGATGTGTGACACTTTTTTGCAGCCTAGGTGGGCAAAGGGGCCCATATTCCAAAGAGCACCTTTCGGATTTCACAGGTCATTTTTCACTGAATTTGATTTCAAACTCCTTACCACACATTTGGGCCCCTAGAATGCCAGGGCAGTATAACTACCCCACAAGTGACCCCATTTTGGAAAGAAGAGACCCCAAGGTATTCGCTGATGGGCATAGTGAGTTCATGGAAGTTTTTATTTTTTGTCACAAGTTAGTGGAATATGAGACTTTGTATGAAAAAAAAATAAAATAAAAAATCATCATTTTCCACTAACTTGTGACAAAAAATAAAAAATTCTAGGAACTCGCCATGCCCCTCACGGAATACCTTGGAGTGTCTTCTTTCCAAAATGGGGTCACTTGTGGGGTAGTTATACTGCCCTGGCATTCTAGGGGCCCAAATGTGTGGTAAGGAGTTTGAAATCAAATTCAGTAAAAAATGACGAGTGAAATCCGAAAGGTGCTCTTTGGAATATGGGCCCCTTTGCCCACCTAGGCTGCAAAAAAGTGTCACACATCTGGTATCTCCGTACTCAGGAGAAGGTGGGGAATGTGTTTTGGGGTGTCATTTTATATATACCCATGCTGGGTGAGAGAAATATCTTGGCAAAAGACAACTTTTCCCATTTTTTTATACAAAGTTGTCATTTGACCAAGATATTTATCTCACCCAGCATGGGTATATGTAAAAAGACACCCCAAAACACATTCCTCAACTTCTCCTGAGTACGGGGATACCAGATGTGTGACACTTTTTTGCAGCCTAGGTGGGCAAAGGGGCCCATATTCCAAAGAGCACCTTTCGGATTTCACAGGTCATTTTTCACTGAATTTGATTTCAAACTCCTTACCACACATTTGGGCCCCTAGAATGCCAGGGCAGTATAACTACCCCACAAGTGACCCCATTTTGGAAAGAAGAGACACCAAGGTATTCGCTGATGGGCATAGTGAGTTCATGGAAGTTTTTATTTTTTGTCACAAGTTAGTGGAATATGAGACTTTGTATGAAAAAAAAAAAAAAAAAAAAAATCATCATTTTCCACTAACTTGTGACAAAAAATAAAAAATTCTAGGAACTCGCCATGCCCCTCACGGAATACCTTGGGGTGTCTTCTTTCCAAAATGGGGTCACTTGTGGGGTAGTTATACTGCCCTGGCATTCTAGGGGCCCAAATGTGTGGTAAGGAGTTTGAAATCAAATTCAGTAAAAAATGACGAGTGAAATCCGAAAGGTGCTCTTTGGAATATGGGCCCCTTTGCCCACCTAGGCTGCACAAAAGTGTCACACATCTGGTATCTCCGTACTCAGGAGAAGGTGGGGAATGTGTTTTGGGGTGTCATTTTATATATACCCATGCTGGGTGAGAGAAATATCTTGGCAAAAGACAACTTTTCCCATTTTTTTATACAAAGTTGTCATTTGACCAAGATATTTATCTCACCCAGCATGGGTATATGTAAAAAGACACCCCAAAACACATTCCTCAACTTCTCCTGAGTACGGGGATACCAGATGTGTGACACTTTTTTGCAGCCTAGGTGGGCAAAGGGGCCCATATTCCAAAGAGCACCTTTCGGATTTCACAGGTCATTTTTCACTGAATTTGATTTCAAACTCCTTACCACACATTTGGGCCCCTAGAATGCCAGGGCAGTATAACTACCCCACAAGTGACCCCATTTTGGAAAGAAGAGACCCCAAGGTATTCGCTGATGGGCATAGTGAGTTCATAGAACTTTTTATTTTTTG
Source organism: Bufo bufo (assembly GCF_905171765.1). NCBI lineage: Eukaryota > Metazoa > Chordata > Amphibia > Anura > Bufonidae > Bufo > Bufo bufo. Next base: position 168,176,219 of record NC_053393.1, read on the forward strand.
TCACAAGTTAGTGGAATATGAGACTTTGTAAGAAAAAAAAAAAAAAAAATCATCATTTTCCGCTAACTTGTGACAAAAAATAAAAAGTTCTATGAACTCACTATGCCCATCAGCGAATACCTTAGGGTGTGTACTTTCAGAAATGGGGTCATTTGTGGGGTGTTTGTACTGTCTGGGCATTGTAGAACCTCAGGAAACATGACAGGTGCTCAGAAAGTCAGAGCTGCTTCAAAAAGCGGAAATTCACATTTTTGTACCATAGTTTGTAAACGCTATAACTTTTACCCAAACCATTTTTTTTTTACCCAAACATTTTTTTTTATCAAAGACATGTAGAACTATAAATTTAGAGCAAAATTTCTATATGGATGTCGTTTTTTTTGCAAAATTTTACAACTGAAAGTGAAAAATGTCATTTTTTTGCAAAAAAAATCGTTAAATTTCGATTAATAACAAAAAAAGTAAAAATGTCAGCAGCAATGAAATACCACCAAATGAAAGCTCTATTAGTGAGAAGAAAAGGAGGTAAAATTCATTTGGGTGGTAAGTTGCATGACCGAGCAATAAACGGTGAAAGTAGTGTAGGTCAGAAGTGTAAAAAGTGGCCTGGTCTTTCAGGGTGTTTAAGCACTGGGGGCTGAGGTGGTTAATAGTTACAATAGTCTCACAAGAAGCCATTACCTTGATGACTAGAAAGTCTGTTTGGAGGCAACAGGCTTAATGTTTACAACAATATTTCTTAGAGCCAACATGCTTGACAATTACAACAGTCTCTATTGGTGGCAACAGGTTTACTTGGTCCTCTGGCAGTGCACCGAACTCAATGGGTGACGACAACGGTTCTCAGAAGTCTTCCTCTAAGTCGCAGGGATGAAAATGGCTCTTTGCTGCTTGGTATAGGCCACTGCTACTCTGCCCATGGACCACACCGTACACAGGCATGTCAACAGGATTGTGTCCATGTTGCGTGCACACACAAGCTCAAAGTCCTCAGTTATTACTAACTCTCAACAACAGCTAACTGCACTCGATGACTGTCTCTACCTTGCACAGTCCTGTACACCAACCTCTACACATGTGTTTCTCTTTTGTGGCAAGCTGGCTGGTTTCCTCCTCCTGACCAGGCTTTTCAAGGTTCTCTGACTACTCACTGGTACATGGGGAAGGAAGTGTTATGATCAGCTGCACCTGTTTAGTTTCAATAGATTTGTATTGCATTATTATAAAGATATACAGAACATAAGTCCAGAAAGCACCGGACTTGAGAGGCAAATAGATAACATAACGTATAAAGTAATAACATTGTACAAGCATGTAGGTACAACATATGATTAGGCCATATTAGCCCTAGGTACAGTGGCCAATTTCCAGAACATCTATTTTAAGGTGCACATATATGAGTCTGGGAGCAATAGTATACTATGGGCAGGAAAGAGGGGGAAAGGTAGGGAAAGGAATTGGGGGGATAGGGGGCAAGGGGGAGGGAATGAGGTATATTGAGGCTTTCACAAAATAGCATCTGGAATAGGTGAGGCATGAGAACTTGAGAGCCAAGGCATCCATTGGTTATGGACCCTAGTTCTAGATTCTAGAGTCGGTGAGTACACTATCTCGTGTTGCATGTGTTGATTCACTAATTGCCGGACCTCAGTGATTAAGGGAGTAATTCCTTGTTTCCAGTGTCGGGCTATAACTTTGTGTGTAGCCGTAAGAATGTGAGCTACCACCCATCTCAAGTCACAGGGGATATTCGAAAACCCTATACATAGTATAGCCAGTTCTGGTGAAAGATTAATAGAATGCTCTGTTATTTATGAAATGAGGTCTGCTGATTCTTGCCATAATGGTGAGATTCTAGGACAGAACCACCACATATGGGCCGGAGTGCCCCTATGTCCGCACCCCCGCCAACATGAAGAAGGGTAGTCCCCTTTTATATGTGAAAATCTGTCTGGTGTGAGGTACCATCGTAATTGGATTTTCCTGTTTTGTTCTGCATGGTTAATGCATTTGGAAGGTTTGATTGCACAAAATAACGCTTCATGCCAATCTACAAGTGAAAATGTGGTTTTAAGTTCTCCCTCCCACTTAATCACGAAGGGTAATTTACCTGAGGAAGGAGGTGAGGAGAGGGACTGGTATATTATGGACAATCCTTTTTTGGCTCCGGAGGTAAGGTTGAGGAATTTGGAGAGTTTTGTGACCGGTTTGGGGGGATTGTTTTGGGTTAAAGAGTTTAGGAGGTGCCAGAGTTGAAGGGATTGATAGAAGACCGTGTTAGGTAGATTGTATTTGGCATGAGGTGATTCAAACTGTAGAAGGGTTTCCTCCATTGTATAGTTTCCCAATATTATCTATGCCTCTTGAATACCAAGGGGACAGAGATAGATTAGGAATATGATACTCCAGCGATTTCAGAGGGAATTGACTCCTATCTAATGTCAGCGGGACATTTTGGGGAGGAGAGTAAATGCTTTCAAGCCGCTGAAGTGGCTATCATAGAACCTATTAGTAAATCATATTGGAATTGCCTGAGAGTCTGTGCAGCTAAGTAGCATCTAAGGAAGGATCCTCTGATAAGTGCTTCTTCAAACTGCAACCACCTTTGTGGGCTGGAAGGTTGCCACCATTCTTTAGCATGTGATAGTAGCGAAGCCCAGTAGTGTTTTTTCACATCTGGCACACCCAGGCCTCCTTTCCTTAGAGTTGGATATAATGCAGATTTGCAAACTCTAGGTCTAATGGGGCCCCACATGAATTTAAACATATCTGTCTGAAGCTGGGCGATTATACTTGGGGGTATTTTTAGGGGAATGCAGCAAAACCTATATAATATCTTTGGTAAGACCAGCATTTTGGCAATATTGATTCTCACGATCCAGGACAAAATATGTTTAGTTAAGGCACCATAATCTTCTTTTAGTTCTGTGCTTAAGGCTCTCAAGTTCACATTTACAAGCTGTTTGGTTGAGGGGGTCAGTAATATACTGAGATATGTAATATGGTCATTTACCCAATAAATTGAAACACATCTTGGATTTTTTGTTTTACCTCGTCAGTAATATACAGGGGTAACACATTAGATTTTGTTACATTTAATTTGTAATAGGAAACCTCGAAGAACCTCTGTAGGACACCCCACACAGCTCTTAGCGACCTCTCAGGGTTGGTCATAGTCAAGATCACATCGTCTGTATAAAGTGTTAACGTGTGATGTTGTGTTCCAGCAGTTATACCCAATATATCCTGATTTGTTCTGATAGTTTCCGCTAGAGGATCCATAATTAGTGCAAAGATTAATGGGGACAAGGGACATCCCTGCCTCATGCCATTTGTTATGTGGAATGACCTAGAGAGGAACCCAGATGCCAGCACTCTGGCAGAAGGATTTGAGTATAGGCCCATAATGCCTTTGACAATAGGACCAGAGAATCCAAATTTATATAACAACCCGGCTTTCTCTGCGTCTACTGACAGAAACAGCGTAGGAGACCTAGAAAGCTCTGCCACATGCAGAAGATCTATAATACGTCTGGTTCCGTCCCTGCATTGCCTATTCGCCACAAATCCCACCTGATCTATTTCCACCAGGGATGAAAGGACTTTATGGAGCCTGGAAGCTAATATCTTTGAGAACAACTTAATATCCGTGTTCAACAGAGATATAGGTCTGATGTTGGCGGTGGTATCCACTGTGGCTTGGATAAGATAACTATTGTCACGTTTAGCATATCTGGAGGAAGGTATTAAACAGTCGCTGCAGGTGCGGACCCAGAGACATCCGAAACACTTTATAATACTCATTAATGTAGCCATCATTTCCTGGGGAAGAGTGCAATTTGGCAGATCGTATTGCCTGCTCTATTTCCCGTAAAGCAATAGGAGCATTTAATGTATCTAGATCTGTCCTAGTCAGTTGAGGTAAGGATTAAGGGGTCCAGAAAGGATGCTATATCTTTGGGACGGGGTTGAGGATTCATAGAAGTCTGCAAAGGTGTCTGCTATTTTTTGGGGGTGAGTAACTAATTGTAAATCGGCAGTTTTACGATCTTACTCATTGCAATTCTACGCTTTACCCTCATGGCTAGAAGAGAACCTGCTTTATCCCCTATGTTATAATAAATTGCTTTCCGACGTCTCATCGATCGTTCGTGGTCATAGAGGAGGAGGGTTCTAAGGTGGGCCCGAGCTTCAAATAGCTGTTTATGAAGAATTGGGGATGGTTGCGATTTGTAAGCTATTTCTAATTTAGATAGTGTGTCTAACAGGTCTAGCAAATTAGTTTAGCTCTTTGCTTTTTCAAGCGGGCTGCCAATTGAAGTAGCAGACCTCTCATTTATGCATTATGAGTACTCCAGAGGGTCGTGGCTGATTTGTCTGAGCTATTATTCACTATTATCATGAACACCGGTCATCTTGAGCCTACATCCTGGGGCTTTTTCTCATTGAGGGTCTCGATTGAGGGACACTGAATGATAGTCTCCAGTGTGAGACTTTTTGGTTGGAGTATCATCTTCTTCCTCCCCTGACGAACTAGTCGCGATTTTTACCGGCTGGGGAAACGTAGTGTTGGGAAAAAATTGTGTTGTTTGTCATGCTGTTTGTCCCTAAATGTATGTTTATGTGCTTAGTTTTCCTTTCCTAGGATAGGGGTGTCTAGGGGATACTAGATTAGGTACGAGGACAGGGAACCCCTACCTTCAAGGGGTGTCCCTGGGCTTAGTTAAGTTAGGGATATACAGGGAATTTGTAGGTTCTTTTCTATCTCCTGTTTAACCAAAGACTCTGCTTGTGGGTTTTCATTCCTCTATACCACTTACAAGCTCCTGTTCATCATCTTTATCCCTGGACAAGTTCCTGTTCATCATCCTTATCCCTCCTCTTGGTCGAAAATCACCCCACTTATTGTGATTTCAGCTAACCGTGAGTAACCATGGAGTATCTTTGGTACTGGATGCAATAACATACTTAATATTTTCTGTATTTGCATTTGATGTCTTGATCCTGGGGATTTAGCCCGGCCTGTGGCTAATTTTTATATGATTGCTTAATAAAAAGTATATTTTAGTATGATGGGAAGGTGTTCATGATAATAGTGTTGTATTCTTCCCTGGTTGTTATTTGCTGCTGTGGCGGTTTTTGTATGGTGAAATTGAGCTATTATTCAATTCCAAATATTCCTTTAGGTCTTTGCCTAGTTTATCAACTCTATCTGTTTCAGGAGGTACATTGTTTCGCCGATTACGATCCTCCATGTCATGTAGTTTTGCTGTCAGTTTTCCAACCTCCTCCTCAAGAGCTTCGTTAGCGTCGATAAATAGATTGTGGGATGCAGTGAGTTCCACCATCTTGCCTTCTAGGTGGGAGGTGCACTCACCCAATTGCGCAACCTCCGTTGTACTTCTCTAAGTATATGATGAATTTCCTCTTTTAAAGAAGTTCGTAGAGTCCAGTATGCTGCGGAGCAGCTCCTCTGTGAGTACCTGAGAGCCCATGGGCAACTGCAGAGGCATGGCAGCCACTCCACCTGGGGAAAAGGCAAGAGAGCCCGAGCAAGATGGTGAGGATGTCAACTTCGGGCTTCCGCTTTGCGATGACGGCTTGTGAAAAAAGTCGCTGGAGCTTGACGTTTCTTTACTCGTCCCATAGGTAGATTGGCAGCAGGGGCTAGATTCCTCATGAATTAAATTGACAGGTTAGTCGATGTTAGCCAATTTCTAGTGCTGAATGCGGAGCTCCCGGTTAGGCAGCCAGACCTTCAGCGTGCAGGCCACGCCCCCAGCTGCACTTGTTTAATGTTCCAGTCTGCTGCTGTTGTTGCTACTCCAATCTCTACATAGGACACAAGAGTAATGCGCCAAATAGAAAGCATCATTCACCCCCACTTGCTAGCTAACTACCACGCAGTGCAGCTGGTCTTCAGCATACTAGAATGGTACTACACAGTATGGGGCTGTCGTAGGTGTACCCATATGCCGAGCAATGACGCAGCCCATCATTGAGGTCAACAAGAAAATTAACCCCTTATTTACAGACACACACCAACATTTTACAGTGCGGTTTCTCAACATAGACATAGCAGTTTACATCATTCATATTGTAGTTTAACGCATACATATTTATAGCATTAATTGACATCCTATCTGAGGCTATATGGCTCATGTAGGTGTTATCCCAATTTCACAGCTAACCCTGTGATATCCATTCAAAATATAGTGTACATCTTGAAGATGACTGTAACGGTCGCGTACACACACACACACAGGGGGGAGGGAAGTGACCACTGCGCTCCACCCTTACCCCTGGCCCTGCCTACTTGCCTCGCGAGTCCTAATGACAGGGGACAACTGGACGGCAATCCCTAACTTGGAATAAGTGCAGGGATGACAGACAGACAAACAACAGGACGTGAACGGACCGAGTCAATACCAGGAAAGCTACAAAGTACAAATGGAGCAAGCAGAGAATTGTCAGGAGAAGCCGGTGTCATAAATACCAGGAGAGACGTGAAGTACCAAAGGAGTCAGCAGAGGATCGTCAGGAGGAGGCCGGGGTCAGAATACCAGGAGAGCAGCAAAGTACACAAGGAGCAGGCAGAGGATCGTCAGGAATTCAGCAGGAGGTAAGTACGCCAGGAAAAACCAAATCACAGGTGGAACCTAAATTAACAGGCAACCTGTGGCCAGCAGGCTGCCTGGATTTATAGTGGGGAGTGAGGGTCATGTGACGTGGCCAGCATCACATGACCGACAGACCAACCAGTCGAGCACCGAGTGATCAGCTCGGCGCTCAAGGCAGACTTAGGAGCAGGGAGCCACCCAGCTAGTAAAGCCACCCTGGGAACGAGGTAAAACACAGAACCTCGTTCCCGAAGCTAAGCAGCAGGTCTGCGGCTAATGGGGGACCGAGTGCACCTTCGAAACCCCTTTTACGAGGGGCCACCGGACCCAAGACTTCAGGCGATGGCCTTTCAGGGTGTTCTAAATGAAATTTTCGAACAAGTCTAGGAGCATGAACCTCCCTGGCAGGTACCCAAGATCTCTCTTCAGGTCCATACCCCTTCCAGTGAATCAGGTACTGCAAGGAATTACGCACCTTCCTGACATCCACTATTTTAGACACGACATACTCGACAGCATCATTAACAAGAACCGGCGGAGGCGAGGCTTTCGATGGTACTACCGGTTCAAAATATTTTTTAAGTAGAGATTTATGGAACACATTATGAATGTGTAATGACTCGGGCAGCTCCAACCTAAATGATACCGGGTTAATCACCTCCGTGATCTTATATGGTCCAATAAAACGAGGAGCAAACTTTTTAGAATCTACTTTAAGAGAGAGATTCTTGGAGGACAACCATACCTTATCCCCAACCTGAAAATTCACCCCCCTTGAACGTCTCCTATCGGCCTTGAGTTTCTGAGAACTTTGAGCCTTTTCTAAGTTCGATTGAACCCGGGCTCAAACTGTGCACAGTTCAGAGGAGAACCTATCCGCCTCAGTGTTAGAGGAGGAGACGGATGACCAAGAATGAAAACGGGGATGGAAACCATGGTTACAAAAGAAAGGTGAAACCCCAGCAGAAGAATTGACACGGTTATTCAAAGCAAATTCAGCCAATGGAAAAAATTTCACCCATAATTGCTGGTCATCAGCAACATACAACCTCAAGAATTGTTCCACAGACTGATTAAGGCATTCAGTCTGCCCATTACTCTCAGGGTGGTAGGCAGAGGAAAAAGACAATGAAATTTAAATTTTTGACAGAAGGCCCTCCAGAATTTGGACACAAACTGCACACCCCTGTCAGAAACAATATTTTCCGGGATACCATGCAATCGAACAATTTCTTTCACAAAAATAGACGCCAGGGTTTTGGCATTCGGGAGTTTAGACAGGGGAATGAAATGGACCATCTTGCTAAACCTATCGACCACTACCCAAACTACAGTCTTACCCTCCGCCGGCGGTAGGTCAGTTATAAAGTCCATCGAGATATGGGACCAGGGTCTACTGGGAATGGGTAGGGGTCGTAGGTTACCAGCAGGGCGAGTCCTAGGTGTCTTGGACCTGGCGCAAACCTCACAGGCTGACACGTAGGACTTGACATCCCTAGTTAGAGTGGGCCACCAATAAGATCTAGAAACCAGATCCTTAGTGCCCTCAACACCCGGATGTCCACAAAAGGCAGAATCGTGACACTCACCCAACAGCTGGAGACGAAATTGTACAGGAACAAACAACTTATCTGTTGGGGTGGATACCGGTGCCAGATGTTGTTCAGACCTAATGCTAGCCGAGATATCCTGGGTAAGAGCTGCTAAGAAGATTTTTGCTGGTAGGATGGATTCAGGTGGTACCTCAGTAGGTTGAAAAGCCTGGAAGCTCCGAGATAATGCGTCCGCCTTCACATTTTTACTTCCCGGCCTGAACGTAATGGAAAAATCAAAACGAGTAAAAAACAGAGCCCATCTGGCTTGACGGGGATTCAATCTCTTAGCAGACTCGAGAAACATAAGGTTTTTATGGTCAGTGACAACAGTTACACAATGCCTTGCCCCCTCCAGAAAATACCTCCACTCCTCAAAAGCCCATTTAATGGCCAGCAGCTCCCTATTCCCTATGTCGTGGTTTCTCTCTGTGGGAGAGAATTTCCTGGAGAAGAAGGCACATGGTCTCAGGTTAGTGAGGCTAGCAGGACCTTGTGAAAGGACTGCTCCTGCGCCGTCCTCGGACGCATCCACCTCCACAATAAAAGGTTTCTCCTGATCAGGCTGGATCAGAATGGGAGCGCTACTGAATGCCTTTTTTTATTTTTCAAATGAAGAAATGGCCTCAGTAGACCAATTCTCCAAATCCGCCCCTTTCTTAGTAAGGTCGGTCAACGGTTTAGCAATTACAGAAAAATTCATAATAAATTTACGATAGTAATTGGCGAAACCTAAGAACCGTTGTAAGGCCTTTAAGGATGAAGGTCTTACCCATTCCTTAATTGCTAGTACCTTACTAGGATCCATCTTGAAGGCGTGAGGAGTCAGAACATGCCCTAGAAACAGAATCTCCTGTACACCAAAGACACATTTCTCTTGCTTAGCGGATAGCTGATTCTCCCTCAACACCTCTAATACTTGTTTAACATGAGACACATGGGATTCGAAGTCAGGAGAGAAAATCAAAATGTCGTCAAGATAGACAATAACAAATTTACCTAAGAACTCCCTAAGAATGTCATTCATGAAGTTTTGGAACACAGCTGAGGCATTGCTGAGTCCAAAAGGCATCACCTGATATTCAAAGTGTCCTACCGGGGTATTGAACGCCGTCTTCCATTCGTCTCCCTCCTTGATTCGGATTAGATTGTATGCCCCTTTCAGGTCAATTTTGGAAAACCAGCTTGCCCCCAGAACCTGGTTAAATAAATCCGGAATTAACGGGAGGGAGTATCTATTCTGGACAGTGATTTTATTTAATCTCCGGTAATCGATACATGGCCTAAGACCACCATCTTTTTTCTTAACGAAGAAAACCCCCGCCCCCATAGGAGAGACAGAAGGTCTAATATGCCCTTTACCAAGGCTCTCCTTAATATAATCTTCCATGGCCTTGCGTTCGGGCATAGAAAGATTATAAATTCGTCCTTAGGAAACGTGGCCCCCTCTACTAGCTCTATGGTACAATCATAAGGTCTATGGGGGGGGGGTAGAACCTCCGGGGTTGGTGATGAGAATACATCAGAATATTCTCTAACAACAGAGGGTAAAGTATCAGACTTTACTGAGACCCCAGCCTGTACCACGGACAAGCACGAGTCACACTTAGGCCCCCATCTCACCAACTCCCCATTGGACCAATCTATAGTGGGGTTATGTAGTCGGAGCCAAGGCAACCCTAGTACCACCTCAGCCGGTAGGTTCTCCAGGACTAAAAGCGAACATCTCTCTGGCACACACCCACGGTTAGAGAAATCTCTGAGGTACATAAGCTCACCGTACCACCAATAAGAGGAGTAGCATCAATAGCCATGACATGAATAGGAGTTGGTAAGGCAAACATAGGAATACCCAATCTTACAGCATACTCAGAGTCAATAAAGCTAGCCGCTGAGCCAGAATCAATAAAGGCCTTACCCGGCCATTTATCTACTCCCAGAGAAATCGTAATGGGTACCGAAAGCTTACATTTAGAAAACTCAGGGTGTACCTGGTCTTTAGGTTGCCTTGCCTTAGGAGACTTGACAGAGAGGACCTTCTTAGGACACTGGTTGATCCAATAGTCAGGATCTCCACAGTAAAAGCATTCTCCACGTCTGCGACGAAGATTCCCTCGGGTCATGCCAACCTGCATGGGTTCCTCGGTGGAGACCTCAGCATTGTCTCTGGGATAGGCCTCTGGCTGGACCACCATCTGGGAAGAGAACTGTTGTTCCTGTCGTCTCTCTCTAACCCGTCGGTCAAGTCGGACAACAAGGGTCATCATCTCCTCTAAGGTCTCTGGAAGTTGATAACTGACCAGAAGATCCTTTAATTTATCAGACAGACCTGACCTGAACTAACTCTTCAGGGCTGGTTCGTTCCATCCTGAGGGGACACACCACCTTCTGAATTGGGTGCAATAATCCTCCGCTGGTAGATTGCCCTGAACCAGTGCCTTTAGAGCCGTCTCGGCTACTAGAGCCCTGTCTGGTTCATCATAGAGGGTACCCAGGGCCTGAAAGAACCCCTCCACAGAAGATAAACAACTGGCGCCAGCAGGTAAAGAGAACGCCCAGTCCTGGGGATCACCCTGTAATCGGGAAATGATAATGCCCACGCGTTAACTCTCGGGGCCAGAGGACACGGGGCGCAAACGGAAGTAAAGTTTGCAATTCTCCTTAAAAGAGAGAAACTTCTTCCGGTCTCCAGAAAAGGGTTCTGGAAGCTTAATCTGGGGCTCAAAATGCGGACTGGAGGCCTGAGGAGTGGAAGAACCTTGCCCTAACTCAAAAGAACTGAGTTTTTCCCCTAACTCCTGCACCATCTGCGTCAGATTAGAGACATGGTCAGTCAGGGTCACCAGAGGATTCATTATACAGTGGTTATTGGGCCTGTTAATCTGTAACGGTCGCGTACATACACACACAGGGGGGAGGGAAGTGACCACTGCGCTCCACCCTTACCCCTGGCCCTGCCTACTTGCCTCGCGAGTCCTAATGACAGGGGACAACTGGACGGCAATCCCTAACTTGGAATAATTGCAGGGATGACAGACAGACAAACAACAGGACGTGAACGGACCGAGTCAATACCAGGAAAGCTACAAAGTACAAATGGAGCAAGCAGAGAATTGTCAGGAGAAGCCGGTGTCATAAATACCAGGAGAGACGTGAAGTACCAAAGGAGTCAGCAGAGGATCGTCAGGAGGAGGCCGGGGTCAGAATACCAGGAGAGCAGCAAAGTACACAAGGAGCAGGCAGAGGATCGTCAGGAATTCAGCAGGAGGTAAGTACGCCAGGAAAAACCAAATCACAGGTGGAACCTAAATTAACAGGCAACCTGTGGCCAGCAGGCTGCCTGTATTTATAGTGGGGAGTGAGGGTCATGTGACGTGGCCAGCATCACATGACCGACAGACCAACCAGTCGAGCACCGAGTGATCAGCTCGGCGCTCAAGGCAGACTTAGGAGCAGGGAGCCACCCAGCTAGTAAAGCCACCCTGGGAACGAGGTAAAACACAGATCCTCGTTCCCGAAGCTAAGCAGCAGGTCTGCGGCTAATGGGGGACCGAGTGCACCTTCGAAACCCCTTTTACGAGGGGCCACCGGACCCAAGACTTCAGGCGATGGCCTTTCAGGGTGTTCTAAATGAAATTTTCGAACAAGTCTAGGAGCATGAACCTCCCTGGCAGGTACCCAAGATCTCTCTTCAGGTCCATACCCCTTCCAGTGAATCAGGTACTGCAAGGAATTACGCACCTTCCTGACATCCACTATTTTAGACACGACATACTCGACAGCATCATTAACAAGAACCGGCGGAGGCGAGGCTTTCGATGGTACTACCGGTTCAAAATATTTTTTAAGTAGAGATTTATGGAACACATTATGAATGTGTAATGACTCGGGCAGCTCCAACCTAAATGATACCGGGTTAATCACCTCCGTGATCTTATATGGTCCAATAAAACGAGGAGCAAACTTTTTAGAATCTACTTTAAGAGAGAGATTCTTGGAGGACAACCATACCTTATCCCCAACCTGAAAATTCACCCCCCTTGAACGTCTCCTATCGGCCTTGAGTTTCTGAGAACTTTGAGCCTTTTCTAAGTTCGATTGAACCCGGGCTCAAACTGTGCACAGTTCAGAGGAGAACCTATCCGCCTCAGTGTTAGAGGAGGAGACGGATGACCCAGAATGAAAACGGGGATGGAAACCATGGTTACAAAAGAAAGGTGAAACCCCAGCAGAAGAATTGACACGGTTATTCAAAGCAAATTCAGCCAATGGAAGAAATTTCACCCATAATTGCTGGTCATCAGCAACATACAACCTCAAGAATTGTTCCACAGACTGATTAAGGCTACTTTCACACTAGCGTTCTGCTGTCCGCTCGTGAGCTCCGTTTGAAGGGGCTCACGAGCGGAGCAGAACGCTTCCATCCAGCCCTGATGCAGTCTGAATGGATGCGGATCCGCTCAGACTGCATCAGTCTGGCGGCGTTCAGCCTCCGCTCGCCTCCGCACGGCCAGGCGGACAGCTGAACGCTGCTTGCAGCGTTCGAGTGTCCGCCTGGCCGTGCGGAGGCGAGCGGATCCGTCCAGACTTACAATGTAAGTCAATGGGAACGGATCCGCTTGAAGATGACACCATATGGCTCAATCTTCAAGCGGATCCGTCCCCCATTGACTTTACATTGAAAGTCTGAACGGATCCGCTCAGGCTAATTTCGCACTTAGAAATTTTTCTAAGTTATTAATGCAGACGGATCCGTACTGAACGGAGCCTCCGTCTGCATTAATATGATCGGATCCGTTCAGAACAGATCCGATCAAGCGCTAGTGTGAAAGTAGCCTAAGGCATTCAGTCTGCCCATTACTCTCAGGGTGGTAGGCAGAGGAAAAAGACAATGAAATTTAAATTTTTGACAGAAGGCCCTCCAGAATTTGGACACAAACTGCACACCCCTGTCAGAAACAATATTTTCCGGGATACCATGCAATCGAACAATTTCTTTCACAAAAATAGACGCCAGGGTTTTGGCATTCGGGAGTTTAGACAGGGGAATGAAATGGACCATCTTGCTAAACCTATCGACCACTACCCAAACTACAGTCTTACCCTCCGCCGGCGGTAGGTCAGTTATAAAGTCCATCGAGATATGGGACCAGGGTCTACTGGGAATGGGTAGGGGTCGTAGGTTACCAGCAGGGCGAGTCCTAGGTGTCTTGGACCTGGCACAAACCTCACAGGCTGACACGTAGGACTTGACATCCCTAGTTAGAGTGGGCCACCAATAAGATCTAGAAACCAGATCCTTAGTGCCCTCAACACCCGGATGTCCACAAAAGGCAGAATCGTGACACTCACCCAACAGCTGGAGACGAAATTGTACAGGAACAAACAACTTATCTGTTGGGGTGGATACCGGTGCCAGATGTTGTTCAGACCTAATGCTAGCCGAGATATCCTGGGTAAGAGCTGCTAAGAAGATTTTTGCTGGTAGGATGGATTCAGGTGGTACCTCAATAGGTTGAAAAGCCTGGAAGCTCCGAGATAATGCGTCCGCCTTCACATTTTTACTTCCCGGCCTGAACGTAATGAAAAAATCAAAACGAGTAAAAAACAGAGCCCATCTGGCTTGACGGGGATTCAATCTCTTAGCAGACTCGAGAAACATAAGGTTTTTATGGTCAGTGACAACAGTTACACAATGCCTTGCCCCCTCCAGAAAATACCTCCACTCCTCAAAAGCCCATTTAATGGCCAGCAGCTCCCTATTCCCTATGTCGTGGTTTCTCTCCGTGGGAGAGAATTTCCTGGAGAAGAAGGCACATGGTCTCAGGTTAGTGAGGCTAGCAGGACCTTGTGAAAGGACTGCTCCTGCGCCGTCCTCGGACGCATCCACCTCCACAATAAAAGGTTTCTCCTGATCAGGCTGGATCAGAATGGGAGCGCTACTGAATGCCTTTTTTTATTTTTCAAATGAAGAAATGGCCTCAGTAGACCAATTCTCCAAATCCGCCCCTTTCTTAGTAAGGTCGGTCAACGGTTTAGCAATTACAGAAAAATTCATAATAAATTTACGATAGTAATTGGCGAAACCTAAGAACCGTTGTAAGGCCTTTAAGGATGAAGGTCTTACCCATTCCTTAATTGCTAGTACCTTACTAGGATCCATCTTGAAGGCGTGAGGAGTCAGAACATGCCCTAGAAACAGAATCTCCTGTACACCAAAGACACATTTCTCTTGCTTAGCGGATAGCTGATTCTCCCTCAACACCTCTAATACTTGTTTAACATGAGACACATGGGATTCGAAGTCAGGAGAGAAAATCAAAATGTCGTCAAGATAGACAATAACAAATTTACCTAAGAACTCCCTAAGAATGTCATTCATGAAGTTTTGGAACACAGCTGAGGCATTGCTGAGTCCAAAAGGCATCACCTGATATTCAAAGTGTCCTACCGGGGTATTGAACGCCGTCTTCCATTCGTCTCCCTCCTTGATTCGGATTAGATTGTATGCCCCTTTCAGGTCAATTTTGGAAAACCAGCTTGCCCCCAGAACCTGGTTAAATAAATCCGGAATTAACGGGAGGGAGTATCTATTCTGGACAGTGATTTTATTTAATCTCCGGTAATCGATACATGGCCTAAGACCACCATCTTTTTTCTTAACGAAGAAAACCCCCGCCCCCCATAGGAGAGACAGAAGGTCTAATATGCCCTTTACCAAGGCTCTCCTTAATATAATCTTCCATGGCCTTGCGTTCGGGCATAGAAAGATTATAAATTCATCCTTAGGAAACGTGGCCCCCTCTACTAGCTCTATGGTACAATCATAAGGTCTATGGGGGGGGGGTAGAACCTCCGGGGTTGGTGATGAGAATACATCAGAATATTCTCTAACAACAGAGGGTAAAGTATCAGACTTTACTGAGACCCCAGCCTGTACCACGGACAAGCACGAGTCACACTTAGGCCCCCATCTCACCAACTCCCCATTGGACCAATCTATAGTGGGGTTATGTAGTCGGAGCCAAGGCAACCCTAGTACCACCTCAGCCGGTAGGTTCTCCAGGACTAAAAGCGAACATCTCTCTGGCACACACCCACGGTTAGAGAAATCTCTGAGGTACATAAGCTCACCGTACCACCAATAAGAGGAGTAGCATCAATAGCCATGACATGAATAGGAGTTGGTAAGGCAAACATAGGAATACCCAATCTTACAGCATACTCAGAGTCAATAAAGCTAGCCGCTGAGCCAGAATCAATAAAGGCCTTACCCGGCCATTTATCTACTCCCAGAGAAATCGTAATGGGTACCGAAAGCTTACATTTAGAAAACTCAGGGTGTACCTGGTCTTTAGGTTGCCTTGCCTTAGGAGACTTGACAGAGAGGACCTTCTTAGGACACTGGTTGATCCAATAGTCAGGATCTCCACAGTAAAAGCATTCTCCACGTCTGCGACGAAGATTCCCTCGGGTCATGCCAACCTGCATGGGTTCCTCGGTGGAGACCTCAGCATTGTCTCTGGGATAGGCCTCTGGCTGGACCACCATCTGGGAAGAGAACTGTTGTTCCTGTCGTCTCTCTCTAACCCGTCGGTCAAGTCGGACAACAAGGGTCATCATCTCCTCTAAGGTCTCTGGAAGTTGATAACTGACCAGAAGATCCTTTAATTTATCAGACAGACCTGACCTGAACTAACTCTTCAGGGCTGGTTCGTTCCATCCTGAGGGGACACACCACCTTCTGAATTGGGTGCAATAATCCTCCGCTGGTAGATTGCCCTGAACCAGTGCCTTTAGAGCCGTCTCGGCTACTAGAGCCCTGTCTGGTTCATCATAGAGGGTACCCAGGGCCTGAAAGAACCCCTCCACAGAAGATAAACAACTGGCGCCAGCAGGTAAAGAGAACGTCCAGTCCTGGGGATCACCCTGTAATCGGGAAATGATAATGCCCACGCGTTAACTCTCGGGGCCAGAGGACACGGGGCGCAAACGGAAGTAAAGTTTGCAATTCTCCTTAAAAGAGAGAAACTTCTTCCGGTCTCCAGAAAAGGGTTCTGGAAGCTTAATCTGGGGCTCAAAATGCGGACTGGAGGCCTGAGGAGTGGAAGAACCTTGCCCTAACTCAAAAGAACTGAGTTTTTCCCCTAACTCCTGCACCATCTGCGTCAGATTAGAGACATGGTCAGTCAGGGTCACCAGAGGATTCATTATACAGTGGTTATTGGGCCTGTTAATCTGTAACGGTCGCGTACATACACACACAGGGGGGAGGGAAGTGACCACTGCGCTCCACCCTTACCCCTGGCCCTGCCTACTTGCCTCGCGAGTCCTAATGACAGGGGACAACTGGACGGCAATCCCTAACTTGGAATAAGTGCAGGGATGACAGACAGACAAACAACAGGACGTGAACGGACCGAGTCAATACCAGGAAAGCTACAAAGTACAAATGGAGCAAGCAGAGAATTGTCAGGAGAAGCCGGTGTCATAAATACCAGGAGAGACGTGAAGTACCAAAGGAGTCAGCAGAGGATCGTCAGGAGGAGGCCGAGGTCAGAATACCAGGAGAGCAGCAAAGTACACAAGGAGCAGGCAGAGGATCGTCAGGAATTCAGCAGGAGGTAAGTACGCCAGGAAAGACCAAATCACAGATGGAGCCTAAATTAACAGGCAACCTGTGGCCAGCAGGCTGCTTGTATTTATAGTGGGGAGTGAGGGTCATGTGACGTGGCCAGCGTCACATGACCGACAGACCAACCAGTCGAGCATCGAGTGATCAGCTAGGCGCTCAAGGCAGACTTAGGAGCAGGGAGCCACCCAGCTAGTAAAGCCGCCCTGGGAACGAGGTAAAACACAGATCCTCGTTCCCGAAGCTAAGCAGCAGGTCTGCGGCTAATGGGGGACCGAGTGCACCTTCGAAACCCCGTTGCAATGACATAACTACTCAAGGCATTTAATCCGCAGTGATGTACAGCACAATACTTAGTATCACACTGGCATCTCACAGCAGCATAAGGCACATCAAATGTCATGTCACACATAGGATCTTAAACTGCTTTACATATACAAGATGTAGCATGTCACATAATAAATACAGTACTGGCATTTTCTAGTCTAACAGCTCAACAGTGCAATTAATACTTTACATGTGCAACTGTAGTACCCCAGAGTGGGCACTACCATTCCTTCACCCTGCTACTGTCTCTAATGGTCAACAAAGAATGTCATTTGTGTATTTATTCCAGCACCTTTTATTTTGTGTATTAATAATGTTGTTATGTAACTGTTATGTATTGTATTACAGGTAATGTGCCTGGTTATTCAGCAAGTGGCAGTGTATATGGCAGAGAGAGATCTTTAGATACAATGGAGCCTACCATTCCATTCCCCCCCCCCCCCCGTCACAGTGGGGAGTGGGGGAAACCCCCCACCGTGCGGTGTCAAAGGGTAAAAGGGAATCAGCCTGGTCGCAATGAGTAATAAGGGAGCAGGTCACCTCCTAAACCGTTCCTAATCCTCTCCCTGACTCCTCACCGTATGAGCGGACCCCGATGGTAGGACGACTCATACTCAGGATTCCTAGAGACCCTAAGTCGCCCTTGGTAATCCCTCACCAAGGAGCAAGGAAGAGACGACCTGTTCATCCCAGTAATGGAGGAACAGGAGTCTCTATCTGAGGCCAGGCTGCAAGGAGAGGGGAACACATACAGCATAAAGAGATGGCAGGTAAGCGAAACCCATAACACACTTACCTGCCACAGACACACTGACTGGAACCCGTGCACAAGTGCTGGTGTCCACACCAACATTAAAGGACACAGCACACACCACAAACCACACTGGGACCCAAAACACCCATAGCTGCAATAAACATAAGACAGGGGAATGTCTAGCAAACAAGACACCAAACACCACCAGACATGTAACACCAAACTAGACATACCAACTCCCTGAACATAACCCACTCCATACAAATAGGGACAGGAAGGGAAGGAGACACCGGGATAACATTGATGACCACAAGGGTGGCCCTCACTGGACAGATGGTAAAAGCCAGGAACAGAGAACCTCCAGCATACACCAAGGCTGGAGGAACCCCCAGCTTCAGGCATCCAGCAGAGGCTAAATACCCCAAGCAGCCACACCCACACACACAAAAACCCAGTGTTCACAAAACACTAGGAAGGGAATTAACCCTTCCAACACCAGACAGAGGAAGGAAGCCACTTAAAGGGGAAGTGCACACACAAGCATGCCAAACCAACACGTTACCACCGGCAACAGCATGCGTGGCAACCATGTCACGGCAATCACCCAGAAGGCCAAGACACTGCCACCGCATGCTCTCACAGCAACATGTTGCCGCGGGCATCCGCAAGTGTGCAACAGTGTCACAGCGTACACCATAGGCCGTGACACCCCCACCCCTTTGGGCAGAATTGGACTAGTCCTGCTTCCTACCAAGGGAGGGTTGTAGTAAGCTATAGTCAGTCGAGAGTGAAGTTGAGAATAGGAAGGAGAGCAGACATGTCGCAGTGAGGGGAGTCCCCCTTCCTGCAGCAGGAGTCTCCCAAAGCAAGCAGTTCATAGATCACCTTGACTCCTTACAGTTTACAGCTACCAGACCAAGACAAAGTCTAGCACAGCAGAGATAAAGCAAGGTATCCAAGTTTGCCTGCCAGTTTACTCCAAAACCTGCTGAAGCCAAGAGAATAACCAAGTATTGTCTGGATTCATGTTTATTCGAATAAACGGTTGAATTTTTGCTGGGCTCTTACTCCACCAACTACAACTCACTCCTTTATTGCTACAGAGCCTAACCCTGAGGAGGAACAGTATCCAGGTAGGAGCACCGTGACATACAAAATTAATAAAGCCGCATCACCACTCTGCATTCCTAAAAACCTGGGATATGAGCGGCCCTGTTGGCGGCACGTTGCACAAATATGTATCTTGTGCAATTAAAACTTTTTTTTATGTAAAACCACAATAAGCAGTATTCCTGTACTTTGACATCACTATTTATATAATTCCATTCAGTGTACTGACATGACTATGTGCATTATCCCTTAGCTATCACTGATTGTTTTGTTTCTCTGTTGTGACATCAGTTTTTACATTATCCCTATGCAATGTCATCTATGAATGGCTAATCTCAGCATGAATGATGTAGCTTTATGCATTATTTGGTGCTGTGTCATCTTTTTGGTCATTATGCTCTGGTTTCTCTGTGTGCTTTGTCCCCTTCTGTGACATCACATTGTATGGTATCCCTGTACTTTCACATCACTTTGATGTTTTTATTGAAGAGAGTCTGTCAGCAGTTCTAACCTCTCAAAACTCCTGACAGGTAAGGGATAAATGTATTTAAACATAACTTGATAGGGGCCCTTGCTTTTTGCATGATTGAGCACAGTTTTTAATGCCACTAGTGCTTCAATCACAAGTGACAGGTAAGTGGTTCCTTAACATGCAGTGTCTTCTGTTTGGATGCTAGAATTGTCACACATAGCAGAGCGGAGGTGTTGGGAAGCCTTTAGTGCAGAGAGCCTGGGTCTCTGAACATAAAGGTACCCTTCTCCATGGCACTTGCAATTACTGTGGTGGGGGCATTAACTCTTTTTCTTGGTCATGCAGAAAGCATGAGTACCCAAAAAGGTAAGTTTGCTTTTCTCCTCGTCTATCTACCTCTATTAGCAGTTTTAGGCAGTCAAAACTGCTGACAGACTCCTTTTAATGCTTACATGTGTCACCATACGGTGTAAAGTTACAAAATTATTTGGCTTTGGGATAACCATTGTAAGTAAAAAATCTTGTAACTTGTGACCTTAAAGGGGTTGTCAAAAATGCTTATATTGATAATGTATGCGATAGGCCATCAATATTAGATCAGTAGCAGTCCAACTCTGGCCAACATGTCTGTCAGCAGTTTAAAGAGTCTGTACCTCTTCAGTGTGTGCTGTGTCCTTTTTATTGTTTACAGTGTACCATACATTCAGAATACTACACATATAGTAGTGGCTGTGCTAGGTATTGCAGCATTATCAACAAGCTGAGGGGACCCCATCCTGTCTAATGTTGAAGACCTATTCTAAGGATAGATCATCAATATTAAACTCCCAGACAACCACTTTAACTTTATAGGAAACTAGTAATTGGTTTTGAAGCCTCAAAATGTTAGTGCAAAATAAGGAAAAAATAAGATGAAAGAAAAGTAAGTAGCTAAACCAAATAAATCAAATTCCTATATATATATATATATATATATATATATATATATATATATATATATATATAAATAATAAATACATGATAACATAGTAACATAGTTTGTAAGGCTGAAAAAAGACATCTGTCCATCCAGTCCAGCCTGTTATCCTGCAAGTTGATAGCGTCTAGAATCATTTTCTACGGTAAGGGTCATCTTAAAGGTCCTGTACAGTACTCCCATATATCCATAAAATGGAGCCTCCCATACCTGGTGTCCAAGGAGCAGCACACGTTTCAGAATAGTATAGTACATATAATACTACATACTGCATGTAGAAAGCTAATCAGTGCATACATTTCAATAATACAGGTATTTTAACAGTGAAATACTCATGCAGATTGGCCCTGCCTAAGGCATTGTATGGGTGGACTTAGGTTACAATGGCCCCAAAAATACCACTGTTGAAAAAAGTGGTTGTAACTTGAAGGACCACTGTATCATCATTCTGCTTTGATATTTTCTCTATAATCCCTATAATGTGGCATCAAAGTGTGCATTAACTTATATAGTGGGTGGCATTTCTTCATGGATTACCTCCTTAATGATGTGATATCACTACACACATCAATCCTGTAATATAATATCACTTTGTGCATTTTTCCTATGCTTTGGCATCTGTTGGCATGGCATACCTGAAGAGCCCCTGCTACAGAAACTAAAAGATATGAAGGGCTTTAAACTGCATTAGAACTGTGGTCCTTTATGTCTAAGTAAATAGAGTGTCTTAAATCTCTGCTTGAAAGAAAGAGTATATTCATAATCGGGAGGGGCTCATTTTCTTCATTAGGTCTCTTCTACGCTAGCCACAATGCCAGAAGATGCCAGTAGCACATAGGTTAAGAAATGACAAGCTCAGAGTCTTGTCTACAAATGCTCACAGTTTAGGAAATAAGGTCAATGAACTTGAGTCTACTGTATAATGGCATCTGAGAATATAGATTTAGTGGATGTTACTGAGACATGGTTCAATGAGAGTAATGACTGGGATATAACAATACCAGGTTTCTTTCTATATAGGAAAGACAGAGAAGGCAAGAAAGGGGGAGGGGTGGCCCTGTATGTGAAAGATAGCATAAAATCTAAACTAATACAAGTTAGCGAGACCAATTTAGAGTCAGTTTGGGTAATGTTGCAGCTTGGTAATCATAAGGTAACTCATGTAGGAGTGATATACAGATCACCTGGCCAAGTCAAAGAATTACAGTTGCAAGAAAAAGTATGTGAACCCTTTGGAATGATATGGATTTCTGCACAAATTGGTCATAAAATGTGATCTGATCTTCATCTAATTCACAACAATAGACAATCACAGTCTGCTTAAACTAATAACAGACAAAGAATTAAATGTTACCATGTTTTTACTGAACACACCATGTAAACATTCACAGTGCAGGTGGAAAAAGTATGCAAATCCCTAGACTAATGACATCTCCAAGAGCTAATTGGAGTGAGGTGTCAGCCACCTGGAGTCCAATCAATGAGATGAGATTGGAGGTGTTGGTTACAGTTGCCCTGCCCTATAAAAACACACACCACTTCTGGGTTTGCTTTTCACAAGAAGCATTGCCTGATGTGAATGATGCCTCGCACAAAAGAGCTTTCAGAAGACCTATAATTAAGAATTGTTGACTAGCATAAAGCTGGAAAGGGTTATAAAAGTATCTCCAAAAGCCTTGCTGTTTATCAGTCCACGGTAAGACTAATTGTCTATAAATGGCGAAAGTTCAGCACTGCTGCTACTCTCCCTCCCAAGGAGTGGCCATCCTGTAAAGATGACTGCAAGAGCACAGCGCAGACTGAGTGTCAGCTAAAGACTTACAAAAGTCTCTGGCATATGCTAACATCCCTGTTAGCGAATCTATGATACGTACAACACTAAACAAGAATGAATTTCATGGGATGATACCACAGAGGAAGCCACTGCTGTCCAAAAAAACCATTGCTGCACGTTTACAGTTTGCACAAGAGCACTTGGATGTTCCACAGCAGTACTGACAAAATATTCTGTGGACAGATGAAACAAAAATTGAGTTGTTTGGAAGAAACACACAACACTATGTGTGGAGAAAAAGAGGCACAGCACACCAACATCAAAACCTCATCCCAATTGTGAAGTGTGGTGGTGGGGGCATCATAGTTTGGGACTGCTTTGCTGCATCAGGACCTGGACGGATTGCTATCATCGAAGGTAAAATGAATTCCCAAGTTTATCAAGATATTTTGCAGGAGAACTTAAGGCCATCTGTCCACCAGCTGAAGCTCAACAGAAGATTGGTGTTGCAACAGGACAACGACCCAAAGCATAGAAGTAAATCAACAGAATGGCTTAAACAGAAAATAAGCCTTCTGGAGTGGCCCAGTCAGAGTCCTGACCTCAACCCAATTGAGATGCTGTGGCATGACCTCAAGAAAGCGATTCACATCAGACATCGCAAGAATATTGCTGAACTGAAACAGTTCTGTAAAGAGGAATGGTCAAGAATTACTCCTGACCGTTGTGCACGTCTGATCTGCAACTACAGGAAACGTTTGGTTGAAGTTATTGCTGCCAAAGGAGGTTCAACAAGTTATTAAATCCAAAGGTTCACATACTTTTTTCACCTGCACTGTGAATGTTTACATGGTGTGTTCAATAAAAACATAGTAACATTTAATTCTTTGTGTGTTATTAGTTTAAGCAGACTGTGATTGTCTATTGCTGTGACTTAGATGAAGATCAGATCACATTTTATCACCAATTTGTGCAGAAATCCATATCATTCCAAAGGGTTCACATACTTTTTCTTGCAACTGTAGATTATCTACTACTTGAGGAAATGGCTAAAATGACATTGAAAGGGGAAGTTATCATTATGGGAGACTTTAATCTTCCTGATGTAAACTGGAAAACCAAAATAGCTAGTTCTGCCAGGAGTACAAATATTCAAAATTCCCTACTGGGATTATCTCTACAGCAAGTAGTTGAGGAGCCAACCCGGAAGGACGCCATTTTAGATTTAGTATTCACAAATGGGAATTTGGTTTTTGATATTACTGTGGGGAAAAGCTTGGGATCTAGTGATCACCAGTCAGTGTGGTTTACTATAAGTACAGTGACTGAGTCACACCACAGAAAAACTGACTTTTCTAAAATTAGATTAATGGTATACGAGTCCCTATCAGACTGGAACAGTTTCGATGGATAAATGGGACTACTTAAAAGTGGCACTATTGAAGGCAACAGATATTTGCATTAGGCTTGTCAGTAAAAGCAAAAAAAGGAAGAGACCACTGTGGTACTCAGCAGAACTGGCCAAAATCATTAAAAACAAAAAGATAGCATTTACGGTAGTAATTATAATTTTAAAAAAAGCAAGTTATAAGAGCACAGGCAGAAGAGAAATTAGCTCAGTCAGTGAAAAAAGGTGATAAGACATTGTTCAGATACATACAGTCAGGTCCATAAATATTGGGACATCGACACAATTCTAACATTTTTGGCTCTATACACCACCACAATGGATTTGAAATGAAACGAACAAGATGTGCTTTAACTGCAGACTGTCAGCTTTATTTTGAGGGTATTTACATCCAAATCAGGTGAACTGTGTAGGAATTACAACAGTTTGCATATGTGCCTCCCACTTGTTAAGGAACCAAAAGTAATAGGACAATTGGCTTCTCAGCTGTTCCATGGCCAGGTGTGTGTTATTCCCTCATTATCCCAATTACAATGAGCAGATAAAAGGTCCAGAGTTCATTTCAAGTGTGCTATTTGCATTTGGAATCTGTTGCTGTCAACTCTCAAGATGAGATCCAAAGAGCTGTCACTATCAGTGAAGCAAGCCATCATTAGGCTGAAAAAAACTAAACAAACTCATCAGAGAGATAGCAAAAACATTAGGCGTGGCCAAAACAACTGGAACATTCTTAAAAAGAAGGAACGCACCGGTGAGCTCAGCAACACCAAAAGACATGGAAGACCACGGAGAACAACTGTGGTGGATGACTGAAGAATTCTTTCCCTGGTGAAGAAAACACCCTTCACAACAGTTGGCCAGATCAAGAACACTCTCCAGGAGGTAGGTGTATGTGTGTCAAAGTCAACAATCAAGAGATTGTTCACCACAAGATGTAAACCTTTGGTGAGCCTCAAAATCAGGGAGGCCAGATTAGAGTTTGCCAAACGACATCTAAAAAAGCCTTCACAGTTCTGGAACAACATCCTTAAGGACAGATGAGACCAAGATCAACTTGTACCAGAGTGATAGGAAGAGAAGAGTATGGAGAAGGAAAGGAACTGCTCATGATCCTAAGCATACCACCTCATCAGTGAAGCATGGTGGTGGTAGTGTCATGGCGTGGGCATGTATGGCTGCCAATGGAACTGGTTCTCTTGTATTTATTGATGATGTGACTGCTGACAAAAGCAGCAGGATGAATTCTGAAGTGTTTCGGGCAATATTATCTGCTCATATTCAGCCAAATGCTTCAGAACTCATTGGACGGCGCTTCACAGTGCAGATGGACAATGACCCAAAGCATACTGCAAAAGCAACCAAAGAGTTTTTTAAGGGAAAGAAGTGGACTGTTATGCAATGGCCAAGTCAATCACCTGCCCTGAATCCGATTGAGCATGCATTTCACTTGCTGAAGACAAAACTGAAGGGAAAATGCCCCAACAACAAGCAGGAACTGAAACAGTTGCAGTAGAGGCCTGGCAGAGCATCACCAGGGATGAAACCCAGCATCTGGTGATGTCTATGCGTTCCAGACTTCAGGCTGTAATTGACTGCAAAGGATTTGCAACCAAGTATTAAAAAGTGAAAGTTTGATTTATGATTATTATTCTGTCCTATTACTTTTGGTCCCTTAACAAGTGGGAGGCACATATGCAAACTGTTGTAATTCCTACACCGTTCACCTGATTTGGATGTAAATATCCTCAAATTAAAGCTGTCAGTCTGCAGCTAAAGCACATCTTGTTTGTTTCATTTCTAATCCATTGTGGTGGTGTATAGAGCCAAAAATGTTAGAATTGTGTCGATGTCCCAATATTTATGGACCTGACTGTCTATTGAAAAAAGGAAATTAAAACAAGGAATTACCAAATAAAAAAAAAAGAAGGAAGGTATATGGAAGAAGATAAAGAACTAGCTGACTGCCTCAATGAATACTTCTGTTCAGTTGTTACAAAGGAAAATGAAGGAAAAGGACCTCAGTTAGGGAGGAAGACTAATGAATCTTTTGATGCATGTGTCTTTACAGAGGAAGAGGTTCTAAGTCAGCTGTCTAAAATTAATACAAGTAAGTCACAGGGGCCTGATGGGATACACCCAAAGTTATTAAAAGAGCTTAGTGGTGTACTAGCAAAACCATTAACAGATTTATTTAACCAATCACTGGTAACAGGAGTCGTCCCAAAAGATTGGAAATTAGCAAATGTTGTGCCCATTCACAAGAAAGGTAGTAGGGAGGAATCGGGCAACTATAGGCCAGTAAGCCTGACATCAATAGTGGGGAAATTAATGGAAACCATACTTAAAGATAGGATTGAAGAACATCTAAAATCCAATGGATTGAAAGACGAAAACAGCATGGGTTTACTTCAGGGAGATCGTGTCAAATTAATCTTATAGATTTTTTTGATTGGGTGACTAAAATAATAGATGGCGGAGGTGCAGTAGACATCGCTTATCTAGACTTTAGTAAGGCTTTTGATACTGTCCCACATAGAAGGCTTATGAATAAACTGCAGTCTTTGAGCTTGGACTCCCATATTGTTGAATGGATTAGGAAGTGGCTGAGGGACAGACAACAGAGGGTTGTAGTCAATGGAGTATATTCAGACCAAGGTCTTGTTACCAGTGGGGTACCTCAGGGATCTGTTCTGGGACCCATATTGTTTAATATCTTTATCAGCGAAATTGCACAAGGCCTCGATGGTAAGGTGTGTCTTTTTGGTGATGACAGAAAGATTTGTAACAGGGTTGATGTTCCTGGAGGGATACACCAAATGGAAATGGATTTAGGAAAACTAGAGGAATGGTCAGAAATCTGCCAACTAAAATTTAATGTTCATAAGTGCAAGATAATGCACCTGGGCGTAAAAACCCAAGAGCAGAATATAAAATCAGTGATACAGTCCTAACCTCAGTATCTGAGGAAAGGGATTTAGAGGTCATTATTTCAGAAGACTTAAAGGTGGGCAGACAATGTCATAGCAGGAAATGCTAGCAGAATGCTT
Source organism: Bufo bufo (assembly GCF_905171765.1). Taxonomy (NCBI): domain Eukaryota; kingdom Metazoa; phylum Chordata; class Amphibia; order Anura; family Bufonidae; genus Bufo; species Bufo bufo. Next base: position 168,202,931 of record NC_053393.1, read on the forward strand.
GGGTGTATAGGGAGAGGCATTAACAGTAGAAAGAGGGAGGTGCTCATAACGCTCTACAGAGCACTAGTGAGACCTCATTTGGAGTATTGTGCTCAGTACTGGAGACCATATCTCCAGAAGGATATTGATACTTTGGAGAGAGTTCAGAGAAGAGCTACTAAACTAGTACATGGATTGCAGGATAAAACTTACCAGGAAAGGTTAAAGGACCTTAACATCTATAGCTTGGAAGAAAAACGAGACAGAGGGGATATGATAGAAAACTTTAAATACATAAAGGGAATCAACAAGGTAAAAGTGGAGAGAATATTTAAAAGAAGAAAAACTGCTACAAGTGGACATAGTTTTAAATTAGAGGGGCAAAGGTTTGAAAGTAATATCATGAAGTATTACTTTACTGAGGGAGTAGTAGATGCATGGAATAGCCTTCCTGCAGAAGTGGTAGATGCAAATACAGTGTAGGAGTTTAAGCATGCATGGGATAGGCATAAGGCCATCCTTCATATAAGATAGGGCCAGGGGCTATTCGTAGTATTCAGTATATTGGGCAGACTAGATGGGCCAAACGGTTCTTATCTGCTGACACATTCTATGTTTCTATGTTTCAAGTGTCACGTACTGGGGACCAGACCGGCCCACCGCGTCACGTGACAAGGGTTGCCCAAGCCCTTCAGGCCGATTCACCTCACGCCCTCATACGCTGCTACGCCCTACGCCAGGCCGTAACTTGAGCATAAATCACCACCTGAAGCCTGCAAGCACACCCACGCACTAACACTAAACTTTCACTGCCACCACCCGTCAGTTATAAGGTCGATAGGACACCCCTGATTGTTAGCAGAAAAACAACATACAGCCTCAGACTGCACACACACTCTTCATGGAGCTACCAGGTTCTTAAGGTTACAAGACACACGGCCGTTGTTTTGGTCCGCATCCGAGCCGCAGTTTTGGCGGCTTGGATGCGGACCCATTCACTTCAATGGGGCCGCAAAAGATGTGGACAGCACTCCGTGTGCTGTCCGCATTTGTTGCTCCGTTCCGTTGTCCGCAAAAAAAATATTATAACCTGTCCTATTCTTATCCGCATTTTGCAGACAAGAATAGGCAGTTATATTAATGGCTGTCGGTGCCGTTCCGCAAATTGCGGAACGCACACAGACGCCATCCGTGTTTTGCGGATCCGCAATTTGCAGACCGCAAAACACACAACGGTCGTGTGCATGAGGCCTTAATGTATAAAAAAAATAGACAGTACTTTGGTTACAAAAAATGATTAACAAGAGACATATATAAATGGCAAACAATTGTAAAATAAAAAGGAGAAAACAAAGAAAGTTCTAATACTTAACATTTGTATGGTAAAATTCCTTTCCTCCCAGGAGATTTGGGCAGAGTAATGGTGCACAAACCAATTCGATTGGATCTCCCACTTTGTGACACCCAAATATCCAGGGATTGCATTTTTATGGCTTTCCTCCAGGGGCAGGCCTGATGGGGGTTCTCACTCCCACCTCTGGCTCACCCCTCTGGGTCAAGCTACATTACCCATGCAGGCGGCCCCCTGGCCAACTAGGGAATAGGTATGAAAATATTAAAAAGATAGTTTCCCAGTTGCCCTGGTGAAGATACAGACCCCAGCCCTTCTTCATAATTCATATCTCATCGTTCCGAGTCCTAACATATTAAACACTACATGTCCAGGACGCTCGGAAGATGAGTTCCTTATTTTAAGAAGATGAAGGCGAGTTGATATGCTATGTCTGGTGTCCATGCGATGCCCCCATCATACCAGAGATGATAAACTAGATTTTGGGGACATCTGATCCCTCCTGAACAAGTTATGAAGGATTATGGATTATGGTTCATGCTCTGGTTAGGAAGCCACCATGCTGACACAAGGCGCCAGAGAGTCTGCTGTCCCCTGTCCCGAGTGTGACCAGCAAATGAGCCCATCCTCGCTAGCATCTCTGTGCTAACTACCCCCCGGGGAGCAGGCTGCTGTTTTCCCAGGTATGAGGCAGACATCTCGGCCTATATGCAGCCTTAAACCAATTCATCAATGGCTGCTGGCCTGGCAACACAAATATATAAATACATACTGTATATATATGTGAATCACACCAGAACATGTTACACCACAACACATAACCATAAAACATATATTATCACAGCAAACATTATAATAACTAGGAATAAGGCGGTCCTTATTACTGACACCAAGGATCAGGCAAATATTAGGAATGTACATGTAAAGATGCTGCCAATCACCAAAAAAATTTGCAAAACTCTCTTTTCTCTGGTCATCACATCTTTCATGTGAAACCCAAAATTGTATTTCATCAGCAGCACATTTTCCTGTGTAAACAAGCATTGTGCCATCAACAATATGCAAAGTGAATTGGGCAAGCTAACATAATAATGATCCTTCATCTCTCTTTACCCTTTGCATCAGGCTGTATGAAGGGCCCTTTAAACAAGCAACAATCGACTTGTATATCGTCAATTGCCGCTTGTATATTATCTGGCGTTGGCCTATGTAATAGGCTCTTAGGCCTCTTACATAGGCATGTGGTGGTCCTGTGGTGGACCCAAGCTCTAATGCCACAGTGGGTCCAAAGATCCAAGAAACAAAACATTTGAAGCTCCCTATGGAGTCATTAACTTGCCACTAGGCTCTATTTCTTTGATTAAAAACCTGTTAGACTTTTTTGATGATATAAGGGTTTGGCCTCAAAAATAATTTCTTCTGGGGGGGCCCAAGGAAACCCAGTCTGATGCTGACCGTAGGCTTTTAAGTTACGGCTTGTGATGTGACAATTGATCAAAAAATGTTCAGTTTGATGGACAGACATCTTTTTTTCAATCTAAGTAACAATGAAACATCTGGTGACATGGACAAATAAAAGTTACTGCCTAAATGGTCCTTTAAATCATGATTGTAGAATATCTCCATCTGGGTTTCTAGCAACTCCAAGACTCATAAATAGCTAACAATTTGTGTGTTTGTGAAAATTGGAATTCTGTTTGAGTGATGGGTCTCAATACAGCATGCTCATTGCTGAGAGCCTCCATAATGATTTCACATGAACATTGAAACTGGTGGCTGCTAAGTCGATGCATGGACACAAACTCACAAAGGTAGCTGTACATTTTTTTTTGCAGAGTAGATACTCCTTGTAGCATTTTTGAGGAGTACTCTTAGCTAAAGAGGAGTGCGACATTTTCAGTAATTCATATAAACAATATATGTAGGCATACATAAAGCTAAGAGGACACTGTTTTTACAGGAAAACCATTAGAAAAATAATTGTCTTTGCACTGCTATATTCTGACACCAATACATTTCATTTTTGGGGTACATGTACCTTTTTATTTAATTTGTTGGCAGATTGGTCAGTTTTATTTTTCAGCATGCTAAATATTTTTATAGTTTAATAGGTCAAACATTTTCAGATGACCATATGAATTATGTTTATTTTTTATTGTTTATTTTTATAAGTAAAAGTTTTATATTCTTGTGTCTTTTGTATTTTAATTTACTTAAATTTTTAGTCCCTTTAGGGATCCAAGTAATCGCTTGATCACTATTGCAGTCTGTGGGAGTCTTATTAGCTTCCTATTAAACCCTGACACAGTTTGCTAGCTTCCTATTAAGCCTTACCATCAGTTTGCTAGCTTCCTATTAAGCCCTACCGACAGTTTTCTATGGCAGACCTGGGAGCCTTCACAAGGTCCCAGTCTGTTATAGCAACTGGTAACCCCACAATTTCACCATGATTTCTTTGATATTCTCAAAAACCTTCTAATAACTTTCAAAAGGACATCCAGTTACTATGCTAGCTTTTCTAATCACTTTACACAATGGGTTAGCATCGCCAACCCTGGCACACCCTCACAGCTTGCCCCTGCTCTAGCATGGCTGTCACAGTCTGATAAATTATTTCCCCACAAAATAAATAACATAAATGAGCTTTATGAGAAGTATAGCACTGCCTGCTGCGCTATTCTTTCCGTCAAAGGAGAAGGCTGTGAACAGAAATATGAACAAAGTCTTGCATTGCGTTAACCTGAAAATAAAATGGAGGATTTTCAAACTGTTACATTATGCCGTAGCTAACTAGCAGGCTCCAATGAATGCTGTCAGTAAGGTTATTTGTTCTAACCTTATAGCCCTCAGCTCCAAAAGTGTCAGACCAGTTAGTTGAAGACTTCTAAAGTATTTCTCATGCAAGGGTAGACAAAGAAGGACATTGCCTTCCAGCACTTTATTCTTATTTTACAGATAGGCCTTTGCTTACTGTAAATGACCAAACACAGGGGGAAACAGAGTAAATGCCAGGACTGCCCTAGAGGAACGTTCAAGAAAGTTTTTTTTACATCTTTACTAAAAAGTGTGCAGTCATACAGGTCCATTTCTGACTACTATATTACCAACCTTGCCCTGATCATCCTTTTCCCCTTTGCCTGTGCCTAAGGAGTAAGACCTGAACAAGTTACAATTCAGTGCTTTAATACTAATGATTCTAAATTGCCACTTGGCACATTACACGTTTGCCCATGGTGGTTCAAGGTTCAGAGAGCATGTTCCTGATCTCAGTTTTCCAATGTTTGCTAAGTAAATAACAAGCTATAAATGAGAGTGCAGGAGGTTGAGGCAATGCATTCGGAAATGTATTTTTAATAATGCTGCATTTTCCCAATACATTATTATACTTAGAGGCATACAGTAGCGTGGCTTACATAAAATAGGATGCTAGATGCTGCATGCGTCTCAGATACCTGCGTGAGGAGCTTTCATGTGCAGGATTACATTCTCAGAGTGTTGGCAGTAAATGCTGAATTGATTTTCCTTGAGGCAGTGTACAATATCATTCCTTCTCCTATTCATCAGAAATGAGTATATGACTGCATGTAGGAAGCCCACCTACCGCATGTTTTGTGGTTAAAGGGGTTCTGCGGGAATTAAGAAAATGAAAATACTTAAATATTACTTCAAAAAAATATATTCCCAAATACCTGTCATTAGTTATAATGGCTTGTTTTGTCTAAAGAGCAATAATCAGGGGAAACAAAATGGTCGCCGTCCTATTAGCACACACAGAACCTGTCATAATGACACAGCAGGACAACTTATGCTAAAGAGCTGACTCATTCTCCTCTCTGCTCTTCTGGTCAGGAATTATGATCCTGAATATAGCTGATCTTTAGCTAAATCTCTGGGGAATTTAGTTTATGAAGAAACGAAGTACAGAGAGGATGGACAGGACAGACTATGGTGATATGGAGCTGTGGTAATGGAGACTGCATACAAGTGCTGCTGCTCATTATCTACACCCCCACTAACTTCTCTGTACTTCATGTCTTCTCATGAACTCCATTGCCACAGAGATTCAGCTATGGTGATATGGAGCTGTGGTAATGGAGACTGCATACAAGTGCTGCTGCTCATTATCTACATGCCCACTATCTTCTCTGTACTTCATGTCTTCTCATGAACTCCATTGCCACAGAGATTCAGCTGAAGATCATATTAAACTGTATTCAGGATCATAACCCTTGACAAGCAGAGAGGAGTATGAGGCAGCTCTTTACCTCAGTGCTGTGAAGTAACTTGTCCTGCTGTGTGATCAGGACAGGTTCTGTGTGCACTAATAGGACGGCGGCCATTTTGTTTCCCCTGATGATGGCTCCCTAGACAAAACAAGCCATTATAACTAATGTAAGGTATTTGGGTATATATTTATCATAAAGTAATGTTTAAGTATTTTCATTTTCTTAATTCCAGAATAACCCTTTTAAGGAAAATAATAAAATAATAACATAAATAGAACAGTCCATTTACCAAGCAATTCTTAGAACTTCATGCCATTAAAATACTCTGAACGTAGACAATAAAAACATCCATGGACGTGCATGTAAACTACATACAGAGATATGTTGTTCATGGAACATTTGCCTTGTAAAAGCTAAGCCAACTCAGAACAAATCCCTATCAGAGTATGAATCCCAGACCCCAAACATTCTTCCCAGAACCCTCAAAACAGCTGAGGTTATGGCTACTAAAGACCAAAGAAAATGCTTGTTATTCATGCAATAAAACTCATACAAATGTTTTAAAAAATTTAAGAACTTCCACAGTTTAACCACCATAATACAGTATACGTAAAGGCTGTCTCTGGCAAGTACCATTTGTTGAAGAAATCTCTATCAGGCACAGTACAGAGGCACTCTCACTGCATTTGATGGTGCATTGGGCATTGGTACAGAATTACTAATCCTATAGACCAGTAATGGGCAACCCCCGACACTCCAGCTGAGGTGAAACTACGACTCCCAGCATGCTCCATTCATTTCTATTGGGTTATGAGAAAAGCCAAGCAAGTGTACATCTTGCTATAGACAGTGATAACTTAGACAGGCTGTCTGGACAGGCACAGCATTTACCACAGTGGCTCAGGCTGGATGATAAATTTGGTGTAGGGTAGACACTTTCTCAAACTTTATACTGCCTACTGGATGGGTTACTTTGCAAAATAATTTTGTCCTAACATTTTGGCACAAAATGGTACTCTTGAGGCCCCAGCCACTTTACCACTAAACTATACCCCTTTCCTGTTAAAGGGAGTCTGTCTCCTGCAAAGGGTATTTTTAGACAATCATGTCCAGTGTGGAAAACATGCTCAGTGTGGGAGTGTGATTTCTCGTTATGGACACTGCTTCTTTCATAGGATTGCAAAGCATTATAATGATTTATAATGCTGTGTGTCTCTGCCTCACCTTGCATCTACTGAATTCTACTCACAGCATTATGTCTCAGTACAATTCAGTTGATGCAATGTTGGACAGAGGCACACAGCATTATAAATCATGTGGTCCTGTGAAAGGAGCAGTGTCCATAATGATAAATCACGCTCCCACATGGAGAGTATTTTCTGCACTGGACACGCTCATCTGAAATGACCCTAAATCAGTTTCAAAGTAAGCATATCACCATGTAGGGTAGCACACCATGTAACATAGGGATATTTTTCTTGTGAAACTCTGGTCCTGTCAAACGTCCCAGGGAGCCAGTAGTGGGATGAGGAACCCACTGGCAGTAAGCAGCTGACAGCCCAGAAACGCGGTACAAGTTTAGGGATAATCCAAGAGGGGTAGTCAATGTCCAATCCGGGTCGAAGCAGGCAGCAAAGGTTCAAAGGCGGAAGACAGTCCAAGGGTCAGTAACCGGGAAGGATACAAAGGAACACCAGGCAAATAGGAGGATCCGCAGGGAGGCTAGGTGTTCACCATTAGGTGGAATAGCTCAGCAATGAACCAGAGCTCAGGCCAGGTCTTTATAGCCAGGGAAGGTAGGACCACCCCCTTGTCTCCAAGGCAACCAGGAGGCCTCCCTCCCCGGGAACCAATGGCAGGCGAGGAAGATGGAAGGTGTGTACTGGGAACCTGCCCCAGCAAGGCTCACACCTGACAGCCGGATAATGCAGGAACGCTATGCTCACGGGGATGCGTGTGCAGCCTGCATACTGCGCATGCGCCGCGCGACTCGTGCACCTGCACCTCGGGCACCAGGTGTTCTACCGAGCTGAAGGGGAACCCGTGGCCTGCGCCGTGCCCGCGGTCCCCGAGTAGGGGTAACACCCCCTGCTTCCTGACAGGTCCATTAATCCTGAAAAATGGTTCCTTTTAATTTTATGGTTTTCAGTGCATCATGGGAGGGGGCCCCCACTGTGTTCATTGCACATGACTTGTCCTGCATCATTGCTGTTAGCTCTTAAATCTCAAGGACTATCAATCAAACAAGAAGGAGAGGTGCTGGATGGTGTTATAGGGGGGTTATGATGAACCAAACAGAGCAGCTATCTTCAAGGTGCACTAAAAACCTTATTTTCTTAAAAATAAAAAGAAGCATTTCTCAGTATTAGGCCTCATGCACACGACCGTTGTTTTGGTCTGCATCCCAGTCGCCGTTTTGGCGGCTCGGATGCGGACTCATTCACTTCAATGGGGACGCAAAAGATGCGGACTGCACTCAGTGTGCTGTCCGCATCCATTTCTCCGTTCCGTGGCCCCGCTAAAAAAATATAACAGTCCTATTCTTGTCCGCGCTTTGCGGACAAGAATAGCCATTTATATTGAAGGCTGTCCGTAACGTTCCGCAAATTGCAGAACGCGCACGGACGCCATCCGTGTTTTGCGGATCTGCGATTTGCAGACCGCAAAACACACCACGGTCGAGTGCATGCGGCCTTAGAGAACTGGATTTTCACAACAAATGGTTATGTTTTGGGCCATTAACCCTACATGCAGTATGCTTACTTTGAAACTGATTTTGGAGATAACAGATTTCCTTTAAACCCTATTGGCAAGCTAGGAGGAGTGGATTTTTCTTAAGATTCACCAAATTGTATAAAATTTTGACAAATTTATAAGGATGTGGGGGAAGGGACCTAAAATGTATTACTCTGCTATGTTGTAAATTGTATAATTACTGCAACATCTCACTTTGGTCAGCAGATGTCAGCAAAGGATAAGATGATAAAAGTCTACATTGGAGCTGTCTATCAGAGGAATACTAATAACCTATTTAGTTTGCAGAGTTGGAAAATAGCTAATTTATGGGCTGTTTTGGACCCTTACAAGTGTGATAGCAAACTGAATATGTAGGTTTGACACTGCACTTAGAAAATGACTTATTGCATCACACTCTCCCTGTGTAAGGGGAGGAAGTCCCTTTAGAAGCAGGAAGTGAGCAGATGGAGGTTGTGCTTGGTGCTGCTGGAAACCAAAAGGGATCATCTCTGCTGAATCTGGAAGGGAATGGATCGGCTCATGGTGGAGACTGGCGACAACAGGGGGAGGTTTGCAGCGACGACCCCAGGAGTGTCGTGTCTGTAGGATTCAGTTCTGGAGTTGACCAGGAAATAAAAAAAAGCACCAAGAACCTGCTCAAGGAACTGTAAGTGCGGCTTTGCCGCGTCACATTGCACCACACTGTTGAAGTGGCATTTGCACATACAATAACACTTCAAGTACAGTTAGATTGCGGTGTACGGGCTGCAAGCTAATGCATAGCCCTAAGGGACTCATACTCTGACACCTTCCTATCTCCCTGGCTGTTCATAGGGTGTTATATGCTGTGAGCTGGAGTAAGGATTAAAGTTACAAGAGACAGACATCATTTCCCTATGGATTACAAATAGTATTGCGTAATATTTAGGGTGCACCCCAACGTGGAACTTGTCCAGGAACATACAAGTGCAGCTAGGCTGCTTAATGGACTTACATTACATTTACTGGTTTATTGTTAGACAGTGTTACATTTGCTGTTGTTGTTTTTTTCTGTGTACCAATCTGTTTTATATATTCTCAGCTTCTTGTTCACTACATTGTCTAGTAAACAACTGTTGGGAAAGAACCGTTGTCTGTGTTTGTGTGGCATTGTGTACCCTCTGTACATGTGGGCCCAGCCCTCGGTCTTCTTTCACATTTTATCACAGGGTTTAGGTGGAATCACATTAAAATTGTGGGCCACAGTTTACAGGAGCTTGTGTTTCCTGAAGGGGTGCACAGCTAGTGAAGAGGCACCTACAAGAGTGAATTCACATCAGTAAGATGACTTTCATATTCATCTAAATGGGGCCTGCAGAAATCCATGTACTTGCCACCAAAACGATCCCATTCAGATTTATGGAACTGATCTTCAGTCGCAACAAATCGAATGTATGTAAATTTATGCGCATTTAAGCAGCATATCTGCACCAAAATCTGCAAAGTCTAATTGTGGATTTGTTGGGGTTTTGCTGCAGATCTCACCCTTCCATTAAAAAGGGTGAAATCCGCAGCTAAAACCGCAAACATAATTGACATGCTATTTAATTTAAAATCCAATGGCAGGTCGATTTATGCACGGAAAAAATCTGCAAAGTGTACATGAGATTAGTGTAATCTCATACACTTTACTGGTACTGTAATACCCATAGGGTGTTGTTCCAGAACTGTGAAGGCTTTTTTAGATGTCATTTGGCAAACTCTAATCTGGCCTTCCTGTTTTTGAGGCTCACCAATGGTTTACATCTTGTGGTGAACCCTCTATATTCACTCTGGTGAAGTCTTCTCTTGATTGTTGACTTTGACACACATACACCTACCTGCTGGAAGCTCTTTGGATCTCATCTTGAGATTTGACAGCAACAGATTCCAAATGCAAATAGCACACTTGAAATGAACTCTGGACCTTTTATCTGCTCATCGTAATTGGGATAATGAGGGAATAACATACACCTGGCCATGGAACAGCTGAGAAGCCAATTGTCCCATTACTTTTGGTTCCTTAACAAGTGGGAGGCACATATGTAAACTGTTGTAATTCCTACACTGTTCACCTGATTTGGATGTAAATACCCTCAAATTAAAGCTGACAGGCTGCAGTTAAAGCACATCTTGTTCGTTTCATTTAAAATCCATTGTGGTGGTGTATAGAGCCAAAAATGTTAGAATTGTGTCGATGTCCCAATATTTATGGACCTGACTGTATCTGTACTATTTATTGCATTTTTTGTGCGGTTTTGTTGTGGATTTTCTGTTTATGTAAACAACCCCATTGAAATCTATGGGGAAACCAGAATATGTGAAACTGCACAAACAATGGACATGCTGCAGATTTTAACCACTTTCCGTCCGCCCATAGGATATAAACGTCCTATGGGTGGACCTCTATTTCTGAAAGCACGTTTTAAAACGTCCGTTCAGAAACAGCAGCTGCACGCTAATCGTGCAGCTGCTGATCGGGTTGCCCGCTGTCAGTGACAGCAGGGCAACCCAGAGAGAAGGCAGGGACAGTGCCCAGGTGTCCCTGCCTTGTAGATCGCTGTATACACAGTGCTCACCGAGCGCTGTGTATGCAGAGCAGGAAGCGCTATGCGCTTCCTGTTCCGGCCCGGCGGTCATGTGACCGCCGGGACCGGAGAGTGCAGGAGCTGTGTGAGGTCTCTCAGAGACCTCGATCAGCCCTGCTCTGAGGCTGTACAGCGCTGAATTATGCTGTACAGCCTCTCTGGGGGGTGTATTTCTTCTGTAACTGGGGCTACTATGTCAGCCCCAGTTACAGGAGAAATCAACAGTGAAAAAAAAAAGAAAAAGTGAAGCAAATGTCCCCCAGAGGTCTTGTATGACCTTAAGGGGGACGAAAAGTGTAAAATAAAATTAAAAAAAATAAAGGGTTGAAAAAATAAAATAAAAAAAAGTTTCACATGTAAAAAAAAAAAGTCCCCAAGTAAGGAATAAATATTTTTTTTTAAAATAGAAAAAATAAAATAAAATAGACATATTTGGTATTGCCGCGTCTGTAAAAACCAGCTCTATAAAAATATCACATGACCTAACCCCTCGGGTGAACACCGTAAAAAAAAAAAAAAAAAAAACGGTGTCAAAACAAGCAATTTTTGTCACCTTGCATCACAAAAGGTGCAACACCAAGTGATCAAAAATGCGTATGTCCCACAAAATGGTACCAATAAAACCATCACCTCATCCCGCAAAAAATGAGCCCCTACATAAGAAAATCTCTCAAAAAATAAAAAAACTATAGCTCTTAGAACATGGAGACACTAAAACATCATTTTTTTGGTTTAAAAAATGCTATTATTGTGTTAAAGTGAAACAAATAAAAAAAGTATACATATTAGGTATTGCCGCGTCCGTAAAAACCAGCTCTATAAAAATATCACATGAGCTAACCCCTCAGATGAGCACCGTAAAAAAAAAAAAAAAACTGTGTCAAAACAAGCAATTTTTGTCACCTTGCATCACAAAAGGTGCAACACCAAGTGATCAAAAACGTGTATGTCCCACAAAATAGTACCAATAAAACAGTCACCTCATCCCGCAAAAATTGAGCCCCTACATAAGAAAATCTCTCAAAAAATTAAAAAACTATAGCTCTCAGAACATGGACACATTAAAACATAATTTTTTTGTTTCAAAAATGCTATTATTGTGTAAAACTTTAATAAATGAGAAAAAGTATACATATTAGGTATCGCCACGTCCGTAACAATCTGCTCTATAAAAATATCACATGAGCTAACCCCTCAGGTGAACGCTGTAAAAATAAATAAATAGAAACTGTGCTAAAACAACCAATTTTTTGGTCACCTTGTCCTATAAAGTGTTATAATGAATGATCAAAAAATCATATGTACCCAAAAATAGTACCAATAAAACTGGCACCTTATCCCATAGTTTCCAAAATGGGGTCACTTCTTGGGAGTTTCTACTGTAAGGGTGCATCAGGGGGCTTCAAATGGGACATGGCATCTAAAAACTATGTGGAGTTCCTTTTCTTCTGCGCCCTGCCGTGTGCCCATACAGCAGTTTATGACCACATGTGGGGTGTTTCTGTAAACCGCAGAATCTGGGTAATAAATATTGAGTTTTGTTTGGCTGTTAACCATCGATGTTTTAAAGAAAAAATTGGATTAAAATGGAAAATCTGCCAAAAAAGTGAAATTTAAAAATTTGATCTCCATTTTCCTTTAATTCTTGTGGAACGCCTAAACGGTTAACAAAGTTTGTAAAATCGGATTTGAATACCTTGAGGGGTGTAGTTTCTACAATGGGGTCATTTATGGGGGTATCCACTATGTAGGCCCCACAAAGTGACTTCAGACCTGAACTGGTCCTTAAAAAGTGGGTTTTGGCAATTTTCTTAAAAATTTGAAGAATTGCTTCTAAACTTCTAAGCCTTCTAACGTCCTAAAAAAATAAAATGACATTTCCAAAATGATGCCAACATAAAGTAGACATATGGGGAATGTTAAGTAATAAATATTTTATGAGGTATCACTTTCTGTTTTAAAAGCAGAGAAATTGAAAATTAGAAAATTGCGAATTTTTCAAATTTTTGGGTAAATTTGGGATTTTTTCATAAATAAAGGTGAAATATTTTGACTCAAATTTATGACTATCATGAAATACAATGTGTCACGAGAAAACAATCTCTGAATGACTTGGATAAATAAAGGCGTTCCAAAGTTATTACCACATAAAGTGAGATATGTCAGTTTTGCAAAATTAGGCCTGGTCAGGAAGGGGGCAACTGGCCCAGATGGCAAGTGGTTAAAACCCATACAACGGGTCAATTTCCACACAAATCAAATCTCATTCATTTCGCTGGTACTGTATTACCCTGTGTTTTTTCTGCAGGAAAATCTGTCGGCCGAATGCAAACGACCGTGGAACACGGACGTGAGCGGTCCGTGGTATCCTGACCTGGCATCCTGCTGAAAGCAGGAGTGCACGGCGTTATTGTTTGTTATGACGCCATGCGCTTCGTGCCACCGCTGCAGTACAGTAATACACTCGTATAGATCATACGAGTGTATTACTGTACTGCAGCGGCGGCATGAAGCGCACGGCGTCATAGCAACCAATGACGCCGTGCGCTCCTGCTCTCAGCAGGATGCCAGGCTGGGATACCACGGCCCAATCACATCCGTGTTCCACGGCCGCGTGCATTCGGCCTAATCTGCATTGTGTGCAGGTAACCTAGAGCCTCTTTCACACGAACGATACGGATTGTGTCAGGATGCGTTCAGGGTGCGTTCAGTGAAACTCACACCATTTTGTAAGCAAGTTCAGTCATTTTTCCTGCAATTGCGTTCAGTGTTTTAGGCCCCTTGCAGACGAGCGTTCCTCCCGCAGCGAGTCCGCATCGCAGCACCCGGCCTGACCTCCCATTGCTGCCGGGAGTCACATAGCATTATGTTGATTTATGATGCTTTGTAACCCTTAGGCCTCATTCACACTTCAGTGTTTGGTCAGTGATTTCCATCAGTGATTTGTGAGCCAAAACCAGGTGCAACTCTAAACACAGAACAGGTGAAGATCTTTCCCTTCTACCTCATGTCTGTGGAGGCTCCACTTCTGGTTTTGGCTCACAAATCACTGATGGAAATCACTGACCAAACACTGAAGTGTGAACGAGACCTTAGGCCTCTTTCACACGGGCATTGCGGGAAAATGTGCGGGTGCGTTGCGGGAACACCCGCGATTTTTCCGCGCGAGTGCAAAACATTGTAATGCGTTTTGCACTCGCGTGAGAAAAATCGCGCATGTTTGGTACCCAAACCCGAACTTCTTCACAGAAGTTCGGGCTTGGAATCGGTGTTCTGTAGATTGTATTATTTTCCCTTATAACATGGTTATAAGGGAAAATAATAGCATTCTGAATACAGAATGCATAGTAAAACAGCGCTGGAGGGGTTAAAAAAATAAAATAAAAATTTAACTCACCTTAGTCCACTTGATCGCGTAGCCCGGCATCTCCTTCTGTCTCCTTTGTTGAACAGGACCTGTGGTGAGCATTAATTACAGGAACAGGACCTTTGATGACGTCACTCCGGTCATCACATGATCCATCACCATGGTAAAAGATCATGTGACGTACCATGTGATGACCAGAGTGACATCATCAAAGGTCCTGTTCCTGTAAATAATGCTCACCACAGGTCCTATTCAACAAAGGAGACAGAAGGAGATGCTGGGCTACGTGATCAAGTGGACTAAGGTGAGTTAAATTATTATTTATTTATTTTTAACCCCTCCAGCACTGTTTTACTATGCATTCTGTATTCAGAATACTATAATTTTCCCTTCTAACCATGTTATAAGGGAAAATAATAATGATCGGGTCTCCATCCCGATTGTCTCCTAGCAACCGTGCGTGAAAATCGCACCGCATCCGCACTTGCTTGCGGATGCTTGCGATTTTCACGCAACCCCATTCACTTCTATGGGGCCTGCGTTGCGTGAAAAACGCAGAATATAGAGCATGCTGCGATTTTCACGAAACGCATAAGTGATGCGTGAAAATCACCGCTCATGTGAACAGCCCCATAGAAATGAATGGGTCGGTATTCAGTGCGGGTGCAATGCGTTCACCTCACGCATCGCATCCGCGCGGAATACTCGCCCGTGTGAAAGGGGCATTACAGTTCTGGAATGTATTGGATAACACTGGCATAATGCTGCCAGTGTTATCCAATACATTCCAGAACTGTAAGGCCTCTTTCACACGAGCGTCGCGTTTGAGGGCCGGACAAAATGTGGGTGCGTTGCGGGAAAATACACGATTTTTCCGTGCGAGTGCAAAGCGTTTTAATGCGTTTTGCACGCGCTTGAGAAAAATCAGCATGTTTGGTACCCAGACCCGAACCCAGACTTCTTCACAGAAGTTCGGGTTTGGGATCGGTGTTGTGTAGATTTTATTATTTTCCCTTATAACATGGTTATAAGGGAAAATAATAGCATTCTTAATACAGAATGCTTAGTAAAATGTCCATTGAGCGGTTAAAAATAATAAACAAATTTAACTCACCTCATCCACTTGATCGCGTAGCGGATCTCCTCTTCTTTCTACTTTCTTCAGGACTTGGCTAAAGGACCTTTGATGACGTCACTGCGCTCATCACATGGTCCATCACATGCTCCACACAGCGTGATGGACCATGTGATGAGCCATGGTGATGGACCATGTGATGGACCATGTGATGTGCGCAGTGACGTCATCAAAGGTCCTTTAGCCAGGTCCTGAAGAAAGTAGAAAGAAAAGGAGATGTGGATGGGGTGAGTTAAATTTGTTTAATATTTTTAACCCCTCAATGGACACTTTACTAAGCATTCTGTATTAAGAACGCTATTATTTTCCCTTATAACCATGTTATAAGGGAAAATAATAACGATCAGGTCGCCATCCCGATTGTCTCCTAGCAACCATGCGTGAAAATCACACCGCATCCGCACTTGCTTGCAGATGCTTGCGATTTTCACGCAGCCTCATTCACTTCTATGATGCCTGTGTTGCGTTAAAAATGCATAATATAGAGCTTGCTGCGATTTTCACGCAATGCACAAGTGAAAGTGAATGGGTCCGGATTCAGTGCGGGTGCAATGCGTTCACCTGACGCATTGCACCCGTGTGGAATTCTCGCCCGTGTGAAAGGAGCCTAAGGGTTACATAGCATCATAAATCTATATAATGCTATGTGACTCCCGGCAGCGATGGGAGGTCAGGCCGGGTGCTGCTATGCGGACTCGCTGTGAGAGGAACGCTCGTCTGCAAGGGGCCTTAGGCCCCTTTCACATGGGCGAGTATTCTGCGCGGATGCGATGCGTGAGTTGAACGCATTGCACCCGCACTGAATCATGACCCATTCATTTCTATGGGGCTGTGCACACGAGCGGTGATTTTCACGCATCACTTGTGCGTTGCGTGAAAATTGCAGCATGCTCCTCTTTGTGTGTTTTTCACGTAATGCAGGCCCCATAGAAATGAATGGGGTTGCGTGAAAATCGCAAGCATCCGCAAGCAAGTGCGGATGCGGTGTGATTTTCACTCACGGTTGCTAGGAGACGATCGGGATGGAGACCCGATCATTATTATTTTCCCTTATAACATGGTTATAAGGGAAAATAATAGCATTCTGAATACAGAATGCATAGTAAAATAGCGCTGGAGGGGTTAAAAATAAATAAATAAATAATTTAACTCACCTTAGTCCACTTGATCGCGCAGCCCGTCTTCTCTTCTGTCTCCTTCTTTGCTGATTGCAGGAAAAGGACCTGTGGTGACGTCTCTCCGGTCATCGCATGATCCATCACATGATCTTTTACCATGGTGATGGATCATGTGATGGACCATGTGATGACCGGAGTGACGTCACCACAGGTCCTTTTCCTGCATAACCACCTTTTAAAGACCAGGCTCTAAGGACCAAGCCATACAACACATAATTTATTGATTAACTTTTATTAACTTTTGTGAGTGGGGGAATAAAAAAAATAGCAATTCTGCCATTCCTTTTTGGAGTTTCAAATTTTGTGCCATTCACCATGCAGCATAAGTAATATAATACTTTTATTTTGTAGGTTGCTATGGTTTTAGTGATACCAAGTGTGTTTCTATTTTTTCCTTGTGTTTTATTAGTTTTAGCAAAAACAGTTAAAAGAAAATCCGCACCCTGTCAATTTATGCTGTGGATTTCACCTTGAGCAATGCGGCTTAGGCAGGGTGCTTAGCCCTATACGTTGCATCTGGAATAAATTACCAAGATAAGGACGTGCTGTCTCCATTCTCTTCTGTTTTTTTGGATTACCCCATCGAATATGGTAAAGCTTACCACTTTCTCTGGGGAAGTGCACACACACTGCTGGCTACAAGGTATGCTGTCCACCACTCTTTATGTTGGACTATCCTCTGGATAAGTCCTAAGTAACTGATCATTGGGGTCCGACATCTGGGACCCCCACCGTTCAGCTGTTTGAGAAAGCAGCCTTCTCACAGCAAACCAAGCACAGTGCTGTACATTGTATAGTGGCTGTGCTTGGTATCGCAGCCCAGTCCAATTCACTTCAATGGGTTGAGCTACGCCTAGGCCGTGCTCCATGGGAAACGTATATGCAAAGAGGTATCTCCCAAGGAAGAGAACCATCTTCCCAGCTCCACCTATTGGAAGTGGCTCCCTATGAGTAAAAATCCGAATTTGGAACAAGCTTTGGTATTTGGATATTGCCAAGCCAGATATTCATCCATAGAGAGCTGTTTCAGGGTGCTTCCCCCTCATCAGTACTGCAGCTCATTTGTGGATTTTACTGCAGTGTGTCGCCATAACCTCATGTAGACCAGTTTAATCATCAGTAGGGTACCTGCACATGGGTGCAGATTCCAAAGCAGAAATTCTGTGAGGGTATTGATGGAGATTTCTGCACCAAAAACCACACGTTACTTGCAGTTTTTGTTGCTGATTAGATGTGCATTTTCTGCAGATCTCACCCTTTCCAAGGCAGGTCAATTTCTGCACAGAAAAAAAAATTCTAAAAATGTGCATGAGATTTTTCTAATCTCATACACATTGCTGGTACTGTATTAATCTGCATTTTTCCACAGAAAAATGAGCACAGAAAAATTATGCGTAATTCACAACGTGTAAGGGTCCATTCACACGTCCGTTGTTTCTTTCCTGATCTGTTCCGTTTTTTGCGGAACAGATCTGGACCAGTTCTGTACCCATTAATTTTCAATGGGTCCTGAAAAAAAATCAGACATTGAGCTGTCCGATTTTTTTCAGGACCCATTGAAAATGAATGGGTATAGAACTGGTCCAGATCTGTTCCGCAAAAAACGGAACAGATCAGGAAAGAAACAACGGACGTGTGAATGGACCCTAAAGGGGTTTTATGGGAGTAGAATACTGATGACCTATCCTTACAATAAGTCATCAGCATGATGAGTGGGGACCGGACACCCATTACCACCACTGATCAGCTGTTTGAAGAGGCTGTGGCGTTCTAGTGAGCGCTGCAGCCTCCTCACAGCTTACCAAGCATAGTTGCATAGATTGTATAGCAGCTGTGCTTGGTATTGCAGCTCAAGACCATTCACTTGAATTGGACTCAGTTGCGCGTAAGTCATGTGACCGATGAATGTGACATCACTTACCTAGGAAGAGACCTGAGTGGCTTGTCCTCTTCAAACAGCTGATTAGCAAGGGTGACCTGAGGATAGGTCATATTCTAATCCCAGGAAACCCCTTTAAATAATCACTCACCCCGGTGTGCCTAGGTTTCTTGAGGACTGAAATCAGAAACACTGTTCTAGACACAGAGGGCATTCAGCAACAAACATCGTCCATGTTGATGGTACAGTAGATCCAAGCAAAGAAATGTTACGAGCTGCCAGATGGTTTGGATGGAAAATACAACCATCATAGTCTTGAGCAGTGTCGGACTGGGGTGCCTAGGGCCCACCAGTGGAAATCATTCTAGGGGCCCACCCTACAGCTACCAAAAATAACTATTACTTGTTCATTTTTTAGGCTCGTGCATGTGAATATTTGCAGTTTAGCACACAATACAGTGTTGTGCACTGCTCTATATCAAATTGTTTCTCATTAAGCAGCTCATTGTAGTTGATCACCTAATGTCACGGCTGAGGATGGGGGAAATCCTCAGCCGTGTGGAGCCAGGTGATGTAATGGCTGCTTGACCAAGAAGACAGGATTAGGGAGCAGGTCACCTCCTAAACGCATCCCTAACCTGACCCTGACTTCTAGCTACATGAGCCAACCTTGATGGTAGGAGGGCTCATGCTCCGGAACCTAGAAGTCCCTGCTAGCCCTCAAGATGGCCCTAAGCTAGGAGCTGAGTAAGACAACCCACTCCTCCTAAGCACGGAGGAGCAGGAGTCTCAACGGCCAAGCTGCTGGAAAAGGGGAAACATAAACAGCCTATGTATATGGCAGGTGCTGCACTAGTTCCAGCCACCTGCCACAGCCCTGCTGACTGGATCCGTGTGCAGGAAAGCTGAAGTCCACAAATAGCAGACAGACGTCAGCACAAACTCATCCACACACCGGAACCCAGATACATGGCAGCACTAAATAGTACAGGAAAACATAAACATAAACTTAACCACCTCAGCCCCCAGTGCTTAAACACCCTGAAAGACCAGGCCACTTTTTACACTTCTGACCTACCCTACTTTCACCGTTTATTGCTCGGTCATGCAACTTACCACCCAAATGAATTTTACCTCCTTTTCTTCTCACTAATAGAGCTTTCATTTGGTGGTATTTCATTGCTGCTGACATTTTTACTTTTTTTGTTATTAATCAAAATTTAACGATTTTTTTGCAAAAAAATGACATTTTTCACTTTCAGTTGTAAAATTTTGCAAAAAAAACGAGATCCATATAGAAATTTTGCTCTAAATTTATTGTTCTACATGTCTTTGATAAAAAAAAAATGTTTGGGTAAAAAAAAAATGGTTTGGGTAAAAGTTATAGCGTTTACAAACTATGGTAAAAAAATGTGAATTTCCGCTTTTTGAAGCAGCTCTGACTTTCTGAGCACCTGTCATGTTTCCTGAGGTTCTACAATGGCCAGACAGTACAAACACCCCACAAATGACCCCATTTCGGAAAGTACACACCCTAAGGTATTCGCTGATGGGCATAGTGAGTTCATAGAACTTTTTATTTTTTGTCACAAGTTAGCAGGAAAATGATGATTTTTTTTTTTTTTCTTACAAAGTCTCATATTCCACTAACTTGTGCCAAAAAATAAAAACTTCTATGAACTCACTATGCGCATCACGAAATACCTTGGGGTCTCTTCTTTCCAAAATGGGGTCACTTGTGGGGTAGTTATACTGCCCTGGCATTCTAGGGGCCCTAATGTGTGGTAAGGAGTTTGAAATCAAATTCTGTAAAAAATGACCTGTGAAATCCGAAAGGTGCTCTTTGGAATATGGGCCCCTTTGCCCACCTAGGCTGCAAAAAAGTGTCACACATCTGGTATCTCTGTATTCAGGAGAAGTTGAGGAATGTGTTTTGGGGTGTCTTTTTACATATACCCATGCTGGGTGAGATAAATATCTTGGTCAAATGCCAACTTTGTATAAAAAAATGGGAAAAGTTGTCTTTTGCCAAGATATTTCTCTCACCCAGCATGGGTATATGTAAAAAGACACCCCAAAACACATTCCCCACCTTCTCCTGAGTACGGCAATACCAGATGTGTGACACTTTTTTGCAGCCTAGGTGGGCAAAGGGGCCCATATTCCAAAGAGTACCTTTCGGATTTCACAGGTCATTTTTTACAGAATTTGATTTCAAACTCCTTACCACATATTTGGGCCCCTAGAATGCCAGGGCAGTATAACTACCCCACAAGTGACCCCATTTTGGAAAGAAGACACCCCAAGGTATTCCGTGAGGGGCATGGCAAGTTCCTAGAATTTTTTATTTTTTGTCACAAGTTAGTGGAAAATGATGATTTTTTTATTTTTTATTTTTTTCATACAAAGTCTCATATTCCACTAACTTGTGACAAAAAATAAAAACTTCCATGAACTCACTATGCCCATCAGCGAATACCTTGGGGTCTCTTCTTTCCAAAATGGGGTCACTTGTGGGGTAGTTATACTGCCCTGGCATTCTAGGGGCCCAAATGTGTGGTAAGGAGTTTGAAGGTGGGGAATGTGTTTTGGGGTGTCATTTTACATATACCCATGCTGGGTGAGATAAATATCTTGGTCAAATGCCAACTTTGTATAAAAAAATGGGAAAAGTTGTCTTTTGCCAAGATATTTCTCTCACCCAGCAGGGGTATATGTAAAATGACACCCCAAAACACATTCCCCACCTTCTCCTGAGTACGGAGATACCAGATGTGTGACACTTTTTTGCAGCCTAGGTGGGCAAAGGGGCCCATATTCCAAAGAGCACCTTTCGGATTTCCTCCTGGATACCAGACTTCTTCTCACGCTTTGGGGCCCCTAGAATGCCAGGGCAGTATAAATACCCCACATGTGACCCCATTTTGGAAAGAAGACACCCCAAGGTATTCAATGAGGGGCATGGCGAGTTCATAGAAATTTTTTTTTTTTGGCACAAGTTAGCGGAAATTGATATTTTTAATTTTTTTCTCACAAAGTCTCCCGTTCCGCTAACTTGGGACAAAAATTTCAATCTTTCATGGACTCAATATGCCCCTCACGGAATACCTGGGGGTGTCTTCTTTCCGAAATGGGGTCACATGTGGGGTAGTTATACTGCCCTGGCATTCTAGGGGCCCTAAAGCGTGAGAAGAAGTCTGGAATATAAATGTCTAAAAAATTTTACGCATTTGGATTCCGTGAGGGGTATGGTGAGTTTATGTGAGATTTTATTTTTTGACACAAGTTAGTGGAATATGAGACTTTGTAAGAAAAAAATAATAATTTCCGCTAACTTGGGCCAAAAAAATGTCTGAATGGAGCCTTACAGAGGGGTGATCAATGACAGGGGGGGTGATCAATGACAGGGGGTTGATCAATGACAGGGGGGTGATCAGGGAGTCTATATGGGGTGATAACCACAGTCATTGATCACGCCCGTGTAAGGCTTCATTCAGACGTCCGTATGCGTTTTGCGGATCCGATCCATCTATCAGTGCATCCGTAAAAATCATGCGGACATCTGAATGGAGCTTTACAGGGGGGTAATCAATGACAGGGGGGTAATCAATGACAGGGGGGTGATCAGGGAGTCTATATGGGGTGATCACCACAGTCATTGATCATGCCCCTGTAAGGCTTCATTCAGACGTCCGGATGCGTTTTGCGGATCAGATCCATCTATCATTGGATCCATAAAAATCATGCGGACGTCTGAATGGAGCTTTACAGGGGGGTAATCAATGACAGGGGGGTAATCAATGACAGGGGGGTGATCAGGGAGTCTATATGGGGTGATCACCACAGTCATTGATCACGCCCCTGTAAGGCTTCATTCAGACGTCCGGATGCGTTTTGCGGATCCGATCCATCTATCAGTGGATCCGTAAAAATCATGCGGACGTCTGAATGGAGCTTTACAGGGGGGTAATCAATGACAGGGGGGTAATCAATGACAGGGGGGTGATCAGGGAGTCTATATGGGGTGATCACCACAGTCATTGATCACGCCCCTGTAAGGCTTCATTCAGACGTCCGGATGCGTTTTGCGGATCCGATCCATCTATCAGTGCATCCGTAAAAATCATGCGGATATCTGAATGGAGCTTTACAGGGGGTTGATCAATGACAGGGGTGTAATCAATGACAGGGGGGTGATCAGGGAGTCTATATGGGGTGATAACCACAGTCATTGATCACGCCCCTGTAAGGCTTCATTCAGACGTCCGTATGCGTTTTGCGGATCCGATCCATCTATCAGTGCATCCGTAAAAATCATGCGGACATCTGAATGGAGCTTTACAGGGGGGTAATCAATGACAGGGGGGTGATCACCACAGTCATTGATCATGCCCCTGTAAGGCTTCATTCAGACGTCCGGATGCGTTTTGCGGATCCGATCCATCTATCAGTGCATCCGTAAAAATCATGCGGACATCTGAATGGAGCTTTACAGGGGGGTGATCAGGGAGTCTATATGGGGTGATCACCACAGTCATTGATCATGCCCCTGTAAGGCTTCATTCAGACGTCCGGATGCGTTTTGCGGATCGGATCCATCTATCAGTGCATCCGTAAAAATCATGCGGACATCTGAATGGAGCTTTACAGGGGGGTGATCAGGGAGTCTATATGGGGTGATCACCACAGTCATTGATCATGCCCCTGTAAGGCTTCATTCAGACGTCCGGATGCGTTTTGCGGATCGGATCCATCTATCAGTGCATCCGTAAAAATCATGCGGACATCTGAATGGAGCTTTACAGGGGGGTGATCAGGGAGTCTATATGGGGTGATCACCACAGTCATTGATCATGCCCCTGTAAGGCTTCATTCAGACGTCCGGATGCGTTTTGCGGATCCGATCCATCTATCAGTGGATCCGTAAAAATCATGCGGACGTCTGAATGGAGCTTTACAGGGGGGTAATCAATGACAGGGGGGTAATCAATGACAGGGGGGTGATCAGGGAGTCTATATGGGGTGATCACCACAGTCATTGATCACGCCCCTGTAAGGCTTCATTCAGACGTCCGGATGCGTTTTGCGGATCCGATCCATCTATCAGTGGATCCGTAAAAATCATGCGGACGTCTGAATGGAGCTTTACAGGGGGTTGATCAATGACAGGGGGGTAATCAATGACAGGGGGGTGATCAGGGAGTCTATATGGGGTGATCAGGGGCTAATAAGGGGTTAATAAGTGACGGGGGGGGGTGTAGTGTAGTGTAGTGGTGCTTGGTGGGACTTTACTGAGCTACCTGTGTCCTCTGGTGGTCGATCCAAACAAAGGGGACCACCAGAGGACCAGGTAGCAGGTATATTAGACGCTGTTATCAAAACAGCGTCTAATATACCTGTTAGGGGTTAAAAAAAAACACATCTCCAGCCTGCCAGCGAACGATCGCCGCTGGCAGGCTGGAGATCAACTCTCTTACCTTCCGTTCCTGTGAGCGCGCGCGCCTGCGTGCGCGCGTTCACAGGAAATCTCGCGTCTCGCGAGATGACGCATATATGCGTGACTGTGCGCAGCGCTGCCACCTCCGGAACGCGATCCTGCGTTAGGCGGTCCGGAGGTGGTTAAACTTATGACCACAGTGGTGGCTCTCACAGGCGGATAGAAAAGACAGGAGGCTGCTCCAGCTAGCAAGACTGAAACAACCTACTGAGCTCTGCTAAAGAGAGGGTCTATATAGGCCCAAGTGGCCACACCCAAGGGTTGGACACACCCAGTGACATCACACACACACTGGGAAGGAAGTTAACCCTTCCAGTACCACAGAAGGGAAAGA
This sequence comes from Bufo bufo, assembly GCF_905171765.1. Taxonomy (NCBI): domain Eukaryota; kingdom Metazoa; phylum Chordata; class Amphibia; order Anura; family Bufonidae; genus Bufo; species Bufo bufo. The sequence goes on from NC_053393.1 coordinate 168,227,219, forward strand.
CACATAAATGGGAAGTGCACACAATACATACAACGTGCATAACATACACACACCCAGTGGCGTCTCTAGCTTTCAAATTTTGGGGGGGCACACTGGGGGCCAGGACAAAAGTAGGGGGGGCAGCTATAATAACGATACATTTACACAAGTACGCTTAGAAATGCTGCAATACTTTACCCAATACCTAAAACCGCAACAGGGAAGAAAAGTCCAGCTGTCTGCGGATGACACTTTTATAGAGAGGGGGATCTGTGGATGCCACATACCGTATATAGCATCTTATGCTATATGTGTCATCCACAGATCCACCCCATGACAGTGTCATCCCCATTTCCCCCATAAAGGTTGCTAGGTGTGACCACATGCCAGGGCAGCAAGCTGCCTAGCGACGCTCAGGCTGCTCTGCTGCAAAATACAACACTGGTTGCCCGCGGCAACCACAAGTGAGGCCACAGACAAGCGGCCCTCACCCGTGGTTGAACACCCATACAAAACCGCAGGCAACTGCATGCGGTAAAGAAGTCGCGGTCATGGGCATGGCCGTGACACCTAATCTGTTAGCGTTCCTTCCCGATAATTGTCTGCTCTTTACCGGAGGAGAACGCTGTATTTACATGCAGTGATCACTATTGTATGGGGAGCAGTGATCACTACTGTCATTGTTCTTCCCCTGACTAGTTGTTTGCCGCCAGCAGAACGTGATTACTCAGCACAATCTACTTCCAGTAAATGATCGTTTTTATATGCGCTCAAACGATTGAATTACAGTACCCGATGAATGAGCCTTTCGTTCATTCATCAGGTAATCAGCCTACACGGTATTCAGCCTACATAGGCGGGTCTCCACCTATATTAAGAACGGAGCCCTGAAAGTGGTGGAGGGCGCGCGGCGCATACGCAGCCATCCTCCATTTATTTTCTATGGGGCTGCCACAAATAGCCGTGCGCTTGCTCGACTATTTCCGTTGGGCCCATAGAAGTGAATGGGAGCGGTGGCCGGTCATAAGCAGTGTGCTCCCATTCACTTCTATGGGGAGACCGCTTGGTGGTGGCCGGACCAGAGTCCTCCAGCCACCACCTTGTGGGGCTCCATTACTGATATAGGTGGGACCCACATCTACACTCACCTAAAGAATTATTAGGAACACCATACTAATACGGTGTTGAACCCCCTTTTGCCTTCAGAACTGCCTTAATTCTACGTGGCATTGATTCAACAAGGTGCTGATAGCATTCTTGAGAAATGTTGGCCCATATTGATAGGATAGCATCTTGCAGTTGATGGAGATTTGAGGGATGCACATCCAGGGCACGAAGCTCCCGTTCCACCACATCCCAAAGATAATCTATTGGGTTGAGATCTGGTGACTGTGGGGGCCATTTTAGTACAGTGAACTCATTGTCATGTTCAAGAAACCAATTTGAAATGATTCGAGCTTTGTGACATGGTGCATTATCCTGCTGGAAGTAGCCATCAGAGGATGGATACATGTTCTCATTCTGTTTACGCCAAATTCGGACTCTACCATTTGAATGTCTAAACAGAAATCGAGACTCATCAGACCAGGCAACATTTTTCCAGTCTTCAACAGTCCAATTTCGTGCAAATTGTAGCCTCTTTTTCCTATTTGTAGTGTAGATGAGTGGTACCCGATGGGGTCTTCTGCTGTTGTAGCCCATCCGCCTCAAGGTTGTGGGTGTTGTGGCTTCACAAATGCTTTGCTGCATACCTCGGTTGTAACGAGTGGTTATTTCAGTCAACGTTGCTCTTCTATCAGCATGAATCAGTCGGCCCATTCTCCTCTGACCTCTAGCATCCACAAGGCATTTTTGCCCACAGGACTGCCGCATACTGGATGTTTTTCCCTTTTCACACCATTCTTTGTAAACCCTAGAAATGGTTGTGCGTGAAAATCCCAGTAACTGAGCAGATTGTGAAATACTCCGACCGGCCCGTCTGGCACCAACAACCATGCCACAATCAAAATTGCTTAAATCACCTTTCTTTCCCATTCTGACATTCAGTTTGGAGTTCAGGAGATTGTCTTGACCAGGAGCACACCCCTAAATGCATTGAAGCAACTGCCATGTGATTGGTTGACTAGATAATTGCATTAATGAGAAATAGAACAGGTGTTCCTAATAATTCTTTAGGTGAGTGTATAAGACAAGCCATAAGTCCACATTGTCTGAGATAAGACAATCCGTTTAAGTTTTACACAGTGAAGAATATCTTTTTATTTTTATTTTTGGGGCGATTGTCTCATGTAGGAGCTTGTTTTTTGCAGGATGAGGTGACAGTTTGATTGGTACCATTTCAGAATACATACGATTTTTAGATTGCTTGGCATTAGACTTTGTTTTGGCTCTGTTTTTATTTAGTTTTTTTTATGGCATTAACCTGAGGGGATAGATCGTGTCATATTTTTATAGAGCAGGTTGTTACAGACGCAGCGATGCCTAATATATGTCTGTTTTTCTTTTTTTCTGTTATTTATAATTTTATATGACTTTATCATGGGAAAGTTGCATTTTTTTTTACTTGAAACTTAGGGATCCTACAGGTTAATACAAAAAAATAAAAATAAACTAAACCACAAAATGAAACAAAAAAATGGTGTATTTTTTTTACATTTACGTCTACGGAGCTGTGTGAGGACTCATTTTTTGAGGGGCCGATCTGTACTATATTGATACCGTATGTTGGAGTATGTATGACTTTTTTAGCAATATTTATTCAAATTTTTGAAGCATGCAATCATAATTGTGATATAAAATTACAGCATGTTGCAGGAAAACTACAACTCCCAGCAGGTCCTGAAGGTTTGCATCTCACAGGGCATGCTAGCAGTTGTAGTTTCCAGAGGGGAATGCAGTAAAATTTGAAATAATATTTTTATTAAACTATAGATTTACCTATATTTTATACTGTCTTGGGGGACTAGAGGCAGCCTGTGATGTCCACCACTGAGTCACAGGCAGCTTCTGTTTCATGGGGGACACAGTGGCACCACCAGCACGTCTGCACACTCAGGAGCACAGTATAAGCCCGCCGCGGCGCTCTGCAGACTCCAGAATATGGACAGGGCTCTGTGAGGACGCAGCGTGCATGCAGCACAGGGAGTGAGAAGGAAGCGCAGGCACCGACCGCACCACATGTATCAAGAGACGGGTCCTGCCGCCCACTAAAAGATGGCAGCGCCAGCATCACTGCAGGGCAAGTTAAGTAGCGAGATGATCAAGATCATCTCTCCACCTTCTGTATGTCTGTGTAGCTCTGCTCTTCCTATTGAAGCTGCAGGCAGCGGTGCTTGCCAGCAGAAAGCTAGGGCTGCCTGCCGCTGCTGATTAATATGTAGACTGTAACTAGGCAGGGGCCCACCGAGGATTTCCCCGTCTCTCCGGTAGCCCAGTCCGAGCCTGGTCTTAAGTATTCATCATTAAAGAGGTTGTCCAATTGCAACAACTTATCACCTATCGATAGATTCCAACCACTGTGGCCCCTGATGAAGCGGAGCCAAACTCTGACACAATCTGGCACAATAGAAAACGGATCCATCCCCCATTGACTTTCAATGGTGTTCAAGACGGATCCGTCATGGCTATAGAAGTCATAATACAATCGGATCCGTTCATGAAGGATGCCTATGGTTGTATTATTGTAACGGAAGCGTTTTTGCAGATCCATGACGGATCCGCAAAAAACGCGAGTGTGAAAGTAGCCTTAAATGCTGTAATCTGGAGGAATACACATGGAAAGGAATCTTCCAGTCATGTATAGGCAACTGGTAGTCCAAGAGCAAAAGAAGCTTATGCAATGCTGCCCCCTGGTGGACAAAGCTTCAATATTACTAAATATGCACTTATTCTAACTAGGTATCACATGATTTTCTTATCTCTATCTTGTACATGTTTGCACTGGTGGCCTTTTTTTTTTTTTTTTTTTGCTTTTAGTTATTGCACAGGCGGTGTTCCTTTTGAAGGTAGGACTTGGACCTATCATACACTGTGGCCCATCCATACAAGATGGTAATATCATTTTGAATGTTTGAAGCATCTGATGTGGCTGGCACAATTATATAGGTAATTTTGTGCAGTGGGAACCAGGGTGGATAGTCAGTAAGGCTTGATTTAAATCATAGTTTTCTACATAAAGACTAATTCTTGCTGGTATAACTTATGATGAAGATTTTTAAAATAACAACTTTTCATATTAGTTTGATTAGGTTGATTCTGTATTCATAGGTTTGTAGAAGTTAGGATTAAGGTATTTTTCTCAACTCTGTTCATGTTATAACATTTTTGCTGTGAAGAGGCATGTGATCTCTGCTGAGTCAAATTCAGTTTTGAGAACTGCAAAAGTAAACCAAGCATCTGTGATAATATCTTGTAGGCAGAGAAACTGCCCAATAATCTTACAAAAACCTCTGGAAGAGCATGACATTGTGAATGGATTAATGGAATTTATTTACCAAAAAAATTAAACATATACAGCCTTATTCTACATAATTAAAAAACGAATCTTTATTTCATGATGTAATAACCTTTGGATGGTAATATATTTTCCTCAAAAAGCATTTTATATTAAAAATAATCAGATTTAAATAAAAAAAATCAGATTTAAATAAAAAAAAAATCTGATATTCTGATATAAGTTTTTTTAAATCATAGATTTTTATCCACCCTGGTGGGAACAATGGTAAAGGCAAATCAATACATGTGCTATTTCTGGTATTATGCTATTCATAATACTGCTTTATAGATTTATGCAAGTGTCACAGTCCGGATCTCATTATTTCAGTGCTGGGTGCATGTCTCTCAATAATCCTGCCTCATAAATGCGACTTTTTGACAAAAAAGCTGCATCTTTATGCCATAAATGCGACTTTTTACACAAACCACCACCGCATAAACTGGCTTAATTGTCCAAAACAAATTTGAGCCGTTCCTGCCGATAAGATAAATGAGGCGTGATATGCAGAAATGTAATAGCTTTGCCCACTTTGACGTTTATAACTCATTTCTGGCGTGATGCATTCTTTATGGAGAAAATTTTGGAGAAAACAATTTGATATATTTGGCGCAAATAAATGCTATTCTTTTTGGCGCTTTTTACGCCATAATTCTGGTGCAACATGCTTAGTAAATGTCCCCCTTTCGGACTGACCCACCTGGTAGGCCCAGGCTCTGATACCATGGTGGGCCCCAGTGGTCCAGGAGAAAGAAACCATTTGGAGCCAATAACTTACCACCAGGGTCTGATAAAACCTATTAGACTTTATTGATGACATTAGGTTTGGCCCTGAGAGAAATGTTCTCATGCGCGTCCAAGGAACCCCATTCAGACATTGTTGCTATTGATAATGCTGACTTAAGGGATGGACTGGGTTAGGCCTCTTTCACACGACCGGTTTTTTTTCCGGTTTTGCGGTCTGTTTTTTGCGGTCCGTATACGGAACCATTCATTTCAATGGTTCCGCAAAAAAAAACGTAATGTGTTCCGTTTGCATTCCGTTTCCGTTTTTCCGTTCCGTTGAAAGATAGAACATGTCCTATATTTGGCCGCAAATCACGTTCCTTGGCTCCATTAAAGTCTATGGGTCCGCAAAAAAATGGAATGCATACGAAAATGCATCCGTATGTCTTCCATATCCGTTCCGTTTTTTGCGGAACCATCTATTGAAAATGTTATGCCTAGCCCAATTTCTTCTATGAAATTACTATATACTGTATATGCCATACGGAAAAACGGAACGGAAACGGAAACACAACGGAAGCAAAAAACGGAACAATGGATCCGTTTAAAACGGACCGCAAAACACTGAAAAAGCCATACTGTCGTGTGAAAGAGGCCTTATACAGTACCTCTCAATGTATCTGTCTCCCTACAGTAAATGCAGCCCTCCTGCTATATATACTCTGTGTAAGCTCTATGATCTCTACAGGCTACGCCCATTCACATTCTTCTCCCTATCTTCTCTACTATACATCTTTACCTCCGAACCATTATTAAAAGTCTTTCTTTTCCTTTTTTTTTTTTTTTTTTTATAACAAGGAAGAATAAAAGTCTTAGTAAGCACAAAGGCACAGAATCCAATTCTCATTCAGATTTTTCTGGTGTTTCTGAGTACCTTATTGCTTTACTAGGTCAGCACATAAAGTGCTATATGAAGTAAGAGTTTTATTACAGGCTGCATTGCTTTGCAATGTTCAAATGGCTTTAATATTTATATGGAAGATTATGCAAGAGGCCGAGATTATCTTGTAAAGTAGCTAACAGGCAGAAAAATTAATAGAGTAGGAAATTGCTTGGCATGTGCATGCTGTGTGTGACAGAGATACTGTGAGATATTTAGAGATAGAAGACGTGAATTGGAGAGACAGTTATTACATACTAAGGCAATATCCATTTAGCGCTCTGCAAATACCGGATCCACAAAACATGGATACTGGCTGTGGGATACAGAGTGGGTTTAGCATGCATGTGCATTCCCTGAATTTAATGGAGTCCATTATGGCACCAAAAAAAGTAACATACAGAATGGGCTCAGCATGCATGTGGAACTTGCATTCCCTGAATTTAAAGAGGACCTGTCACCCCTCCTGACTAGTAGAACTACAAGTTACAGCACACTGCTAGTCAATTGCACAAAGATATAAGCAAATACTAAATGAAAAATAAGCTGCTTGGTGGCCATACTTACTGCAAGGACAGTTAAAAGCTCTTTGCGCCTATAATTGATCAAACATATGTCGGGCCCATCTACCGGACGACAAGGTGGCTTCTTATCAGATGGGGCCTACTCTAACATGCCTCTCCTGGGCTTACAGCCTACAATCTGGGCAAAGTAGCACCCAGCTATACCCTACACATGCCTCTCCTAGGCAATTATATATAATTTGATCAATTATATGCGCAAAGAGCTTCTAACTGCCCTTGCAGTAAGTATGGCCATCAAGCAGTTATTATTCTTTCAGTGTTTGCTTATATCTTTGTGCAATTGACTAGCAGTGTGTTGTTACTTGTAGTTCTACTAATCACATTGTGTTTCAGCCAAGGTAGCGTGCACCTGCATTCTCAAATTTACTTATTATTATGGAAGTGCTGGTTCGTTTGTTTTTCTTACCCCTCCTGACTAGTGATGAGCGGCATAGGCAATATTAGTTTTTCGCGATATTTCGTGAATTTTTCACATAATATTCGCAATAAATTCACGAATTCTAGAATTCGTGATCTCCGGTCATTATTTTCACAATTGTGCAAATCGGCACTAATGATGCGCATATTTTTTGCGCAATACGTGCAACTTCACATTTTATCAGGTCTCAGTAGATATTACTGATTGGTGCACTAAGTATTGTTGTGACATCACAGCACTATGTCTGTAGGATGCATGCATGGACAGCAGAGAAACAGTAATTCCTATCACACTACCTAACACCCTGCACTGGAACCTATCAGCTACACTATATCAGTAACTAACCTACACTGACTATCTGTATTAGGATATATATATATATATATATATATATAAAAAAAAACTATCTAACTATCTAAAATAATTGGATAAGGATCCAGATGAAAGCACAGAGCACAGTAATGACACTGTTTCTCTCTCTCTCTCTCTCTCTCTCTCTCTCTCAGAACTGCAAAAAAACTGCAGAAAATGGCTGCTGGAAAGTTTCCTATATAGTAAGGGGTAGGCAACTTTCCTATTGTTGCTAAGCTCTGACAAAAATATTAAAGCCTTTTCACAAGCCCACAAGCAAGAAGCAGTAGTACTGATGAAAAAAAAAAATATATATAATATTTGCGATTACGAATATATAGCACTATTTTCTAGATTTTCGCGGATTCTCGAAGTGCCGATATTCGCGAAAAAAATTATGTCTGTGTTTAAGCAAACCCTGTCCGTCTGCCTCGTGTGTGTTCCTGCCAGGTGTCCAGCCTGCCTGCCTGCCTGTTTATTCTGTGCCTCCCACCATCTATGCCTCAAGTGTGCTGTCTGGATCTCAGAAACCTGCATTCAAGTCTTAGAGCCTGTCAGACTATATATGTGGTTTTCCTGCATTTTCTGTATCCTGTATCCTGACTCTGCTTTCATCAGAGTCCCTGACCCCTATGGGTCAGCTACCAACAACATCGGGGTTATCTCAGGAGGTTGTTGTCTGATTGCTTCAATGCTATGAAGGCCAGATCGCTGTACAGGCATTAAAGGGTGAATACCAGGGGAGTGCTGGAATAATGATTTTATGGTTTAGCCCAAAGCCAGACCAGTTAGTTGGCACAGAGGGTCCACACTTGCTTATCCGTAATAGTTGCATATTGCATCGGGCGTCATTAAAGTGTACCTAAACTCTTATAAATACAGTACATTATTAAAACTTGTTGTACATGCCATAAAACATTTTTTTCTAATATACTTTGGGGGAGATTTATCCTAACTGGTGTAAAGGAAATCTGGCTTAGTTGCGTAGTTGGTTGCTATGGGGAACTAAGCCAGTTTTCCTCTAAACCATTTTTTATGAATCTCCCCCTTTATTTATTTTTTATGATTTCCCTGCAAAATAGGTGCAGTGTACTCAAGTTGTGCGTAGTAGGTGTTTCTGGGTGTAGTAGTGCAATATACACTAACCTGGTACAGCTGACTCTCTGCAAGGGCAGGTATAGGTAGGAATAGTTCGTGACGCCAGTGCCAAGTAAACGGTGGCACGCCGTTTGCGGATGCAGGAAATAATTTGAGGAAACGCGGTGTTAAACAGAACTTCAACTTTAGTAGGTTGCAGGCAGAGACAATATTGGAAACGCAGTTCCTCAGCATACAGTCGATTTTGCAATTCGGTCGATGCAGGCAATTCAGTACAGCAGGGTAATTACAGAGTGTAAAACGCAGGATTCTCAGCACAGGAGCTAGCACTCTAATTCTGTCTGATCCTGGAATGTAGCAATTCTTCACCAAGGCCCATTAACCTAATACTGGCTTTATATCCTTGATTATGGCTTTCATAAGTACCTCCTCTGTTTCCTCAATACCTCTGGCTCCTCTGATATTTGCCTCAGTCTCTCCTAGCTTCTGAATGGTTCCTCAGGCTAAGGTATTCCTGCTTCTGCATGTAGGAATTCAGGAGGGAATCTTCTCCTGAACAGCAGGCTTCAGGCCTGGACTTGTCTCAGACATTATCTAATCTCCATCTGTAGATTACAGACACTAGACTCCGTCTGCCCTGCACTTCCTGGTCTGGCCTTATATAAACTAGGGCTCCCTAGCTCCCTCTATGGACTAGAAGTAGGAATGATACCCCTAGCAGGCCTGTAAGTGCAAGTTTCAGTGACAGGAAAATACACACATTACATTACATTTTATAAAACTGACATAAAGCAACTTCCCATAATTAGGAGGGACGACAGCACACCAAGTGACCTTTGGTAGTAACGGGTATTACAACTCCCGTATACTACATACCCCACTGCTTTAAGCTGAGTACGCCCTCGTACTCCATCATGGGTCGCCCAACTGGAATCTCTACCTGAAATAGAAAATAGAGACATGCAGGCATACATACATGTAATTCATCTGCATTTACATTTGCATCAGGTCCAATTGGCAAAGGTGCAGGGTAGTGACAAGGGGCGTCGTTCTCTTCTCTCAGGATAGTGAATGGAACGGGGGCGCTGACCTGGCACAGCGTAACATTAGAACCAGGATAGTCCATGACAATGAATAAGTCCATGATAAAACAGTAGAAAACGGTATAAAAGTTCTTGGAGGCTCAAATAACAAACATGAGTCCGTACCCAGGTTATTTCCATATTAAATCACAGAGGCTCTCATGCGGTGGAGTCCATCTCTGGGCACAATACTTTAAAAGAGTAAGAATCTCAGAGGCTCAGGTACTTTTGAGTCTGTCTCCGGGCACGGTTCCTTAGTAACAGGTTGCACAATAAAATGACAGCAGGAAAAGTGCTGTAAAACCCCTGATCAACCTGAAAAGGGGGTGAAGGGTAAAAGGTGCAACAAAGGACCAGGCCACAACTTGGCGTGGGATACCAAAAGCAGGCAGGAGGTCCTGGAAACAAACGTGGCCTTGCTGACTTTGTAATTTCAGTGGTCAACACCTACCACTGAGCCGTGGACAAACTGGCAGCTGCAACAAAGGGCCAGCAACATAGGACTCCTGTCCTGGAAGGGTTAACATCACCTTCTGAAGAAATGAATCAAGGGCCTAGCAGGCTGACTACAGTGGCACATTGTAGCTACTTGGCTCTGCAGGGAGGTATCTTCTGTAGTATTCCTCTACAGGAGGATGGGCCCACATGACTGTATCAGGGGGTAGCTGCAGGGTAAAGGGGCCCCTAATAGGTATTGGCCCCATAGGCCTAGGGGTGAACCCTCTGGTGGGCCGTGCCGGCCCTGGCATAATCACTGCAGGGTGTGACATACTTGGTACCGCCGCAGCAAGCGGTCCGGTGCTCTGGGTGCAGCAATTCACAGCAATCGCGGGTCCGGTCTGGGGCACTGACGGAGCGGTGACAACAGAAGGCGGTCGGCGGGTGGTGACAGGCACCCTTACCTCATCCTTCCTCGGCGGCGTCTGGATCCTGGCGGTGTAGGTCTTACGCAACTCCCGCAACTTCTCCTCCAGCCGGACGATCTGCTCACCGATACTCTCGGTGTCGGAGTCGCTGTTCTCTGCTGGCGCCGCCGGCGCAGGTACAGTCACCGCTGATGCAGACTCGGCCTCTTCAGGTCCTGGACTTGCCTCTGGTCTCCGTCCCATCCGGATGTTCTGGAAGGTAGCACTCAGTCCTTTTTGCTGCTCCAGCTCAGATAGTGTCTTCTCCCGACGTGGCAGCTCGGGGGAAGGGTAGGGGCTCACCCATTTCTCCAACACGGTTGGCTGCCAGAAGACGTTCGGCCCGATGAAGGAGCTCCGCTCCTGAAAGGCGTGATGGGCCGGCTCTGGAGAGCGTTCCGGTTCTCGCTCGCAGCCAGAGTGGTCTTCTTCTTCTGCCTCCCAATCCTCAGGTCCTCGCTTCGGACGGGTCACAGCAGTCGCATAGGGGCCTCGCAGGCCCTCGGCAGGGGTGTACTCCACTTCCTCTCCCTCGCGGAGGCTGTGCTGGTACGAAGGGAGGTAGTCTCTCTTGACAGACCTTCGATTGACATAGAGGTCTCTGCCAGTAAGATAGTCCTGAATAAACCCGTAGCCACGGGATTTGTCAAACGACAGCACCACTCCCTTTCTCCTTTCCAGGCGGGGTTGGGTGTGCGTATGTCTTTCATGTATGGTCTTAGTTAGCTCCTCATACACGATCTTTGTCTGGGTATTTCGCTTGATAGCGGCCTCCCGAATCTCCGCCATCAGGGAAGACCATTTAAACGATGGCTGAAAAAAGTCCCTCCATGAGCCATAGTAGGGCTCGGGTTCTTTCTCCCTGGTGCGGCAGGCAGGTTGCTCCGGTCCCGGAGCGTAGGCCGGTGGAGCCTCCTCTGGCTCTACACCGGTGTCGGTCATTTTTCCAATCATAGGTGCGGACGCTGCAGCAACACTCTGCTCACAATCCAACATGCTCGATCCTACTGAGGAGAGCGATAGGGACGCGTCAATTAAAGTAGTCAGCTCCTCCCATTGCACTGGGAGGCCACCCCCCAGGTATCTCAATATAGGGAAGGCGGTGTCCATGCTGGCAGACATGCAAATGTCCAGATAAGCCGTGGCGCCTGCCCTTGACCTTCTTCCCGCTTTTTCTTCATAAAGGCGCCAATTTTTCCCGCCTTTTCGGGATGAAGGTGACGCAGCAGTAAATTCAGCCAGCTCAGCGGCCATCTTTAGGTACAAACGCTGTCTATTCACTGACGGCAAGCAGGAATGTTTAAAGTCCACAAAACCACACTCCAATGCGGCGATTTTCTTCCTCTGGGTAGCGTAACACTGCACAGCGCTTTTTAGAGGTTTTTGGTACACTTTGGGTATAATTTTCAGTCCACAAAGTCCACTTGAAATAAACAGGAAAATTGTCACTTTGGTCACAGGGCACTTGTATAAGGCACAAAGTTCACGCTTCTTGCACTATAAAGCGTGCGTATCCTGTTCGTGACGCCAAAAGAGAAGTGCAGTGTACTCAAGTTGTGCGTAGTAGGTGTTTCTGGGTGTAGTAGTGCAATATACACTAACCTGGTACAGCTGACTCTCTGCAAGGGCAGGTATAGGTAGGAATAGTTCGTGACGCCAGTGCCAAGTAAACGGTGGCACGCCGTTTGCGGATGCAGGAAATAATTTGAGGAAACGCGGTGTTAAACAGAACTTCAACTTTAGTAGGTTGCAGGCAGAGACAATATTGGAAACGCAGTTCCTCAGCATACAGTCGATTTTGCAATTCGGTCGATGCAGGCAATTCAGTACAGCAGGGTAATTACAGAGTGTAAAACGCAGGATTCTCAGCACAGGAGCTAGCACTCTAATTCTGTCTGATCCTGGAATGTAGCAATTCTTCACCAAGGCCCATTAACCTAATACTGGCTTTATATCCTTGATTATGGCTTTCATAAGTACCTCCTCTGTTTCCTCAATACCTCTGGCTCCTCTGATATTTGCCTCAGTCTCTCCTAGCTTCTGAATGGTTCCTCAGGCTAAGGTATTCCTGCTTCTGCATGTAGGAATTCAGGAGGGAATCTTCTCCTGAACAGCAGGCTTCAGGCCTGGACTTGTCTCAGACATTATCTAATCTCCATCTGTAGATTACAGACACTAGACTCCGTCTGCCCTGCACTTCCTGGTCTGGCCTTATATAAACTAGGGCTCCCTAGCTCCCTCTATGGACTAGAAGTAGGAATGATACCCCTAGCAGGCCTGTAAGTGCAAGTTTCAGTGACAGGAAAATACACACATTACATTACATTTTATAAAACTGACATAAAGCAACTTCCCATAATTAGGAGGGACGACAGCACACCAAGTGACCTTTGGTAGTAACGGGTATTACAACTCCCGTATACTACATAGGCACCTGAAGTTTACGTGCCTATTGCAGCGCTGTGTATAGGAGTACGGACTCCCCTGTGGCTGCACTGAGCACTTTACAGATCAGATCATCGCTGCTTCTGCCTGTATCAGTGCTGCTCTCCTAAGGCTTGGCATAGATTGGCACAGGCAGAGAAGTGATATCTTATGTGAGCTTCTGCCCTGAGACCGCTTGCTCCACTCTGTTAGTAGCCTATGCAGCCTATAGTGGAATTGATCTTTTCAGGGTATCTAGTGATAAGGATGTTGCAGGGCAAGTTCGCCAGGTCTTGTTCAACCAGGTAGCTGGCACCAAGTCTGGCACTGGGTGCGTGGTTTGCTTGACTTGTTACATGTGTCCCATCAAGTTCACTACAGATAAAGTAATTTCTAGTTGTCAAGATATTCATACATTTCCAGGAGGAGCAGTAGAAGAACAGAACAATGAGAGTTCTAAAGAACATCTTTCGGAATTGCTATTTCATCGGCAATGCAGATTTTTACTAAAATATGCATACCAAAAATGGAGAGGATAAGGAGGCAACAAAATCCTGTTCCCCCCCAATTTCTACAAATATGTTTGCTTTAGGATTTCAAGTCCTGCAGATTGATAAATAAACATTCTTTGTAATATCTCATTCATTTCAATACCTAGACAGCAGAGAAAAATATTTGCTTTTAAATATCTATTTTTTCTATTGTTCTCATTAATGCAGTTTTATTACATGCAGTACATGTAAAATGTACCTATTAGCTGTTACGGAATTAGTGGAACTACTGTGCCTACAACACCACGAGGGTGGATTCTGGATAGAGGGCAGCTGACCTACTGGGCAAAACAAACAAACTGAACAGACCCTTTGGCAGAGAAGGACTCAGGACTGGATAGACTATGAACATATTCAGACTTGGAATAGTAACTTCAGGAAACCAGGCATACAGAGGCATAGACTTGGAACTCTTTCAGACTTGGATAAGAACTTCAGGAACCCAGGCTACAGAGACATAGACTTGAAACATATTCAGACTTGGATAAGAACTTTAGGAACCCAGACATATTATAGAAGAAAAGTAAACAACTGCAGGGACCAGTGCACACATAGCAGTAACTTCAGGAAACTGAACATACTATATAATAGCAGGCAGACATGGACCTTCAGGAACCCAAATATATCACAGAAGACCAGTCCAAACAGTATCAACTGCAGAGACCGGTGCACACATGGCAGTAATTTCAGGAACCCGAACATTCTAGATAATAGCAGGCAGACATGGACCTTCAGGAACCCAAATATATCACAGAAGACCAGTCCAAACAGTATCAACTGCAGAGACCGGTGCACACATAGCAGTAATTTCAGGAACCCGAACATACTAGATAATAGCTGGCAGACATGAAACTTCAGGAACCCAGATATATCACAGAAGACCAGTCCAAACAATAACAACTGCAGGGACCAGTGCACACATGACAGTAACTTCAGGAATAGCAGGCAGACATGGAACTTCAGGAACCCAGACATACTTGGCAGGAACAGGCAAATACAAGGCAAAGCTTCAGGAACAGGCTTGATACTTCAGAAGCAAACATTGTTGCACAGCCAGGGTCTGGCCACACACTTCAGACAGAACTTCCAAAAAACAGACAGGACTCAGGAACTAAATACAGAGCTAACAATCACATGGACAACATATGCAGATACAGACAGATTCAGGCACAGACTGGGGAATTAACCTCCAAGGAACCGACTGGAGAGAGCACACGTCACAATAGAGCTATTCACACCGACTAGTAATCTGTGGCCAGTATGCATCAAACAGAGGCGGGTGTGCACTGCCACACCGATACATAGCTCTAGATACACACCACAAATATTCAGCAACTAGCCCACACGGAAAAAAATGGTGCACAGTGAACAGACGTGTAAAGCCTCATGCGCAAGTCCGTGAAACACGGACCGTGTGATACCGACCTGGATTTCTTCTGAGTTAAGACGCGCACGGCGTCATTGGTTGCTATGACGCCATGCACTTCCTGCTGCCGCTGCAGTACAGTAAGACACTGGTATAGATCAGACCAGTGCATTACTGTACTGCGGCAGCAGCAGGAATCGCATGGCGTCATAGCAACCAATGACGCCGTGCGCTCCTGCACTCAGAAGAAATCCAGGCCGGTATCACACGGTCCGTGTTTCACGGACGTGTGCATGAAGCTTAACAGGGGCATATGTTTGTATGTTACGGCTTTTCAGTTTTTGTCCTACTTTTGTATATTTTTGGTATAGAAATGGAGAAGACTGGGTTAATGAGCTGTGAGGATTTTTTTGTGTTTATCCTTAAAATTGAAATCTTGAAATGTAAGAATTATTGCCTATTGTTTCCTTGTCAAATGTAGAAAAACACAATGCAGCATTTCAGGAGGGATAGGTTTAATTAGTCTTACTTCCTTTTTTGTAATTTAGAATTAACTTGGAGTTAAGACTTCAAGAATGCTGGCAGCGGCATCCAGGCTATAAAGTAAAGTGTGCATTTCAAGATAATCTCTTTTACAACTTATTTTAAAACATAATTGAATTTGAGTGCATGCATGGAAATGAAGCCAAAAATGGCATATGTTACCTTAAAAATTAGTCACGGCTTTCAGGTTTTAAATCTTTGGAGATTTATAAGAATTATTTTGTTCCCCTGAAGCTCTTATGAAGTAATTACTGCAATATAAATAGTGACGATTTTAGAGGGCAATATACAGAAGCAAGCTTTGTCGTAAAGGTGTGAAAAGTGGTTTGCACAGTGTCGTTGCTGACAATTGTAATTTCAGAGTAATAAGATGACAATCTCTGAGTTGAAAAACCAGATACATTAATTAAATGACTAAACATTTTATCGGGCTGCACATTCAGCATATTTGTGAAGAAATGTCCCCAGTATATACAGAAAACCTGTCGATAGACTTCTATTGAAACAGTGTATGCCAAAAGAGCGTCCGTTTAGCCGGGGAAAAAACGTAGCATGGACCCCACCTGCCCCACCCAGTTTCATAGTATGCGTGCACGAATCACGGCCAGGCAAAGCAGATTGCAAAGACAAGGCCCCAGATTTCTGACAAATTTATGACTTTTTTTCAATTAAAGGGGTTGTCTCACTTCAGCAAATGGCATTTATCATGTAGAGAAAGTTAATACTAGGAACTTACTTATGTATGGTGAATGTCTATATTGCCTCCTTTGCTGGCTGGATTAATTTTCCCATCACATTATACACTGCACATTTCTGTGGTTATGACCAGGGCCGGCATCAGTGCCGGGGCTCACTGCTCCTGGGGGGGCCCACTGTGCCCGCTCACTCCTGCAACCGTGTCCTGGTCTTCATTAAACTGCCTGTTCTGAATTCTAGGGCAGCTTACCCCAGCAATGCAGATAATTTTCGCCATGTGCACTGCTGGGGTGGGCGGCCCCCCAGGACTCAGAACAGGGTAGATGGAGTTTCCTACTGGGCTAAAGGACCTTCCTGATGTCATCCGCCCATGTGAATAGTGGGGGAGGAGCCGGAGGAGCAGAGAGCTGTGTTCCTGTACAGACAGGAGCGTGGCTGGAATGTGGTGAGGCCTAGCTGTGTGTCTGTCCCTGTGTGTGTCTGTCTGTCCCTGTGTGTGTGTGTGTGTCTGTCCCTGTGTGTGTGTGTGTGTCTGTCTATCCCTGTGTGTGTGTGTCTATCTGTCCCTGTGTGTGTGTGTCTGTCTATCCCTGTGTGTGTGTGTCTATCTGTCCCTGTGTGTGTGTGTCTCTCTGTCCCTGTGTGTGTGTGTGTCTGTCTGTCCCTGTGTGTGTGTGTGTCTGTCCCTGTGTGTGTGTGTCTGTCTATCCCTGTGTGTGTGTGTCTATCTGTCCCTGTGTGTGTGTGTCTCTCTGTCCCTGTGTGTGTGTGTCTGTTTGTCCCTGTGTGTGTGTGTGTGTCTGTCTGTCTGTCCCTGTGTGTGTCTGTTTGTCCCTGTGTGTGTCTACGGCATTGCTTAGACTCCATACCACAGTCTAGCCAGTGCCTAATGGGTTATAGTTTAGACCACCTTCTGTCAGCAAAGGAGGCAATATGGATAATAACAATGCATAATTAAGTTCCTTGTATTAACTTTCGCTACATAATAAATGCTATTTGCTGACTTGAGACAACCCCTTTAAAGCAGAAGAAATTGCAATTAAATAAGAACCTACAAAAAAGTCATTTCTTGATCTCATCCAAGTATAACAGGTGCTTCATAAATATAGTTCTCATTCTGATCACTATATTTATCAGTATGTTCACATCAGATAACTGGCATAAATACATTGATAAATCTCCCCTTACAGCTTCTAAGCCTATGGCCTCCTTCATACAGTGTATTATAAAACGGTCTACCTGAAGCCACCTCTAGGGCACAGGAATTTATACAGTTACCATCAGCTTCAAGGGAAGCTGTAAAATGTCTTTGCACTGAGCTCCCCCTCATGGCGGTTGCATGAAAGTGCAGTGTTTTCAACTTAGGAACAGAAGGACTTCATGGGTGGCCCCTCCCCCAGGGCCCCACTACTTTTCGAATAGATAATTGGCTGCTATGTGTCGACATACCCTTACTTTTCAAGGGGTTGTTCGGGTTCTAGATATTGATGACTTATTCATAAAATAGTTAATTAGTATCCGAATGGAGTGCATCTGACACCGATTAGAACTAACACAGAGAACGGAGTCAGAAGCAGACAGCTTCATCCACTGTGTCATGGCCATACTGGCAGGGCTGGTGCAAGAATTTTTGCCACCCTAGGCAAAAGCTAATTTTGCCGCCCCCCTTGACTCCGCCCATTGACCAAGCCCTTTGACCCGCCCACAGACCCCCCATCAGACCTCAGATCAGAGCAAAGACCCCCACTCAGCCCCCTTTAGAACTCATATCAGCCAAAGACCCCCACTCAGCCCACATTCAGACCTCAGATAAGCCCAAAGACTCCCCCACTCAGCCCCCATTGCCCCCCATCAAAACTTAAATCATCGCGGCAGGCAGAACTAACTACATACTACAATACTTACCTAGAACGCTGCGGCTCCTCTTCCTCGCGCTCCTGTCTTCCCACCGGCGCTGCACTGTCACCTGACAGCTGTAACGCACCTAGTTGATCAGTTAGGATCTCAACTGCGGAAGCAATGGACATCCACTATTATCCCACCGCCCTTGTTTTTGCCTGTGGGATTCGCGGTTACTCAGTATGTACCCCAGGCGTCTCTCTCAGTCTTGGGCGGAGAGTTTGGGGTAACAAAATCATTTACCGCTATCCATCTAATTAGTTACTGCTGGAAAGGAAGGTCCCCCAGTATTACAGGAGTCACAAGTTAGTATAAGCTTGTGCACAGTTCAGAGTTAGTATATAGTATGCCCTCAGTTTAGTCTATAGTATGCCATAGGTTCAGGGTTAGAATATAGCATGTCCTCAGTTTTAGTATATAATATGCAGTAGGTTCAGAGTTAGTATAGCATGTCCTCAGTTTTAGTATATAATAGGCAGTAGATTCAGAGTTAGTATAGCAAGTCCTCAGTTTAGTATATAATATGCAGCAAGTTCAGAGTTAGTATAGCATGTCCTCAGTTTAGTATATAATATGCAGCAGGTTCAGAGTTAGTATAGCATGTCCTCAGTTTAGTATATAATATGCAGTAGGTTCAGAGTTAGTATAGCATGTCCTCAGTTTAGTATATAATATGCAGTAGGTTCAGAGTTAGTATAGCATGTCCTCAGTTTAGTATATAATATGCAGCAGGTTCAGAGTTAGTATAGCATGTCCTCAGTTTAGTATATAATATGCAGCAGGTTCAGAGTTAGTATAGCATGTCCTCAGTTTAGTATATAATATGCAGTAGGTTCAGAGTTTGTATAGCATGTCCTGAGTTCAGTGTTGGTTTGGGAATATCGCCTCACACCAGCAGGAACCACCCCACTCTGAGTTCCAAGACCTTAATCAGAGCAGGTAACAGGCATATACTTGCGGTTAGTTGGTCCTGGCTAGGAAGCCAGCAGTGGGGAAGCCAGTGGCAAGAAGGTAGGCAGTCCTTCACAATGTTGTTAGGGATCCAGGTCTGGATATGTGGACAGAGTCCTCAGATGCAATGGAGCTAGCAGGGTGCGCACTCCATTAGTGGAACACCCTGCTTAGCACCTGTCTTCTATTTAAGGCCCGGAGGTAAGTGGGCGGAGTCACAGGGAGCCGCTGCGATCCAGGCTGTACTGTTACAGTACCCCCCCTTAAGGGACCCCTCCGGGGTACCCCACTAGGAGAGGGTCGGTTGGGAAATCTTCTATGGAACAATCTTTGGAGTCTGGGAGCATGAACGTTTTGCACATCTTCCCAAGAGTCATCCTGGGGACCATACCCCTTCCATCTAACGAGATACTGGATCTTCCCCCGTCTTCTTCTGGAATCAATGAGCTGCTCAACTTCAAATTCTTCTTCTCCTTGGACCTCTATCGGCGGCAAGGGTCGA
Source organism: Bufo bufo (assembly GCF_905171765.1). NCBI lineage: Eukaryota > Metazoa > Chordata > Amphibia > Anura > Bufonidae > Bufo > Bufo bufo. Next base: position 168,246,726 of record NC_053393.1, read on the forward strand.
GGATCATTTGATGGGAACGACCTAGGTCTAAACGGCTTCAGTAGTGACACGTGGAATGTGGGATGTACCTGTAATCGAGGAGGAAGGGTGAGTCTCACCGTGTTGGGGTTAATAATCCTATCTATCGGAAAAGGACCCAGGAATTGTCTTCCTAATTTCTTGGAAGGTACCCCCAACCGAAGGTTTCTTGTTGATAACCAAACCGAGTCTCCGACCAAGTAGGGAGGATTTTCTCTCCTACGACGGTCGTAGTGAAACTTCTGTCTTTCCTTTGCCCGTTGAAGGTTGTCTTTTAGCATCTTAAGGGTAGTTTGCAAAGTGGTCAGATAATCGTCTGTGGCTGGAACGTTTGTGGGAAGGCTGGTTTGAGGAAGAGACCTAGGGTGAAATCCGTAATTAGCAAAGAATGGAGTATGTAATGTGGAGGAATTCGTATAATTATTATAGGCGAATTCAGCGAGAGGAAGTAGGCCCTCCCAGTCATCCTGGAGAAATGAGCAGTGACATCTGAGAAACTGTTCCAGACACTGATTCACCCTTTCAGTCTGCCCATTAGTTTGGGGGTGATAGGCGGTAGACATTCTGTGGTCGATTTGAAGTCTGGAACAAAGTGCTCTCCAGAATTTGGATACGAATTGCGAACCCCTGTCTGATATGACCTGGCTAGGAATTCCATGTAACTTAATAATATTAGACAGGAATACCACGGCCGTTTCCTTGGAGGAGGGTAACTTCTTGAGGGGTACGAAGTGTGCCATCTTAGTCAGCAAATCCACTACCACCATGATGGTGTTGTTTCCTCTGGAAAGGGGAAGTTCAACTATGAAATCCATCGAGACTCATTCCCAGGGTCTGTTGGCGATGGGAAGACTCATTAGGAGACCATAAGGTTGGTTCCTGTCAGTTTTACATGAGGCACAGGTCACGCACGTGGAAACGTATTCCTCAATTTGTTTGGTCATCTTTGGCCACCAGAAGTTCCTGCGTATCAGGGTTGTGGTTTTAGCAATGTCGGGATGTCCCGCGAGGGGTAAATCATGGCAAAGTTTGATCACCTGATTGGTGAGGGAGAGTGGTATATACAGTTGGCTGTCCTTGTAAAGGAGACCCTGTTGGTTCTGTGAAAGACCAGGGGGGGTATTAGCATGGTCATTAATTAGAGCATCCTTGAGCTGGGTTTCCAACGTTATGGTGGCAAGGACGAGTTTCTTCGGTGGAATGATCGATGTGGGGGCCGTGTCTGAGGTGCGAATTTCAGCCAGTCGTGACAAGGCGTCGGCCTTCCCATTTTTTGAGCCTGGTCGGTATGTAATTTGGAAGTTAAACCTGTCGAAAAAAAAACTCCACCGTACTTGGCGGCCTGATAGTGTTTTATTGGTTTTCAGGTATTGTAGATTACAGTGATCCGTATAAATTGTGATGGGGTGTATTGATCCTTCAAGTAAATGCCTCCAATTTTCCAGGGAGCATTTTATGGCGAGGAGTTCCTTTTCGCCTATGGGGTAATTGAATTCGGCGGTATTTAGCGTCCGGGAGTAGAACCCGATAGGATGTAACGGAGTTGAAAAAGAGCTTCGCTGGGACAGAACAGCTCCTATGGCTGCCTGGGATGCATCTACTTCCAGCACGTAGTGATGGTTCGGATTTGGGAGAGTCAGTATCGGTGCCGTAGTGAACCTGTTCTTTAATAACTCAAACGCTGATTGGTCGTCCTTGGACCAAACGAACTTCGTGTTGACACTAGTTAAGCGGGTTAGTGGTTTAGTGGTAGCGGAGAAATCTTTAATAAATTTCCTATAGAAGTTTGAGAACCCCAGGAACCGTTGAAGAGCTTTCCTGGAATCCGGGATCGGCCAATTTTGGATGCAAGTGATTTTTGAGTGATCCATCTGGATACCCTTGGGTGAAATTATGTATCCGAGGAAGGGAAGAGAAGTAGTCTCGAACACACATTTTTCTTCTGTTTGACGTATAAGCGATGAACACTTAACCGTGCAAGAACCCAACGGACATGTTTCCTGTGATCGTGTAAGTTATCGGAATACACTAGTATATCATCAAGATAGATGATTACACATACGTCCAGTAGATCCCTAAAGATGTCGTTAATAAAATTTTGGAATGTGGCAGGGGCGTTGCACAACCCAAAGGGCATCACTGTATACTCGAAGAGTCCATACCGAGTGCGGAAGGCTGTCTTCCATTCATCACCTTTTCTGATCCTAATTAAGTTGTATGCGCCTCTCAAATCCAGCTTGGTGTAGATTGTTGCTGTTTGTAATCTTTCTATGAGTTCAGATATTAGCGGCAAGGGGTACCGATTTTTGTATTGTTACTTTGTTCAAGGCTCTGTAATCTATGATGGGCCTTAGGCTCGAGTCTTTGTTTCTCACGAAGAACATCCCTGCTGCTGCCGGGGAGGTTGAAGGCTGAATAAAACCTTTTCGTAAATTCTCTTCTAGGTACTGTTTGAGGTGAACAAGTTCTGGTTGTGCCAATGGATAAATTCTACCCGTGGGTATCTCACTACCCGGCAGCAAGTCTATGGGGCAATCGTAAGATCTATGGGGCGGAAGAGATTCCGCCTTCTTTGCGCTGAATACCTCAGCAAAGTCTGCGTATTGGCTGGGAACCTGGTTCACTCCCACGTGCATGAGAGATTTGAGAGGAAAGCAGGTCTCCATACAATAAGGTGACGTAAACTGAACTCTCCCCTGTTTCCATAGGAGGGTTGGCTGGTGTATTTGCAACCATGGCAACCCAAGAATCACGGGAAACAATGGAGAGTGTATGATATCAAGGGATAAGAATTCTGTGTTGTTATTTTCACATGTCACCATGAGGGGTTGAGTCTGACTGTGGATAGGACTAGAAGTGGTACCGTCAATGAAATTCACGGATATCGGAACGTTTTTTCTCATGTGGGGAATTTTATTTCGCTCAACCAGATGCATGTCGATAAAATTCCCCGAAGCTCCCGTGTCCACCATGGCTTCAACGATAATCCGGTTTTGGTCCCACTGTAAGGTGAGAGACGTTTATATGTAACCACCAGTACTATTTTTTGTACTGCCTAAGGTACAAAACGTGCCGCTCTTACCTTCGCACTTCTTACGTATCGCGGGGCATCCGTCAACGGTATGGTCAGCAGACGCACAGTATAAACAGAGGTTGAGGTTACGTCTCCTGGCTTTCTCTCTCTCGGTCAGAGGTCCTCGGATCGCCCCAATCTCCATCATCTCTACAGCAGGACCCTGGCTGGACGGTCTTGGGTTGGGTGTGAAGCCTGAGACTCTCTCGGCTCTGCGTTCCCTCAGCCGTCTGTCAAAGGTGGTGGCCTTCTGCATCAAGGCATTAAGTGTAAGTGGTAATTCTCCTCGGGCTAATTCGTCCTTCAGGGCCTCGGAAAGACCTAGGCGGAACTGATTCCTAAGAGTGAGGTCATTCCATTCAGTCTCCCGGGCCCAGCGAGTGTATTCCGCAATAAAGTCCTCTACAGGTCGTCTCCCTTGTTTAAGGCTGCGTATAGCGGTCTCAGCGGTCAGCTGTTTACTATGGTCCTCGTAGAGAAGGGCCATTTTTTCAAGGAACAGAGGGAAGGAATCCAGGACTGGGTCTTCCTTTTCTAAATAAGTATTGGCCCATGCTCTGGGCTCCCCCCTGAGGTAAGAGATCATGGTAAGTACTTTTGTTCTGTCAGTTGGGTAAGTCCGGGGCTGCAGCTCAAACATTAGTTTGCACGCGTTCAGGAAATCCCTGAACTGCCTTCGGTCACCCGAGAATATCTCAGGTGGGCTGACCTTGGGTTCTGGTCCATCACGGGGGTGTCCTGGCCCCTGAGTGACAAGTTGCCGTAGTGCCTGGTTTTCTAGCTGGAGATGTTGTACAGTCACGTTGAGGGTCTCCACCCTCTTAGTGAGGGTGACGAGGTGACCTGCAACCTCCGCTGGATCCATGTGGGTTCCACTAATATGTAACGCACCTAGTTGATCAGTTAGGATCTCAACTGCGGAAGCAATGGACATCCACTATTATCCCACCGCCCTTGTTTTTGGCTGTGGGATTCGCGGTTACTCAGTATGTACCCCAGGCGTCTCTCTCAGTCTTGGGCGGAGAGTTTGGGGTAACAAAATTATTTACCGCTATCCATCTAATTAGTTACTGCTGGAAAGGAAGGTCCCCCAGTATTACAGGAGTCACAAGTTAGTATAAGCTTGTGCACAGTTCAGAGTTAGTATATAGTATGCCCTCAGTTTAGTCTATAGTATGCCATAGGTTCAGAGTTAGTATATAGCATGTCCTCAGTTTTAGTATATAACATGCAGTAGGTTCAGAGTTAGTATAGCATGTCCTCAGTTTTAGTATATAATATGCAGTAGATTCAGAGTTAGTATAGCATGTCCTCAGTTTAGTATATAATATGCAGCAGGTTCAGAGTTAGTATAGCATGTCCTCAGTTTAGTATATAGTATGCAGCAGGTTCAGAGTTAGTATAGCATGTCCTCAGTTTAGTATATAATATGCAGCAGGTTCAGAGTTAGTATAGCATGTCCTCAGTTTAGTATATAATATGCAGTAGGTTCAGAGTTAGTATAGCATGTCCTCAGTTTAGTATATAATATGCAGCAGGTTCAGAGTTAGTATAGCATGTCCTCAGTTTAGTATATAATATGCAGCAGGTTCAGAGTTAGTATAGCATGTCCTCAGTTTAGTATATAATATGCAGTAGGTTCAGAGTTTGTATAGCATGTCCTGAGTTCAGTGTTGGTTTGGGAATATCGCCTCACACCAGCAGGAACCACCCCACTCTGAGTTCCAGGACCTTAATCAGAGCAGGTAACAGGCATATACTTGCGGTTAGTTGGTCCTGGCTAGGAAGCCAGCAGTGGGGAAGCCAGTGGCAAGAAGGTAGGCAGTCCTTCACAATGTTGTTAGGGATCCAGGTCTGGATATGTGGACAGAGTCCTCAGATGCAATGGAGCTAGCAGGGTGCGCACTCCATTAGTGGAACACCCTGCTTAGCACCTGTCTTCTATTTAAGGCCCGGAGGTAAGTGGGCGGAGTCACAGTGAGCCGCTGCGATCCAGGCTGTACTGTTACAACAGCGTGCAGCGGGAGGTCATAGTGCGCGCACTACGTCCTGACGCTGTACGCGCTCAGGAGGATAGAGCAGCACTGGGGCCCCCTGCCGCCAGGGAGCTGGGACAGTGTAAGTTTAAAGTGGTGGGGCTGGCTGGCTCTTGGGTCCGGACCGGGATACCACATCAGACATGTAACCCGGTGCGGCCCGCACCCCCGTCGCAACTCCACTGCTAGTAGCAGTCTGCTACTCTGACTTCTATTGCAGCCAGACTCCAGAGCAGCGGCGCCCCCAGCAAGAGTGGACTCTATGCGGTGGCCTACTCTGCTTAAGGGTGGTGCCGGCCCTGCATATTGGGTTACTGCAGCCTAGCTACCATTCATTGAAATTAATATCTAGAACTGGAGAACTGCTTTAACTGTAGTGAGCTAAACATTTTGATACAAAAGAATGCAATAGGAACCTGTTCACAAGGTTTGCAAATGTGTGGCATTTGGTTGCAGTTGTCGGGGCAATAGGGGAAGCAAAAATATCTGGATATTTTTCTTATCTTATATGCCGAACTTATCCTGAAAAGCCTAAAGCTTTTTAAAGAGTTGGCAACAATGTAGAGAAGTAAAATAAAGATGCGCGGCACTCACCGAAGTTGCTGTTCTGTTACTTCTTTATTTCATCTTCATGAAAAACAGTGTACATATGGGAGCCTGGGGCGGACACTCTGTTGCAGGCGGTAGCGGCTACGGCCGTTTCGCGCTTGTGATTGCGCTTCCTCTGGCCGCTGTGGACGTGATCGCGCCTCCTTGCGCTTTATAGGGGCGGCGCTGAGTAGCCGGCACCATCGGCAACAGCTATGTGCCGCAGGTTAGTGACAATCAAAACCATAAAAATGCGATGGGAGACAAAAAGTATACAAATTAGTACAAAGGATAACTATTGGAGTCCTAGCACAATACATTACGCTACCTAATGATGAATAATCTATCATCCTCGATATGCAAGGGACTACTCAAAGCTGGAGGAGCAAACGAATCTATGACAGGTAAGAAGATCGATGCAGCATCGATTGCTGACTAATAACATACACATAGTTCCCCCTTAAACAAAAACCGACATATTGTTTTTCTGTCGTTCAGCCCCGCCGCTCCCATGGCCCCTGTAAGCAAAATCCATCTTGCTTCCCTCTGCAGGAGCAGGCGATGCCGATCCCCTCCTCTAGGGATGGGTCGGACATGTTCCACACCTGCAAAGGAGAGACAACGCGGACGGGCATCATGGGCGGTGCGGATGTGCTCAATCAAGCGGGGGCAACCCTTACCTGAACGCACAGAACCGACATGCTCGCGGATTCGTTCAAATAAAGGGCGGATCGTTTTGCCAATGTAAAATCTTTTACAAGGGCAAAACACGACATATACGACATAGGGTGTGCGACAATTAATGAAGTCGCGTACTACATGCTTTGCTCCTCCTATGTGCAGCCATTTGCTACAAGTATTTAGTACACAAAAAGAACAATGCCCACACCTGTAATTCCCTGACTAGAGAAGTTGTTCAAAGAGGGATCCCCTTTCAATAGGTCCCAGTTCTCATTGATAACCCGCCTAATTGCTTCCGAGGCGGGACTATATTTGAAGGTAAAGGCAAAGCGAGGTGGTGTCCTATCCCTTCCTCTTTCTATCAGTAAGGAATTACGGTCAAGTTTGGCGGCCCTATGGAGAGCTGCTAAAACATTCCTCGCCGGGTAACCCCGGTCCAAAAGTCGGTTTCTGAGTTCACTAGCCTGCTTAAAAAACCCGGCGTCGGTATCATTGATCCTCCGCAGACGGACAAATTGTCCGTACGGGACGGCCCCTTTTACCGACGGTGGGTGGAAACTGGCCTGGTGGAGGAGTGAATTAGTCGCGGTAGGCTTTCGAAAGCCCATGGTGTGTAATTCACCATCTTTGACTGCAACGCGCACATCCAGAAAGTCAAGCGACTCACCCCCAAAATTGACGGTGAATCACATGTTCATCTGGTTGCCCAACCCTCAAGGATAAGTTAGTTAATAGTGTATTCAGTACACCCCAGGAAGAGACCTGGCTTAAGAAATCCAGAGGGAATTACAGGTGTGGGCATTGTTCTTTTTGTGTACTAAATACTTGTAACAAATGGCTGCACATAGGAGGAGCAAAGCATGTAGTACGCGACTTCATTAATTGTCGCATTTTTATGGTTTTGATTGTCACTAACCTGCGGCGCATAGCTGTTGCCGATGGTGCCGGCTACTCAGCGCCGCCCCTATAAAGCGCAAGGAGGCGCGATGACGTCCACAGCGGCCAGAGGAAGCGCAATCACAAGCGCGAAACGGCCGTAGCTGCTACCGCCTGCAACAGAGTGTCCGCCCCAGGCTCCCATATGTACACTGTTTTTCATGAAGATAAAATAAAGAAGTAACAGAACAGCAACTTCGGTGAGTGCCGCGCATCTTTATTTTACTTCTCTACATTGTTGCCAATTGAATCAGCTTGCTCTCTCTAGCACTGAGCACCACGAACGAAGTTCATTACACCGCAGTATCGGCTTCTTGTACAATTGAAAGGGCTGGAAATCAAGTGTGAGCAGTGCCGCTATATTCATATTCTCACTCTCAACGCTTTTTAAAGAGTGACTAAACTTTTATACAAGTTGCTTTTAAACTCCTTGAAATAGCCCCAAAATAATTTTTGTAATATATTTTATTAATGAATTATGTTGTTTTGCAACTTAAAAAGGTACCCAAATATAGAACTGATTCTTAAAATCATAATTTCCATACAACACTGGCTTGTCAGCGCTGTACAGTGTATGGATTTCTGCTGCTGTAGAGAACGCTCCACAAAAGGGAGCACAGATCACTGTCCTGTCTCCGCTCCCCCCAAGCTAATTCTGGCACAGCACTTCGATACCCTGAAACCTGTACTGATGCTCTGCCAGGTTTTAATTAATCGGAGCGGGGTCCTGCCTGTGCCAGTGCTCCCCTCAGCTCAAGGCTCTCTATACTAAATAGAGAGCCTTGAGCTGAGTGGAGCGCGGGCACAGGAGATGCACGCTATGATCAGCTAAAACCTAGCAGAGCACTTCGGCTTAAATGTCTACGATTGGCATTATTGCTGGTCGCAAACATGAGCCGCAGGCCTCTGCTGTTTGAAACAGCAGAGACCCGCTGGCTATGGCGCCCGCTGTGTGCACGCCCTGTTTAAAGACCCTCTCATGTACATGTACGGCACTGGGAGCCTAAGGGTTAATGTTCTGAAACACATAGACATGAGAACTTAAAACTAATCTCCAATACATTCTGTCAGGCAAAACAGAGATAAGACACATTGAATTTCAACCTATTCAAGCCTATAGTTTTTCTGAGATACTGAAAGCAGAACTGTCTGGCGGTATCTTTATCTCACCATACAAATAACATTTCCATTCAGCCGAGCAAAACAGTCATATTACTGGGGGAGTCAGAAATGATAGCGCTGAGCCAAGCAATTTTTCAGTTAGGGTATGTCTATTGTGATCAATCAATGTCAGACTGACCCACCAGAATACCAGAAGATCCTCCAGTGGGCCTAAGTTCAATCAATATAGGACCCCTATGATCTTGCAGAAGACAATTTCATTTTGTGCTTACCTTGTAATAAATTCATGGTGGACATATCATATATGCAACCTGTGCAGCTAACACCATCATTTTATCAAGAAAACACCAATGCATCCTAGTGACTTCATTGCATGTAAAAGACTGTTTAGCTATCACCATTACTATTACTGGTGGGTAAAATCTGCAAGAGGAGTTGGCGGGCTATATAAGCTTCACTCTCAACAACTAAGGCCTCATGCACACGGCCGTGCCGTTTTTTGCGGTCCGCAAAACGGAAAACGGAAGCCGCCCGTGTTGCCTTCCGCAATTTGCAGAACGGAACAGGCGCCGGCAATATAAATGCCTATTCTTGTCCGCAAAGCGCCGACAAGAATAGGACATGTTATATTTTTTTAGCGGGGCCGCGGAACCGAGCCACGGATGCGGACAGCACACGGAGTGCTGTCCACATCTATTACGGCCCAATTGAAGTGAATGGGTCCGCATCCGAGCCGCCAAAATGGCGGCTTGGATGCGGACCTAAACAACGGTCGTGTGCATGAGGCCTAACAGAAAAGGGCCCACATACTTCTCTTGCACATGGAAACTTTGCAGTTTATGAGGTTGGACCCTCAGAATCTTTTTCTCTGGTGGACTTAATGAAGTCCATTTTGACGCTGGTAGTGAACAATGGTGTATAGGTATACGGTATAACTCCACAGTCTGTCAGTGTTCTGAATAAACCAATGTCCTTAGGAAGGGATGTCATCTCTCCACTGAATTTATGGAGATGGAGCCAAGTGCAGTGTTTTAACCTTCTCATATATTCTGTACTATAGATATAAATCTACTAAACACATTATTCGTAAAGCACATTATTTATCATGATTGGAAATATGCCAGTGTTTTGCATTTGAGGTGGTGGAAGGTTAGTTCTCTTCCATAATTAGCATATCACTAATTTACTTCCCTTTAAACAAGGGATGGTATTACTGGAACCATAGTAGATTGTGGGCTAGGCTGCATTTGCATCACATTTCTGGTTATGCATTAGGCAAGTTTCTGATGCACATTATAAGCATCTCCATAGAACTCTTTAGTCAGATGAAAGCTAAGACTTTCATCTGACCTGTATATAGAGCATACTACAAAAAAATGAGGATGGAATAGCCACAGAGACTAAGAAACCAAATCCTTAGTCATGTCATGACATAGTCGACTATGACTAAGGTTTTGTACATTTGAAACTCATAAGCTATGCTACTATTAGATCAGTGTTCAGACTGTTTTGTATTTTACTGCAATATAGAGGACTTTTACTTGAAGTCACCAAAGTGCTGAATTTGGTTTCCTGAATTTGCTGCTACTCTCTTGGCATGTTTGTGTGCAGTACCCTAGTTCAGAGGGTATCTGCAAATGGTTTGCAATGTTATCTATTGTTATGTAATGTTAAATACACCTAATATGACATGGTATGGTTGGCAGGGACAGGGTTAACCATCCTGTTCCTCCCCTCTTGACAGGAGTGGGTGGGTCCTACTTCCTGAATAGGGGGAGTCTCGTGAGGAGGGAGGAAGCAAGTCCATGTGCTCCTTCTCCTTAGACCTCACCTGTGCAACTTTACTTCAGCATGGCAAGACCCATAAATTACATTCTTTCATCCACTGGAGTCCAATAAAAACATATTCCGTTGTGGTATATATATATATATATATATATATATATATATGTTTAAATGGTAGCCAATAGGTGACAGATGCATCTGTATGGCATCCATCACAGTCTACCATTATAAGTATACACTCACCTAAAGAATTATTAGGAACACTATACTAATACGGTGTTGGACCCCCTTTTGCCTTCAGAACTGCCTTAATTCTACGTGGCATGGATTTAACAAGGTGCTGATAGCATTCTTTAGAAATTTTGGCCCATAATGATAGGATAGCATCTTGCAGTTGATGGAGATTTGAGGGATGCACATCCAGGGCGCGAAGCTCCCGTTCCACCACATCCCAAAGATGCTCTATTGGGTTGAGATCTGGTGACTGTGGGGGCCATTTTAGTACAGTGAACTCATTGTCATGTTCAAGAAGCCAATTTGAAATGATTCGAGCTTTGTGACATGGTGCATTATCCTGCTGGAAGTAGCCATCAGAGGATGGATACATGTTCTCATTCTGTTTACGCCAAATTCGGACTCTACCATTTGAATGTCTCAACAGAAATCGAGACTCATCAGACCAGGCAACATTTTTCCAGTCTTCAACAGTCCAATTTTGGTGAGCTCGTGCAAATTGTAGCCTCTTTTTCTTATTTGTAGTAGAGATGAGTGGTACCCGGTGGGGTCTTCTGCTGTTGTAGCCCATCCACCTCAAGGTTGTGCGTGTTGTGGCTTCACAAATGCTTTGCTGCATACCTCGGTTGTAACGAGAGGTTATTTCAGTCAACGTTGCTCTTCTATCAGCTTGAATCAGTCGGCCTATTCTCCTCTGACCTCTAGCATTCACAAGGCATTTTTGCCCACAGGACTGCCGCATACTGGATGTTTTTCCCTTTTCACACCATTCTTTGTAAACCCTAGAAATGGTTGTGCGTGAAAATCCCAGTAACTGAGCAGATTGTGAAATACTCAGACCGGCCCGTCTGGCACCAACAACCATGACATTGAGTTTGGAGTTCAGGAGATTGTCTTGACCAGGACCACACCCCTAAATGCATTGAAGCAACTGCCATGGGATTGGTTGACTAGATAATTGCATTAATGAGAAATAGAACAGGTGTTCCTAATAATTCTTTAGGTGAGTGTATATCATGAGCTTCTTATGACATACGGTATGTGTTAAATGGATATCATTATAGTCTATTTGTGATGTGTGCCACTGTAAAGCATCAGTCACAGCCTCCAATTATTGTATATGTCGGGACTCTGGAGCTTTTCCTGGCATATACAGTAAACACTGGACAAAAATATAATGTGAACAAAGCCTTATCAAGACCTCTACCAAGCATCTCCTAATGGTGGAATCCACATTATGAGAACAGATTCTACTTTCTGGGTTACTTGAAATGGAGACCTGTTGATATGATTGGAAGGCCATGAAGTTACTGACACACATCCATCCTAAAATAAGATGATATATTATTCATGGCATAAACTTGTTATCGTGTATCAGAGAAAAAAAATACACTAGGAAGTCCTTTGATTCAGCTTATTAAGCACAGATGAATACATTTTTGCCTCTCTCCTCTCTTCTTATCGCCTCTTCCCACAATCGACTCCGATTTCTCCCGTGCATCCCCCATACTCTAGAACTCGCTACCCCAACATATCAGACTCTCACCTACAGTGGAAACCTGAAAACCCACCTCTTCAGACAAGCCTACAACCAGTGACCCTGCTGCCACTATACCGCCATGACCAACTTCACCCGCACCTACTGTGTCCTTCTCCCATACCATGTAGATTGTAAGCCCTTAAGGGCAGGGCCCTGTCTCCTTCTGTACCAGTTTGTAACTTGTCTTGTTTATGATTAGTGCAATTGTCTGTATTATGTATGAATACCTCTTCTCATATGTACAGCGCTATGGAATGAATGGTGCTTTAATAATAAATAATAATAATTTTCTATGGGAGGAATGCTCAGACTTTAACTCTTAATGCTGCGATTGGTGAACAACGAGAAATAATTTATTTAATGAATTCCACTATATGTCTGAATTCCAGATCGATACACCTAATACAATTATAGAGATATTTCAAGTCCTTATCGGCTACAATAATAGCCACCTACAATCTACTTCTAAAAGACTAGAACAATCAATAAATCAATAACTGATGCTGAACACGTAGTTGATGTAATTTACCGCAAGCTAAACAAAATAAATGATCTTGAGAAGCTTAAATGCAAGACGTCTGGATTAACATGATTAATAGGGACGTCTGTGAAGAGAAATGAAAGGTAGAATTGGCCAGGATGCCTGCAAATAAACATATTATGGAAATGTCTATAGACGAGTCAGCTAAGAAGACTGTTATTCCACATATTGGAAACCTTAATAAAAAATAATTTGCAACAAGCACAGCACAAGTGATCTCCTCTATTTACTACTGCTCAGTAAACTTTACAAGGCCTTCTGCATTCATAGCTGTAGTTATAGCTGTCATGGTTATGACTGGGATAGTTTAGCTAGAGATGCTATATTCATGCCGGCACAGTAACATTTACTGTTGCTATATATTTATGCTGCCTCTTGTGCGCTTAGCTTATAGTTTAAAGGGTAACTGTCATGTTTTCATAAAAAAAAAATCAATTTTAGCATATGTTACTGCTGCAGCAGCATCATGCATAAAGCAATCTTTAGTTTCTTCACATACAGTTGTGTTCAAAATAATAGCAGTCAGACATCACTAACCTGATCAATCACTGTTTTTGGTAGAAATGATATTTCTACATGACAAATAATTTACTAGCAGGTGTAGTAGAGTAATAGAAACCCAACAGACCTAACAGTCATGACATGCATGCTGCTGATTCTCTGTAATTCAATCACTTATTCAAGGAGGCATGTTCAAAATAATAGCAGTGTGGAGTTCAATAAGTGAGGTCATTCATTCTTTGAAAAACAGGTGGCAATCATTGCCCTTATTTAAGAAAGGAAGACAGCAAATGTTGTACATGCTGGTTACAGTGCATTTCTCTCTGAAATTCGGAGGAAAATGGGTCGTTCCAGCCATTGTTCAGAAGAACAGCGTACCTTTATTAAAAAGTTGATTGGAGGGGGGAAAACATAAAGAAGTGCAGAAAATGATAGGCTGCTCAGCTAAAATGATCGCAAATTCTTTAAAATGGCAACCAAAACCTGAAAGACGTGGAAGAAAGCGAAAAACTACCACTCAAATGGATAGAAGACTTAGCCAACAATTAGCTCCAGGAAGATCAAAGAAGGTCTAAAGTTACCTGTGGGCAGTGATGGTCAGTTTGCAGTGTTCGCCAGCGAACACATGCGGGCTGCCATCTTTAGTAAGGTAGACTCACCTGTCCGGTGATGCACAGGTAAGCCCTTACCTGTGCCTGTGGTGGGAGCCGATCTGAAATCAAATGCAGTCACCGGGAGCAGGCAGTTCCGAGAACAGCCCGATGAAGGCCCCCGTACGATTAGAAGACTCCTATGTGAAGCCACGCTATCTGCAAGAAGCCCCCGCAAAGTCCCACTGTTGAAAAAAAGACATGTGCTGAAGAGGTTATAATTTGCCAAAGAGCACATTGACTGGCCTAAAGAGACATTTTGTGGACTGATGAAAGTAAGATTGTTCTTTTTGGGTCTAGTGGCCGGAGACAGTTTGTCAGACGACCCCCAAACACTAAATTCAAGCCACAGTACACTGTGAAGACAGTGAAGCATGGTGGCGCAAGCATCATGATATGGGATGTTTCTCATACTACGGTGTTGGGCCAATTTATCGCATACCAGGGATCATGGATCAGTTTGAATACATCAGAATACTTGAAGAGGTCATGCTGCCTTATGCTGAAGAGGAAATGCCCTTGAAATAGGTGTTCCAACAAGACAACGACCCCAAACACACCAGTAAACGTGCAACATCTTGGTTCCAGACCAACAAGATTGGCGTTATGGAGTGGTCCCCGGATCTTAATTCAATAATAAACTTGTGGGGTGACATAAAAAATTTAGTTTCTTTGGCAAAACTAAGAAATAGAGAAGAACTGTGAATGTAGTCCAATCATCCTGGGCTGGAATGCCTGTTCACATGTGCCAGAAGTTGGTTGACTCCATGCAACACAGATGTACAGCAGTTCTCAGAAACAGTGGTTATACAACTAAATATTAGTAAAGTGATTCAAAGGAAAGCAAAATCTTCAAACATTTTTTAGTTTATATAGCGAATGTTTGAGTTTGTAAAGAAGAATACAAACACTGCTATTTTTATGAACATTCTAATATTTACTTTTCTTCAATTATTTTATAGGAACAACACAAATTTGAAATTTTTTCCTTATGTTTAGATTTGGAATAAAATGTGTAGTATCAAATGTAGAGAAGGTAAAAAAGGTTTGCGGCACTCACTGAAGTAGAAAAGCAGTTATTCTTTATTCATTCCTCTTGAGGAAGGTAACAAACTGGGTACAGGGGCGGACACAATGTTGCAGGTGGTGGCGGCTACGGCCGTTTCGCGCGTACTGTCGCACTTCTTCTGGCCGCTGTGATCGTCATCGCGCAGCATTGCGCTTTATAGAGGCGGCGCCACACAGCCGGAGCCATCAGCTGCAACTCTGCGCCGCAAATTGGTAACGTAAAAACCACAAAGCATGGAAAAGGAAAAGTACATGCAATTCAGCACCGATAACTCATCTCGAAATCTTTGATATGATGCACATTGCCGTGCAATAACATTGCTTGCTTATCCAATGCACAAAAGTGATAGTAATAATTTCAAGAACACATGTGATTGAATCCTCCAAGAGATACAAGGAGTTTAATGCTATCTAAGCACAAACATGAATGGATATTCTATAGTGCAACCTCCAATCTTAAAGGAACACGAACATGTCGTTCCTATCATTTAACCCCGCTGCTCCCAAGGCTTTAGTAAGTAGGATCCACCTGGCTTCCCTCTGCAGGAGCAGACGGTGCCGATCCCCTCCCCTGGGGATGGGTCGGACTTGCTCCACTCCTGCAAAGGAAAGACAGCGTGGGCGACCATCATGGGCTACTCTAATATGGTCAATCAAACGGGGGCACCCTCTACCTGAACGGATGGAGCTGACATGCTCACGTATTCGTTCAAAACGGGGGCGGATTGTTTTGCCTATATAGAATCTCTTGCATGGGCAAAAGACCACGTAAACAACATAAGGTGTGCGACATGTGATGAAATCTCGTACTGTATGTTTAACTCCTCCTATCTGTAGCCATTTGCTACATGAATTTAGTGCACAAAAAGAACAGTGCCCGCACTTATGGTTCCCTCTTAGTTTATTGCTGGTAAGCCAGGACTCCCCCTGAGATTTACGGAGGACGCTGTTGACCAGCTTGTCTTTGAGGGTGGGGCATTTTCTGAAAGTGACTAAAGGCTGCTGACTAGAAACATTGTTCAAAGCTGGATCCCCTTTCAAGAGATCCCAGTTCTCATTAATGACCCGCCTAATAACCTCTGAGGCCGGGCTATATTTAAATGCGAAAGGCGAAGCGCGGTTGTTCGCATTTATTGTCCTTCTCCACCAGCAATGTTTCACGGTCAAGTTTAGCTGCCCTGCGGAGGGCTGTTGAGACCGCTCTCCGCGGATAACCCCGATCCAATAATCGGCAACTGAGCTCCCGCGCTTGTATAAAAAATCTAGTGTCGGTGTCATTGATCCTCCGCAGACGGACGAATTGTCCGTATGGGACGGAACCTTTAACCAAAGGCGGGTGGAAACTGGCCTGGTGGAGCAGCGAGTTAGTCGCAGTGGGCTTGCGAAAACCCGTGGTGTGCAATACACCATCCTTTACTGTGACGCGCACATCCAGGAAGTCCAGCGACTCTCCCCCAAAATTGATGGTGAATCGCATGTTCATCCTGTTGCGCGAATTAAGATAATCCACAAAATCGTGGCACGACTCCTCGCTGCCCGACCAGACCAGGAAAATGTCATCGACATAGCACAAAAATAGATGTGTGAACCGCAGAAAGGGGTTACCCACCGAGAACACATAGGTTTCCTCAAATACCGCCAGGTACAGGTTCGCAAATGTGCACGAGACTGGCGTGCCCATTGCGGTACCTAGTACCTGGCGGAACCACTGACTATCAAATTGGAATACATTGCTGGTGAGGACTGCGTCCAGTGCTTCAAGGATGAAGTTGTTAAACATGGTTCCCTTGTTGCTCCTGCTGAGTACAAGGTTAATGGCCCAGAGTCCTAAATTATGAGGAATCCTGGTATAGAGACTCTCGACGTCCAAGGACACGAGACTGAACTCCCTCCGCCACTCGAAAAACTTGAGTGCCCGGAGGAAGTCCCCTGTGTCCTTGAGATACGTTGGAGTACCCACAAGGAGTGGCCTGAGGAGCCAGTCCACGTAGCCAGAGAGTGGTTCTGTCACTGACCCGATACCGGCGACAATAGGATGACCTGGGGGTCGGGTCAGTGACTTATGGATTTTTTGTACAAAGTACCACACAGGGATTTTTGGGTGAGCAGGAATGAGCCTATTGGCCATGCCCCTCGGCAGGAAGCCGCCCACAATGTATTAATCTACAATTGCAGAAAGTCTCGAGGTGATTCCTGGAATAGGGTCACCTCTCAACTTATGGTACACTGTAACATCCTCTAATTGCCGACCTGCCTCCTCCATATAATATTCCCTGGTCATCAGGACCACATTCCCTCCCTTGGACGGCTTGACGACAATATTTTCCTGTTGTTTCAACCACAAAATGTGTAGTGTTCCCAATGCATGTGTGTATGGAAATAAAAGCTATTAGAAGGATTTTGAGCTTTATTCACTTTTTGAAACACACTGCTATTATTTTGAACACAACTGTACCACTGTTTTCCTTCAGCTTTTCCCTTAGTTATGGCTGTTTAAACATTTACAATATAAGGACCTTCTCAAGATGGCTCCTCTGCCAGTTCTCTAAGGCCAAAACTGCTTTCCCTCACTTCACATACACACTTACTGTAGCCAGCAGCTCCCTGCCAGACAATCCGATTGGATTACTGAGAGACACGCATCCACACTCTGAAGCCTAATGCAGGCATCTTCTTAGCCAGAGACAGAAAAGCCATAGCAACTGTCTTTTAAGGGAGCAGTGGAAAGGGACAGAGGACATTAATGAAAACTGTTATTATAAGGTAATTACAGATCTTTTGACAATCATTGACTGACTAACTCAGGTATACATGCCTAGCGCTAATAAACTAGCAAATAAAAAAAAATATGACAGTTATCCTTTAACTCTACTTGTATTCTACAAAATGCAAAACCTAGTGTATGGAGAAATCCAGACAATTGTACATTTACATGTCATACCCAGGGCCGTTTCTACAGCTGGGCGAGGGGTGCGACCGCACGGGATTCATCACTTAGAACAGAAGAGGGGGGCGCCGTCATCAGGGCCCAGCGCCGGAGCGGGGCCCTTTCTGTCCGGAGGCAGCAGCAGTGGAGATGAGCGCTTCCATTGTGGAAGCGCTCATCTCCATATTCATCTGTATCGCCATCCTCAGGACAGCGATACAGATGAACGGTGCAGGGCAGGGGAGAGGCGTCTCACTTGCCCGTTCCTCTGATAGGCTATAGCTGTAGCCTATTAGATGCCGGTTAAGGCAACGCGATGACGTCATTGCGCCGCCTGAGCCGTACAGCGCGGGACACAGGCCGGAAGAGGCCTGCATCGCATCGCTGACAGCAGCATAAGGTAAGTATATGTGTTTATAGTTTTTATTATTTATAGTATACTGTGGCAAGAAGGTGGTGGGGGCCCTATCTACTGGCACAATATGGATTGGTACTATGGAGAAGAAGGGAAGCACTATGGGGGCCCTATATACTGCCACAATATGGGGGGCACTATAGAGAAGAGGGGATGCACTATTGGGGCCCTATATACTGCCACAATATGGGGGCACTATAGAGAAGAGGGGAAGCACTATGGGGGCCCTATATACTGGCACATTATGGGGGGCACTATAGAGAAGAGGGGAAGGAGCACTATGGGGGCCCTATATACTGGCACTCATTATGGGGGCTCTATGGAGAAGTGGGGGGTAAAGGAGCATTATGGGGGCATTTACTGGGGGCTCTATTTACTGGCATGGATTATGGGGGGCACTATGGAGAAGTGGGGTAGAAGAGCACTATGGGGGCATTATATAGGGACATTAAATACTGGCACCCATTTTGGTGCCACTATGGGGAAGGGGGGAGAGGAGCATTATGGGTCATCTATATGGGGCAGTCTATAGGGGCACTTTATACTGGCACATTATGGAGGACACTATGGGGACGGAGAGGAGCACTATGGGGCATCTTCTGGGGGCAGTATATAGGAGTATTTTATACTGGCACAAATTATAGGGGCACTATGGGCACCTAAGCTCAACTGGGGGCACTAAGTGTTTTTTTTCTAGTGGCACACAGTACGGGTCATTGGAACACATAAGAGCATTTTGGGGACATTGGCTCTACTGGGGGCACTAAGAGATGTTTTTTTTTTTACTGAACACAACAGGGCACTTTTTGTACTGGCGCACATTATAAAGGGGTGTTTTTCTACTGTCACACATTATAAAGAAAATTATTACTACCAGGGGCATTATGTTGGGCTTTATTACAACTGGGGGACTATGGGAGCATTATTACTGTACTTCTGTGACACAATTTCTGTTGGGGGCACTGTAGGAACACTATTACTACTAAATGCACTCTGGCACAGAATTATTAGTATTGGGATTTTGGGGAGCACTATTACTGTGGGGGCACCCTGGCACAGTATCAGCTTAGCACAGTTATTTTTGGGGGACATTATGGTTACACTATTAGTGTGAGGGACACTAATTGCTGGGTCCAGTTATTTTGAAGGGGGCACTAGCTGTGTGTAACTAGTATTTTCAGGGACTTTATCTGTTTCTGCAGTATAGTTTACAATATAAGGACCTTCTCAAGATGGCTCCTCTGCCAGTTCTCTGAGGCCAAAACTGCTTTCCCTCACTTCACATACACACTTACTGTAGCCAGCAGCTCCCTGCCAGACAATCAGATTGGATTACTGAGAGACACGCATCCACACTCTGAAGCCTGTTTCTGCAGTATAGTTTTGGGGGTGCATGATGGAATGTTGAGAAGGTGGGAGGATGATGGAAAAGTAGGAAACTAAGATGTCTGTCAAACTCTGCAGAGAGAAGAGATGGCTGAAATAAATCATCATGGCGGTCTGGTCTGAATGGAGAAGATAAAGAAAGAGAACATCTACATCAAAGGAGACATCACTGGATGTAAGAGGTATGTGTCACTGTATTAGGCTACTTTCACAACTGCGTTAGTGATTCTGGCAGACTGTTCCAGCAGAGAATAGCCTGCTGGAATTCACTGGATCCAGTACTGCTGGATGCAGACTGAATGCCCGCCGCCCCCATCAACTACAATGGGGTACGGCAGAGATCCGGCCACAATCTGGAGGGGAAGGGGGGCGCTTTTTTGATGTTTGCCCTGTTGGTAAATTTCCCTAGAAACTGCCCTGGTCATAGCCTCTACTTATATTGTACTGGCTTACACCAAGATTGATGAGGCTACAGTGCTATTCCTAACAAAGGCACAAAAATGTTAACTTTTTTACAATGTCAATAGTAAACACTGACACGTTTTTAGCATGAGCAAACAGGAGTAGAGTTAGAGGTCACATGTGTGCATCAGTGTGGCAGAGAGCCCCTGGTCCTCTCTGCCATAGAAGAAGACACTTGTATTATAAAATGGCTTGTGGAAGTTCAGTGCCCTGTTACAGGTTTTACAATGGGATGGGCCCAGGAGTTTCAACTTACGCCTCTGTCAGCAAAAATTTAGCGAACTGCATTAGACCAGCTGCTCTGACAGCTCTGAATGCCCATCGCCCACGACCGTATTTCTGGTCTGCATCCGAACCACAATTTTTGTGGGTCGAATGCGAACCCATTCATTTCAATGGGTCAGCAAAAAATACAGACAACACTTTGTGTGCTGTCCGCAACGGTATGTCCGTTCTGTAGTCCTGCAAAAAAGATAGAACATGTCCTATTCATGTCCATTGTTACAATGGATCCATAAAAAAAAATTGATGCAACACAGGCGTCACATGGACATCATAAGAATTTGTTGCATAACCGCATTTGGCGGACTGCAAAATACCTAATGTCGTGTGAATGCACCCATAGAGAAATGCCACCCAAAACATAAAATTGCACATAGAATAGAATACAGTATGGAGTAATAGTCAACAGTTATTGTATTTTTCTTTTTTTTTTTACAGTGACATACGTAATATAGGAAATAGAGCTGGAATAAGCTTGGTGTAGGGCCCTGAACAGACAATCTGGTGGGGGTCCCACAAAGTTTTTAACTAAGCTGAGAGAGAGGGGATGTACCTGAGCTACATGCCTGTCTGCTGCTGCAACAATAAGGTCTGGCATAAATGCTGCTGCTGGTCTAGTGTAAATGCTGCAGTCAGTCCACAGTCTAGTGTAAATGCTGCAGTCAGTCCATAGTCTAGTGTAAATGCTGCAGTCAGTCCATAGTCTAGTGTAAGTGCTGCAATCAGTCAGTCCATAGTCTGGTATAAATGCTGTGGTGAGTCAGTACATGGTATAATGCAGTGTTCTCCAACTCCGGTCCTCAGGGCCTACCTAACGGCAGGGCCGTTTTTACCGCAGGGCAAAAGGGGCAGCTGCCCCGGGCCCAGTTGCTCCTGGGGGGCCCAAGCAGTATTTTACTTAGAATTTACTTGGGCCCCATATATTTTGTTGCCGCCGCCGCCCGCCGGCCATGTAACATCACAAAGGCACGGTCCAGACTATAGAAATAGACAGAGTGAGGAGGGGGCGGGGCCCGTGGCCGCTCTGCGCTCCGCTCTGCTGCCTGGCCTGCCTGTCTCTTTAACAGAGCAGACCAGTGGCTGCTGGAGTGTGACGCAGCTGCCGCACAGGCAGAGAGAGGAAGGAGGCGGAGCGAGCCCGAGCCCCAGCCACAACAGACACAGCCTGAGCCAGCCAAGCAACTAACAGAACTTACAGGTATTTGGTAGTACAAAGTACAATTTTGTACAAAGATAACAACTGGATGGATTCCATCTGCCACTGGCCCATGATGGAGTGGGGTAAAGGGGGGGGCTCATATGGGACAGGGGGACAGTGTGTGCTTTCCTGCTACTACATCAACCCCCCCCCTCTGGGATTTTGGGGGCCATTAAGGGTTGGACTTTTAACTCCTTGCTGCTGATGTTGAGTGTGCCAGTGTGTGTGTCCGTCCCTATGTGTGTGACTGTCCGTCCCTGTGTGTGTGTGTGTCCGTCCCTGTGTGTGTGAATGTCCGTCCCTGTGTGTGTGTGTGTCCGTCCCTGTGTGTGTGTGTGTCCGTCCCTGTGTGTGTGTGTGTCCGTCCCTGTGTGTGTGTGTCCGTCCCTGTGTGTGTGTGTGTCCGTCCCTGTGTGTGTGTGTGTCCGTCCCTGTGTGTGTCCGTCCCTGTGTGTGTGTGTCCGTCCCTGTGTGTGTGTCTCTCCCTGTGTGTATCACCATGCCCACAGTGTTCCTATGTCTTGACGCAGCTGCTTCAGAACGTTCTGTGCGGGGCAAGAAGAAGAAGATGGAAGAGGAGGCAGCGCTGCCAGCATGGAGTCCGTGCGATAGACACAGGGAGGCATACTAAGGACGAAGGTAACACTTCCACATGATCTACACTAGTGTTATCTGTGGTTTTACATAGGACTGCAGGTAACACTACTACATTATTCAGCACTAGTGTTATATGTGGTTTTACATAGGACTGCAGGTAACACTACCACAAGGTTAGCTCGCACAGGGCGCCTGAACACCTAAGGCCGGCCCTGGCCGGCCCATCCCAGCGCCAAGACCCCCCTTCCACACACACATCCGGCGCTTTCCCTCAATATGACTGCAGGAGCCCCGGAGCCCGACCGGAAGTCACATGACTGTCAGAGCTTCCGGTGTGCAGAGCAACGGCTCTCAGCTAGAAGAGAAGGAAGATGGCGTCAGCGGCTGCCAAGCAGATAGCGGCGGAGCAGGTGCCTCATCCCTTGTACATATAGATATATATATTGTATGGAGACCAACCCCGCCGCCCGCTCATTTCCCGGGGCTCCGCCCACTAAACAGTTTGTGTGTGTCAGGCACATGTCTGATGTCTCACCCTGCAGCTTTATAATCTCCTGTGTCATACAATAGAACGAACTGTAATCTGTAACGTCATATAGAGGGATGATGTCAGTGCTGTAATATGCCTCTTATATGTGGAGAGCGGTGATGTCACTGATGTAATATATTACCTATATGTGGAGAGCGGTGATGTCACTGATGTAATATATTACTTTTATGTGGAGAGCGGTGATGTCACTGATGTAAAATATCACTTATATGTGGAGAGCGGTGATGTCACTGATGTAATATAACATTATATGTGGAGAGCGGTGATGTCACTGATGTAATATATTACTTATATGTGGACAGTGGTGATATCACTGATGTAAAATATCACTTATATGTGGAGAGTGGTGATGTCACTGATGTAAAATATCACTTATATGTGGAGAGCGGTGATGTCACTGATGTAATATAACATTATATGTGGAGAGCGGTGATGTCACTGATGTAATATATTACTTATATGTGGACAGTGGTGATGTCACTGATGTAATATATTACTTATATGTGGACAGTGGTGATGTCACTGCTGTAAAATATCACTTATATGTGGAGAGCGGTGATGTCACTGATGTAATATATCATTATATGTGGAGAGCGGTGATGTCACTGATGTAATATATCATTATATGTGGAGAGCGGTGATGTCACTGATGTAATATATCATTATATGTGGAGAGTGTTCATGTCACTGATGCAATACAGCGCTCCAGATGGCGACCAAAATGGTCGCCAATGCGCCTTAAAATTTGCAGATGGCGACAAGACTTGTCATAGGCTACAGGCCTGAGGTCTATTTGGTAGTGAAATCCCAGCGCAGGCAGGCGTGATGATGTCATCACGCCCGCCTGTGCCAGGACGCGGTGAGGTGTGCGCCTCTGCGTTGCACCATCCCTCGCCGTAGCAGCAGCTAGTGAGCACCAGTGAAAGGACACAGGTGAGTATAAGATTTTATAGATCCCGCCTTCCCACTTTTTTTTAGGGTGTGGGAAGGCAGGATCCAGGGGGCCCAAGTAAATTCTTGCCCAGGGTCCAATCAATATTAAAGACGGCCCTGCCTACCGGTCATGTTTTCAGGATTTCCTCAGTATTGAGCAGGTGATATAATTAGTGTCATTGCATCAGGACTTACCACAGGTATTCATTCTGTGGGATAGTCTCCAATTATGACCAGCGGGTGGGCCTTGGAAACTGGTGTTAAGGAACACTGTATTTGTGTAAATGTTGCAGTCAGTCAGTCCACAGTCTAGTGTAAGTGCTGCAGTCAGTCCACAGTCTAGTGTAAATGCTGCAGTCAGTCAGTCAGTCCACAGTCTAGTGCAGTGATAGGCAAACTGCGGCTCTCCAGCTGTTGAAGAACTACAACTCCCAGCATGCAAAGACTGCCTACAGCTTTCAGCCTACAGCAGGGCATGGTGGGAGTTGTAGTTTTGCAACAGCTGGAGAGCCGCAGTTTGCCTATCACTGGTCTAGTGTAATACTTATGTATTTAATGTAAATGCTGCAGTCAGTCCATAGTCTAGTGTAAATGCTGCAGTCAGTCAGTCAGTCCATAGTCTAGTGTAAATGCTGTGGTGAGTCAGTACATGCTCTAATGCAGTGTTCTCCAACTCCGGTCCTCAGGGCCTACCTGCCGATCATGTTTTCAGGATTTCCTCAATATTGAGCAGGTGATATAATTAGTGTCAATGCATCAGGACTTATCACAGGTATTCATTCTGTGGGATAGTCTCCAATTATGACCAGCGGGTGGGCCTTGAGAACTGGTGTTAAGGAACACTGGATTTGTGTAAATGTTGCGGTCAGTCAGTCCACAGTCTAGTGTAAATGCTGCAGTCAGTCCACAGTCTAGTGTAAATGCTGCAGTCAGTCAGTCCACAGTCTAGTGTAAATGCTGCAGTCAGTCCACAGTCTAGTGTAATACTTATGTATTAAGTGTAAATGCTGCAGTCAGTCCATAGTCTAGTGTAAATGCTGCAGTCAGTCAGTCCACAGTCTAGTGTAATACTTATGTATTTAGTGTAAATGCTGCAGTCAGTCAGTCCACAGTCTAGTGTAATACTTATGTATTTAGTGTAAATGCTGCAGTCAGTCCATTTTCTAGTGTAAATGCTGTGGTCAGTCAGTCCATAGTCTAGTGTAAATGTTGTGGTCAATCAGTCCATAGTTTAGTGTAAATGCCACAGTCAGTCTATTGTCTAGTTTAAACACTGTGGTCAGTCAGTTCATAGTCTAGTGTAAATGCTGCAGTCAGTCCATAGTCTAGTGTAAACACTGCGGTCAGTCAGTCCATAGTCTAGTGTAAATGCTGCGGTCAGTCAGTCCATAGTCTAGTGTAAATGCTGCAGTCAGTCCATAGTCCAGTGTAAATGCCGCAGTCAGTCCATAGTCTAGTGTAAATGCTGTGGTCAGTCAGTCCATAGTCTAGTGTAAATGGCACAGTTAGTCCATTGTCTAGTGTAAACACTGCGGTCAGTCAGTTTATAGTCCTGTGTAAATGCTGCAGTCAGACCATAGTCTAGTGTAAACACTTCGGTCAGTCAGTCCATAGTCTAGTCTAAATGCCGCAGTCAGTTAGTCCACAGTCTAGTGTAAATGCTGCAATCAGTCAGTCCACAGTCTAGTGTATATGCTTTCTGTATTTCACTTATGATTTTGAGATTACAAATAACTTTTATATTTAATGTATTTTACTTAGGAACCAAAGGCTCTTAGGCTGAAAATAGAAAAGAGCATCCTGCAGGGGTTAGCACTATATGGCAAGGCTCATGGGGGAGCCTATGCAATGAGCAGGATATGGGTACATTGATGCCAAATTATGCAGTGTCACAGGGCCCTTTAAAGGTGTTATAACTCACGTCTCAGGTTAGAAATGCCAGAGTGGTGTAATGTCTCTGAATGGTAGTGGTAATGGTTTCAACGGTGTCTCCTACCTGGGTACGACTGGACTCCTGGCTCCTGGCTCACTTGCAATAAATTGAGTGTAATGATAGGAGGAGTAATAGAGGGATTTTGCAGCAATAATTGAGATCCAGACCATCCAGATCCAAACTTGTCTTTACTGAGAGTAACTTTCATCCAAGCAAGGTACAGCTTTTTGTCTTAGGTCCCAGCAGGCTTTGGCAATGGTTGGCAGGAATTTATCTTCTGCTCTTTAAACCTGGAGCTTGCAGGAAAGGATGTCTGCTTTGTAGCTCTATACTGTGTGGCAGGAATTTGGCTTCTGCACTTTCTATCTTCTGCTATATGGGGACTGACTAGCTGAGGAGAAATATGGCTACTCCTGGGTCTCTGGACTTTACTCACAGTTATCTTCTCAGGGTATGCTTTCTTCCTGGAACTGGAGGTTGTTTGCTGTTTCATCCAGCTGAGGCTGCAGGGCTCAGGCTGGGGATTTGATCAATGTCTTAGCCGAGACAAGATCCTGTTTTTCTTCCCTATATCTGAGAGCTCCTAACATACACAGCCTTCCCCAACAGGGGTGGCTGGCACACTCACCTAACTTCCTTCCCCACCCATGCTGCAGGATGTGGGCACAGCCCACTCTGCTCACAGAGGGGGAGCTAAGCTGGAATGAACTATTCCAGCTTAGAAATACTAAACTGAACTTAAGTCTTTGCTAACACATTGCTGCCACCTGCTGGTAAACATGGAAATTGCAACAATATACATTAATTATGGTTTATAATGCACAGTTGTGAATTACATAATGTAAAATCACATGAGATGACAAGGTTAAGGCTCTTCACAGACTGTAGCGGGGTAGAAGAGTTTTGTAACACAACTCTGGGGTGTTACACCTACTTGACAGAATTTTCTGTGGAAAGTAGGAACAGAGGACCAGAAGGTGGAGCAGGCACCAGAGGCAATGCAGAGGAGTGACACTACTTGTCAGGGGCCCATTGGAGAGGAGACATGATGTGACAATACTGTGTCAGAGGAGTAGTGGGGACACAAAGGGTTCAATCTCTGGGGGAGGGGATATAAGCAACAGACAGGGGCATTGGGGGAAGACAAAGTCTGCAGAGGGCTCTCTGATGGGAGCATTGTGCAAAGGAAAGTACTTCCTGAGGGTAAGGGGGAAAACAATGGGTCTGTTCAGGGGTGTACAGGAACACAGAAAAATCATTCCCATGAATCTTCTGCTTGTACTAAACACATACTGTACAGAAAGGAGCTTCAGGAGATCTCTGCCCCCCCCCCCCTCCCACAATCACTCACCAAACATAGGAGTCCATCATTCTGCCACTTCTTGTTGTCGAGATCCTTTTCTCTCTCTTGCCTTCATTCAACTTGCAACCTGCCAGGATCTGCCATAGTGTCCAGATCATCTGTGAGGTTATTTTGGTACCAGTAAAAGGAAGCTTGGTTTTGTAATGCTGCCTTCTACTGGCCACTAAAATATTTTTAAAACAGAGTAGAGAGAATGCATTCCAGCCGATGCTGTGCATCTCATTTAACAGGCCCCCATACAGCACTAGGAGTAGGCAGACTTCAGGGACAGCATCTGCTTACTCCTATTTAGGGCCTGGTCCAGCCTATAGTGCCGCTTGCTGCTCCTGCAAGTCACTGACATCTGCAGATTTAGCAGGGGCATCATTCAGAACCTGCAAATCTGGTGTAGGCTCCTATTTTCTTTTGGTGGTGGAGGCTCCATAGTGGATGACCTCCCTTTAATCCTGCCCTGATTCCATTCTGTCTCTTTACTTCCTTAAATTCAGTCTAACTTTTCACACATCTTTGTATAACTCAATAGTACAGGCAAATGTAAGAAACTCTGTAATACATCTTATTATAGAAAAATGCTTATTTCACCACGTATCATGTTCCTCCTCCCCTCCTAAACTAGCATTCTCTGTTTTTAGAGATCGAGATAAACTGAGAGTGCACTCCTACAACCCTCTCCATAGACTACTAAAGGCAGTATGTAATGTGACTAGTTAGGGGGCTGACATTAGTTTAAAGGGGTTTGGGGAAAGAGCCTGATAAGTGGAGAAAGAGATGTTTATTATATTTGCCCGAACTATTGCTTTATGCAGAGTTTTTGAAACGTTAGTGACCATTAAAATCTGACTTCCAAAATGTCATGCTGAGAGGGCAAAGAAATAATAACTTTAACATTGAAAACAGGACAGTGCTTTTATACTGACTTCTAGGCTATGTGTCATAACTCTCCAGTTTCCAACTGTGATTTAAATAGCATGTTCTAACAATACATGTTACATTTCTAAATTCTCAGTGACATTCATTTTCTACCAGAAATGACTGTGTGAGCTCTGTACTACTGAAAAGTAGATAACAGACCCAATATTACTATCTGAATTAAGCAGTTCTTTGTTTCTGGAGTCTGTTTCCGTTCTCGTACTGTGCATGGGTCAACCTAGAATTGTTTTCATCTGGGTAATTTGATGTGGCCTTAGCATTTCTTACTAAATAGAGATAAATAGAGAGCATGGCACACAGGTGCGGTCTGCTCTCCTTCAATTTGGGGTTCCTGTTCTGTAAATAGGAGTGGGTCCCAGAGCTGGTGCCTGCATCTATCTGACATTGATGGCATTGTAAAGCACTGTGGAATATATTGATGCTATATAAGCAAAGATTATTATTCGTGCCATTATACAATTGTCAATACCAATGTGCAGTGTGTTTGTAGAAGGGGATGGACATTTAATTGTGCCTGTTTCTTTAAATTAAAGTCACGGATATATAGATATGAAGTGTGTACGTGACAAAATAACTATCAATTCACTGGCTAACGTGATGCTAAAAACTAAAGTAATAAATCTTTATTAAATACTAAAAATAAGAAAAAAGGAGTGGCACCCAGTAAATAGGCAGACGCTATCAGTAATCTCTCCTGTTGGCACCAAAATGGAGGACATATAAGAGTCCAAAAATTATGCCTTAAAAAGTCAGTGTCACGAGGGTATCGAGAACCACACCTGACTCCGTTATACCCGGGGTCAGGAAGTCGCAGCGGTTGGCTGCACGCTCAATTTAAGATAGGGCTGTTTTCCTTATGGTAGATTTCTGGGTTTGCTTTGCAAACCCTTTTGGCTCACTCAGGGATCCGTAGCTCCTTCTCCTCAGCTGTTCCTTGTCCAGCACTCCCAGACCTCCTTATATTCCTCTCTCACACTTCTCTGGTTGCCAGAGATAGAGCTTCCTGCCTGGACATCTATTCTGACCTTCTGGAGCTGTGTTGCTGCGTTCGCTGGTAGTTGGTCCAGAACGCTACCCTCTGGATCCCTGTTGGACCTTTTTGGTCTATTGTGGTCACCCACCTGGGTGTATGTGTTTGTCTGTTTTGTCTGTCCTCTCCCTGGTGTTTCCCTCTTAGTGATAGTGGTGCGGACTAGCGATCCCACCGGCCTGTTCACTATCTAGGGCTCATATTAGGGAAAGCCAGGGTTTAGGCACGCGATCGCCGCACGGGTGAGGAACCCGTCTAGGGACGTCAGGGCAGTCAGGTGCCAGCCGCAAGGTGAGTTAGGGGTCACCACCTTTCCCTCTCCCTTGGGCAGGGCTTTCCCTGTTTTCCTCCCTGTGCGTGTCGTCGGTCATTACATTATCTCTGCCCTTATTTTGGGTAGGTAAAAAAAAATTTTTTTTTTACCTACTTAGAATCCAGTATGGATCAAATTGCTGCTCTGTCCAAACAATTTCATGGCCTGTCTTTGGAGGTGGTAGGATTGAAGGCGTCGGTCCTCCAGCAACAGCAGCAATTGCAACTGACTGCAAGCCCAGCGGTTGCTACTGGTAACCAGGTTGTTGCGGAACCCAAGGTCCCTCTCCCTGACAGATTTTCTGGGGGAAGGGACAAGTTTTTGACATTCCGTGAGGCCTGTAAATTATATTTTAAACTGCGCCCTTACTCCTCTGGTAATGAAGATCAGCGGGTGGGGGTTGTTAGTTCCCTGCTGCAGGGGGATCCGCAGTCCTGGGCGTTCTCTTTACCTACTGATTCCCAGGCTCTTCGGTCAGTGGATGAGTTTTTCGGGGCCTTGGGTCTCATATATGATGACCCTGACCGAGTCGCACTGGCTGAATCAAGATTACGGGTCTCTTACAAGGAGAGCGGCCGGTAGAGGAGTATTGCTCTGAATTCCGTAGGTGGGCTACGGATACCCAGTGGAACGACCCGGCTCTCAGGAGTCAGTTCTGCTCTGGGTTATCCGAAAGGGTTAAGGATGCGCTTGCATTATATGAGACCCCCTTTTCCCTTGATGCGGTTATGTCCCTTTCTATCCGAATAGATAGACGCCTTAGGGACAGGTTGAAAAAACCGGAGCAATTGGTAACCCCTCCCAAGCAGCAGTTAGTCTGTACGGACTTAGACGAGCCTATGCAGCTAGGAGGAACTACTCGTCAGGACCGTCCTCCTGAGGCTCGCCGTAGGCGTGGGGTTTGTTTTTTTTGTGGGGAGAGGGGTCATTTCATTAATGTCTGTCCTTCTTTCCTCAGAAACAAAAGACCGTCGGAAAAACTACTAACCCCAGGCGGTGTGGAGGATGTCAGCCGGGGGGTATACGTTTCCTCCATACGTACATCGCAATTTGTGTTGCCAGCGGTTATTATTTTTGGTGATAAGACGGAGACTATTTCTTTCTTTCTAGACAGTGGAGCAGGGGTAAATTTGATAGATGCCCATTTTGCCCGCACTTTGGGTTTGTCTCTCTGTACGTTACAGAGACCCATTCCCATATTCGCTATTGATTCTGCTCCCCTGTCTCAGAGAAACCTCACCCACATTGTTCATAATTTACACCTTCGGGTAGGGGACCACCATAACGAGATGCTTTCAGGTTATGTTCTGGAGGGGCTTCCCACTCCGGTAGTGCTGGGTCTTCCCTGGTTGGTAGCGCACAATCCAGTGGTGGATTGGCAGGCCAGGGAGATATTGGAGTGGAGTGAGCAGTGCAGAGAAAATTGCTTAAATAGCAATTGCTTAGTCGCCTCCATAACTACCCTACCTACATTTATTTCGGATTTTGAGGATGTTTTTTCTGAAAAGGGTTGTCAGAAGTTACCACCTCATCGTCCTTATGATTGCCCGGTTAACCTTATTCCCGGCGCAAAATTACCCAAGGCCAGGTTATATAATCTTTCGGGTCCAGAGAGACAAGCCATGAAAGATTATATCTCCGAGAGCTTGGCTAAGGGACACATCAGACCCTCTTCTTCACCCGTGGCTGCAGGGTTTTTCTTCGTTAAAAAGAAAGATGGGGGCCTGCGTCCTTGCTTAGATTTTCGCGAATTAAATCAGATAACCATACGAGACCCATACCCTCTTCCTCTCATTCCTGACCTGTTTAATCAGATTGCGGGTGCTAGGTGGTTCTCCAAACCTGATCTTAGGGGGGCCTACAATCTGATTCGTATTAAGGAGGGGGATGAGTGGAAGACAGTGTTTAACACCCCTGAGGGGCATTATGAAAATCTAGTTATGCCTTTCGGTCTGACCAATGCTCCTGCCGTCTTTCAACATTTTGTTAATGAAATTTTTAGTCATCTAACCGGCAGGTTTGTGGTAATATACCTAGATGATATTTTAATTTATTCGTCTGATCTGAAAACACATGAGGTGCATGTCAGACAAGTACTGCAGGTCCTACGGACGAATGAATTATATGCTAAAATTGAAAGATGTGTCTTTGCCGTTCAGGAGATACAATTCCTGGGTTATTTTTTATCTGCTTCAGGTTTCCGTATGGATCCTAGGAAGGTCCAGGCAATTTTAGATTGGGATCTTCCTGAGAACCTCAAAGCACTACAACGGTTCTTGGGCTTCGCGAATTTCTATAGGAAATTCATTAAAAATTATTCACTTATTGTAAAACCGCTTACTGACATGACTAGGAAGGGGACTGATTTTTCTAAATGGTCTGACGCCGCTAAAGTTGCTTTTTCCTCTCTAAAAGAGAGGTTTACCTCGGCACCTGTACTAGTCCAACCTGATGTCTCTCAGCCTTTTATTGTTGAAGTCGATGCGTCAGAGGTGGGAGTGGGGGCGGTGCTGTCTCAGGGTCCGTCTCCTGGCAAATGGCGTCCTTGTGCTTTCTTTTCTAAAAAACTATCTGCAGCAGAAAAGAACTACGATATTGGCAATAGGGAACTATTAGCTATTAAACTTGCGTTTGAGGAGTGGCGTCACTTTTTAGAGGGGGCAGTCCACCCCGTCACTGTGATTACGGACCACAAAAATCTTCTGTATCTCGAATCAGCTAAGCGTCTCACCCCTAGACAGGCTAGGTGGTCGCTATTTTTTACCAGGTTTAACTTTGTGATTACCTATCGTCCTGGGGCAAAGAACACCAAGGCAGATGCACTATCTCGTTGTTTCCCTGGAGGGGGTAATGTGAGTGATCCGGTGCCCATTCTTCAAAGAGGAGTGGTTGTTTCTGCGGTACACTCTGTTCTGGAGGGGAAGGTGTTAGAGGCCCAGGGGGACGCCCCGGTCTCTTGCCCCTCAGAGAAATTGTTTGTACCGTTGAACTTACGTTTCGAATTATTAAAGGAACATCATAATTCGGCACTTGCTGGGCACCCGGGTAGTAAAGCAACCTTGGAGCTATTGTCTCGTCGTTTTTGGTGGCCAAGGTTGCATCAGGATGTATTGGATTTTGTGTCTTCTTGTTCTACCTGTGCGCGCGCGAAAGTCTCTCATACACGTCCTGCAGGGTCTCTATTACCACTCGTCATTCCCAATAGACCGTGGACACATCTGTCAATGGATTTTATCACTGACTTACCTTTGTCTGCGGGTAAAACAGTTATTTTGGTAGTAGTGGACAGGTTTAGCAAAATGGTACACTTCATTGCGTTACCCGCACTACCTAATGCTAAGACTCTTGCTCAGGTATTCGTCAGTGAAATCGTGAAGCTTCACGGGGTCCCCTCCGATGTTGTTTCGGATCGGGGTACCCAGTTTATTTCTAAATTTTGGAAAGCTTTTTGTTCCCGTTTGGGGGTACACTTGTCCTTTTCCTCAGCTTTCCATCCTCAGTCGAATGGACAGACTGAGCATACCAACCAAAACCTTGAGACATATCTAAGATGTTTTGTGTCTGAAAACCAAGAGTTGTGGTCATCATATTTACCGTTAGCTGAGTTTGCCATAAATAATCGTCGTCAGGAATCCACTGGCAAGTCACCATTTCTTGGTGCATATGGTTTTCCTCCCCAGTTCTGTACTTTCAAAGAGGGTGGGTCTTCTGGGGTTCCCGAAGAGGAACGGTTTTCGTCATCTCTTTCATCGGTATGGCAGAAGGTGCAAGCTAACTTGAAAAATATGGGAGGTAAATACAAATGCATGGCTGATAAGAGACGGTCGCCAGGTCCGGACCTAGGAGTGAATGACTGTGTGGTTGTCTACTAGGAATATTAAATTGAAGGTTCCCTCTTGGAAACTGGGTCCTAGGTTTATTGGCCCTTACAAAATTGTAGCCATCATCAACCCCGTGGCTTTTCGCCTGGAGTTACCTCAGACTTTTAAAATTCATAATGTTTTTTATAAGTCGTTACTCAAAAAATATGTTCCACCTCTAGAACCATCACCGCTGCCACCCCCTCCTGTTGTCGTGGATGGTAATCTAGAATTTCAGATATCCAAAATTGTTAATTCTCGTCGGGTCCGCCGCTCTCTTCAATATCTGGTGCATTGGAGAGGTTACGGTCCCGAGGAAAGAATGTGGGTTCCTGCGTCTGAGGTAAACGCTGACAGGTTAGTTCGGGTTTTTCATGCCTCTCATCCTGAGAGACCTGGTCCTGAGTCTCCGGAGGCCCCTCGTAGAGAGGGGGGTACTGTCACGAGGGTATAGAGAACCACACCTGACTCCGTTATACCCGGGGTCAGGAAGTCGCAGCGGTTGGCTGCACGCTCTATTTAAGATAGGGCTGTTTTCCTTATGGTAGCTTTCTGGGTTTGCTTTGCAAACCCTTTTGGCTCACTCAGGGATCCGTAGCTCCTTCTCCTCAGCTGTTCCTTGTCCAGCACTCCCAGACCTCCTTATATTCCTCTCTCACACTTCTCTGGTTGCCAGAGATAGAGCTTCCTGCCTGGACATCTATTCTGACCTTCTGGAGCTGTGTTGCTGCGTTCGCTGGTAGTTGGTCCAGAACGCTACCCTCCGGATCCCTGTTGGACCTTTTTGGTCTATTGTGGTCACCCACCTGGGTGTATGTGTTTGTCTGTTTTGTCTGTCCTCTCCCTGGTGTTTCCCTCTTAGTGATAGTGGTGCGGACTAGCGATCCCACCGGCCTGTTCACTATCTAGGGCTCATATTAGGGAAAGCCAGGGTTTAGGCACGCGATCGCCGCACGGGTGAGGAACCCGTCTAGGGACGTCAGGGCAGTCAGGTGCCAGCCGCAAGGTGAGTTAGGGGTCACCACCTTTCCCTCTCCCTTGGGCAGGGCTTTCCCTGTTTTCCTCCCTGTGCGTGTCGTCGGTCATTACAGTCAGTGACTGCTCCCACAAAGAGCATTAGTGTCAGTGCAGACAGTGCAGAAGCTTCAATAATCCGCAGCACTCGCCAGTAGTTGATGTAAAATGGGGATTTATTCACTCAGAGAGCTAGATTATAGAAAAATGCTATAATCTAGCTGTCTGAGTGAATAAATCACCATTTTACATCACCTACTGGCGAGTGCTGCGGATTATTGAAGCTTCTGGATGAGTTGGGACCCCCAGCCAGGGTCCCTATCTGCGTGCACCACCCGGCTTGAAGCCTGTCTACTGGTCCAAGTATGTGGGATAAGTAGTGCTGCCAATCCCTAAGGTTTTCTATAGTGCAAACAGCGCATCATATAGGACTAATGGTCATCTCCACCTGACAAAGGTAAGTACCTAGCCCACTGAGGAGAGACCGAAGCGACAGATATTATCAATGTTAGGACCAGGACCTGTGGGGTAAAAGGTAGTGAACAGATACAGCCCTATATCAACGGCTTCAGAAGTAAAGGCAACTGAAGGACTAAATAGAAGCATCCTACCCTAACCTCTGATGATACTACTAACCCCCATAATATGCACCTGCGAGATGCGTACAGTCCTATCTAGCTAATGACCGCATACTATCCTTAACTAGCTTGGCTCTATGTGTTTAGACATTGCAGTCTCATCAGGAGCCTACGTAAGGTAGTAGGTAGAAGGTATACGAGCGGCCACATATGTTTGCTCAGTGGCACATCGTTCGGCACTAGTATGGCCATAGTAGTGCCGGACGCCGCCCCACTGACCAAACATATGTGGCGGCTCTTATACCTTCTACCTACTAGCTTGCATAGGCTCCTGTCATGAGAGGCAGGCGGCGGGCTCCTCTTCGCTGCCGACGGTCCTCGATCTCTCGGCAGCCCGGACGCTCGCTGCGTCCGGCTGCGCTCCCCAGCTGCCAGCGTCCCCATTGTCATGGTGAAGGGGGACGCGATACGTCCGGCCGCTCTCCTCCTGCAGCAGCGGTCGGCGTTCCCCGTCACCATAGGAACCAGGTGGGGCTGAGTGCCGAGCTAGGCACTCGGCGCTCGGCTACTGACAAGGAGGATGGGTCATGTGACGCTGGCCACGTCACATGATCCCTTTCCTCCACTATTTACACAGGAAACCTGCTGGCCACAGGTTGCCTGTGATTTAGTCTCTTGGACTGTGTGAATTATATTCTATTACGTTGTTTGACTTCTGGAATTGACCTTGTCTGTTTTCTGACCTCCCTGCTGCCTGCTCCCTTGTACTGACGCTACCTCTCGGATTTGACCTCGGCTCGTTTTTGGATTTGTCTCCTGCCTATTCCCTCTTGCACTGACGTGATCTCCCGGACTGACCTTGGCTAGCTGACCCGCCATTGCCTCCTCCTTCAGAGGGTTCCTCCGTCTTGTTTTCCTGTCCATCCGTTGCCAACTGCACACGTGTGCCGTTCTTGCCTTGCTGCCCTATTCTCTCTCTGTCTCTGTCCTCTCTGCGCTGCACTTACGTAGGTCAGGGACCACAGCCCACAGCCTAGGGTGGGTGGTGCAAGTAGGCAGGGACAGGGTTGAGGGTGGCAGTTTAGCGGGTGCACTTCACTCCACTTTCCTCCCCCGTGACAGAATCACAGGCCAAATAAGCATGGACCCTCTAGAGCAGCGGTTCTCAACCTAGGGGTCGCGACCCTTTGGGGGTCGATCGGCCCTTTCCGGGGGGTCGCCTGAGGCTTATAGTAAAAAATCTAATCCGATGGTATATTCTAACCCCCAGGCGTTCCCATGGTGACAGGGACGCTTGCCTAGGGGTTAGAATATACAGGGCCACGCCGCTCACAGCAGTATATTTATAAACGAATCAGTAACTACTTTAACTTTAATCATTGCTCATTGCTGAGCTCTTTACTTGGATTATAATTTATTTGGATATGGGATATCTTACTTTGTCTTAGCTCCGGTAATAGCAGGCAGTGCGGGGGGCGGCGCTCACTCACTGACGTCCCGCGCCTGCGCCGCCTAGTGGGAGGAGCAGGCGCGTGACGTCAGTGAGTGAGCGCCGCCCCCGCACTGCCTGCTATTACCGGAGCTAAGACAAAGTAAGATATCCCATATCCAAATAAATTATAATCCAAGTAAAGAGCTCAGCAATGAGCAATGATTAAAGTTAAAGTAGTTACTGATTAGTTTATAAATATACTGCTGTGAGCGTCGGGGAGGGAGATCTGTGGATGGCACTGTAGGGGGATCTGTGGATGGCAGTGCCATCCACAGATCTGCCTACAGTGCCATCCACAGATCCCCCCTCCCCTAAACAGTGGCATCCACAGATCTCCCCCCTAAACAGTGCCATCCACAGATCCCCCTCCCCTAAACAGTGCCACCCACAGATCCCCCCTAAACAGTGCCATCCACAGATCCCCCTCCCCTAAACAGTGCCATCATGGCACTGTTTAGGGGAGGGGGGGATCTGTGGATGGCACTGTTTAGGGGGGAGATCTGTGGATGGCACTGTTTAGGGGAGGGGGACCTGTGGATGGCACTGTTTAGGGGGGATCTGTGGATGGCACTGTTTAGGGGGGATCTCTGGATGGCACTGTTTAGGGGGGATCTGTGGATGGCACTGTTTAGGGGGGATATGTGGATGGCACTGTTTAGGGGGGATATGTGGATGGCACTGTTTAGGGGGGATCTGTGGATGGCACTGTTTAGGGGGAGATCTGTGGATGGCACTGTTTAGGGGAGGGGGGGATCTGTGGATGGCACTGTTTAGGGGGGGATCTGTGGATGGCACTGTTTAGGGGGGGATCTGTGGATGGCACTGTTTAGGGGGGAGATCTGTGGATGGCACTGTTTAGGGGGGAGATTAATTACTCTGCTTTAATTATGTTCAATTTGTAGCAATAAAAATACATCCTGCATATCAGATATTTACATTACAATTCATAACAGTAGCAAAATTAGTTATGACGTAGCAAGGAAAAAAATTTAATGGTTGGGGGTCACCACAACATGAGGAACTGTATTAAGGGGTCACGGCTTTAGAAAGGTTGAGAACCACTGCTCTAGAGAGTCTCACCGAACATGTGCAGGGTCTTGCTCAAATTGTGCAAGAGTTAGGGCAGAGGTTACAGGCATAGGAGACCGTTCACGCACCCCCCATTCTCGCTGCCATTCAGGTGGAACCGCATATTAAATGATCGGTTCTCGGGTGACCGCCGGAGTTTTTTAGCTTTCAAAGAAAGCTGCAAACTTTATTTCCGACTACGACCTCACTCCTCTGGTCCTGACCAACAGAGGGTTGGGATAATCATCTCTTTGCTTCAAGGGGACCCCCAGGAGTGGGCCTTTTCCTTGCCGCCTGATTCCCCTTGTTTGAATTCTGTCGACCTCTTTTTCCAGGCGTTAGGGGTCCTTTACGATTAGCCTGACCGAGCTTCTGTGGCTGAGTCTAAGCTAAAGGCCCTTACCCAGGGGGATCGGCCCGTGGAAGATTATTGCACCCAGTTCCGCAAGTGGTGCGCTCCCTCGGGCTGGAACGAACCAGCACTCAAATGCCAGTTTAGGGAAGGATTGACAGAGAAGTTGAAGGATATGTTGGTCTGTTACCCCAGTCCTGACTCCTTAGAAGAGACCATGACGTTAGCCATCAGATTAGACAGACGGATTAGAGAGAGACAGCGGGAGCATCTGTTTTCCCCTCATACCCTTCTTAAACCTGAGGCTTCTCCTACCGAACCCAAGATGGAGGCTCAGTTGGACGAGCCCATGCAGCTCGGGATGACGCGAAGAGAACTACGCCGTCGTCGCGGCTCATGTTTTTATTGTGGCGATTCTGACCACTGGGTCCGTCAGTGTCCCAAGGCTCCTCCTTCCGGAAGATCATCCAAGTCAGAGGGATCCAAGGACAAGGTACTCCCAGAGGTGGTAAGAAGCAAACTATTGCTGCCTGTCTCAATTGCCTTTGGGGTCTTAAAGGGGTCAGGAAGTGCTTTTGTGGATTCAGGGTCAGCATTTAGTTTTGTTGATCTCAAATTTGTAGAACGGGTGGGGATCCCAATACTAAAATTGTCCACCCCGATCCAGGTGGTCACCATCGACTCTACCCCCCTGCTGGGGGCCACGGTAAGATTCTGTACTCCCGAGATTACCCTGTCTGTAGGGTTCTGCCACTCTGAGAAATGTTCTTTCTTTATTTTAGAGAATCTTCCGGTTCAGGTAGTTCTTGGCTTGCCCTGGCTTCAGCAACATAACCCGGTTATAAACTGGACTTCGGGTGAGTTAGAAAAATGGGGTTCCAACTGTAGTTCTTGCTTAACTGTAGTTCAAGCTGGGGTTTCTTTAGATGTCATTCCTCACTTTATTGTTGATTTTCATGATGTTTTTTCCACTGCTGAGACCGAGACTCTCCCTCCCCATAGGTCTTATGACTCTGTTATTGAGTTGGTTCCCGAGTCCAAATTTCCTAAGGGACGGATTTACAATCTTTCTGGCCCTGAACGCACTGCCATGAGAGACTACATCCAGGAGAGTCTTAACCACTTGCCGTCACGGTAACGCCGATAGGCGTCCGGACGGCAGCGCTCTCAGGTCTCAGTGACGCCTATTGGCGTCATCTCGTGAGACTTGAGATTTCTTGTGAACGAGCGCTCACAGGAGCGCGCTTTCACAGGATTGTGCAGTATACAAGTTTAACTACAGCCTGCCAGCGCTGATCATTGGCTGGCAGGCTGTAGATTTTTAAAAGAACCAATCAAATAGGTATATCAGACGCTATTTTGTAAATAGCGTCTGATATACCAGCTACCTGCTCCTCTGGTGGTCCCTTTTGCTTGGATCGACCACCAGAGGACACAGGCAGCTCTGTAAGTAGCACCAAGCACCACACACACATTACACCCCCCCTGTCACTTATTAACCCCTGATCACCCCATATAGACTCCCTGATCACCCCCCTGTCACCCCCCTGTCATTGATCACCCCCCTGTAAGGGTCCCTTATCACCGCCAGTTAGTTAGCTACTTGTTAGGTAGTTAGCGCACAGCCCACCGCACCGCAGTCACTGATAAGTCGCTGATTAGCGTCATCGCTGCCGCTAATCAGCACTAGTACTATATAGTATCTGTAAGTGATCAAGACTGAGGCCTACAGGATTCTGGCCCTGATGGATGAAAGCGATGGGGACGCCTCACCCGCTGAATCCAGTGGTTCAGAATATGAACCTGTAGACAGCAGTGGCACTCTAACCGCTAGTGAAGATGACGAGGTTAAGGTCCCTGCTATGGTCAGGCGTACCCGACCCCATGTCAGTGTTCTGCATACCCGCGTGATGAGTCATTTGCAGCAGAGTGGCGCTAGCGCTGATCTTTTTTATGGTGCGGCATACACCAGCAGCGCCGCACATCCTGGACCTTCTACCAGCACTGCCGTATTCCCTGGTGAAGTGGCGAGCACCAGAAGGGCAGTTCAAGCTGGTACGGTGGCACGTGCAGTAACTCCCCCGTCGCAGCCACCACGTTCACAGGCCCGTAGAGCCCTTAGTCTCCCAGAGGTGCTGGCAAACACAAATTGGCAATCCCCTGCTTCCGCTGCACCCGTATTGCCCCTTTCACCGCCGAGTCTGGAGTTCGCGTGGAGACGGCTGATTTAGGATCAGCCCTTGAGTTTTTTGAGCTGTTCTTCACCGCGGATCTCTATGACTTAGTTGTGGCAGAAACCAACAGCTACGCCACACAGTATATAACCGCCAATCCGGAAAGCTTCTATGCCCAGCCTTTCCGGTGGAAACCAGTCACAGTTTCCGAATTTAAAATATTTTTGGGCCTTATCCTCAGCATGGGTCTAACTAAAAAAAAGTATTGCGGTCCTATTAGTCTAAAGATCCAATACATTACATGCCCATTTTCTCTGCTGCTATGTCCAGGGCACGTTTTGAGGTCATCATACGCTTTATGCATTTCACTGACAATAAAACCTGTCATCCAAGAGGCCACCCTGCTTATGACCGGCTCCACAAAATTCGGCCCCTCATAGACCATTTGTCATCCAGGTTTGCAGATGTTTATACCCCCAATCAGAACATCTGCATATACGAGTCCCTTGTACATTTTACCGGGCGCCTTGGCATCAAACAGTATATCCCCAGCAAGCGCGCCCGGTATGGGGTCAAACTGTATAAGCTCTGTGAAAGGGCCACAGGCTATACATATCGTTTTAGGGTCTATGAGGGAAAAGACTCAAAACTGGAGCTGGTCAGATGCCCTGACTACCTGGGGTGCAGTGGCAAGATTGTCTGGGACTTGGTGTCACCCTTACTCCACAAGGGGTACCACTTATACGTGGACAATTTTTACACAAGCGTGGCCCTCTTTCGGCACTTACATATAGTCGGAATTCAATGCTGTGGCACCGCGCAACCTAGTCCCCGGGGCTTCCCCCAACGGCTCGTTAATACCTGAATTGCACGGGGGGAGAGGGCTGCCTTGTGTGACCAAGAACTGCTCGCGGTGAAGTGGAGGGACAAGAGGGACGTTTACCTTCTGTCCACCATTCACGCAGACACGACTGTACAAATTGAAAGGGCATTGAAGGAGTCATTGAGAAACCCCTCTCTGTCCACAACTATAACCTTCACATGGGAGGGGTGGACTTCAATGACCAGATGTTGGCTCCCTATTTAGTGTCCCGCCGCACCAGACGCTGGTATAAGAAGGTGTCTGTTTATTTAATTCAATTGGCTGTGTATAATAGTTTTGTTCTCTACAGTAAGGCTGAGAGAACGGGATCCTTCCTAAAATTCCAGAAAGAGATCATTTCGGAACTCCTGTATCCAGGAGGGTCCGTGCCCCAAGTCCCTGATGTAGTTAGCCGGCTACATGACAGACACTTCCCGAGTGTCTATCCTGGTACCCCAACTCACCGTTCACCAAGAAAAAGATGTCGTGTCTGTAGCAGGGCTGGAATAAGGCGTGACACCACAGTTTTTTGTCCTGACTGTCCTGACCAGCCTGCCCTATGCATAGTGGAGTGTTTCCGCAAGTACCACACACAGGTACACTATTAGTGTAGGGATCGTGTGACACAGGACAGGCACACAGGGGTCTTAGGGCCCTTTCACACAGAGCTGCTACAAACCTCTCCTTTCACCTGGGACAAAGTGCATAATGTACTTCGCCACATCTCTGGGCGATTTGCGCTTTGCACATTGTCCCATGGGGAAGGAGAGGTTTGTCCTCTAAA
Organism: Bufo bufo; assembly: GCF_905171765.1. NCBI lineage: Eukaryota > Metazoa > Chordata > Amphibia > Anura > Bufonidae > Bufo > Bufo bufo. The sequence continues at coordinate 168,288,001 of NC_053393.1, forward strand.
GGTAAAAAAAATAAAAATAAAATCACAGGTAAGCAAAAAAGTTAATGTTCTGTTTCAAATGTTATATAAAGTTTATAAAAGTTGATGTTAATAAATTTATTGCGTTGCTGCCTGGTTTTAAATTATTATTATTTTTTTAGCTTCTAGGTGGACCAAGCGATCAACCAGCTGCAGCACTGATGTGCATTCTGACAGAAGCATTGCGCTGCTGTCAGATTACACAAAGTCGGTGTATGCGGCGCTGCAAGACGAGATTTCTCCTCTGCAGTAAAAAAGATACGTTTGCCGAGGCTTATGAGCTGAGGGGCGGTGTTCATTTGCTTTGGCAAACACTTTGAATAAAAAAATAAAAAATTCTGCCAATGATTTATTCATCCACATCGATTGATGTGAATGGAGAAATCGGGTTTGCCAGGGCATACGAGCTGAAGTGGGTTTGGATGTTGGGCGCAGCTCCTATGTCCTGGCAGACGCCTTTTCCCTCTTTTTTTTTTTTTTTGCACATTTTTTGGCAGAGATTTTTTCATCCACATTAATCGATGCGAATGAAGAAATGTGTGCCGTTCATTTTTTCTTTCAGCCCAGAGGCTGAACGGAAAAAAAAATCTCATTACCCGTATGCTCAATATAAGGAGAATAGCAGAAACTCCTAATGCTGGCCATACATGTAATGATTGTGGAGACCCTCAAATGCCAGGGCAGTACAAACACCCCACAAATGACCCCATTTTGGAAAGAAGACACCCCAAGGTATTCGCTGAGGGGCAGATTGAGTCCATGAAAGATTGAACTTTTTGTCACAAGTTAGCGGAAAGGGAGACTTTGTGAGAAAAAAAAAAAAAATCTTGGGGTGTCTTCTTTCCAAAATGGGGTCACTTGTGGGGTATTTATACTGCCCTGGCATTTTAGGGGCCCTAAAGCATGAGAAGTAGTTTGGAATCCAAATGCGTAAAAATGCCCTGTGAAATCCTAAAGGTACTCATTGGAATTTGGGCCCCTTTGTGCACCTAGGCTGCAAAAAAGTGTCACACATGTGGTATCGCCATACTCAGAAGAAGTAGGGCAATGTGTTTTGGGGTGTATTTTTACATATACCCATACTGTGTGTGAGAAATATCTCTGTAAATGACAACTTTTAAAAATATTTTATACAAAGTTGTCAATTTACAGAGATATTTCTCTCACCCAGCATGGGTATATGTAAAAATACACCCCAAAACACATTGCCCTACTTCTTCTGAGTACGGCGATACCACGTGTGACACTTTTTTGCAGCCTAGGTGCGTAAAGGGACCGAAAGTCCAACGAGTACCTTTAGGCTTTACAGAGTTGCTCACAATTTAGCCCGCCCAAAATGCCAGAACAGTAAACACACCCCACAAATGACCCCATTTTGGAAAGTAGACACCCCAAGGTATTCACTGAGGGGCATAGTGAGTCCGTGGGAGATTTTTTATTTTTTTGCCAGAAGTTAGCAGAAATGGAAACTTTACTATTATTTTTTTTCCTCAGAAAGTGTCATTTTCCGCTAACTTGTGAATTTTTTTTTAATCATACATAAACTCACCATACCCCTCCGCGAATACTTTGGGGTGTCTTCTTTCTAAAATGGGGTCATTTGGGGGGTATTTATACTATCCTGGCATTCTAGCACCTCAAGAAACATGACAGGTGCTCAGAAAGTCAGAGCTGCTTCAAAATGCAGAAATTCACATTTTTGTACCATAGTTTGTAAACGCTATAACTTTTGCGCAAACCAATAAATATACACTTATTGGATTTTTTTTTATTAAAGACATGTAGCACAATAAATTCTGACACAAACTTGTATAGAAATGTAATTATATTTGAACAATTTTACCAGAAAAAGTTAAAAATAGAAATTTTTTGAGAAAATTGCGGTCTTTTTTGATTAATATCAGAAAAACGAAAAATCTCAGCAGCAATCAAATACCACCAAAAGAAAGCTGTGTTTGTGAGAAGAAGAGGAGGTAAAATTCATTTGGGTGCCAAGTTGCATGACCGAGCAATAAACCGTTAAAGTTGTGAAGTGCCGATTTGTAAAAAAGGGCCTTGTCCCTAGGGGGGTATAAACCTGTGGTCCTTAAGTGGTTAAGAAGGGGCATATTAGGCCCTCCACCTCTCCCTTGGGAGCAGGGTTCTTTATAGTTAAGAAGAAGGATGGTGGTCTCAGACACTGTATTGATTATAGAAATTTGAATAGGATCCCTATTAGGAATCAATATTCCATCCCGTTGATTCCTGATTTATTCAACCAGATCTTAGGTGCTTCTTGGTTTTCTAAGCTCTATTTGAGGGGGGCTTATAACTTGATTCGTATTAAGGAGGATGATGAATGGAAAACTGCCTTTAATACCCCAGAGGGACACTTTGAGTATCTTGTTATGCCATTCAGTCTCTGCAATGCCCCTGCTGTGTTTCAGAACTTTATGAATGACATTTTCAGAGAACTTATTGGCAAAGTTATGATTGTTTATCTTGATGATATTCTTGTCTTTTCACCTGACTGGAATACCCATGTGTCTCACAACAGATTAGTTGAAATCCTCAGGGAGAATCATCTGTCTGTTAAATTGGAAAAATGTGTGTTTGGAGTTCAAGAGATTCCCTATCTTGGGTATATTTTTACTTCACATTCATTTAAAATGGATCCCAGTAAGGTTCAGGCTATCCAAGACTAGGTAAGACCATCCTCCTTAAAGGCGCTTCAACGCTTTTTAGGATTTGCCAACTTTTACTGTAAATTCATAAAAAGAATTTCTGTTATTGCCAAGCCCCTTACTGATTTAACTAAGAAAGGGTCTGATTTTGTCAACTGGTCATTGGAAGCCTGTCAGGCCTTTGAGACTCAAAAAAATTGTTTTCAAATGGCCCCAGTCATGGTTCAGCCTAATCTTGAGGAACCTTTTGTGGTGGAAGTAGATGCCTCGGAGGATGGTGTGGGGGCCATCCTGTCCCAGGGGTCTTCCAACTTCACAAATTTAAGACCGTGTGCTTTCTTCTCTCGCAAGTTCTCTCCTTCTGAGAAAAATTACGATATTGGAAACCGCGAGTTACTGCCCATAAAATGGGCATTTGAGGAATGGAGGCATTTTTTAGAAGGGGCTAAACACTGTGTTACGGTCCTCACTGATCATAAGAATTTAGTGTTTCTTGAGGCGGCCAAACGCCTTAATCCTAGGCAAGCCAGGTGGGCCTGTTTTTTACTCGTTTTAAAGGGAACCTGTCACCGGGATTTTGTGTATAGAGCTGAGGATATGGGTTGCTAGATGGCCGCTAGCACATCCGCAATATCCAGTCCCCATAGCTCTGTGTGCTTTTATTGTGTAAAAAGAACGATTTGATACATATGCAAATTAACCTGAGATGAGTCCTGTATGTGACATGAGTCAGGGACAGGACTCATCTCAGGTTCATTTGCATATGTATCAAATAATTTTTTTTTACACAATAAAAGCACACAGAGCTATTGGGACTGGGTATTGCGGATGTGCTAGCGGCCATCTAGCAACCCATGTCCTCAACTCTATACACACAATCCAGGCGACAGGTTTCCTTTAACTTCTCTGTTACTTTCAGACCAGGAAGTAAAAATATTAAAGCGGATGCCTTGTCCCGGAGTTTTAATGCCGTCCAACCTCCTGACGCCCCTCCTGAACCCATCTTGCCGGAAAGCATCTTTGTGGCAGCGATATCTTCGGATCTTTCCTCTGAGATTCAATGGGCTCAGCAACTTGCTCCAAACACCTTCAGATAAGTTGTTCGTTCCCGAACATTTTCGTTTTCGATTATTGGGCGAGTGTCATGACTCCGTTCTGTGTGGTCATCCAGGCATCGCTGCCACTAAGGAATTGCTGCTGAGGTCTTTCTGGTGGCCTACTTAGTCTAAGGATGTACAATCTTATGTTTCGGCTTGTGAGCTATGTGCCAGATCTAAAACCTTGAGGACACATCCCGCCGGTGAACTACAACAACTACCCATTCCCTGCAAGCCATGGTCACACATTTCCATGGATTTGATTTCTGACCTGCCCCCCTTCGAGGGGAAGTCAGTGGTTTGGGTAGTGGTTGACCGTTTTAGCAAGATAGTGCATTTTGTTCCCTTAAGTAAGCTCCCTGATGCGAAAACCTTAGCATCCTTGTTTATTGAACATGTAGTAGGCCTGCATGGTGTCCCTGAAAATATCGTCTCTGATAGGGGCGTTCAGTTTGTTTCTGGATTCTGGAGAGCCTTTTGTCAAAGATGTGACATCTCTTTATCCTTTTCGTCTGCTTTCCATCCAGAGACTAATGGGCAGACGGAATGGTTAAATCAGGCAGTGGAGCTTTTTCTAAGGTGTTATGTATCACACAATCAGCTTTTATGGATGAGATACCTCCCGTTGGCAGAGTTTGCCATCAACAATCGGATTAATTCGTCGACGGGGGTATCTCCTTTTTTTTGTAATAGTGGTTTTCATCCTCATTTTAGCTCCAATTCCTCCACGTTCTCACTCAAAACGCAGGCAGATTCTCTCACCTCTAGACTGTGCACAGTCTGGGCACAGGTTCAAGCGAACCTGGAAAAGGCCCAGGAGATTCAGCGTAAACATGCCAATAAGAAACGTTCCAAGGGAGTTAATTTTGTACTCGGCGATAAAGTGTGGTTGTTGACTAAGAATCTTTCTTTGAAACATTGTTCTAGGAAATTCTCTCCGCGTTTCATAGGACCATATGATATTATTGAAGTTATTAACCCGGTGTCTTTTAGAGTAAGACTGCCCGACTCTCTTCGTATACATGATATGTTTCATAAGTCTTTACTCAAGAGATATGTGTCACCAGTGGTTCCTTCTAAAAAACCTCCCCCACCTGTGGAGGTTGAAGGTCAGGAGGAATTCGTCATCTCTAGAATCATTGATGTTAGAAAGGTTAGAAACTCCTTTCAATACCTGGTCCACTGGAAAGGTTTTGGACCTGAAGAGAGGTCCTGGGTACCGGTGTCTAAGATGCATGCTTCCAGGTTAATTGCTAAGTTTCACCAGGAACACCCTGAGAAGCCCTGTCCGCAATTGTTGGGTCCGGAGGCTCCTCGTGGAGGTGGGGGTACTGTCATGAGAGGCAGGCGGCGAGCTCCTCTTCGCTGACGGCAGTCCCCGATCTCTCGGCAGCCCGGACGCTCACTGCGTCTGGCTGCGCTCCCCAGCTCCCAGCGTCCCCGTTGTCATGGTGACGGGGGACACGATACGTCCGGCCGCTCTCCTCCTGTAGGAGCGGTCGGCTTTCCCGTCACCATAGGAACCAGGTGGGGCTGAGCGCCGATCTAGGCAATCGGCGCTCGGCTACTGTCAGGGAGGATGGGTCATGTGACGCTGGCCACATCACATGATCCCTTTCCTCCACTATTTAAACAGGCAACCTGCTGGCCACAGGTTGCCTGTGATTTCATCTCTTGGGCTGTGTGAATTATATTCTATTACGTTGTTTGACCTCTGGAATTGACCTTGTTCGTTTTCTGACCTCCCTGCTGCCTGCTCCATAGCGTATAACTGGGCCAAACACTCGGTGCGGCAAGATCTCATTAATCCCAAACCAAAGAAAGTAACATCTGACATGGTAAGATATATCACCCCTTACCATTCGCAGTGGCAACACATGCGAGGGATTTTGGAGAGATTTTGGCCAATATTGAGGGCGGATCCAATTTTGGATAAGATATTACCTTCATATCCATCTGTCGTACCTAGGAGGGCGAAAACTTTAGGAGATCATTTGGTCAGATCTTATTACACCCCTCAAACACAAGGCACAATTTTTGGTTCAAAGGGACCCAAATGGGGCTGTTCCTCCTGTGGGAAATGTGTGGCCTGTGACAACATCTTAAAAACCACTGAGTTCATGAACTCTGCACAGACGAAAACATACAAAATCACACATCATATCTCATGCACAACCAAAGGTGTAATCTACCATGCTACTTGTCCGTGTCCAAAAATTTATGTGGGACTGACAAGTAGGGAACTAAAAGTACGAGTCCGCGAACATGTCCGAGATATTTTAAAATCGAAGGACACCACTGAAGTGGATGACCTAAAACCGATCGCGAGACATTTCAAGAGCTTTCATGATAGTGACCCCTCATTCCTGAAAGTCTGTGGGATTGACCACATTGACTTAGATATGCGTGGTGGTAACTTGATGAAACGTTTGGCCCAATTAGAAACAAAGTAGATTTGGACTTTGGATACTAAACAACCAAAGGGCCTCAATGATGCCCTGTCGTATGCCCCCTTTCTACAGTGAACATGTAATTTCACATTTTTACTAACAAAAATGTCTTCATATTTTTGTCTTTTAATTTTTCCTTTGACAGGACTTCATGTTCATAAGTATGTTTTATGCATCTTCCCACTGGAGAGTTCCGTTATTAATGATGTTTCTCCATCATAGGTTATTAGATTTATTTCTACTTTCTCTACAAGCACTTTGAGTATGCTCTATTGGACCATCTACGTCATCAATGATACAATTTGAAGGACCGAAACGCCACTTCACTCCTCTTCTTTCTCCTTTTTTCATCATTATTATTTTTAATGATTCATGAATAATATGTATGTACTGTTCCATTAGGTTCACATATGTATTTCATATATATATATTTTTCACTTATTGATTGCCCTCTTTTCTCCTTTTCACTTATTAATAATATTATGAATTTTGTATAATGCACTTACTAGTATATTAATAATACCTCTTTGGGTTTGGTTATGACTCCCCGCTATGCACTCTCCCCTCATTGGGTCCCCATTTTGGGTTGCCGCACTGTTGGGAGACTATGTAGCCGTGATTCATTTTACCTCATCCAATTTTTTATATTTCTATTTTTTTATTTTTGTTTTTCTCCTCTTCACTGATTAATAATATTATGAATTTTGTACAATGCACTTACAAGCATATTAATAATACCTTTTTGGGCTTGGTTATGACTCCCTGCTATGCATTCTCCCCCCATTGGGTGACCCATGGTGGGTTGCCGCACTGTTGGGAGACTATGTAGCCGTGATTCATCTTACCTAATCCAATTTTTCATTTTTCTTATCACATTGTGCATATTGCACTTCTATGTATATGCAGTTGCACCACTTATCCTGTTCTCACCACTCACTCAATTTTGACATCGTCAATTCTATTTGTTTTGGTTATGACTTGTCGCTATGGACTCTCCCTTTGTTGGGTTTCCGTTTCAGGTTGCCACATTATTGGGAGATTATGTAGCAGCGACTCATTTACCTCATCAAATTCATTATTTCACTTATTTTTCAATACACCCAGTGTATACTGCAACTTTATGAGTATACAGGTGCATTATTTACGTTATCACATTCACTTGTTCACATCTTGTGACGTTTTCATTTGTATCCCTTTTTGTGTGGCGTCTGAATCATTAGAGAATCATGTGATTGTAATTTACGATCACGTGACTTGCCCGCATAACCTTGCTGTTTGCAATACCGACCACTATGTGACAGCTGAACATCTCGCGAGACCATGACGTCTTCCACGTCATGGAAGGTCCTTGAGTAACAGGCGCAGCCGTAATACCGGCCATCATGTGACCGCTGAACATCTCGCGAGACTATGGCGCTTTTGACGTCACGGAAGGTCTTTGAGTAACAGGCGCAGCTGCACCTGCGCGATTGGCCACCGCGCGGTTCACCTGCGCCTTAGAACTCCCGGTTCTACAGACACCACGTGTCCGATTAACGGACCTTGATTGGCGGAACACATGTTTAAGAGGGACCACTCCAGTGGGAAGACTGTACCCCCAGAGGAAGGTTTCAAATCGAAACGCGCGTCGGGGTGTGCAGTCTTCCTGTGGACTTACTATTACTTCACACCTTATTCCATTTACCTGCTTACCTGTTATACCTTTTGCGTTTTTTTGGTCTTTTGATCAAACACTAATTATGTGTTTCTTCTTGTAACTATTGCGTGATTTGCACATGCACTTTATTAGCCACCTAGACTAATTGAATAGGTATATATATATATATTCAAGGACCCACATTGGAGGGTTACCTCTCCTTTCCTTTGCTTATATACATAAGCTTGCACTTGCACTTTATATCTGATGATATTTGTACTCCTACCAACAGTGGGTATTCCTTCAATATATATTTTATATGGTAGCTTTGCTTCATTTGGATGTATTTACATTTGGGTCACTTCTGTTCTTATACATTTTTTGTACTCTACCAACTCTCCCAGGATTGTGCTGCACTTTGTGCATTTGTCTGTCATCTCTCTGTATGCTTTTAATCATGTATTTAATAAAACAATATTTTTATAGCTTATCAGCTCTCAGTGTTCTTTTGTAGGTTCTCTGCCTGCTCCCTTGTACTGACGCTACCTCTCGGATTTGACCTCAGCTCATTTTTGGATTTGTCTCCTGCCTATTCCCTCTTGCACTGACGTGACCTCCCGGACTGACCTTGGCTTGCTGACCCGCCATTGTCTCCTCCTTCAGAGGGTTCTTGTTGTTTCCCTGTCCATCCGTTGCTTACTGCACACGTGTGCCGTTCTTGCCTTGCTGCCCTGTTCTCTCTCTGTCTCTGTCCTCTCTCCGCTGCACTTACGTTGGTCAGGGACCGCCGCCCAGTTGCGCCCCGTCGCCTAGGGCGGGTAGTGCAAGTAGGCAGGGACAGGGTTGAGGGTGGCAGTTTAGCGGGTGCACTTCCCTCCACTTTCCTCCCTCGTGACAGGCTCCTAAATAGACTGCAATGTCAAAACGCTTAGAACCAAGCTAGTTAAGGATAGTATGAGGTCATTAGCTAGATAGGACTGTATGTATCTCACACATCCAGATGCATATTACGGGGGGTTAGTAGTATCATCAGAGGTTAGGGTAGGACACTTCTATTTAGTCCTTCAGTTGCCTTTACTTCTTCAGCCATTGATATAGGGCTGTATCTGTTTACTACCTTTTACCCCCAAGTCCTGGTCCAAGCATTGATAATTTCTGTCTCTTCGGTCTCTCCTCAGTGTGGCTAGGTACTTACCGTTGTCTGGTGGAGGTGACCATGAGTCCTATATGATGCACTGACACTAATGCTCTTTGTGGGGGGCAGTCACTGACTTTTTTAGGCATCATTTTTGGACTCTCATACGTCCTTTCAGTGTGGTGCCAACAGTAGAGATTACTTATAGCGTCTGCCTATTTACTGGGTGCCACTCCTTTTTTCTTATTTTGAGTATTTAATAAAGGTTTCTTTAAATTACAGAAAAAAACACTTATAATTTTGCTAGTACTTTTAAATAATCTGTGTACTAAACCCGTGACTTTTCATTTATATGCCTCATAATAAACTGTCTGGTAAACGGAAGAGTGAAAAAGGAAAGATCTATTGCAGGAAGCCCAGTAGGAACTAGATCAGAGGATGGGAGTGTTAGTGGCTTTGAGTGTCAATCACAGTGGCTTTCCTCACACAGTTGCTCCCTAGGGCTGTGCAGTGAAAGGAGGGCTCACCCTTTCTTCCCATGTGGAACACTCTGGTTCTGGGGCATCATTTTTGGACTCTCATACGTCCTTTCAGTGTGGTGCCAACAGTAGAGATTACTTATAGCGTCTGCCTATTTACTGGGTGCCACTCCTTTTTTCTTATTTTGAGTATTTAATAAAGGTTTCTTTAAATTACAGAAAAAAACATAATTTTTCTAGTACTTTTAAATAATCTCTGTACTAAACCCGTGACTTTTCATTTATATGCCTCATAATAAACTACAACATCCAGCATGTCCAGACTGTTATTATATGGAGAGGGATATAATAGGAGTATTCAGCATTTTCAGGATGTTATTATGGGTTATCACAGGACATTTCAATTTATAGAGGATGAGAACCCACTAATCTTCATCCCACAGCTACTTCACCGCTTCTCCTGTGCACTGCTGAGCTCTCTCTTCCTGTACCGTTCACATGGTAATAACATCACAAAGATCCTTCACCTGGTATCTTCTCCTCTGTGCCATCAGCTTGCTAAGTGTAATTAGTGGGCAGGATTTTTTTCTGCTTGTTACATTACAATGATATGTGCTTCATTTGGGTTGAGCATGTTTGGCCTTTCCTTTGGTGCAATGCAGCTAAGCAGTTTCTACTGTTCATTGGGTCAGAATTGAATCACTGTTGGTATGCTAATCTGAATGGAGCAGTAGAAAACTTAGATGAGAATACATGCACTGTATTATACACTGCACTGCATCAGTGACATCAGTCCGTCTTCTGCTCATGGACTAATGCCAGACCTGTTAAGGCCACTTAAAATAATATTTACTAGGTGGTTTTCTGAACAAAAGATCCTTTGTGGAAGAAATTGCTGTGCTTTCAAGTTTTTCAGCAGAGGATGAAAACAAACGCTTTTGTCAAATTCTTTGTTTGCTTTTATATGAAAAGAAAAATGTACTATTTTTATGGTTTTTTTTTATCAACAATGGCACTTAGCATAGTACTCTAATGCCAACTTTTGTCCAATGCAAGTTTGCCAAAATCATTAGCCCTTTCTTTGGAAAGTAACTTTCACCCCTTGGAGAATTCAAATACCTAAATTAAAAATGTTTTAATTAAATTCATTCAAATTGAACACAGAATTAAAATGAGATAAATGAAATATAAAAAAAATGGAAATAAAATTAAATTAAAAATGGAATCTAAAATTTTAAAGAGGACCAGTCAGCAGGATCATCCCTATAAAACCAGATTTTTGCTTTTTTTTGAATCAGATCTTTTTTATTAAACATTTTACAGTGTAAATACACATTTTAACACATTGTAAACAAGGATGACATAGAGATATACTGTCCATAAGGCTAAAAACATAAAGGGTATCAGCCTATGTGTATTAATTAAGAACCCAACCGACCCCCCCCTTCCCTCCCTCCCTCCCTAACCTGCAAAGTACAAAGGCACATTTTAAACATTTCCATTCAGACGTCGAAACGACAGCCATAAATCCCATAGTTTTCCAAATTTCGCTGGGCATCCACGCTTCTGATATACCATCCGTTCATAACTCAGCATCGTGTCAACCGCGCTTAGGAATTCGCCTAGGATTGGCGGCGCTGTCTGTATCCAATGCAGAGCGATTAACTTTCTAGCAACATATAACATTCTACCTATAGCTAATTTATGTACCTGACCTGTGGCCAGTTCAGAGACATAGCCCAACACACACACTTTAGGATCAGAGGGTACTCGTACCTTGTAAACGTCCTGTATTGTCTGACGTACCAACTCCCAGTATCTCCCTAACCTCTCGCACGTCCACATCATATGCAACAAATCTGCAGAAACCACAGAGCATCTTGGACATTCATCCGTGGGTCTGAACCCTATACGGAACAAAAAAAACGGAGTTTTGTAGACTCTATGGACAATAAACAGCTGCGAGAGTTTACGTCCTTCACTCAGGGAAGAGAGAGGTATCGCCTCCAGTATATCAGACCATTGGTCATCAGTTAATTTGCCAACATCTTTTTCCCATTTACTTTTAGCCACCAGTGGATGGGACATTAGAAACTTATCAAGCAATAGCTTATATATACAGGATATCATACCTCTCCTCGCCCCTCTAGACAAAATCTGGTGCAATGCAGCATCTCTCCCTGCCACCTCAGTCGTACCTTTAAATGTGGCGTTGTATGCATGTCTCACCTGAAGGTACTTATAAAAGTGAGTTCTAGGCAGTTCATACTTCTCCTGAAATCTGGTAAATGACATGAACTTCCTTTCCTCCAAAAGGTGACTCACCCTCAGAATACCCTTTCTTTTCCATGCCCCAAACTCAGACAAGGAGAGGAATTCTGGCAGCACGGGGTTATCCCACAGTGGAGTGTATTCAGTATTGCCGAGAACCCCCCTCAGGAGCTTGACCTTATTCCATACAGACTGCATCAAGTGTCCCAAATCGCCCATCGGACCACTCTTTCCAGTCCCCCTAGTCTCAAGGATCAGCATTAGGTCATTAGAGGACAAACAATGTTTAAGCAACTGACACGACATCTCACTCGACTCCAGTTCCATCCACCCCTTGAAATGTTGGCATTGCGCAGCCAGGAAGTACACCCAGGGGTTTGGCACTGCAAGACCCCCTTCTGTTTTAGGATATTGTAACGTTTCAAGCTTAATTCTCGGTTGCCCCTTACGCCATATGAGCTCCCTGAAGATAGCATTGATTGGAACAAATTTGGACTTTGACAGCCAGACCGGGGAGTTATGTAGAACATAAAGTAGCTGGGGCATCAACACCATTTTAATGAGGTTAGCTCTTCCCGCCACTGACAGGTATAGTTTACACCATGCCTTAGTTTTATTACGAAATTTAATAACCAGCGGGTCAAAGTTAAGGCGCCCAAAGTCTCGGATTCTCGGGGATATATGGATACCCAAATACTTAAAGGTCGCTACACATGGAATACTTCTGTCTCGCACTGTCTGTGATTGTACTTGCCCGTCGAGCAGCATAATCGCCGACTTACTCCAGTTAATAGTCAGACCCGACAGGTCCCTGAAGCAATCAATGATTTTCATAGCCGCTTCCAAGGATGGACCAGTATCCCCCAGAAAAAGCAAAGTGTCATCTGCATACATCGCCACTTTATTATTAACTGTCCCGTATTGAAACCCCTTAATGTCCGTTGACTTACGAATCGCTGCAGCTAATGGCTCAATCGCAACTGCAAATAGCAGAGGCGACAACGGGCACCCCTGTCTAGTACCCCGGCCCAGACTGAACTTGGGGGACACCCCTCCATTCGCCCTGACACATGCTTTGGGTTTAGAGTATAACACCCGAACCCAGGATATATATTCATCTCCAAATCCCATATACTTCATAACTCTCCATAGGAATCGCCACTCAATGCTGTCAAAGGCCTTGGCCGCGTCCAAAGAAAGGATAGCTCTATCTCCAACATTGTCAGCTGGAAGTTGAATACTGGCAAACACTCTTCTGATATTAATTGACGTTGATTTCTGAGGCATGAAGCCAGTCTGGTCAGAGTGTATGACAGACAGAATCACTTTAGACAGACGCATGGCCAAGACCTTTGCAAGCAACTTAACATCAGTGGAGAGTAACGATATCGGTCTATATGAGTCAGGGAGAGAGTGATCCTTGTCCGGCTTAGGAATGACTACTATTACCGCCTCCTGCATAGACGGAGGAAGCTCCCCCCTTTCCCTGGAATAATTGAATACCTTCAGAAGTTCCGGGAGCAACACTTCCGCGAAGGACTTATATACTTCCGCCGGAAGCCCATCCAAACCTGGAGCCTTGTCATTAGCCATAGCAGCCAATGCCGCCCTCAATTCTTCTAGCTCAATCGGCTCCTCTAACCGCCTACTGTCTTCCCTGGAAAGCTTAGGAAGATCTAATGTGGCCAAAAAGGCGTCAATCTCTTCATCCGAGCATGTCACCTTGGAAGCATACAGAGAGGAATAAAAATTATTCAGTATATTCAAAATGCTATCAGTATCGCGCCTGAGGACGCCGCCAGCATCTAACAGGCCAGATATACATTGTGATCCTTGCTGCGCTTTTGCGATAACAGAGAGCATATGGCCTACACTCTCACCTTCAGTAAAAAATTGCTGCTTATAAAACAGTCGTTTCCTCCCTGCTACCTCCAAGAGGTGACACCTCAGCTCCTCCTGCCTAGTCTTCAAGGTATTACTTGTTATGCTAGAAGGATTTAACACAAAAGCTTCCTCCGCTAGCTTCATATTATCATGTTTCTGCCGATCAAGCTCTCTAGATTTAGATTTAATCCGACTGACTGTTTTAATAAAGGATCCTCTAAGGAAGGCCTTCATCGCTTCCCAGACGACTAACGGCGACGCAGTCCCTTCGTTTATACAAAAATATTCCCTAAGGCTGGGTTCACACGAGCGTGTCCGGATTAGTTCCGGATGCGTCCCGGTGTGTTGCGGCAAACCCGCGCGAGTAGGAATGCAATTGCAGTCAGTTTTGACTGCGATTGCGTTCCGATGTTCAGTTTTTATCGCGCGTGTGCAATGTGTTTTGCACGCGCGTGATAAAAAACCGACTGTGGTACCCAGACCCGAACTTCTTCACAGAAGTTCAGGTTTGGGTTCGGTGTTGTGTAGATGTTATTATTTTCCCTTATAACATGGTTATAAGGGAAAATAATAGCATTCTGATTACAGAATGCATAGTAGGTGATCAATTGAGGGTTAAAAAATAAAAAAATTAACTCACCTTCTCCTCTTGTTCGCGTAGTTCTCCCGGTCTTCAGTTCTTTAAAAAGATGAACTATGGGCTAAAGGACCTTTGGTGACGTCAGATCACATGCTCCAATCACAGGGTCCATCACCACGGTGATGTACCATGTGATTGGAGCATGTGATCTTACGTCATCAAAGGTCCTTTAGCCCATAGTTCATCTTTTGAGAAGTAAAGAAGAGACCGGGACTTACGCGAACAAACGGAGAAGGTGAGTTAATTTTTTTAATTTTTTTTAACCCTCAACTGATCACCTACTATGCATTCTGTAATCAGAATGCTATTATTTTCCCTTATAACCATGTTATAAGGGAAAATAATACAGTGTATAGACAGTCACCTAGCAACCGTGCGTGAAAATCGCACCGCATCCGCACTTGCTTACGGATGCATGCGATTTTCACGCAACCCCATTCACTTCTATGGGGCCTGCGTTGCGTGAAAAACGCAGAATATAGAGCATGCTGCGATTTTCACGCAACGCATAAGTGATGCGTGAAAATCATCGCTCATCTGAACAGCCCCATTGAAATGAATGGGTCCAGATTCAGTGCGGGTGCAATGCGTTCACCTACCGCATTGCACCCGCGCGGAAATCTCGCCCGTGTGAACGCAGCCTAAGGCTGCGTTCACACGGGCGAGATTTCCGCGCGGGTGCAATGCGGTAGGTGAACGCATTGCACCCGCACTGAATCTGGACCCATTCATTTCAATGGGGCTGTTCAGATGAGCGATGATTTTCACGCATCACTTATGCGTTGCGTGAAAATCGCAGCATGCTCTATATTCTGCGTTTTTCACGCAACGCAGGCCCCATAGAAGTGAATGGGGTTGCGTGAAAATCGCATGCATCCGCAAGCAAGTGCGGATGCGGTGCGATTTTCACGCACGGTTGCTAGGTGACTGTCTATACACTGTATTATTTTCCCTTATAACATGGTTATAAGGGAAAATAATAGCATTCTGATGACAGAATGCATAGTAGGTGATCAGTTGAGGGTTAAAAAAAATAAAAAAATTAACTCACCTTCTCCGTTTGTTCGCGTAGTTCTCCCGGTCTTCAGTTCTTTAAAAAGATGAACTATGGGCTAAAGGACCTTTGATGACGTCAGATCACATGCTCCAATCACATGGTCCATCACCGCGGTGATGGACCCTGTGATTGGAGCATGTGATCTGACGTCATCAAAGGTCCTTTAGCCCATAGTTCATCTTTTTAAAGAACTGAAGACCGGGAGAACTACGCGAACAAGAGGAGAAGGTGAGTTAATTTTTTTTATTTTTTAACCCTCAATTGATCACCTACTATGCATTCTGTCATCAGAATGCTATTATTTTCCCTTATAACCATGTTATAAGGGAAAATAATAACATCTACACAACACCGAACCCAAACCTGAACTTCTGTGAAGAAGTTCGGGTCTGGGTACCACAGTCGGTTTTTTATCACGCGCGTGCAAAACACATTGCACCCGCGCGATAAAAACTGAACATCGGAACGCAATCGCAGTCAAAACTGACTGCAATTGCATTCCTACTCGCGCGGGTTTGCCGCAACACACCGGGACGCATCCGGAACTAATCCGGACACGCTCGTGTGAACCCAGCCTAAGGGATTGAAGCATATCGGACGGGTCACCCATCAGTTTTAACCAAAAGGCATTAAGTCGCCAATATCTAACCCCCGGCCTGGCTGTCACAGAGATATCAAGGGCGATGCTAAATAAGGAGTGGTCAGATAGGGTCCTAGAGAGATATTCTGAGTTCTGTACAAACGGGAACATATGAGCATTTACCAGACCCAGATCTATACGCGACAGGGAGCCATATGTCGAGGAGCAACACGAGTATTTCCTGTCCAGGGGGTGGGTCTCTCTCCATACATCCATCAGACCTACTTCCCTCAGTATTCTTGCAAACGAGGTTTCACCCGTATTGCTACCGCTAGGTGTGATCTGGCATCTATCAAGCGAACTGTCAAGTACATTATTGAAATCTCCCACTATCAACATTGGAAGTTCAGAAAATTCTGCCATAAACTCTATGAGCCTCCTTAAAGGCACCGAGGAAAATGGTGGGGGTATATAGATTGTCGCCAACACCATTCTCATCCCTTGGACCACACAATGCATTCCTATAAACCTTCCCTCTTCATCCACACATTCCCTGAGACATTCAAATATGATATTCTTATGAACTAGGATACTAACCCCCCTGGAATGCGAGGAGAAGACGGAATGCACCGAATACCCCAGCCACGGCTTTTGCATGACATGTATAGATTGTTTGGTCATATGCGTCTCTTGCAAGCATATTATTGCCGGCTGATATCTAGATAAGTAACGGAACAGACCATGTCTCTTCGTAGCATCCGCCATTCCCCTCACATTCCAGCTAAGTATTCTCGTGACAGGTCCCATAAGAATGAATACATATATAAAAGTACATTTGATATTTACACCTCTCCACCTCCCAACAGCTGCGAGGAAAAATAATGTTAGTCACCAGATTACAGACTCCCATCTCTTCTCTATTGCCCACGACTAAATATACAAGGACTGTACGTCTTAGCATTTTAGAATTGCCATCAATAGCACCTTTGACAGTATTAACCCCCGCTAAACCCTTCCCCCCTCCCTCCCCCCACCCAACCATCCCCCCCCAGACAATAAACATATGTAGTATAAATAGATTCAGTAATGAACTCGGGGCCAACATTATGAACCTGGCCCAACAGCGCCTGAAGCAGCACAGCATCCAGCACGATACCGTACGCAGGCACATTAAGAATGTGGGGAGCAACCTCGGGCGTATGCTCTACCCACAAAATGTCTCCAGCAACCGGCTAAAAACAAAAGAAAATGTCCACAACGGTGGGTGGACAGTCCAGGGGACATCAAAGCTTCACTCAGGAGCAGGAATGTCCATCAGTCTCAGGTGTCTGTTGATGGAATCCTAAGGCGACGCTCATTTTGATCCAGCCACTTGACCGCAGAGTCCGAGTCTTCAAAGAATACAGCGGATCCAAACGCCACCACCCTGAGCCTGGCCGGGAACATCATGGAGTACTGTACTTGCAAATCTCTCAGCCTCCGTTTAATCTCCACAAAGCGAGCCCTCTTTTTCTGTACATCTGACGAATAGTCAGGGAACAGGGACACCTGAACCCCATTGATTTTTAAATCAGGATGCGACCTTGCGGCCCTCAGTATAGTGTCTCTGTCTCGATAATGCAGGATTTTAGCCAGTATTGGACGTGGCGGACGTCCTGGCGGCAAAGGCCTGGTGGGGACCCTATGCGCTCGTTCAACAGCATACAGTGCAGAGAGTCCTTTATCACGGAATTTTTCCGCAAGCCATTTCTCAATAAAATCAGTGGCCTCTGGGCCCTCAGACTTCTCAGGAATGCCCACCAGCCTAACATTATTGCGGCGAGAGCGGTTTTCAAGGTCGTCAGTTTTCGCATAGAGCGCCGCTATATCCTTTGACGCAGCCCTGCTCTCTCTCTGTAGGGTAACAGCCCCATCTTCCAGATCTGAGACCCTCCTCTCCACCTCTGAGGTGCGCTCAGCCACCTTATGCAGGTCATGCCGGATAATAGATATGTCCGCTTTTAGGCTTCCAATGTTAATGTTCATATTCTGGAGAGTGACGTTACAGCTGGCAATAGCTGCCATCACATCTTTCAAGGTGGGCTCAGGGGCATTAATCACTTGCAGGCTAGAACTCGCCCCCCCCTCATACTGGACTGGGGAATGCTGGTCATCATTACAGGGGCCGTCTTGCTCCCTTACTTCTTCCTCCACTTGTGCCAGGGTGCCCTCTTCCTCTCCCCATACATGGCTGGGGGACTGGTGTGATTTATGAGCGAAGCGCTCTAGCCGCGCTGCCGCTCCCTGACTCACCGCCGCTCTCAGGTCAGGCCACTCTTCCTCCTCAGCGCCATCTTGGGATCTTGCCTCCCTGTCCTGCCGGCTCGGCGTTTTGCCTCTTTTCGCAGGCATATTGCTGCCACTTGTACCGGATCGCTTCCTGACTGTGTCCCCCGCTCCTTCAGAAGTTTTAGTATTATTTCGCCACCGTTTGCGGTGTTAAAGACAGGATAATCGCCGGAGCTAGTGCAGCGTGCGTCCTACTCCATGCGCCGCTAGGCTCCGCCCCCAGATTTTTGCTTTTTATCATTTGCTGTTCCGTTCCTTGTAATCTCACGCATGTCTATTAGATTCAAAAATTTGCTTATGCACAGTAATTATTTTAGCAGTGGGGAAAGCTGAAGGAGAAGTACTGGATTTGTGCCGATTGTCCAATCTACGACACATGCACCAGATTACTGGGCCAGTCAAGAGGACAATGAGGATGCATGGCCCTGTCGGTTAAGGAAAGGGGGAAAATGGCACCAATGGAAAGTGCAGGAACTGAGGTGCATTGTAGGGCTAGAGCTCGCCCCACAGTGTACTGGAGACCTCAGCTGCATAAAGAATAAAAGGTTTTAGTTTTTTTTTGTTTTTTTATCTGGCATGGTGCAACAGAGTTGAACTATATAGGTAAAGTTTTAATCAGCAGTTTGTCAGTTTTAATACAGTATGTCTGGTTTAATAGGGTTGATCCTACTGATAGGTTCTCTTTTAGTAATTAAGAAATTAAAGTAAAGATCACAATTAAAAAAAGTTGTAACCAAGATATTAAAATCCAGCTTCGTGGCAAATCTAATTTCACTTCGGATACTTTGATTCACTCAACACTATTAAACATGTTAATTTGACATTCCACAGTATGTCTAAAATTAATTTACAGCAAAGTCCCAATTTTGAGCTACTATTTCCAGGTTCACATGGCTTTGTTTGTTCAAATATGCATATTAATTTAGTAATTAACTATTGGCCAAATGATGGTTTTGATTATAATTATTCCTTGTCTATGTCTAACTTTACCTTTTCCCTCAAATATGGTGCATTAAATGGTAACTAACATTTTAACAAGATTTACATGAATCAGTAATACCTCACAAAAAATAACTCTTTTTTTTTCAGTTATCAGCTCACCCCCCCCCAAAAAAAAAACTAATATTCTCTATCTTAAGAGACTGAAATGGACTGTCAGACCCCTAAATACTCAGATTACATACTGCCCCTAGAAGACTATGTAAAGGGGAGGGGTTAGGAATTGTGAGCTGATGGTTCACCTTGGTCTATTAAAATGGATAATTTTATTTTAAGATGGGGAAAAGAGCAAGATAAGTGGCATTTTCTCTGATAAGCTATATTACAAAGTTGCCTATATTCTGCTGCAAACTGATGGTCTGCTGCTGCCTGTGGCCTGTCACTGCATGACTGCATACACTTGGCTCACAGAGCAGAGAGGTTCCCTATTCCAAGGCAGGAGTGAGGCAGAAGGCTACTGTGATCAGAGGCAAGATCAGGCAGCAGGCTAATACTGACAAATGTGCGCGTCTTCACCTGCTATGTAAAAAAAAATAATTGAACAGTGCTACTCTCTCCCGAAATCTTGTCAGACAGGTCAACTCCACTGATCAGGCAGGAGAATTAAGGTGAAAAGATTTTTTGCCAGGATTAAATGGATAATTGAAGCGTATATGTAAAATGTCTGCCACCAGAGGATGAACTGATTACATTAGAGCCTGCCTACAGGGAGACTGCAGGGACAAACTTAAACAGAAAACACAACGCAATAACTACAAGATATGATGCATATGAACCATGAAGACTTGGAACATGACAGTGAACTAAACCACTCAGCATGCCCTTTCACCTGCAGACCTTCAGGACCCATTGGAAGTTGTAGTTGTTCTAGTTCTTGCATTCCAGAAAGAAACTTATTTTTGGTGGGATCACATGTAGGAGCCTCAGCGTAGTCTCCATGCAGTAGAAAATGTCTTCAAAAATGCACACCCATTGACACTAAAGTTAAAAACTGTGCCATTTTGTGGTAAAACTGCATGTCAGGACAGCTTTTGTCCACTTTGTGGCTGCTACATGTGGTATCATTGTTTGCAGGATTTGCTATAAATGTCACCTTTAGGATACTCACCTATCGTGGAAACAGAAGCTCACCAATTACTCCCTGCTAAATTTCCCATATTATTCAGTAGATATGGATGCACACAACTGTACCCACCTTTCCAATGAAGTTTTTTGGCCAGGAATTTGCAATCATCTGTCAGGTAATATTTTCATGTCGTTGTGCAGTGGGTCCCCCAAATTGTGTGCTCTATGCACCCAAACCCAAAACTGGTAAAAGCTGCAAAATATTGATAAACTTAGCAACTAGTAATAAAAAAAAAGAATGAAGAAATCTCACCCTACAAGATTTGAACCATTTTTTATTTTAAATAAACCAAAGAAATTGGGCATATAACATTTATAAGGAAATTAAATTCAAGACCTATTAATCTTAAGATCATAACAGAACATTTTATTTCCCAAAAACTGAGCACTGCCTTAATCCCATCATCATGCCACGCTGAGCTTCCTATGCCTCCATGGAAACAGACAGACTCGCTTTAGACTTGGCACCAGACTCCGTTCGTTAATACTGTAAAATCATTTTGATGCCACTAGTGATAACAGAAAATCAACAAAATTGCCTGTGTTATAGATTTAGGAAGCTGCCATGTCAAAATTATAATTACGATAAGCCAGGGGCGACCAGCAGAGAATAGCTACTTAAGCATTGATTTTTCAAAACTTGAGTTTATAATGTGTTTTAAAGATGGTCATTTTAACTGTGGAAATCTGGATGCGCTAAGTGAAAGAAAAAAGCATATCTATATTATAATACCCAATCTATATTTGAATAGTCTGCCTGGAACCTGAAACAGGATTCATTAAGAATACAAAACGGACAAAAAAAATAAAAATACCAACTCCCCAATTTGTTCTAACTTCTATGTATAGCATCAAACTCCGGATGCTTATTCCTCTCAATTGGAGGTCTTCCAATTATAAAAGACAAAGGACCTGACTTCATCCTGGAGCTTGCAGCACTCAGGTATAATTTTCACAGACAATCTGTAGAGCCATTTAGACAGCAGTTAGCCTGCATCAAGAACATGCAGCAATTACACTGACTGGATTGACTATTTTGGTAATTAAAGACATCTTGTATACCTTTTACCCTACCCGTTAGATCTGCCATAAGTAAATATTGAGAAATCAATGTACAGTACCTTATTAGTAAGGAATCGTTTTACCTATTTAGTGTTCGTACCTTTTATCAATGGTATCGTGTCTGGTATGTGGTCACAGCATGTGGGAGTTCTCAAACAATATAATAATCCAAAAACATAATTTTATCCCAGGAGTTATTTTTGGCATGCTATACACAGTGATACTAGGAATGTAACAATTTTAGGAAAGCATGTGCAGTCGAGTTAGAAACAAATGAATGCATATATGAGTATTATTCACATAAGAGATGATCAAATCAGTCATCAGATTAAATTCAGGTCTAAATAAATTCGACTTGACTCAAAACTGCCCCGGTTGTCCTAAAAATATATATATATAGAAACTGTATGAAAGAATCTATTTAGATATTTTTTCTATTGGAAGTGCTGTCCGTTTCCTTCTACATTCTTTGGGTAAGCAGTGACACCCTTGGACATAGAACCCGTTACTATCTCTGCGAATTGGTGCTGCCATACAGTTTATATATATATATATATATATACAGATGGAGCAGGGTTAGCACTCAAACTCTTAACTCAAATTTCTTAAATCATTGTGTTATCTTGAAACAAAAGCCATTGAAAAGCAATTGAAGGTGTTTGCTTAGTTTAGATAACACATCTCAGAAATCTCAGAAAGCATGAGTGTTAGGCTACTTTCACACTTGCGTTCGGAGCAGATCCGTCTGGTGTCTGTTCAGACGGATCCGCTCCTATAATGCAAACGCTTGCATCCGTTCAGAACGAATCCGTTTGCTTAACTGTTTTTTTCAGATCAGATTTTTCACTTTGTGAAAAATCGGCCCCCCCTCCCTCCCCCCTGTTTTTAACTCATTGGTGGCCAGTGCGGCCGCCCCCCCTCCCCCCTAATTAAAATGACCGACCCCCCATCATTGGTGGCAGCGGAGAGTTCCGATCGGAGTCCCAGTTTAATCGCTGGGACTCCGATCGGTAACCATGGCAACCAGGACGCTACTGCAGTCCTGGTTGCCATGGTTACTTAGCAATTTTAAAAACATTATACTTACCTGCGATGTCTGTGACCGGCCGGGCGCTCCTCCTACTGGTAAGTGACAGGTCTGTGCTATAGGCAATGCGCCGCACAGACCTTTCATTTACCAGTAGGAGGAGCGCCCGGCCGGTCACAGACATCGCAGCTCGCAGGTAAGGGTCCATTCACACGTCCGTTTTTTCTTTCCTGATCTGTTCCGTTTTTTCAGGAACAGATCTGGACCAGATCTGGACCCATTCATTTTCAATGGGTCCTGAAAAAAATCAGACATTGAGCTGTCCGTTTTTTTCCAGGACCCATTGAAAATGAATGGGTCCAGATCTGGTCCAGATCTGTCCCTGAAAAAACGGAACAGATCAGGAAAGAAAAAACGGACGTGTGAATGGACCCTAAGTATAATGATTCTAAAAATTGCTAAGTAACCATGGCAGTAGCGTCCTGGTTGCCATGGCTACCGATCGGAGCCCCAGCGATTAAACTGGGACTCCGATCGGAAATCTCCACTGCCACCAATGATGGGGGAACGTGATTTTAACTGGGGGGGTGTGTGAGGCCGCACTGGCCACCAATGATGGGGGATTCGGAACGTGATTTTAACTAGGGGGGGGAGATGTGAGGCCGCATTGGCCACCAATGATGGGGGATTCGGAACGTGATTTTAACTAGGGGGGGGGGGGAGATGTGAGGCCGCACTGGCCACCAATGATGGGGGATTCGGAACGTGATTTTAACTAGGGGGGGGAGATGTGAGGCCACACTGGCCACCAATGATGGGGGATTCGGAACGTGATTTTAACTGGGGGGGGGAGAGGTGAGGCCGCACTGGCCACCAATGAGTTAAAAACAGGGGGGTGGGAGGGGGGGCCGGCCGCACTGGCCACCAATGAGTTAAAAACAGGGGGGGGGGGGAGTCTGCCCCCTGCTGCCTGGCAGCAGGGGGCAGTCATGTACACAGTTCTTTTAGTATATTCTAACTTGACGCGTCCCCATCACCATGGGAACACCTCTGTGTTAGAATATACTGTCGGATCTGAGTTTCACGATCTAACTCAAATCCGATGGTATATTCTAACATAGAGGCGTTCCCATGGTGATGGGGACGCTTCAAGTTAAAATATACCATCGGATTGGAGAAAACTCCGATCCGATGGTATATTAATAGGGACTCCTGACTTTACATTGAAAGTCAATAGGGGACGGACCCGTTTGAAATTGCACCATATTGTGTCAACGTCAAACGGATCCGACCCCATTGACTTGCATTGTAAGTCTGGACGGATCCGTTTGGCTCCGCACGGCCAGGCGGACACGAAAACGCTGCAAGCTGCGTTCGGGTGTCCGCCTGCTGAGCGGAGCGGAGCGGAGCCCAAACGGTGCCAGACTGATGCATTCTGAGCGGATCCGCATCCACTCAGAATGCATTGGGGCAGAACGGATCCGTTCGGGGCCGCTTGTGAGAGCCTTCAAACGGAACTCACAAGCGGAACCCCGAACGCAAGTGTGAAAGTAGCCTTAACTCTACTACAGCAGTATATATACTGCAAGGGGTGTAGCGTACGGTTCTGGACATTCACGGAGGCACAGATGACAAAGTTCACGTGACTTTTATTTAGGGTCCGATTTCAGGAGGTTTACATCAACACATGCTTTTTAGTGGAACCCAGGATTTCCAGTATTGCAGTAACAAATCACAAAACAAAAGCCTTCCCGTCTGGGACTAACTAATAACACAAAGAGTTTGTCTCACCTAGGCTACAGTTGTTAGGCTGACGTTCACACAGCAGGTAGTTTGCTCACTGGTCCTCAGTATTTACAGCACTGTGTGCTGTCCTTGCAGGCCTTCTCCTAAGTGAGCCACAGCACTCTGTATATAGTAACCTAACGAGGTTAACTGCCTTAAAGGGAACCTGTCACCTGGAAAAGACAATTTACACTAATCACAGTACCTTAAAGTATCTCTCATAGTGTGTCCAAAGATGTATTCATATCTTCTTTCTGCGTTATGCTGTCTCATAAAATCGACTTATAAAACTGTGTTTGGCACCTTTTTGAAGTCGTGCTGAAGTCACGGGGGCAGCGGCCTCCTTGACTCAACCGTCGGATAAGCCCGCCCCTATGCCGCTCCTCCGCATATTGATGGACATTTTTCCCTGTAGCCGTGACCGCGCTCTTCTCGCGCATGCGTCGTGCGTGTCCTGCCACAGCATGATCCCGGCTACGGCTCCCTCCCTCCCTGGCATCTGCATGTTCACTGCGCCTGCGCCGTTCCTATACAGCGCGCTTGCGCCCATCGCTTCTCCCCTGCGGCGTGAGCGCGATCACTGTCTGCTTGCACTGCAGCGCTGGCGCAGTGAACATGCAGATGCCAGGGAGGGAGGGAGCCGTAGCCAGGATCCCGTTGCGGCAGGACGCGCACGGCGCATGCGCGAGAAGAGCGCGGTCACGGCTACAGGTAAAAATGTCCATCAATATGCGGAGGAGCGGCATAGCACGACTTCAAAAAGGTGCCAAAACACTGTTTTATAAGTCGATTTTATGAGACAGCACAACGCAGAAAGAAGATATGAATACATCTTTGGGCACACTATGAGAGATACTTTAAGGTACTGTGATTAGTGTAAATTGTCTTTTCCAGGTGACAGGTTCCCTTTAAGGTGTTTCAGAGCATACCAACAAACTGGCCTGGAAGGAAGGGAACGGTTGCTCCCTCTGCCAACCTTAACAACTGTTCCGCATAATCCAGGCCCCACGTATTTCCAGAAAGAATCCTGCCTAAACAACTAAGTTTGTTCAGGCCACAGCACTCCCTGGATTATGCTTACTTCAACCAGGTGAGAAATCTGGGTGAAATATACCTTCCTTCCACCAGTATTCCACCTGCATGACCACAATACATATCCTAGAGAGTGTCATTTCATGAGGAGAGACTACCACAAGAGGAAGTTAGCAACTACATGGAAACATGCTAGTTTCACCTCCTGACAGCATATCTTTACTATATTTATACTTTATTATACTTTAGATTTTCAAAATAACACACTGAAAACATCTGAGCAGACTCTCAGGGTCAACGTCATTCAAAGCATTCAGCTCAGATGCTGTACTAATCTAAATTACTTAGTTTTTAACCAGGTCTTCTGCACTCCATCACTCTACTTCTTTCAAAATCTTTGTACACAACCAGGATGCCACAGCATTTAAGAGGTTAAAAATCTGGAACTGGAAATATATTTGTTTCTGTCCACTGCAGCATGGTGTCAAATGTATGCTACTGCAGACAACCATTGCTGGTGGCATGGAGGCAGCTTCTGAGACCATGCCATCGCTGTGTCGTAATAGTACATCATTGTGCGAGGAGTTACTGCTGTCCACTTCGTAATATTATGACAATTGTGGGAGATTAGCTGGTGGGGATCACCTTTTCTGAAAACAGACAGTCCGTATGCAGGCAGTTTCTTTGAAAGTCTGGCTGGTTGCCAGGTTTATTTAGCCCAAAAGGTTTGCACAGCAGAAAACAAACAAAACAGAAAGTAAATCCTTGCCGTCCGGCGCTAAGCTATACAGTTATGTCCTGACTATACGGTGTGGGGCTGCTCCCCGACACCGCCAACACAAATAGCAAAGCAAACCTTTAGTTTCTTTTGCATCCAAGCATAGCTCTCCCTTCAGCCACACAGGTTACAATCCTGAGACTCAGCACATGAGAGACCTGTTGTGCTCTCTTCCTGTTTATTTAAAGTCCACCTGGAGGTGAACTCCAGTGGACCACAATCTCTGGACCGGAACCAAGCCTGCCTTATAGGCTGGAAAAACCCGGGCCGGATTCCGGTTCAGTCCCTCACAACAGAGCGCATGCGAGGTGAAACATACCTATCATCCACCACCTCGCCTCGCATACCGTCACATATCCCCCCCCTCTGCTCTAGCCCCCGCGGCTGGGCAACTGTCCCCAGCATACAATGCATGCGGGAGAGGGCATCCGCATTTTTTTGGAGCTTGCCCGGCCTATGCTCTACTGAAAACTTAAAGGGCTGTAAGGCCAGAAACCACCTTGTCACGCGGCTATTTTTTTCCCTGTTGTCACACATCCACTTTAGGGGTGCATGGTCGGTGACGAGCTTAAACGACCTTCCCAGTAAGTAATATTTCAGAGAGTCTAGGGCCCATTTAATAGCGAGACATTCCTTCTCGACAATGGCATAGTTCTTTTCATGCTTGTTCAGCTTTCGGCTCAAGTATATCACTGGGTGCTCCTCACCGTCTCTGGTTTGGGATAGGACAGCCCCTAGGCCCACCTCAGAGGCGTTCGTCTGTACCACAAACTCCTTTGAGAAGTCCGGGGTTACCAACACCAGTAGTACACAAAGGGCCCGCTTTAACTTCTGGAAGGCCTCCTCGGCTTCAGGATTCCATTTAACCATGGCCGACCCCCTGCCCTTTGTCAGGTCGGTCATAGGGGCGGCAATGGTGGCAAAGTCGGGTATAAACCGCCGGTAATACCCCGTAATGCCAATAAAGGCCCGAACTTGTTTTTTGTTTATCGGTTGGGGCCATTTTTGAATTGCCTCAACCTTATTGGTCTGGGGCTTGACCAGTCCCCGGCCAATAACGTAGCCAAGGTATTTGGCTTCCTCCAGGCCTATGGCACACTTTTTTGGGTTGGCCGTGAGACCTGCTTCCTTAAGTGAATCTACCACTGCTTGTACCCGAAGCAGGTGCGATTCCCAATCTGGGCTGTGGATGACCACATCGTCCAAGTAAGCAGCTGCATACGGGCGATGTGGGCTCAAAGTTTTATCCATCATTCGCTGGAATGATGCAGGAGCTCCATGCAGACCAAAAGGCATCCGCTTATACTGAAACGAGCCTTCAGGAGTGGAAAAGGCCGTTTTCTCCTTGGCCGATTCAGTTAGGGGTATCTGCCAGTAGCCTTTCGTCAGGTCTAGGGTCGTTATGTAGCGGGCTTGTCCCAACCTGTCCACGAGTTCGTCGACCCGAGGCATCGGGTAGGCATCGAACTTGGAGACACTGTTGAGTTTCCTAAAGTCGTTACAAAACCTAACAGTGCCATCGGGTTTTGGGACCAGCACTATGGGGCTCGACCAATCACTGTGGGACTCTTCTATCACGTCCAATTCTAGCATCATTTTTATTTCCTTTGCGACTGCCTCTCGCCTGGCCTCCGGTATTCTATATGCCTTTACATTTACACGAACCCCAGGTTCTGTAACTATGTCATGCCGAATCACGTTGGTTCGTCCGGGTAAGGGGGAGAAAAAGTCTCTATTTTTGTACAAAAACGCCCTAACGTCACTTTGTTGCACCAGGGATAGGGATTCCGTTATGGGGACGTCAGGGATCACCGGTCGCCGGACTGTTGCAGCCAGAGATGTGGCCAATAAAGTCTCTCTGTCCTTCCAGGGTTTTAGGAGATTTACATGATAAATCTGTTGTGGCTTCCGTTTCCCAGGTTGGTAGACTTTGTAGTTGACCTCTCCTACTTTTTCAACCACCTCAAAGGGACCCTGCCACTTAGCCAGGAACTTGCTTTCAACCGTGGGAACCAGTACCAACACTCGGTCCCCGGGGCTGAAAGTACGGACCTTGGCACCCCGATTATATACCCTCCTCTGGGCCTCCTGGGCTCGCTCCATATGTTCACGAACCAGGGGCAAGACAGCTGCGATTCGATCCTGCATCAAGGAGACATGCTCTATGACGCTTCGATACGGGGTGGCCTCTCCTTCCCACGTCTCTTTGGCGACATCTAGCAGCCCCCTGGGATGTCTACCATACAAGAGCTCAAAGGGGGAATATCCTGTGGACCCCTTCGGAACCTCGCGTATGGCAAACATGAGATATGGTAGCAAAAAATCCCAATTTTTCCCATCTCTGTCAACCACCTTTTTCAGCATACTTTTCAGCGTTTTATTAAATCGCTCCACAAGTCCATCCGTTTGGGAGTGGTAGACCGAGGTGCGGAGATGGGAAATTTTATATACTTTACACAGTTCCTTGGTGACCCTGGACATAAATGGGGTGCCTTGATCGGTTAAGATCTCCTTTGGGATCCCCACTCGACTAAACACCTGGACCAACTCCTTGGCGATAGTCTTAGCGGAGGTGTTACGCAAGGGGATGGCCTCAGGGTAGCGTGTTGCGTAGTCCAGGATTACCAGAATATGCTGGTGACCCCGGGCAGACTTCACCACTGGCCCCACCAGGTCCATGCCAATCCGTTCAAAAGGGACCTCAATTATTGGTAGAGCGACCAGGGGACTGCGAAAGTGGGGCGCCGGTGCTGACAATTGGCACTCGGGCACGACTCACAGTACTGCCTGACATCTGCATGCAACCCAGGCCAGAAAAATCTCTGGGCGATTCTCTCCCTGGTCTTTTCAACGCTGAGATGTCCCCCCATCACGTGACTATGTGCCAGGTCTAGTACGACCCTGCGGAAGGGTTTGGGAACCAGTAGCTGTTCGACCTCGTCTTCTCCACGTTTTATCACCTGATACAGTAAATTGTTGTTGAGGGCCATGTAGGGGAAGGACACCCCCCAGTTAGGGACCACTGGTTCCCCATCCACCATCTTAACATTTTCCCTAGATCTAATGAGGGTGACATCTCGCAGTTGTTTGGTACAGAAATCCTCTCTCCTGACTTCTAAATCTGGCATA
Source organism: Bufo bufo (assembly GCF_905171765.1). Classification (NCBI taxonomy): domain Eukaryota; kingdom Metazoa; phylum Chordata; class Amphibia; order Anura; family Bufonidae; genus Bufo; species Bufo bufo. Next base: position 168,317,176 of record NC_053393.1, read on the forward strand.
ACATTTGGACTACTCTCACTGTCAGGGTCAGAGACATTCTCCTGTTCATTACCCTCGAACTGAGGGCTAGCTTCCCGGTCCTCCGGCTCCCCAGCCAAGACAGGGAAAGGAAGAGGATCTCCCGCTTCCTCAACAACGTCCCCTTCCCTTTGGAAAAAAGGATCTGGCGAGAGCTCCCGTGCCTCCCCAGCAGGGGGAGCTCTATCTACCAGACTCCCCTTGCCTTCCCATAAGCTCCAAAAATGGGGAAAATCTCTCCCCACTAACGCTTCATGAAGCAGTGACGGCACCACCCCGACTGAATGTGTCACACTGCCCCAAGGGGTATCAACCTCAACCACTGCTGTCTGGTAGTCCCGTGTGTCCCCATGAATACAAATGACCCCGATAGTACTGGGGTGTAGTTTGGAGGGGTTTACACAATCCTTCCTGATTAGTGTCACCACACTACCCGAGTCTAGCAGGGCTGTGAGTGGTTTTCCATCCACAGAGATAGCACAAATTTGTCTCTCGTTGCGACTCGAACATGCTGCAGTACACGCGACCTGTGCAAAAAGAGAAATGTGTCTTTTCCTGTAAGCATAGTCACACTGCATAGGCTCATCGCTTAACGGACAGTTTGCAGCAATATGCCCAAATGCATGGCACCGATAACACTGTATGTGCTCTACCCCCAGTCCTTTTAAGGGTCCCAAAGACCTTCCTGGCTTCTTTGGCCAGTCTCCAGGTCTAGGACCCACAGTCTCATTAGCTGCAAAATCAGTTTTAACATTACCCCTGCTTTTGAACCCTGGAACAGTCTTACCAGATCCTGGGGGTGATCTTGCGTCCCAAGACGCTCCACGGTGGGGCATAGACGGATTCAGCAAGTCCTCAGAAGCAAGGTACCTCTCCACTAGGTCCACCAACTGGGTTGCAGTGTTGGGGTCCCTCTGTCCGACCCACTTCTTCAGTGTCGCAGGGAGCGCACGCAGGTACCGGTCCATTACTACACGCTCCACGATCTGAGGGCCGGTCAAGGTCTCTGGCTGCAACCACTTCCGGGTGAGATGGATCAGGTCAAACATTTGAGAACGGGGTGGCTTGCTGCTGGAGTAAGTCCACTGATGCACACGCTGGGCTCGGACTGCCATGGTGACACCCAAGCGTGCAAGTATCTCCGTCTTCAGTGTCTCATAGTCCTGGGCCTTATCCGGTTCGAGATCAAAGTACGCCTTTTGAGGTTCCCCGGTCAAAAACGGGGCCACTAGACCCGCCCACTGTTCTTTTGGCCACTCATCGCGGACAGCAACTCTCTCAAAAGTCGCAAGGTAGGCGTCAACGTCATCAGTAGGTGTCATCTTCTGTAGGTGATAGGAGGCACGTACCAATTTTGGTTCCCCTGGCGCAGGAGGTGCGAACCCTTTTTTCAGCTCCACAAGAGCCTCTGCGAACTGCAGGTTCATCTCCTGTTGGGCCGCCTGTTGTGCTGCAGCGGCCTCTGCGACTTGGCGGTTGGATTCCTGCTGAGCTGCATTGGCCTGTAGCAGGGCCTTTAACATTTCCTCCATTTTCAGAAAATGCCCGCTGAGTCCACCACGTGTGGGAGATTAGCTGGTGGGGATCACCTTTTCTGAAAACAGACAGTCCGTATGCAGGCAGTTTCTTTGAAAGTCTGGCTGGTTGCCAGGTTTATTTAGCCCAAAAGGTTTGCACAGCAGAAAACAAACAAAACAGAAAGTAAATCCTTGCCGTCCGGCGCTAAGCTATACAGTTATGTCCTGACTATACGGTGTGGGGCTGCTCCCCGACACCGCCAACACAAATAGTAAAGCAAACCTTTAGTTTCTCTTGCATCCAAGCATAGCTCTCCCTTCAGCCACACAGGTTACAATCCTGAGACTCAGCACATGAGAGACCTGTTGTGCTCTCTTCCTGTTTATTTAAAGTCCACCTGGAGGTGAACTCCAGTGGACCACAATCTCTGGACCGGAACCAAGCCTGCCTTAGAGGCTGGAAAAACCCGGGCCGGATTCCGGTTCAGTCCCTCACAACAGAGCGCATGCGAGGTGAAACATACCTATCATCCACCACCTCGCCTCGCATACCGTCACACAATATTATAAATGGAAAGTACAACACAGTGCTGGATCCGTTCAGATTCATATGACTAAGGGCTTGTTCACATGACTGTGCCATGTTTTGCGGTCCGCAAATTGCGAATCCGCAAAACACGGATGCCGCCCGTGTGCCTTCCGCAATTTACGGAACGGACGGCCCTTTATAGAAATGCCTATTCTTGTCCACAAAACAGACAAGAATAGGACATGACTTATAATTTTTGCAGGGCCACTAAATGGAGCAACGGATGCGGAGAGCACACGGAGTGAATGGATCCGCACCCGAGCCGCAAAAAATTTAGCTTGGATGCAGAACCAAACCACGGTCGTGTAAATAATCCCTTATAGTGGGGTTTGTCGGGTTCCACTGAGATGTCCGTCTCTACATTCAGCACTATTTTTCCCATCAAGGTGGATGGAAGCTGCAATGGAGTCTCATAATTGAGCTTCTGATGTGGGTGTGAACGTAACCTAAGTCACATGTTTGGGTACTGTCACACTAACGTTAATATTTTCCGGTATTGAGATCCGTCATAGGTTCTCAATACCGGAAAAAAGCGCTTCAGTTTTGTCCCCATTCATTGTCAATTGGGACAAAACGTAACTGAACAGAACGGAGTGCACCAAAATGGATTCCGTTCCATTTGGTTGCGTTCTCATATCAGAGAGCAATCCGCAGCATGCTGCAGTTTGCTTTCCATCATGGGATGCGGAGCAATCTGACACAATAGAAAACGGATCTGTCCTCCACTGACTTTCAATGGAGTTCATGACGGATCCGTCTTGGCAATGTTAAAGATAATACAACCGGATCCGTTCATAACGGATGCAGCTGATTGTATTATCAGTAACGGAAGCATTATTGCTGGACCCCGCCGGAACCAGTAAAAACGCTAGTGTAAAGGAAGCCTTACAGCTACTTAAAAGGTATAAAAACTTGAGTCATTTTGAAGTACTTCGATATGAATACTTAAAGCAGGAAACACTAGTTTTCACTAAAGATTTATTTCTCTGGTAATAGTGGATCTATATAGATAAAATCATTAGCCAGACGCCTTAGTATTCATGGCTGCCAAGACATGTAAAGTATTATAAAGCAGTTGCATTCTGTGCTGCATTTGTCATCATATTCTAGGTGATAATGGCTGTTACCACAGAGATAAAGTTAAATGTTAAAAGATCTAAACGTCACAGAATATTAATGGGGCATTTTTTAAGAGAAGGCTGCAGAAGAGATTGTGATATCCAGTCTACTACATTTTGTTAATGAACTGTATAAAATCATTTTGTGACTGTGAAAGCAAAGTATAATGCCATTCCTTACAATGCCATTCTTGATGCTTATTAGGGTGTTGCTTCTTTAACAGCCATTATCCATATTCCAAATAATAAATTCAAACATTGTGGTCCAAATTTACTCTTGTGACTGTGCCTGAGTTCTGGCGTAATTTGGGTGCGTTGTTGGTGGGATTTTGTGCATCTAATTTTAGACATTTATAAAGCAAGTAAAGAAAAAATAATTATCCACTACACCTTATCTGCCAAGGGCACTGGCTTAGCGGGAAGAGGCATGTATTATTTTTTTTTTTAAGTTTATGGACACCTAAATCGATTTTCTTTATGATAACATTTGACTCATTTTGATCTAAAATCATTTTTTCAATTGGTCTTTGTTAAAACATTTCAGCAGTTTTTGTGATACATGGGTTAAAAATCTGTCTATTTGCACTCATTATAGCTAAATACTTAACAAACTGATAAGAATATGTGGCACAGGCAGTAGGTGGGGACCCACTGGGCCAAATAACCAGTTTGACTTTGGGCCAAACCTAGGGTGTTGTCCTGGTGGTTCCCTGGTATTCACCCTCTGTACTTCGCCGCATGGAACCAACCAGGCTGCTACCTCCTGGAGTAGTTCTGGTGTAGTTGTCAGCTGAACCACAAAGGTCAGAGACACTGGTGCGAATCACCAAGGGCTCAGGCAGAAATACGTAGTCTATGGTTCATGGTCAGGGCAGGCAGAGTAAGTGCGTTTTCCAGATAGCAATTCTAAGCTTGGGGCAGGCTGCGTACATGCGTAGTCCAGGTAGCAGTTGCAACGTTAGGGCAGGTAGTAAGGATCAGAATTGGTAGACAGGCAAGGTACAGTACACAGGTAGTCAAACAAGAGATCACACCTTCGCTGGTTACTAGAGATTAGAAAATCTCAACGCTCAGATCAGGAAGTGGAACCACAGATCAGCTAACTAGGAAGACTGATCAGTACTTTAGTCAACAGCTGAACAGAGTGCAATAGAAAAGGATTAACTCTCGGAGTGCTTAAAGAAAGTCAATGAGCACTGTTCCAATACACACAGGAAGAGAGGAGCTACGCCCATGCCTGCCCAGGAAAGCGGGACAGCAGGAGGCATGGACAGCTGGTGTGACAGTGTGGCTTAAATGAGTGTTCATGAGGTCAGGAGATCAGAGATAAGGCTTCACATGAACCCTAACCTGATGGAACTCAAGAGGGATAGTATACGAATAGACTGATTTTTAACTCATGTATCACATGGGAAGAACAGGATTAAAAACTAGAATTACACACACCATGTGAGGGAGAGAGGCTGTGATAAAAGAGCCACTGAAGCCTCTCAATCCAGGTTTGCCAGAGATTATTAGCAATGGCTGATTTGTAGCACAGGTCATTGGAAGAACCACGTTGGAGACTCTTCATACAGTAAACATCATCATTTGGGGAGACATCCCTTTCGTTAGGAGTATAAAACATTACCGAATAAACCATAAACATGGAGAAGGCTGGGAGGAAGAACGATCTGGCTGGACTAAAATCTGTAGCGACTGCTAAATGAATGCAGCAGTGGATTATACCATATTACATTAGTTCTGTAGAAAAATGGTTATTAAAAAGTTAATTAGAAATGTGCAAGAAATTATTGGTTCTATTTCAATCAAGAATACGTTTGGCTCTTGCATAACAAGCATTTCAAACCATTTACACATGATCTAATTTGAAAAGACATTTCATTCTGATTTGGTCTTCGCACAGGGAGTCTGCATTCAGTTCCTTTGCAAGGTCATGAGTCGGTATACAGCCTGCCATGGATACCAAGTCCAAAATTGTATCTACTGATTTAAAATATGCGAAAAATCTAGAGACAGCGCTGAACTTTCTAAACCTAAATGAAGCCCCAGAGGAATGAATCAATATTGCAATACTTTCTTGTAGACAACTTTCTGTAGATGAAACTTTACCTCTTGATTCACAGTAAGAGCACAGGAACCATGTCTGGAAATTGTAGATTTGGCTTGAAACATACTTTAATGTTGAAGGATTTCTTTATTATTGTTTGGTGTTTTGGTTCATTTTAGAGAAAATAATAACATAAAATCAGAATTGTAGTTCTGAACCTTTGAAGCCTTTCAAGACTTCACAAGGGTATATTCACACACAGCAGATTCAGTGTAGAAATTTCACTGCTGTGGCCAGTGATTGGCTCCTTTTAAGTGGGGCAAGCACAGACTGGTGGGGCTATAAAATAACATTGGCGCTGGAGTGGCCAGGGATTGGAAATGTATGTTGCAAGTTGTTATTTTTGCCAATCCTCAAATCCCTTTAAATGAAATAAGAGGTTCCTATGCACAACCCTACCTGCCAAAAAGAAATAAATAAAATACACATTTATTGTTTACGTAACACTACTTTTAGTAATACTTTAGTAGTAAGAAAATTGGAAATATACTGTTAGGTTTGAGACTAGTGACACTAGTTTGTCCAGCAGGTTTACATGTGAAAATCTGAATGTAAACTGTACAAGGAATACAAAATCCTTTTCTTCTTGTTGCTCTGAAATACACAGATAGAGCACTCAGTTTTGGATCCACCAGGTGAAATCATTTTGTGACAGGACAAATGGTTTAGAGACTATTTGATTACGTAATACTGTAAATGCTACTATTATGATTGTACATAGAGCTCAAAGGTCAGTTTAGGTGTTGGTGAAAGTTATCTGCGTCAAATCAGCTTTGGATGGGGTTGTGTACTTACTAGTTGTCATAGGCTTGCTTTTCACTGGCCCCTTCTTAGTGTTAAGCCCCCATTACACAGCACGATAATCAGGCATATTATTAGGAATGAACATTCATAGCCAGGGGCAGACTGGTCATAGACCCTACAGGGAAATTTCCTGGTGGGAAATGCCTAGGGAGCCACCCAAGCCCTCCTCATGACCACCAGTCGGTTAGCTAATGATCTGATTCTTTACAATGCACCTTGCCAGCGGCCGCAGGTTCCCTCCTGAATTCAGGATGGCGATACACTTGAATACTGTGGTGCAGGTGTCAGTATTTTGTGCCGCACTGTGGTATTTTATTTTGCTGGGGTGGTATATTGTTCTGCACTAATGTATTGCTGTCTCTGCCTACATATATTGGCCCTGCCTACTTGTGTTGCCCCACCTTCTTTCAATTTGGACACACCTACAACATATGGCCACTTTTAGTTTTTTTTTTCCAGAGCCAAGTTTCCAGTCCATCCCTGATCATAGGAAAGCTTGTTCCCGATAGTTAACTCATATAATTGAGTTCATCGGCTGATGGGTATCTTTCATCACAATGAAAGATGCCTGATTATCGGCAGCATGTCTTCCTTTGTAATCAGGGATATGCTGCCGATAACGAGTAGAACAGGATGAAGGAGAAAGAAAACATTCCTCTTGGGCTCCGTTTGCATCAGCCTGTGCAGACTAGTGCAAATGAGCACCAATGGATGTGTTATTCAGGTTGGTCTGGTCTAGGTTCAGCAACAGTATGTGCTCCAAGAACGAAGTCAGACTACCTGACTACCTGAACATACTGAATGACCAGGTTATTCCATTAATGGATTTTTTCTTCCCTGATGGCACGGGCATATTCCAAGATGACAATGCCAGGATTCATCGGGCTCAAATTGTGAAAGAGTGGTTCAGGGAGCATGAGACATCATTTTCACACATGGATTGGCCACCACAGAGTCCAGACCTTAACCCCATTGAGAATCTTTGGGATGTGCTGGAGAAGGCTTTGCGCAGCGGTCAGACTCTACCATCATCAATGCAAGATCTTGGTGAAAAATTAATGCAACACTGGATGGAAATAAATCTTGTGACATTGCAAAAGCTTATCGAAACAATGCCACAGCGAATGCGTGCCGTAATCAAAGCTAAAGGCGGTCCAACGAAATATTAGAGTGTGTGACCTTTTTTTTTTGGTGGCGACTTTTTTTTTTAGACAGGAAGTGTATAAAACCTATACGTACATTATGTGGTATCGTTGTAATCATACTGACCCAGAAAATGAAGGGCACAGGTCAGTTTTGCCACGTTGGGAATGCCATAGGGACAAAACCCGTAAAACTGTGGAGGAATTGCATTTTTTTCAAATTCCACCGCAATTAGAATTTTTCCCCCGCTACATTGCATACCATATTAAATGGTGGCATTAGAAAGTACAACTTGTCCCACAAAACAGCAAGCCGTCATATGGATATGTGAACAGAAAAATAAAAAGTTATGTCTCCAGGAAGACAGGGAAGAAAAATGAAAACGCAAAAACCAAACAATGTCAGGTATCCTAAGGGTTAATGAGGCCCTATCACCTCTCCAAACATATCTGTTTTAGTAAATACTTGCATTCCTAATACAATTCCTCCATCAATTCCCCCAACAATTCTGGAGCATCTGTTCTTTTTTTGTAAATTCTTTATTTTAAGTTTTCAGAAAAACAAATAAACAGGCTGAACAGTAAGTCCTCATTTGCAAGAATAAGTAGATACACAAGTATCACTGAATAGGCAAATTGGTTATGCATCAATACCAAATGTCTGAACGAGGTAAACAAAAGTAGTGTACAACCATTTAAAATAAGGCCTAATAAAGTCTTTGAATGGAGAAAGAAAAATAGACTAGAATAAGTAAAGAAGAGAAGAAAGATGGGAAGATGGAAAGGAAGGAGGGAGGAAAGAGAAAATAAAAAAATAAGGGGGAAGGCTAGTATGGAATACCACGCTCCAAGTTTATGAGGCCAGCAAAGACTTGTACTCCGGAGAACCTTGAAATAGAATCTAATTGCAGCGTTCTACTCAGGACATGTGGGAACTGCAAAATAACTGTAAACTGCAGTACCGTGTTGCATATCTTTCTGCATTACATCACCTGTTGTATCCCTGTTCATAGGCTGGTTAGGTGTGCTTTATACATCCCACCACTAGAGGGGGATAGCAGTCAGTCTATATAAATACCTTAGTCAGGCCTAGTGTGGGTGGTTGTTAGTGGAGTGATTCAATTCAGTTGAGACTACACATTACAGAGTAGTGAGTGAAGTCAGAAGCGACTATGTGGTAGTGCCAAGGTATGAGGAGCAGGAGAGCGTTTTCCTCCTGTGGTCCTCTTAGTTCCTTTCATCCTACAACCAGAGGATAGAGTTTCGTCCCTGGAAGAAATCCAAGCAGAGAGACATCAGTGATAACAGCCACTATCTAAGGCTTAACGGGCACCTTTGCACATGGTAGAGGACAATCTAGCTACAGACGGCCTCACCATAAAGTATAGAAGACAGATTAGCTACCTGTTCAAGAGCTTGGAAGATACAGAAATTATAGGACTAAGCATACCCGAAAAGAGTACTACTGAACCACAGCCTGAGTCAGGACCTAGCCAAAACCTATTAACAGTGGATTAACAGAATTCCTCTATATACCCAGAGACTGTATTCTGTCTGGATGTTTATGCTGCAACTAAAACCAGCTACAGTAAAAGTTGTGAGTTGTATCCTACCACTGTCTTCCTCATTCTTCAATAGTACCACTACAACTGGTTGTACCACCATAAACGGTACTGGCGTCACGACAAATACCACCAAGGGACCCAGCCGCCACAAGCACCCTAAACACCGCCGTCATCAAGGGCACCTTAACCTCCATCTTGGCTGGTGATCCCCTACCACAGAGTGTGCCCCGGAAGGTTTCGTGCTGTCTTCCTCATCACTGTGCTGCCAGCCCAGGGAGGCTTTCTGCTAACCGTGAGTAAACTGATGAACTGTATTACTACTCCCTCTCATCGGCCCACCGTGCCCTCACGTGTCGCCCCTGCGGTTCTGGCACGCCACATAATGTTGCCATGTTTTATGAAACTTGGTGTGTGTGCCCCTCATGGATGCTGTGAGATCCTCCAGTCTCATGACCTTCTCGATTTTACTAAACCAAAGACCTATTGTGGGAGCCAATGATTGTTTTCACAGACAAGGGATACATACCCTCGTGACATTAACCAAATTACGTACCACAGACTTCCTATAGGCGGATAAAGGAATCTCACTATGATGAAGCAGAAAAAAAGCAGGTGTCTTAGGGAGAATGTGAGAAGTGAATTAAGAGGATATGCACCATACTTCTGCCCAATAGCTGGCAAGCACAGGACACTCCCAGAAGATATATAAAATTGTTCTATGTTCCCATTTGCACCTCCAACATAATGCAAAGGCAGTTGGAATGAGTGATTGCAGTTTAGAGGGCACCCTATACCACTTGGAAAGGACCTTAAAACCTGCCTTCTGAGTTCTACTGACGTCTTACAGTGCTGCCCATAATTATTCATACCCCTGGCAAATTTTGACTTAAAGTTACTTTTATTCAACCAGCAAGTAATTTTTTGACGGGAAATGACATAGGTGTCTCCCAAAAGATAATAAGACGATGTACAAAAGGCATTATTGTGGAAAAAAAACATTTCTCAGCTTTTATTTACATTTGAGCAAAAAGTGTTCAGTCCAAAATTATTCATATCCTTCTCAATAATCCATAGAAAAGCCTTTATTTGCAATCAAACGCTTCCTATAATTGCAGACCAGCGTTTTGCATGTCTCCACAGGTATTTTTGCCCATTCATCTTTAGCAATGAGCTCCAAATCTTTCAGGTTGGAGGGTCTTCTTGCCATCACCCTGATCTTTAGCTCCCTCTACAGATTCTCAATTGGATTCAAGTCTGGACTCTGGCTGGGCCACTCCAAAGCGTTAATGTTGTTGTCTGCTAACCATTTCTTCACCACTTTTGCTGTGTGTTTTGGGTCATTTTCATGCTGAAATGTCCACTGGTGCCCAAGACCAGGTTTCTCTGCAGACTGCCTGATGTTGTCGTTGAGAATCCTCATGTATTGCTCTTTTTTCATGGTTTACTGTGATTAGGTTCCCTGGTCAATTGGCTGAAAAACACCCCCAAAGCATTAGGTTCCCACCACCATGTTTGACAGTGGGGATGGTGTTCTTTCGGTTGAAGGCTTCTCCTTTTTTTACACCAAATGAAGGAAACATCATTGTGACCAAACAATAACATTTTTGTTTCATCTGATCATAACACAGAAGACCAGAAGTCTTCTTCTTTGTCCAGATGAGCTTTTGCAAAGGCCGAGCGAGCTTTTGTGTGCCTGATCTGGAGAAGTGGCATCCTCCTTGGTTTGCATCCGTGGAACCCAGCAGTGTGCATTGTCCTTTGGATTGTCTGCCTTGAGACATTGCCACCAGCAGAGCCCAGATTCACCAGGATGGCCTATCCTCCTGGCCAGCACAGGTGTCACTTTTGGATTCCGACTACGTCCTCTGAGATTTTCCACAGTGCGGAACATTTAGTCGTTTTTGCTCAAATGTAAATAAAAGCTGAGAAAAGTATTTTTTCCACAATAATGCCTCTCAGGGGCGTAACTAGAAGTGACTGGGCCCCACAGCAAATATTTGTAAGGGCCCCCCCCCCCCTCAGTGCGCTTCGCACCTTCCTCCTCCTGTGTAAACCCCACTCCTTTGGCACAGTGTAGCGGTATACTGTATATTGTGGGGCACAGTGTAGAGGTATACTGTATATTGTGTGGCACAGTGTAGAGGTATACTGTATATTGTGTGGCACAGTGTAGCGGTATACTGTATATTGTGGGGCACAGTCTAGAGGTATACTGTATATTGTGTGGCACAGTGTAGCGGTATACTGTATATTGTGTGGCACAGTGTAGCGGTATACTGTTTATTGTGTGGCACAGTGTAGCGGTATACTGTATATTGCGTGGCACAGTGGATGCTATATGTGTATAACAAACATATTTCACATGAACACTTACAGTTACTTGGCCCTTGGGGATCTCGGACGCCACTTCACCACTTTGGCCGGGGGCTCGGTGGAGCTGATGTTGTGCTTTATCCTAATGAGAAAGATTTCATAATAAGGATTTGGAGAAGGGGCAGATGGATAGCAGAGCAGGGAGAGGATGGTGCTGCTACTAGGGGGTCATACCATGGGGGAGTAATAAAGCCCACCATAATGCCCCCCCCCCAGTAGTAATAATTCTCCTTATAATGTGACAGTGCAAAAAATACCCCCTTGTAATGCCCCCAGTTGAGCTAATGTCCCCATAGTGCCCCCATAATGTCCCAGTATAAAATACCCCTATATAGTTCCCCCAGTAAATGCCCCTTAGTGCTCCTCTCCCCCCTTCCTGCTAGTGCCCCCCATAATGTACCAGTATAAAATGCCCCATATATAGGGCCCCAGTAGATGCCCCTCAGTGTCCGGCCTCTGATAGGCTGCCGGCCTAGTGTCCCCCATAATGCCCCCTCATCATGTGCCAGTATCAAGTGCCTCTCTCCTCCCCCCCCCCACATGTCCCAGTATCATAGTGCCATCTCCCCCCCCCACAAAAAAAGTGCCAGTATCAAGTGCCTCTCCCCCCCCATGTGCGAGTATCAGGTGCCAACCCCCCCTTCCCCCCCAGGTGCCAGTATCAGGTGCCAACCCCTCTCCCCCCCATGTGCCAGTATCAGATGCCTCTCTCCCCCCTCCATGTGCCAGTATCAGGTGCCAACCCCCCCTCCCCCCCCAGGTGCCAGTATCAGGTGCCTCCCCCCATGTGCCAGCATCAGGTGCATCCCCCCCATGTGCCAGTATCAGGTGCCAACCCCCCCCAGGTGCCAGTATCAGGTGCCAACCCCTCTCCCCCCCCATGTGCCAGTATCAGGTGCCTCTCTCCACCCCAGGTGCCAGTATCAGGTGCCTCCCCCCATGTGCCAGTATCAGGTGCCTCTCCCCCCCCCATGTGCCAGTATCAGGTGCCAACCCCCCCAGGTGCCAGTATCAGGTGCCAACCCCCCCTTCCCCCCCAGGTGCCAGTATCAGGTGCCAACCCCTCTCCCCCCCCATGTGCCAGTATCAGGTGCCAACCCCCCCTTCCCCCCCAGGTGCCAGTATCAGGTGCCAACCCCTCCCCCCCATGTGCCAGTATCAGGTGCCTCTCTTCCCCCCCCAGGTGCCAGTATCAGGTGCCTCTCTCCCCCCCCATGTGCCAGTATCAGGTGCCAACCCCCCCTCCCCCCCCCAGGTGCCAGTATCAGGTGCCAACCCCTCTCCCCCCCCCATGTGCCAGTATCAGGTGCCTCTCTTCCCCCCCCCATGTGCCAGTATCAGATGCCAACCCCCCCCCCCCCAGGTGCCAGTATCAGGTGCCAACCCCTCTCCCCCCCCCCCCAGGTGCCAGTATCAGGTGCCTCTCCCCCCCCCCCATGTGCCAGTATCAGGTGCCAACCCCCCCCCCAGGTGCCAGTATCAGGTGCCAACCCCTCTCCCCCCCCCCCCATGTGCCAATATCAGGTGCCTCTCCCCCCCCAATGTGCCAGTATCAGGTGCCAACCCCCCTCCCCCCCCCCAGGTGCCAGTATCAGGTGCCTCCCCCATGTGCCAGTATCAGGTGCCAACCCCCCCTCCCCCCCAGGTGCCAGTATCAGGTGCCTCTCTTCCCCCCCCCCATGTGCCAGTATCAGGTGCCTCCCCCCATGTGCCAGTATCAAGTGCCCCCCGCTCCCCCCATGGCAGTAACAGTCGGGTATTAAAAAAAAAATATAAACACCTCTACTTACCTCCATGTCAGCGATGCGATGCAGCCTCTTCCTGTGTCCAGCTCTGTATTGTGTCCCGCCCTGTATGTCCATATATGGAGTCAGTGCTTATATTTCAGAAAAGGTTTCTGCTGGGATTCGAACCCACGACCTTCTGTATCAGAGGCAAAGCACCTAACCACTAGACCATAGGAGTCACCTTGCTGCTGACTGAAAAAATTTGAGACTTCTACTGTTATAGCTGGCTAAGTGTACATCTATACACATGACAGCTGCTCATTTATAGAGATATAGCAGAGCTGAGTGTGCTGGGACAGCTGTCATATAGAGATATAGCAGTGCTGGGTGTGTTGGGGCAGCTGTCATGTGTATAGCTGTACACTTAGCCAGCTATAACAGTAGAAGTCTCATTTTTTTTCAGTCAGTTGTAATGCAGCCTTTATGGTTGTGAGGGTTAATGCTTTGCCTCTGATACACTCAGTGACTTTGGAGGTTATGGGTTTGAATCCCAGACACATCAGAAGACTTTAGGAGACAGAAAGATTAGATCATATTAGCGAGGGAGCCTGGTCAGCTGCTGTGAAGGGGCCCTGAACAGTTAAGACATCGATAGAACTTGAAAATAAACTGTCACACACGCTGCCGACGCCGGGCCCCCTTGGCAGCCCGGGCCCCGAAGCAGCTGCTTCCCCTGCTTCCCCGGTAGTTACGCCACTGATGCCTCTTGTACATCGTCTTATTATCTTTTGGGAGACACCTATGTCATTTCTCGTCAAAAAATTACTTGCTGGTTGAATAAAAGTAACTTTAAGTCAAAATTTGCCACGGGTATGAATAATTATGGGCAGCACTGTATGTGTGAGTGGGGAGAGCTTGTCTTGTAATTCCCAAGTCCCTTTCCCAGTTGATTATGTAAGAGGTGGATAGTCAGGGAGTTAAGAAGCCAGTAAAGTTGTGAAAGAACATGCCTCAAGATCCCTGTCGCATTACAAATAAATTCAAAAGCCATTTTATCTCTTATGTATGTTGAGACTTTGGGAAGTGAAGTTAAGAAATGTTGTAGTTGTCAAGGGATGAGGGATCTGATATATTACTTAGGGACTGCGTTGTGAGGCAGTTATCCGAAGAGATGAAATGATGGGCTCTAAATTTATTAGCTGCAATCCAATGCCTGGAAGGATCTTTGTCTAAGCCTGGAGGAAACATGGGTTTACCCAGCATGGGAAACATCGGAGATGGGGAAGGGAAGATATCAAGTAGAGTGAAAACAAATGCCACCGAACAAAGTGTTGTGCCTATAGTGGGGTGAGTATGTACTGCTAGTGTTATATAGGCTCCCAGCCAGGGGGTCACCGATAATGGGGTGGGCAGGAAGGATTGCTCCATCATGACACACTGCTGATATGACATGACGACACCAGTCCAGTACCCTTAATAGATGAGAAGCATGATGATAAGCAGGGCCGTCTTTAATATTGATTGGACCCTGGGCAAGAGGGAGAACACAAGTGCCGCTGCCACATTCATGGGTCCATACTTTATTAAGTAAGTAGCAGGACATGTAGGGCATACATGGGGGATCTCCCTACACTTACTATTAGGCAGGGACAGGGGCGCAGGTTGAGCTCAGAGGTCACTTCCCTACTCCCTGTGTTTGAGACACCTGCACTTACTATTATTTCTGGTTTCTGGGCGCCGCTTCGTTGCACCGCTGTAGCCCCTGTTACATTTTCCCACGCTGTATGCTAAGTAACAGCATTGGAACACCAGGGATGAGACATCATCTTTACTCTGTGGGCGTTCCTTCTCCCTCAGCGCTACAGTCAGGGAGAAGGAACACCCAGGGGGAAAAGCTGATGTCTCCTCCCTGGTGTTCCGATGCTGTTACTTAGCATACAGCATGGGAGAATGTAACGGGGGCCACAGCGGTGCAACGAAGCGGCGCACAGAAACCAGAAATAATAGTAAGTGCAGGTGTCGCAAACACAGGGAGTAGGGAAGTGACCTCTGAGCTCAACCTGCGTCCCTGTCCCTGCCTACTTGCCTCACAAGTCCTAGTGACAAGAGACAACTGGTCGACAAACCCTCAGCTAGGATAAGTGCAGGGAAGACAGACAATACATGCAACAGAGTAGTCAAACAAGCCTAGTCAGAAACCAAAAGAGCAGCCCGGTACCAGAGGAGCAAGCGGAGGATCGTCAGGAGAAGCTGAAGTCAGAACCAGGAGGAAACGCCAAGACCGAGGGATGAGACGGACGGGTAATCAGAAGACAAGCAGGACCAACAAGCCGGGTAAGTAATATCGCAGGAAGGACCTCAATCTGTGGCCAGCAGATTGCCTGTTTAAATAGGGCGCTAGTGGAGTCATGTGACGTGGCCAGCGTCACATGACTCCGGAGTTCCAATACAGCCGAGCGCCGAGTGATCAGCTCGGCACTCAGCTAAAGTGTAGTTACCACGGGAACAGGCGACGCCGGGCTTGCTGATGACGCGAGCACGCTTCGGCCGTTCCAGCCTTCTGGAACCACGCACAGAGCGCATCGTGACAGCAGGGACATCCCCCATGTATGCCCTACAGGTCCTGCTACTTAGTTAATAAAGTATGGGCCCATGAAAGGTCCTCCAGTGGCCAGCGGGGCTCAAGAGGCAGCTGCCTTGGGCCCCCCAGGAGCAACTGGGCCGGGGCAGCTGCTCCTTTTTCTCCGCGTTAAAGACGGCCCTGGTGATAAGAAATAAAATCGGGTAGACCAAGACCTCCACAATGTTTAGGTCTAAATAGAACTGAGTGGGCTATTTGTGGTGATTTCCCTCCCCAAATAAACTATTTAAGGGTAAAGTATGAAAAAATAGGCGTGGAGCATCCATTCATATATCTGTAAGTTGTACCTCTCCTCTATTAGTCCTACTAGAAGTTTATGAATAAAGGTATAGCTGAGTGTTACAGTGGGGGCATGTCTGTATACAGCCTGACACCATCCAAACAGTATTGCTAGTGTCAGATTTAGCAGGGACAAACCCCAACTGCTAGTGCAGTACCTCAGCGGACAGGAGTATGTGCAATTGTTTGTTTATGTACTATACTGTAATGTTATGTTATTCTCATTCATGTAATGTGACACGCTTAGTATGTTCCAGCATGAGACAGGCATGGCCAGAGTTATCTATCATTGCCTAGATCTCTCTGGACCTTAGGGTGTGGGCTTCAATGCTTCCGAAGACTAATCGATCCCACACTGTGTGTCCTCCACTACCATCAGAAAGAGAGAGAGAGAGAGAGAGAGAGAGAGAAATTGGATACTTTTCATGGCTACAGCATTAGAGTCAGCAAAGTATCCAGCAAAGAGCATTACAGACTTTGCTGCTGCTTCGGAGAAACAACTTAAGACACCTGATGCACCCTAGATTAGTGGAATCATTTTAGTCAACAAGGTGATCAGTGTACAGCATTCTCAAACCCTGCTGCAGTGCTGTACTAGAGATTGTAGCTAGAGAAAGAGTAATCAGTGGGCCATTGCTGCAAACTACTTGCTTAGTTCATGCCTGGACATCTGGGTGGAATTTGCATGATGTACTACAACTCCTGGTTTGATTACTGACTCTATCATCGCCACATACTGGCCACTGTATTTCCATTACAAGACATGCCTTGCACCCACATGGAAATTTAACATTAAGGATGTAGTGCCCTGGAGAAGGGGTACTTTGAAGTCTGGACATTCGTAGACATTTGCCCCTGTTTCCCCTATGCAAAGTCATTAACTCCTTATGTTTTTTCATTTTAAAGGTTTAACTTGCATTGACTTATACTGTTTAATACCATTTAACTACACTTTATATGTATGATGTTTATTTGCACTGTGTTTGCATGGCACTGGGGAAAGGTTTAATGAATACTGAGATACTTTTGGGACTTTGAATGAGAAGCTGGTAATTTTCCACAGCTACCACAAGGTTTGAAGGCTATGGACAGCTTTGTGCACTAAAAACCAATTACCTCATATATTACTGTAATGCAGCACATAAAAAAATTGCAATTGTTTGTTTATTGGTTTCAGCTTTGCTTCACATGCACTTAGAAATGCTCTTCTATGAGTTTTTCTCACTGCTGTCATCTCCTGTGAGGCTCTGGGGGTGCTCCTGTTGATTTCACATGCACCAGCACAAGCTCTGCTGCCCTGCCCCCATATCCTGTTACACAGCTCAGCTAGCAGCCACTTACATACAGACTGCCTGTAATCAGCAGATCTATGTCTTACTTTCCATTCTGTAGAAAGTCCATCATTTGTAGACAGCAATTGATATTTCTGCTGATAACGCTACAGTCAGAACCATGGCATTATGAGTACAGTAAAGTATTTTCCCACACAGATTAGGACAGCGTGATGATTTATCAAAACTAGTGCAAAGGAAAACTGGTTTAGTCGTCTATAGCAACCAATCAGATTCCACCTTTCATTTTCCAAAGGAGCTGTGAAAAATGAAAGGTGGAACAAATGGCAACTAAGCCAGTTCTACTTTATGCCAGTTTGAAAAATAACTTACATATATACAGTGCAGACCAAAAGTTTGGACACACCTTCTCATTCAAAGAGTTTTCTTTATTTTCATGACTATGAAGGCATCAAAACTATGAATTAACACATGTGGAATTATATACATAACAAACAAGTGTGAAACAACAGAAAATATGTCATATTCTAGGTTCTTCAAAGTAGCCACCTTTTGCTTTGATTACTGCTTTGCACACTCTTGGCATTCTCTTGATGAGCTTCAAGAGGTAGTCCCCTGAAATGGTCTTCCAACAGTCTTGAAGTAGTTTCCAGAGATGCTTAGCACTTGTTGGGCCTTTTGCCTTCACTCTGCGGTCCAGCTTACCCCAAACCATCTAGATTGGGTTCAGGTCCGGTGACTGTGGAGGCCAGGTCATCTGGCGCAGCACCCCATCACTCTCCTTCATGGTCAAATAGCCCTTACTTTCAAAGTTTTCCCAATTTTTCGGCTGACTGACTGACCTTCATTTCTTAAAGTAATGATGGCCACTCGTTTTTCTTTACTTAGCTGCTTTTTTCTTGCCATAATACAAATTCTTACAGTCTATTCAGTAGGACTATCAGCTGTGTATCCACCTGACTTCTCAACGCAACTGATGGTCCCAACCCCATTTATAAGGCAAGAAATCCCACTTATTAAACCTGACAGGGCACACCTGTGAAGTGAAAACCATTTCAGGGGACTACCTCTTGAAGCTCATCAAGAGAATGCCAAGAGTGTGCAAAGCAGTAATCAAAGCAAAAGGTGGCTACTTTGAAGAACCTAGAATATGACATATTTTCAGTTGTTTCACACTTGTTTGTTATGTATATAATTCCACATGTGTTAATTCATAGTTTTGATGCCTTCAGTGTTAATCTACAATTTTCATAGTCATGAAAATAAAGAAAACTCTTTGAATGAGAAGGTGTGTCCAAACTTTTGGTCTGTACTGTATATATTGTGACACAGTGAGAGGTTTTGTCTGGGAAAACAGGTATTTTCCTCCCAGCATGTGCTGCTGGGCTGATTTACAGCCAGGTGAGATCAAATATCGGACTGGATTTTAAGTGCCGGTCCGGGTTTTGGTAGCACCTGGCTGTCCTTAAATAGGCAGCTGGACTAAGAAGCGAGGTCTCTGTTTTGGGATCTGGGAGCCTTGTGTCTGGATGAAGGCTTGCTACCTGTATGGCGTGATAACAGGTTGGTGCTGCTATGGTCAAGGACTCTTTGAGGCAGAATTGCCGCATGGTGTGAATTAACACCAACACCGCAAGGTGACTTTTTGTTTGATTATGACTGCTTGTTTTGTCACTTGCCTAAAGTGTGAATAAAACACTGAACTGTTTGATCCAAAGAACTTGTTGGTGACCAAATTTTTCAGTTTAGGAGCCAATTTGGGATAATTTGGGGTATTTTTTTTAGTCAGAAATGTCATATGGCCTCTTCATACAAAAAAACTAAACTAAACTAAAATGGAGGGAGGGGCCCAAGTTTGGTAGACAGCCCCAGGCTGATTATGACTGCTTGTTTTGTCACTTGCCTAAAGTGTGAATAAAACACTGAACTGTTTGATCCAAAGAACTTGTTTGGTGACCAAATTTTTCAGTTTAGGAGCCAATTTGGGATAATTTGGGGTATTTTTTTTAGTCAGAAATGTCATATGGCCTCTTCATACAAAAAAACTAAACTAAACTAAAATGGAGGGAGGGGCCCAAGTTTGGTAGACAGCCCCAGGCATATCATGCACTTAATCCGCCCCTCAGGGAGTACACTGTTACACATCATCAGAGCCACTATGACTCCCATCCTCTGCACTAGGAAAAATATTAGAGCAATGCCACAATGTAGAGTCATAGGAATAGATACTCTAGAATTGTAATGTAATGTGGAATACAATTATTTACTAAAACAGACATGCCAGTGGTGGTAAAAGTTTCTCTTTCAAGGTATAATTTCATAATATTTTTTTTTAAATATACATAAATATGTTGTACAGAATATAAACCATACATAAAATGTGAAAAGTGTGTAAAATAGGTCAAGTATAAGCATAAAAATACAACACTGGTCCATATTTACTGATTCTAAATATTGCATAAGCTTAAACCGACTATCTAGACCTGCACCAGATTTATCACAGGGGCTCAGGCAGGATGATAAATCTGATACCCGTACTGACACTTTTCTCTGACTCGATACCAACTATCGGCTTACTTTGAGACAGATTTTTATGCCCGAATTTTGGCTTAAAATGGCCCATTTTAGGCTTGACCCTTTTCACCTAAGCCCCTCCCCCCGGCATGTCATTAAAACACTTTTTAAACAGATTTTTGGCGCAGCCACATTAATAAATTTGAGCCAGTGTTTATTGAAGTACTTCCTTTTAGTGTATAGATTATATAATCAGGATCATTTAAGAAGTGTTTGTTGTTCGAAAAAGAACACTCATTCCATAGGCAGCTGTAGATGTATATTGGAATGTTTTGTCTAACTTGATGCATAGTTATTTTTCCCATTATTTTTGTACATTTTACTGTTCTCTCTTATGGCTGGACTCTTCCTGGTGTCAAGCTGAAGAAAGGAGTTGTGTGCTGCTACGCAGTTCAATTTATATAGTTTAATTCATATGATATTCTATATTTGGTTATATACTCCCATCTAGTGGCCGTTTTTGGTATTGCACTTGTTTTTCTTGCTCGTCATATATGTCATTCATTTCATTGCTCCACCCCTTCTTCTGTGTACCTCACTTCCTGTTTCTTCATACTGCTCCAGCTATGCATAGGTACACATGTATTCTCATGTAAGCTTACAAAAGCATCATCTTTTGACCGCACAATACAGGAATCCATCTGTTTTGCTGTACTCTGTTATCTGGCTTACAGAATAAAGCAACTTACACGGATAAACTCGGTGTTGGTGAGTTCAAGCTATCTGATAAGGATTGTCCGCAGTGATTATATCTGCTTATCAGGGCCGAACTGGGACAAAAAATAGGCCCGGGCATTTTTGACTGAGCAGCCCAATCACATGACCCCCAACAGGCCCCACTCCCTTGCAGTCTAGGGGCGGAGCCAAAACCAGAAGCACAATTGAGGGGCAGGGCCAGCCACCAGTAAGATAGGAAGGCTTCAGCCAACACACAAGCTTTGCAACAACCAACATACAGACCTTGCAACAATATAGGAAGCTACAGAAAAGTCTTATAATATCCTCAGCGGATCTCAACCTCCCCATCCTCCACACCCTGTACAGGTCAGTGCCCCCGAAATAGCACTCACAGCAACTCTGGCAAATACCACCAATTCTGTACACAGGCGAACCACAACACCACCTCACTGACAGCTTTTTCCTGGTCTGTCAAAGACAATACTCTATTGGCTGGGAAGTATGCTATGATATGCAATTTCCTCTCCAAATTGAAAGCTTTGTTGGTAGCAGAGAATGCTGACACTCAGGTGGATGCTTGCAGAATGTGGAGCTAGCGTACAGGTAATAAAATGTTATCAGAGGCAGAGCAGACAGATGTAAACGAGCGCCGGTCTGTCAGGTACTAGTGCAATATGCATCAGCCTGCTCAGAGGACCAACGCTCGTTTACATCTGCCTGCTCGGCCTCTGAGCAGGGCAATGAGAGGGACGAGCTACCTCAACATGTGCATCGGGCATAACGGCCGTGCCCGGGAAATGGAACAGCGGCCGTGCCCGGGAATAGCGGCCGTGCCCGGCCGAACACAATCAGGCTAACCAGGGGTCAAGTCCTGGGAAAAAAAGTGTGGGAACTCACCCAAGGGCCTCCAGGTGATGTCACAGAGCGCGGCGTTCACAAAGGGCAGGGGAGGTCGGCTGGAGCAAGCAAGTACTGTATTTTGCCCTATTAGACGCACCGGCCCATAAGATGCACCTAGGTTTTAGAGGGGGACAATAAGAAAAAAAAAAATTTCATTACACCTCAGGTCAGACCACCAATCAGACCCCCAATGTTAATCAGACCTCAGCTAACAGCCCCAATAAGATCCCCAATGTTAATAAGACCTCAGATCACACCTCAGCTCAGACCCCAATTTGAATGACCCCCAATCAGACCTCAGATAAGAGCCCCATGCCTCATAGCAGCCCCCAGTGCCTCTCCAGCAGCCCCCAGTGCCTCTCATCAGCCCCCCCAGTGCCATCAGCCCCCCCAGTGCCTCTCATCAGCCCCCCAGTGCCTCTCATCAGCCCCCCAGTGCCTCTCATCAGCCCCCCAGCGCCTCTCATCAGCCCTCCAGCGCCTCTCATCAGCCAGTAATAACAGCCCCCCAATCATGTGCCAGTAATAACAGCCCCCCAATCATGTGCCAGTAATAACAGACCCCCCAATCATGTGCCAGTAATACCAGGGCCCCCCCAATCATGTGCCAGTAATACCAGGGCCCCCCAAATCATGTGCCAGTAATACCAGGGCCCCTTCAATCATGTGCCAGTAATACCATGGCCCCCCCAATCATGTGCCAGTAATACCAGGGCCACCCAATCATGTGCCAGTAATACCAGTGCCCCCCTAATCATGTGCCAGTAATACCAGGGCCCCCCCAATCATGTGCCAGTAATACCAGGGCCCCCCCAATCATGTGCCAGTAATACCAGGGCCCCCCAATCATGTGCCAGTAACACCAGGGCCCCCCAATCATGTGCCAGTAACACCAGGGCCCCCCAATCATGTGCCAGTAATACCAGGGCCCCCCAATCATGTGCCAGTAATACCAGGGCCCCCCCAATCATGTGCCAGTAATACCAGGGCCCCCCCAATCATGTGCCAGTAATACCAGGGCCCCCCAATCATGTGCCAGTAATACCAGGGCCCCCCCCAATCATGTGCCAGTAATACCAGGGCGGCCCCCATTATGTGCCAGTAATAACAGGGCCCCCCCATTATGTGCCAGTAAAAAAACTATGTATTGTATATAGTTACAAAAATAATTAACACTTATACTTACCTCTTTGGAGCGATGCGATGCAGGCCTCTTCCGGCCTGTGTCCCGACTCCATCGCTGTACGGCTCAGGCGGCGCGATGACGTCATCGCGCCGCCTACACAGGCCTCTGATAGGCTGCCGGCCTAGTAGTGCCGGCAGCCTATCAAAGGAACAGGAAAGGGACACACTTCCCTGCCCTGCTCCTCCGCACAGCCTTCTGTTTGTATCTCTGTCCTGAGGACGGCGATACAAACAGATCACTATGGAGATGAGCGCTTCGCTTCCACAATGGAAGCGCTCATCTCAGTGCCTGCCCCGCCGCCGCCGCACACACTGCCGCTGGGGGGGATTTGGACAAACCTGTCCCCCCTGGCCCCCGCATTATTTCCTGGGGGGGATCCGTCCTCCCTGCTTCCTACACCCATGGTTCCCACCCGTTCCCCCTCGACTCGAGCCCTGAGGCAGCCCGGCCCACCGGGCAAATGCCCGGTCCGCCTTATGGCCACTCTGGCCCTGCTGCTTATACAGGCCAGGCATAGAGGTCTCACTAGGGATAAATCGCTATTACAACAATCGGAGTCAGAATAAGTTGTGTGATGTCTCCCTCTGCTGCTTCTGCTCCCATCTCACAGCAAAAGACTCACATACCAGCTATGGCATACAGACTTCAGCTTCATACCCCTCCTCCACCCTCTACTCTAAAGATAAGCTTTCCCAACATTTACAGAAAGCCTGCATACATGGTAAATGAACCATTCATTTCCCATAATTGCCTGCTGAACAGCAGCAATCATCTTCTCTGTGTGTGGACTAGTGATCACTTGTTCCCATAGAGAATCATTGATTCTGTGAAGCAGATGGCTGTTTAGATATCATTAGTGATGAGTGGCAGGGGCAATATTCAAATTTGCGATATTTCGCAAATATTTTGTAGAATATGCGTCATATATTCTTGAAATCTAGAATTCGCGATTTTCTTGATTGTGAAAATCGGCAATGTAATATTCGCGTAATGTGCGCGAAATACAGGCGTGGGTCACTTTTGATAAATTTTCCAAGCTGCTAGAAGTTTCCTGAGACTGGAGAAAATGGTTGGGACGGCAGAACATTAAAAATGGCTTTATATGCAGATACAGTGATCCAATATATTCACGATTGCGCTAATCGGCACTAATGATGTGAATATTTTGGTGCAAAACGTGAAACTTCACATTTTAGCAGGTCTGACTACATATTACTGATTGATGTACTAAGTATTGTTGTGAACTTGTGACATAAAAATTCGAAAAAGCTACACTCTATCAGGATATAACCTACACTGACTATCTCCCACTAACTATCTGTATTATATATATAAGCTAACTAACTAACTAACTAACTAACTAACTATCTAATGTAATGACACAGGAAAGCACAGAGCACAGCAATCTCACTGCTATCTCAGAACTTTAAAAAAACTGTAGAAAATAGCTGCTGGGGAGGTTCTTATATAGTAAGGGGTAGGCAACTTTCCTATTGGTTGCTAGGGATGTTGCTAAGCTCAGACAAAGACATTGCAGCCTTCTCATTGGCCCAAAAGCAAGAAGCAGGGAGGGATCATGGCCTCAGATGAAAAAAAATCTAGAATATTCGAAAATACGAATATATGTATATCACTATATTCAAAATATTAGCAAATTCTCGAAGTGCCGATATTTGCGAATAATATTTGCGATTTGAATATTGGCGCCCAATACTAATCATGATTGGCTGCCCAGAAACAATGATTTAGGTGACAGCAGCAGTGATTAGTTCACCCAATGAAGGAGCATTGGCGGCACCTTTACACAGGGAAATTATGTGAAACAAGTGTTATTAGGAATGTTCTTTGCCGATCATTGGCACATGCAAAGGGCCTTTAACTTATAGGTGATTAGGTGAGTGTTATTAACACATCAGCAGGCCATAGTGTAATGAAGCGAGACTGGCTTTGGACATGGGAGAAAATGTCACAGACATCATACTTGCAAAACAATTGTGATTTATTTATTGCTGCAGGGCTGTCACGATGGGTAAGGATCAGTTCACCCCCTAGTCTCCAACCAAACCACTGTCTCTACCTACCTGGAATGATCCCCAACTTGGCAGCTGCCCCTGGTCTAGCCAAGTGCAGTGGACCTAAAATGAAATAAAAGACAAACTGAGACAGAACCTAGGGTAGACAACACAGGCAGAGGCAGCATACCAAAACAGAGTAAAGCAAGCCAAGGTCAAAAGCCAGAGAGAAACGTTAAACCAGAGCATGTTACCAATGTGTAGTACATTACCAGAAAAGGGTCAATACTAGGAGGTCATGTCAGATACCAAATCAGAAGTCAGAGGCAAAGTCACAAAGAGGCAGAATATCAGCAATCCAGGAGTCCAAAATGAAAGTGAAGCTAAGCGTGTGAGTTGAGAAGAACAATCGCAGGCACTAGAGATGAGCAAATCGAATGCCACGAAGAGGATTTCGATCTGAATTTCAGGATAAATTTGTTTTGCCTCAAAGCCGAATTCCTTGTGCTTTGTCTTAGCGAATCGATTTAACATGAAATAGTGTAAAAAAACACTAAAATATTCATACTTACCTCCATCATTTGCTCACGATGGGCCGATTGAAGATCTCGGCCGAAATCCCGTGCGTGGTGATGTATGACGTCACCACGCCGGCCAGATTGATGACGTAATCTCGTGCCGCGCGAGATTTCGCTCCAGATGTTCAAGCAAGATGGCGGTAGCCGGCCCGTCGAGAGCAAATGGAGGAGGTAAGTATGATTTCATTTTTTTTTATTTTATGTAAATCTTACATTGTTTTTACACTCAGATGCCACGATCATGTATGAACACGGCATCTGAGGGGTACAATGACGGGGGGGGGGGGGGGGGGGGGGGGGGGCCGCGCTATCATAGCTCCCTGTCATTGCACCCGCTACTTACAAAACAATGCGCTTTGTGATGAAATAATTCATCATGAAGCAAAACTTTCATAAATTTGCTCATCTCTAACAGGCACCTGTGTCTAACAGTTACCTGTTTAAATGTCCTGCCGACAGCATGTGAAGCATGCAAAGAGCTTGATTGGTCCGTCGTCTCTGGGCCCTGGTAGGCTGGCCAGCCTCAATGTCAGTAGGACTGATTACCATAGTGACACCGGTGGCACTGCGGCAGAGAGGCTGGGTTCACCACGGAAGTGAGGACAGGGGAATATATGACAATGACATTTTAACAGGTCCCTCCTCACAGTCTCTGGCTCTCTGATTCACTAATTTGATCCCAGTGATCACCACATATGCCCATTTCACTGGTCCTGCACGGCCCTGCACTGTTTCTCCTATCTCTTACTGTCACGAGGGTGTCAAGAGCCACGCCTGACTCCGTTATACCCGGGGTCAGGAAGTCACAGCGGGTGGCTGCGCGCTCTATGTCTAAAGACAGTGCTGTTTATTAATGGTAGCTTTCTGGGTTTGCCTTGCAATCCTTTTTGGCTCACTCAGGGATCCGTAGCTTCTCCTCCTCAGCTGTTTCTTGTCCAGCAATCCCAACCTCCTTATATTCCCATCTCTCACTTCTCTGGTTGCCAGATATAGAGCTTCCTGCCTGGACTTCTATACTGACCCACTGGAGCTGTGTAGCTGTGTTCCCTGGTTGTTGTTCCAGAACGTTACCCTCCGGATCCCTGTTGGGACTTGGTGGTCTGCTGTTGTCGCCCACCTGGGATTATATGTTTGTTTGTATTGTCTGTCCTCTCCTTGGTGTTTTCCTCTTAGTGTCAGTGGTGCGGACTAGTGATCCCACCGCCCCGTTCACTACATAGGGCTCATCTTAGGGAAAGCCAGGGTTTAGGCACGTGATCGGCGTACGGGTGAGGAACCCGTCTAGGGACGTCAGGGCAGTCAGGTCCCAGCCGCAAGGTGAGTCAGGGAACACCATCTTTCCCTTTCCCTTGGACAGGGCCTTCCCATTTCCCTCCCTTTGCGTGACGCCGGTCATTACATTATATCTGGCCCTTATTTTGTGTAGGTAAAAAAACAAACAAAAAAAAAAAAACTTTTTCTTTCTACCTACTTAGAATCCAGTATGGATCCAATTGCTGCTTTGTCAAAGCAACTTCAAGGCCTGTCTTTGGAGGTGGCAGGATTGAAGGCGTCGGTGCTCCAGCAACAGCAGCAATTGCCACAGACCGCAAGCCCAGTGGTTGCTACAGGTAACCAGGTTGTTGCGGAACCCAAGGTTGCTCTTCCTGACAGATTTTCTGGGGGAAGGGACAAATTTGTGACGTTCCGTGAGGCCTGTAAATTATATTTTAAACTGCGCCCTTACTCCTCTGGTAATGAAGAACAGCGGGTGGGGGTTGTTATTTCCCTGCTTCAGGGGGACCCGCAATCCTGGGCGTTCTCTTTACCCACTGATTCCCAGGCTCTCCGGTCAGTGGATTAATTTTTTGGGGCCTTGGGTCTCATATATGATGACCCTGACCGAATCGCACTGGCTGAATCAAAGTTACGGAGACTCCTACAGGGAGAGCGGCCAGTAGAGGAGTATTGCTCAGAGTTCCGTAGGTGGGCTACGGATACCCAGTGGAACGACCCGGCTCTCAGGAGTCAGTTCTGCTCTGGGTTATCCGAAAGGATTAAGGATGCGCTTGCGCTGTATGAGACTCCCTTTTCCCTTGATGCGGTTATGTCCCTTTCTATCAGGATAGAAAGACATCTTAGGGACAGATTGAAAAATCCGGAGCAACTGGTAACCCCTCCCAAGCAGCAGTTAGTCTGTACTGACTTAGACGAGCCTATGCAGCTAGGAGGAACTACTCGTCAGGTCCGTCCTCCGTAGGCGTGGGGTTTGTTTTTTCTGTGGGGAGAGGGGTCATTTTATTAATGTCTGTCCTTCCTTTCTCAAAAACAAAAGACCGTCGGAAAACTACTAACCCCAGGCTGTGTGGAGGATGTCAGCCGGGGGGTATACGTTTCCTCCATACGAACATCGCAATTTGTGTTGCCAGCGGTTGTTGTTTTTGGTGTTAAAACGGAGACTATTTCTTTTTTTCTAGACAGTGGAGCAGGAGTAAATTTGATAGATGCCCATTTTGCCCACACTATGGGTTTGTCTCTCTGTACGCTACAGAGACCTATTCCCATATTCGCTATTGATTCTGCTCCTCTGTCTCAGAGAAACCTCACTCACATTGTCCATAACTTACACCTTTGGGTAGGGGACCACCATAACGAGTGGCTTTCATGTTATGTTCTGGAGGGGCTTCCCACTCCTGTGGTGTTGGGTCTTCCCTGGTTGGTAGCGCACAATCCAGTGGTGGATTGGCAGGCCAGGGAGATATTGGAGTGGAGTGAGCATTGCAGAGAAAATTGCTTAAATAGCAATTGCTTAGTCGCCTCCATAGCTACCCTACCTACATTTGTTTCGGACTTTGAGGACGTTTTTTCTGAAAAGGGTTGCCAGAAGTTACCATCTCACCGTCCTTATGATTGCCCGGTTAACCTGATTCCCAGTGCAAAATTACCCAAGACCAGGTTATATAATCTTACGGGTCCGGAGAGACAAGCCATGAAAGATTATATCTTCGAGAGCTTGGCTAAGGGACACATCAGACCCTCTTCTTCACCCGTGGCTGCAGGGTTTTTCTTCGTTAAAAAGAAAGATGGGGGCCTGCGTCCTTGCCTAGATTTTCGCGAATTAAACCGGATAACCATCCGAGACCCATACCCTCTTCCTCTCATTCCTGACCTGTTTAATCAGATTGCGGGTGCTAGGTGGTTCTCCAAACTTGATCTTAGGGGGGCCTACAATCTCATTCGTATCAAGGAAGGGGATGAGTGGAAGACAGCTTTTAACACCCCTGAGGGGCATTATGAAAATCTAGTCATGCCTTTCGGTCTGACCAATGCTCCTGCTGTCTTCCAACATTTCGTTAATGACATTTTTAGTCATCTTATCGGCAGGTTTGTGGTGATATACCTAGATGATATTTTTATTTATTCGTCTGATCTGAAAACACATGAGGTGCATGTCAGACAGGTACTGCAGGTCCTACGGACGAATAAATTATATGCTAAAATTGAAAAGTGTGTCTTCGCCGTTCAGGAAATACAGTTCCTAGGTTATTTATTATCTGCTTCAGGTTTCCGTATGGATCCTAGGAAGGTCCAGGCAATTTTAGATTGGGATCTTCCTGAGAACCTCAAAGCACTGCAACGGTTCTTGGGCTTCGCAAATTTCTATAGAAAGTTCATTAAAAAATATTCGGTGATTGTAAAACCCTTTACTGACATGACTAGGAAGGGGAATGATTTTTCTAAATGGTCTGACGCCGCTAAAATTGCTTTTTCCTCTCTAAAAGAGAGGTTTACCTCGGCACCTGTACTAATCCAACCTGATGTCTCCCAGCCTTTTATTGTTGAAGTTGATGCGTCAGAGGTGGGAGTGGGGGCTGTGCTGTCTCAGGGTCCGTCTCCTGGCAAATGGCGTCCTTGTGCGTTCTTTTCTAAAAAACTATCTGCAGCAGAGAAGAACTATGATATTGGCAATAGGGAACTATTAGCTATTAAACTAGCATTTGAAGAATGGCGTCACTTTTTAGAGGGGGCAATCCACCCCGTCACTGTGATTACGGACCACAAAAACCTTCTGTACCTCGAATCAGCTAAGTGTCTCCCCCCTAGACAAGCTAGGTGGTCGCTATTTTTTACCAGGTTTAACTTTGTTATTACCTATCGTCCTGGGGCAAAAAAATACCAAGGCAGATGCACTATCTCGTTGTTTCCCTGGAGGGGGTAATGTGAGTGATCCGGTACCTATTCTACAAAGAGGAGTGGTTGTCTCTGCGGTACACTCTGTTCTGGAGGGGAAGGTGTTAGAGGCCCAGGGGGACGCCCCGGTCTCTTGCCCCTCAGAGAAATTGTTTGTACCGTTAAACCTGCGTCTCGAATTATTAAAGGAACATCATAATTCGGCACTTGCTGGGCACCCGGGTAGTAAAGCAACCTTGGAGCTATTGTCTCGTCGTTTTTGGTGGCCAAGGTTGCGTCAGGATGTAATGGATTTTGTGTCTTCCTGTTCTACTTGTGCGCGCAGGCGAAAGTCTCTCATACACGTCCTGCAGGGTCTTTATTGCCACTTGTCATTCCCAATAGGCCATGGACACATCTGTCAATGGATTTTATCACTGACTTACCTTTGTCTGCGGGTAAAACAGTTATCTTGGTAGTAGTGGACAGGTTTAGCAAACTGGTACACTTCATTGCGTTACCCGCACTACCTAATGCTAAGACTCTTGCTCAGGTATTCATCAGTGAAATCGTGAAGCTTCACGGGGTCCCTTCCGATGTTGTTTCGGATCGGGGAACCCAGTTGATTTCTAAATTTTGGAAAGCTTTTTGTTCCCGTTTGGGGGTACACTTGTCCTTTTCCTCAGCTTTCCATCCTCAGTCGAATGGACAGACTGAGCGTACCAACCAAAACCTTGAGACATATCTAAGATGTTTTGTGTCTGAAAACCAAGAGGTGTGGTCATCATATTTACCGTTAGCCGAGTTTGCCATAAATAATCGCCGTCAGGAATCTACTGGCAAGTCACCATTTCTTGGTGCATATGGTTTTCATCCCCAATTCTGTACTTTCAAAGAGGGGGAGGGGTCTTCTGGGGTTCCCGAAGAGGAACAGTTTTCGTCATCTCTTTCTTCTGTATGGCAGAAAGTGCAAGCTAATTTGAAAAATATGGGAGGTAAATATAAATGCATGGCTGATAAGAGACGGTCGCCAGGTCTGGACCTAGGAGTGAATGACTATGTGTGGTTGTCTACTAGGAATATTAAATTAAAGGTTCCCTCTTGGAAACTGGGTCCTAGGTTCATTGGCCCTTACAAAATAATAGCCATCATTAACCCCGTGGCTTTTCGCCTGGAGCTACCTCAGACTTTTAAAATCCATAACGTCTTTCATAAGTCGTTACTCAAGAAGTATGTTCCACCTCTAGAACCGTCACCGTTGCCACCTCCTCCTGTTGTTGTGGATGGTAATCTAGAGTTTCAAATATCCAAAATTGTTGATTCTCGTCGGGTCCGCCGCTCTCTTCAATATCTGGTGCATTGGAGGGGTTACGGTCCCGAGGAAAGAATGTGGGTTCCAGCGTCTGAGGTAAACGCCGACAGGTTAGTTCGGGCTTTTCATGCCTCTCATCCTGAGAGACCTAGTCCTGAGTGTCCGGAGGCCCCTCGTAGAGAGGGGGGTACTGTCAAGAGCCATGCCTGACTCCGTTATACCCGTGGTCAGGAAGTCACAGCGGGTGGCTGCGCGCTCTATGTCTAAAGACAGTGCTGTTTATTAATGGTAGCTTTCTGGGTTTGCCTTGCAATCCTTTTTGGCTCACTCAGGGATCCGTAGCTTCTCCTCCTCAGCTGTTTCTTGTCCAGCAATCCCAACCTCCTTATATTCCCATCTCTCACTTCTCTGGTTGCCAGATATAGAGCTTCCTGCCTGGACTTCTATACTGACCCACTGGAGCTGTGTAGCTGTGTTCCCTGGTTGTTGTTCCAGAACGTTACCCTCCGGATCCCTGTTGGGACTTGGTGGTCTGCTGTTGTCGCCCACCTGGGATTATATGTTTGTCTGTATTGTCTGTCCTCTCCTTGGTGTTTTCCTCTTAGTGTCAGTGGTGCGGACTAGTGATCCCACCGCCCCGTTCACTACATAGGGCTCATCTTAGGGAAAGCCAGGGTTTAGGCACGTGATCGGCGTACGGGTGAGGAACCCGTCTAGGGACGTCACGGCAGTCAGGTCCCAGCCGCAAGGTGAGTCAGGGGTCACCATCTTTCCCTCTCCCTTGGACAGGGCCTTCCCATTTCCCTCCCTTTGAGTGACGCCGGTCATTACATTTACTGTTGGTTACTGGCCCTGGTCTCTTTGGTGCTGTGCACCACACTCTCCTTCACTCTGCTTGCTGCTTAACACACACAGCACACAGCATAGTGCCGTGTATCACACTCTGCCCTCTTCTTGTTCTTCACTCATGTAATGCCTTCTAGCATAGGCAACAAACTACAGTAGCAACCTAATGCTGCAAGATAATTAATTAGCAAGTACTATTATTGCCACTTGTTAATTATCCTCATATAATACGCAAATAGGTATCTCCCAGAGATTGAAAACCATCCCACTAATTCCACTTATAGAAAGGGTCGGCCTGAGGCCTCTTTCACACGAACGAGTTTTCCGTCCGGGTGCGATGTGTGAAGCAAACACATAGTATCCGGACTGAATCCTGACCCATTTATTTTATTGGGTCTGTGCACATAAGCGTTTTTCATGCATCTTTTCTGCATTCAGGAAAAATCGCGACATGTTTTATATTCTGTGTTTTTCACAGAGCTCTGGTTCCATAGAAGTGAAAGGGGCTCGCGTGAAAAACAGACTGCATCTGGATTGTATCCAATGCATTTTTCACTTCTAGTTGCTAAGATATGTAGATTGTTATTAAACAATTGCACACAAAACTGACTAAACTGACATACAAAACCATTACATTTTTCCTGAACAAATCCTGACTATCAGTATCGTTTGTCCGAAAGAGGCCTAAAAGTAAATGTTCAACTTTGACTCATAGGTAGTAGTGTTGAGAGCAAATATTCGAATAGCGAATATTATTTGTGAATATCGCCACTTTGAGGATTAGCGAATATTTAGAATATAGTGCTATATATTCGTTATATCGAATATTCTGCATTTTTTTCCATCTGAACACATGATTCCTCTCTGCTTCCTGCTTGTGGGCCAATGTGAAGTCCACAACAAACTTAGCGCACCAATCAGTAATCTGTAGTCAGACCTGATAAAATCGAAAGTTGCGAAAAAATATCCTAATCACTGCCGATTAGCTCAATCGCGAATATACTGGGGCACTTGACTCTATCTGCATATAAAGCTTTTGTAATATTCTGCCGTGCCAACCATTTTCTCCAGTCTCAGGAGAAACTCATGAAACTTCTAGCAGCTTGAAAAATGTAGCCAAAGTGAGCCACACCTGTATTTTGCGTTACGAAATCGCATTACGCGAATTTTACATTGCCGATTTTTCGCATTCAATAAAATAATCTCAAATTCTCGAAATTCGCAAATATATGATGAATATTCTACTAAATATTCATCAAATATCGCAAATTCGAATATAGCCCCTGCCGCTCATCACTAATAGGTGCCACTAATGAGATGGCTCTCTTCCTCTGGGCGATAAATATTTGCATATTATTTTCCCATGGAGAATTGTCACTAAGTCTCCATACACAGCTGGTATCCTTAAAGAAAGTCAGTACTCCCTCTTAAGAACTAATATAACAAGTGTGTGCCACACATTTATGAAAATAGCATATGCTGTATCTGTGCTACGCCTATTCAAAATGTCAACCAGTGTTCTTGAACCTGAATTTCAGACCCTGTTCTTAAAATTCTCAATATAACATCAGTTATGCTACTAATCTTTATTGAACACTAGGGGTTGCTCTAAGCAGATTTGGCTTGTACAAAAGAGTTCCCTTGGTGCTTTTTTTTTTTTTTTTTAAAAAAAGCTTGTTTTTAAATTGAAAATCAATATTGTTAAAGTGTACATTACACCTCTAAACCATTGCATTTTTACCATTTTTTTTTTCAAATGACAACTTGCTAATTCATTTAGTTTAATGCTCCAGCCTTCGCATACCCACTTCTGATCTAATATGCACTTTGATAAGCTTGATTATAATGTTCAGAAGAAAAACATTTTCTCTACAGCAATAAAATTATATAATGTAAATTGAAATACTTCAATTTACATCAACACTTTACATGATTGTAATGTCACCAGCTGTGTACTTGTTTTGAAGATCGGATCATTGCCTGGCTTATGAAACCTATATCACAGCTTGGTGCTAAGCAGAATCCATGCTCTGCAACCTGCAACATTGTGCTTTTTCGGTTCATGAATATCCTGGCTGGACAGAAGGTGCACCTCAATTGAACCAAAAAAGAATAAAGGAAACAAGCCTTTCATATGGTGGGGAAAAATATGACCTTTAACTTTATGGAAGTGAAAGCTATGTCCCGAGTTTAAAGTATAGTTAAAAAAATTGACAAGCGGAACATACAAAAAATCACAACTAAGACAATTACCCGTCGGAGGGAAAATAATAATGGGCGGTATATATTTACATAAATCGTGTTCACAGAGTACCACCAATTCTAAAACGTAGCCTTTGTTCTATTTTTTAAAACAACCCCACAAAAACAAATAAACAAATACGCAAAACAAATAATAATAGATACGGTAGGGACACGGTGGTCCTGAGTCCTCCAAGGTTCTGGAGGGGACTGTTCTTCAGGTAGGGTTCTAGCAATCGATTTGGGACCTTTCCCTAGTGCTTACCATTTGCTCTGAAAATCTCTGCCTAAAGAACGGAATGGCCGCCCCGATAGGAGAAATCTCATATTCAGGAACCTCCTGTACGACCTAGGGTGGCCCTGAAGACTGGTGACACAGGCAACACCTTGATGGTATGCCCAATGCTTATATGGTGTGGCCTATTCTAGATACATAAAATAATAAATGCTCAGTACACACAGTTGTTATTCTAGATATTTAAATTAATAAATGCTGAGTACACAATGTCATTCTAATAATTTCTACAATGTTCAGATGTGCAATAGAAAATGTAACTATCATCCAGTGGATGCCAAGTACACTGTTCGCCAGTATAGATTTTATACAATGGGTACCTAAGCCATTACAGTTGACAACACCACGCTTTAGGCCCCTAAATACCAACGCGTTTCGCCCACAATGATAATTTTGGCTCCTCAGGGGTCACCTAGTACAGTGCCCCAATAGGCATCATGTATAGATAAAGATTTGTTATCTCACTGATGACAATGATGGATTATCATTTACAGCAAACAATTATAACAATAAGCCATATATCTAGTCCGACTTATGGACCCTGAGGCGCCTCTTCATATCCATGTTAAGCTTCAGGGAAACATGGTGCATAAAAGATATTACACCCTTAACTTATCAGTGCTACTTGCGTGCCCAGAGATAAACACTCAGGATGATCCCATGGGGTAACTGATGAATATGGTTACCGCACTCTTAGTATTATCCGGCCGCATACCCAATAGTCTGCATCAGTACCTCAATAGGTAAAAAATGAGGTCGCAGCGGAACATACTAGTTGGAGAAAGTCTTTACATGAATTGGGAACAGTCAAATATGCATTCATGGATGTGTTGTGGTATCCAGAAAATGCATTGATGTTAATGCAGTGCTCTAGTAAACATTGCGGCTTCTGTTTTCTGCTGGTTCTAGGGGTCAGACTCCAACTGATAAACCTCAATGGTCTACTCTTTGTATAGGAAATGTATCTGTATACCTAGAAAAGCTCCTTTATTGCCTGCCTACAGTGTTATAGAGTAGGCTTCAACCTCTTTTAACTCTGATTATGACCACATTGACCTACATGAATGTGGATTGTGCTGCAGATACCCTTTATATTATTAATAGGGTAATAGGGTACCTTTCAATTAAAGGGGTTATCCAATCCTATTGTCACGAACCAGCGGGTGTGATCCTACTGTGCCATGTGTCCTACCTCCTCTAAGGGTGTTGTCTAAGTGAACCCCTGGTTCTTCACAGTATCCCTGATGGTGGGGATAGACTTTCCCGAGGGGAACACCAGGTCGCTACCTCTTGAGGAGGATAGGCACACAAGGCAGCTGGTTCAGGCGGACCAGGAGGTACCTGAGAAAGGTACCAGAGGTGCAGGACCGAAGGATGAGGCAGAGGCGTAGTCAGACAGGCAAAAGGTCAGGGCAGGCAGCACAGGTACAGGTCAGGCAATCCGGGTCGGTAACAGGAGACTCAAGGCAAGCAGATAGGGATCTAACAGGTAGCAGATAGTGATGGACGAACATCGGCCAGGATGGTTCGAACACGAAAGCTCGTTTGCGATTAAATGTTTGCGAACTGCGCGTTCGCGGCGGGCCTGTTGACTTTAATGGCAGGCGAACCTGAAAAACCTTCAGGTCATATTTTCAGCCACCAAATACTTACTAGAAGTGCACAAATAGTCCCACAACATGGACAGTGACATACCAGAGGGGGATCATTGGCAAAAATTCCCACAAAAAATATGTATTTTAATCAGGGGCCATTTTTATGCGTCTTAGGCCTCATGTACACGACCGTTGTGTTTTGCGGCCCGCAAATTGCGGATCCGCAAAAAACGGATGGCGTCCGTGTGCGTTCCGCAATTTGTGGAACAGCACGGACAGCCATTGATATAACTGCCTATTCTTGTCCACAAAACGGACAAGAATAGGACAGGTTATATTTTTTTTGTGGACCACGGAACAGAGCAATTGAAGTGAATGGGTCCGCATCCAAGCCGCAAAAACTGAGGCTCGGATGCGGACCCAAACAAAGGTCGTGTGCATGAGGCCTTAAATGGAAACTCTCAAAAATGTTCCCTGCTGGAGCTTAGAAAATTTTTATTTTAGGCCATGGGAGTACAGGCCCCAAAAATTAGGCATTCACTTGACAGAAAAAAACTTGTGATGATGTGGCTGAAGGTACATTAGGCGGTCTTTGGATAGAAATTTGACTGTAGGCCACTGGAGTACAGGCCCCAAAAATTAGGCATTCACTTGACAGAAAAGAACTTGTGATTATGTGGCTGGAGGTACATTAGGCGGTCACTGGATAAAAATGTTACTGTAGGCCAGTACAGGCCCCAAAAATTAGGCATTCACCTGACAGAAAAGAACTTGTGATTATGTGGCTGGAGGTACATTAGGCGATCACTGGATAAAAATGTTACTGTAGGCCAGTACAGGCCCCAAAAATTAGGCATTCACCTGACAGAAAAGAACTTATGATTATGTGGCTGGAGGTACATTAGGCGGTCACTGGATACAAATGTTACTGTAGGCCAGTACAGGCCCCAAAATTTAGACATTCACCTTGCAGAAAAGAACTTGTGATTATGTGGCTGGAGGTACATGAGGGGGTCAATGGATAATTTATTTTACTGTAGGCCAGTACAAGCCCCAAAAATTAGGCATTAACCTGACAGAAAAGATCTAGTGATGATGTGGCTGAAGGTACATTAGGCGATCACTGGATAAAATTTTTACTGTAGGCCACTGGAGTACAGGCCCCAGGCATTCACCTGACAGAAAAAGCCTTTTATGCCGCTGTATATACATAAGACAAGGACCATTCTTTGTTCTGGGTGGTGGCGGATATGTGTGGGCTGGCATGAGGAAATTCAATTACACGTGGTCATCACAGGTGTTAAATTCCATCGAGATTCATGCTTCATTCATTTTTAGAAATGTGAGGTAGTCCACACTGTCGTTAGCTAGGCCAGTGCGCTTATTGGTCATGATCCCCCCTGCTGCGCTGAACGTCCTTTCAGACAGGACACTCGACGAGGGGCAAGCCAAGAGTTCCATGGCAAATTGTGCCAGCTCTGGCCACAAGTCAAGCCTGCACATCAAGTAGTCAAGGGGTTCCTCGCTTCTGAGAGCATCCACATTGACCGTTAACCCGATGTAGTCGGACACCTGTCGGTCTAGGCATTCCCTGAGGTTGGATCCGGAGGTCGGCTGTCGATGGGTTGGCTGCAAGAATGATCTCATATCTGAAGTGACCAACACATCTTCAAACCGCCCTCTTCTTGCAGGCGCGGTAGGATTGGTACCCACACCTGTTTCACTGTGGGTGGAAATTTCTCAGCCAGCGCCCGCAACAGCAGTATGCAGTATCTCTCGCAGCAAGGCCTGGAAATTCTGCATTCTGCCAGCCCTCTGTGATGCTGGTAACATGTCCGCCATTTTGTGTTTGTACCTAGGGTCTAAGTACGTTGCCACTCAGTACTGGTCCTTGCCCTTTATTCTTTTTATACGGGGGTCCATCTTTAAACACTGGAGCATGAAGGCCCCCATTTTCACTAAATTGGAAGCGGTGGAGCGCCCTGGCTCCTGCTCATCGCCCAGAATGTCGTCCTCGGTCTCCTCCCCCCAGCCACGGACAACACCAAGGATCCCCGAAAAGTTTAAAGTCCCCATCATACCATGCTCTTCTTGCTCCTCCTCCTCCCTCCAGCCACCATCCTCCTCTGACTCCTCTTCAGACTCCTGCTGACTTTTCTCAGATGGAGTAGCCTCCCCTGGGAATTCATGCAGCATTGCGACTTTCTCATCTTCCAGCTCCTGCTCCTCGACGGCTTCATCAATGACACAAAGCAATGCACATTCCAGAAAGAAGGCGTAAGGTACGATGTCACTGATGGCGCCCTGGCTGCGACTGATCAGTTTGGTGATCTCATGAAATGGCCGCAGAAGTCTGCATGCGTCACACATGAGCAGCCACTGGTGCGGTGAAAAGAAACCAAGCTCCCCAGAACCTGTCCTGCTGCAGAGTTCGTACAGTTAGTCAATAACGGCACGTTGCTGCTGGAGCAGCCTATCAAGCATATACAAGGTGTAGTTCCAGTGCGTCGGGCTTTCACAAATCAGACTTCTGACGGGCAAGTGGTGTCGCCGCTGAACGTCAGCAAGGCGAGCCATGGCCGTGTAAGATCTTCTAAAATGGCCTGCCTGCCACTGGCCTGCCGCAAGGCATCCTGGATCCCGGGGTATTTGGCAACGAATCGTTGCACGACTAAGTTCAGGACGTGTGCCATGCACGGTACGTGTGTCATTTTGCGCTGTTTCAGCGCGTACAGCAGATTGGCACCATTGTCGCACACCACTTTCCCAACTGTCAAATTGAGCGGGGTTAGCCACTGATCGGCCTGTGACCGCAGAGCTTAAATCAGTGCAGGACCGGTGTGGCTCTTGGCTTCCAGGCACAACAGCCGCAGCACAGCATGGCAACTTCTCACCTGGGACGTCGAATAGGTTCTGGGAGGCTTGGGGGGTGCAGCGGAAGAGGCGGTAGCAGTGGAAAAGTAGGAGTCAGCCGAGGAGGAGACGGAGGATGAAGTAGGAGGAGGAGAAGAAGAGGCAGGCCTGCATGCAATCTGTGGCGGTAACACCAAATCCACACGGGAGCCACACGTTACTTGCTTGACGGCCGTCAGAGGGTTCACCCAGTGGGCAGTAAAAGTTATTTACCTTCCCTGCCCATGTTTGCTATACCACATGTCTGTGGTCAGATATATCTTGGCACTGACACTGTGTGCCAGATATATATTTACGTGCTGCTGAACATGGCCATATAGCTCTGGGATGCCCTTCTGGGATAAATATTTCATTCCAGGGACCTTCCATTGCGGTGTGCCAATGGCCACAAATTTTGAAAGGCCACCGAGTCCACCAGTTTATATAGCAGTAGTTGGTGGACTAGCAGTTCCGACAATCCAGCGGTCAGCCGTCTGGCAAGAGGGTTATCCGAAGTCATCAACTTTTTACGCTCCAACATTTGGGCCTGCCTTCTGCCAGATGAACGCGACGAAGGCATGGTGGAAGGTGGTGGACAAATGGGAGGAGAGAGGAGAAGGAGAAGAGGCAGGATGTGGAGCGCCTGGAGTGTGGCTATGTGGGTTCTGACGGCATTGCTCCCACTGGGCTTGGTGATGGGAGGCCAGGTGCCTTCTTAAGGCGGTTGTCCCTAGGTGAGTGTTGGGCTTACCGCAACTTATGCATTGACAGCACAGGCTGCAGATGGCAACACTATTGTCAGCAGCTGACACGTTAAAAAAAGCCCACACAGCGGAGCCATGTGCCGGCGTCCTGGGAGCGCCAGATGTGACCGTGCATGGTGGATGGCACGCTCCAGATACATTTGCAGTCTGCTTTTTGCCTACTGTGCCCAGCAAGCTCTGCCTGCTTCTCCTCCTCCTCCCTCTCTTCTGCTCCATCTCTCCCTCTGAACTCCCCTCCTCTTCCTCTCTTGTGGGCACCCACGTGATGTCCATCGACACGTCATCATCGTCACCTTTACCACCACTGACATTTGAGATCTCAGAGTAGGCAGCAACAGTGGGGACCTCCCTCCTTGGGCTGATCTGGGTACTGTTGTCAGACCCCTGGGTGGCGGCTGTTGTTACCTCCTCTTCCTTATCCGATGTCAAGAATGGCTTTGCATCGGTAAGGTCTGGGAATGGATGGGAAAATAATTCCTCTGACTCGAGTGGAGGGGCTATGGTGGTGGTGGTGTATTTGGGGGTGCACACAGCAGAGAGTGAGGAGGGTGCAGATACAGAAGATGAGGAAAGTTCAGAAGCGGAAGGCTGAGTGAGCCACTCAATCAACTCTGCTGCGCCCTTTGAAGTAATCGCACGCTCCTTCTCCAACTTCCCACTTCGGCTTCAGCCTGGTGCATCTGCCCGACTCCTACCACCCCTGCGGAACGGCCTGCCTCTTCCCCTACAACCCCTTGTGCCCGCTTGACGTCAACTATGTCGAGCTCACGAGATACGGTATGGTCACTGGTTACCAAGGCGTGACGTTACTCCCTCCTGGAGGAGTGGGTAAGGTCAGTCTTAGTACAGTTTTCACAGATTCCTCCTGTCCACATGGGCACAGAGAGGAAACAAGCTGAGAAAGCCTTTTCACTGCCCCAGTGAAACAGCGCGTTCTCAGCCCGGAAAGACTGCCACCAGTTCCTTGTTTGATATAAGCCCGGTCTGTTAATTGGATTATATAGGGTAAGAAACCAACCGGCGGTAGCATATTGCTAGGCCGAAACACAGACGTGGGGATTCGTGATCGAGATACAAGACAGCACAAGATTAAATTATATATTTAATTGCCTTAAGGGCACACTAGATAACACACTATACACAAATAATTTTAATAGTGGTCTGAGGTTACAGATAGTATGTTACAAACAGGATTACACAGAGTACAAGTCAGTTACCGGGTAGATGAATGTTCCTTTGGTTAATGATGGTGGAATAGTCCTTGGCTGCGGTCACGTCGGGGCAGTGATGTCAGCAGTTTCCAGGTCTTTCCAAATACATGGCACGATGTGACCCCCTTTCAGAGAAAGACACGCCCGTTTGCTGGCACAAGCCTTTTGACCTGTGCCAGCCCCTCCCCTTCTGACCTCTGGGAGAGGTCCACTACCCCTATTCTGGGGCTGGCAGCAAATGAGCCACAAAACCGATTAGGGCTCATAGCTCCAGACCAGAATGTCGCAGGGAGGTGGTTCTGGGACCAATGTATCTGCCTGGGTTCTGGCTACCATTAGATTCCAAGCATGATATCGTTATTTGGTTTCTGTGGGGAGATATGTATATCTTCCTCTCCCAGGCACCCGACCTATGACCATGGGCATGCTCGTCTTTGCCCCAGGATTGCATAAATATATTTGACTTATATCTGGAATGGACGAGCAATTCCTAATTCCTTATAAACCGCCAGTTCCATGATGTCTGGAGGGAAATGATAGATCTGGGCAAGGGCTGAGACCCCCTACAGAGAGGTTTTCCTGTAGGATTAGCTGGCCTGCGTACTGGCTGGTTCAGGTGTGAATTCATACGCATGTGGCCTCTTTGAAGCCAGAACCCTGTGGAGTTCACTACCTCTGCTATCTTTCAGCTGATGGCTGGTGTGGGGACATGGCTGACAGTAAATATTAATCCATATTCCTCACACAGTTCAACTGTCATTTTCTTTGGCTGACGTTTTTAAAACAAGCATATAGGTGTCTTACAAGATGCAGAGTAGCAGACAAAAATATCTGTGAGTGATAATGTGAAGTATTTGGCATAAATATGTGCTGTTTCATCTCCACACAGTTCAAATGCAATTTTTTTTTGTTGAAGTTTAAAACCAGCATTTACATGTCTTACAATACGCAGAGTAGCGGAGGACAATATAATTTGAAAATACTAGTGATAACGTGAAATACTAGGCTGAAATCTGTGTTGTTTAATCTCTAAACAGTTCAAATTTAATTCTTTTGGATTGAGGTTTTTAAAACCATCATATACTGTATGTGTCTTACAACATGCAGGGTAGCAGATGGTTAACATCAGTGAGTGGTAATGAGAAAAACTAAGCCAAAATCCATGTTGGTGCATCTCCAGCCATTTCAAGTATTGGTGCGGTAGGGGGCTGGGTGGAAATAATTGCATAGTAGTTCGTCAACTTTTGTTTTACACTGGAGAACATTTTTTTCTGAATCTGCATATCTTAACGAGCAAAAGACATTGAGTGCAAATCTGTTAGTGGCGAGCATCAATAGCAGTGTCTTCAGTGTATTTGTGGAAAGACAAGGACATCGTATTGTACCTCCCTTTCTTTAAGTTCCTTTAAACCAGATTTGAAAAACATTCCATACTTTGTGTGACTGTGTAAATCTAGGTCCAAAAATTTCAGGGATGCGTAAGGGTTCCAAACGAAAGACCCAGAGCCAGAAGGTAGGAAGTAGCAGCACCAGCTATCTGCCCAGAAGTAGTAGTAGTAGTAGGCCGCAGTTGTCCCTGGCTTCGGAAACGTGTAACCTTATAATTGAGAAGACAGAGGATGAGATTGTGGATTGGATGGCTTAGTCTTCCTCTCAGTCGCAGCGGGATGACATGGAGGGGACTTCAGAGTCTGACACTGTGCCATAGAGCATGGGGTCAGCGTTCCTCCCGCGCCTCCTCCTCGCACCCAATAAGAAGGCTTTCAGTGGATTCCTCCCAGTCTTCACTACCCCTTCCTAGGAGAATGCCTGCCTTTTTCCTAAGAAGTGCCAAGAAAACCCCCACCAAACCCTATGGCAGATAGCCAAGAGAGTCTCCCTGTTGATGACTTGTGTGAGAGCAGTCAGTGTTTGATACTGCCCTGAGGAGGAGGTTCAGGAGGAGGCTGCAGACCCCAGGCACAGGTGTGTTGCTGGTGGTAGTAGTGGCACCTGCAGCCAGTGTTTCGGCGTTGGGGGCAGCGAAAGTGGCAGTCAGGACAAATACAAAGCAGGGGAGGGGGGCCAAAGAACTCACCATGATATCTCACAGCCTGATAAAAGATGCAGGGAGGGTGAGGACTCCAAAGACTATTGTGTGCTCGACAGGACCTGAGAGCCGGATTGGGGTGCTGAGGGGGAGGCAACATCAGAGGAGGAGGGTGATGGCAGCAGCAATAAAGAGCAGAGGCGACATACCTTCCAAAGAACAGCTAGAGCCATGTCTGCTTTGGGATCTGGTCATGCCGCTGACACTGCAGGAGGGTTAGGCTCAAAACGTGCCAGAGCTAAGCCAAGCTCAGTTGCCCCTAGCTCTGTGCAAGTATCTCCCATCTGGCATTTTTTCTATATGCTGCTGTAAGACAGAAGCATTGCCCTGTGCAAGCCCTGCGGGAACAAAATAAGAACACAGGCAAACACAAACGTAGGCACCACAGCTCTATTGAACCACATGAAATGGCATCACCCCTCATGTGGGCAAGAAAAGGTGGCAGCCAGCAACAGGAGTTTCCTCCGTCTCCCTGTACCCCTTGCAGCAGCCAGGCTGCATGCACTGACAGTACGATGTCTTTCACATTGTCTTCATCCCTTTCTACCTCTCCCATTCAGACTCCTCCTCCTGCTTTGCTCCATTGTCAGCCATTGATAACAGAATGCATGGACAGGAAGCAACTGTATATGTCTGGCAATCCCACCTTGCCGAGTTGCTGGCTGTGCAGTCACTGCCGTACCATTTAGTCGAGTGCTGCCTTTAGGGAGCTGATG
The DNA here is from genome assembly GCF_905171765.1 of Bufo bufo. Lineage (NCBI taxonomy): Eukaryota > Metazoa > Chordata > Amphibia > Anura > Bufonidae > Bufo > Bufo bufo. The sequence continues at coordinate 168,360,389 of NC_053393.1, forward strand.
ACATGCACTCAGCGTTGCTGGAAGGTACATAGCCATCATTATTTCTTCCAAAAAGCCATTTCTGCCTTGTATTTTCACATGGCGGAAAAATTGGGCTGCTCCCTGAGATTCTCGCTATGCTGCAAGGTTCATGCCACAGTGGACACCTGGAGGAGCTCTTATGGGCAGGGACATTACATGTCTTTCACGGCCTACTGGCAGGGGTGCACCTAGCCTTTCTGCTGCCTGAGGCGAAAACTGAAACGGCTCCCCTCCCTCCCCAATGCCAATTTCTTAACCTGCCCCTCTCTTGCCCCCACCTGGTGCTGCCCGAGGCAATTGCCTCACCTGGCCTCATTGGTGGTGCACCCCTGCCCACTTGGACAATGTTTTTTTGCTGCAGCAGCGAGGTAGCCACCCAGACATCATGGCCGGGTCCTTTTGACCCCCCCTACGATTGTGTCAGCCTTGCTCCCACACAAGGCATTTATGTGCCTCCTCCACCTCCTCCTCCTCTTTGGACACGATCCCCTCCCCAACAGCAGCAGGGCACAGCGTCGCTCCCATTCCCCCTCCTTCCTATAACATGTGTCAAGTTAAAGGGGTTCTGTACTTTGTTTAAACTGATGATCTATCCTCTGGATAGATCATCAGCATCTGATCGGTGGGTGTCCGACACCCGGGACCCCCGCCGATCAGCTGTTTGAGAAGGCAGCGGCGCTCGAGAAGCGCCGCGGCCTTCTCACTGTTTACCGCCGGCCCAGTGACGTCACGACTAGTATCAACTTGCCTGGGCGGGGCTAAGCTCTGTTCACTTGAATGGAGCTTAGCCCCGCCCAGGCAAGTTGGGTATGACGGTGGAAGAAGAACAGCTGACGCATCTTGATGTCCTCACTGTAGCTGTTGGGGACCCACAAGGAGAAACTGCCATAGAGGCGGAGGATGAGGAGCTGCCACTGCAAGAGGAGGAGAAGTTGGAGATGGAGGAGCAAGAGGTTGATGATGATGATGGCACCGGCCAGGACACCCAATCGTCTCAGTGGGGGGCGGAGTTGGAAAGAAAAGGCTTCTTGGTCACACTGGCCAGAATGGAGAGCTGTATGGTTGCTTGCTTACGCAGTGACAGGTGCATCATTGACATAAAGCTGATGATTACTGGATACCCATGCTTTTAGACCCTCGCTATCAAAGCAAAATGGGAGAATATTTCTCTTTCAGTCTCCTCATCATGATGGAGCAGTTTTTCTACATGCTGCGTCAGACTGAGGACAATCAGCAAGTCAAGATGTCCCGCTGAAACGCCCAGGTTCAGACCTACCTACACTCTGGCGCATACCCTGTTCCCTGACACCATGGAGTTCTGGGCAGGCAGACTGGAACAGTGGCCAGAACTGGCACAGTACACTCTATTTTTTTCTTGGTGAGCCTCCAGTTTATTCTCAGTGTCCAGCGCAGTGACACCCAAACGGACCAAGTTGTCTTCTATCAGTGTCCAAAACATTACTTTTGTCAAAATGAACTCCTCCACCTGAGGCTGAGGAATAGACCTGGCCTTTCTGACGGTGCCCCATTTTGCCACTATTGCTGTCTACCTGCCTGCCGTCATGCCTATCATCATGTTGTCTGCCTACCATCATGTTCCGTATGGCTGCAGCTGCTGCCTTGGTCATGCCACTGCCGCCTTCATGCCACTGATGCTGCCTAACTACCATCATCTTCTGTAAAGCTGCTGCTGTCTCCATCATGCTGCTGCCTGTCTGCCATGTACCATATGGCTGCTGCTGCCGTCGTCTCGGATGCTGCTCCTGTCTGCTAATGCCCTACTGCCACCATTATTAACGCTACTCATCTGCCACTGCTACCACTACCATCACTACTACTTATACTACTACTATTACTATTTCTACCCATAGACAGCCGACCTACTGCCTTGTATGTTCCATGCTATGCTGCTGCTACCGCCACTAATGTTGGGGCCACATACCACTATATCTGTACCCTTTGCAGATCCATACTGCACTGCTGCTGCTCCAAATTAAAAGTGATAATTTTTATAGGCTCGGTCACAGTGAGCTACTTTACTTATGACAATTAACACTTGTCCATGTTGTGTGGGCAGACATTCTGACCCTTTCAAGGCATAATATTTGGATGCTTGGTCCCCCAAGCCGCTTTAAAAAAAAAGTTTTTATGGGACAATTTTTGTAAGCTTTGAAATATGAAAAACCATAACACGTGACTGTGAGGTGTGTTTTTAAACATACTGTTTGTTAATGCTGTAAAACTTGCGTTTACCCACAGCTATGTATGTCAGTGATAGTGTTGATCGAGCACCTTAGTGCTCGAGTGCTCGGGCCGAACACATCGGGATGCTCGGGTGCTCTACCGAGCACCCGAGTATAATGGAAGTCAATGGGAGAACCAGAGCATTAAACTAGGCACCCCCTGCTCTGAAGAGGGGAGGGTGCCTGGTTCATAGGAAAAGGTCAGAAATTGATGGAAACACCACTGAAATGGTTCGGGAACAGCATAGGGAGGATGTCTGGATGCATCTTGGACCCAGGTCGCTGCTGGGAACGATGTTGTCCAAGTAGTACGCCACTTTTACAGACTGACAATAATACGCACAAAACCAAAGATAAAATTGAATTTAGAGGAAAAATTGTTAAGAAACATTCTTTCCTGTATATTTACTTGTATATAAAGTGCAAGTGCTGCCAAAATTTGTACCTTATTGTAGTTATTTTAAAACATAACTTTTAATTTGTCAATATTTAGAATATTATGACACTAATACTTAAAACAATGCTGGTATTACACTGCTTTTCTCGAAGAATGTCTAGTATAGCAGGCAGCTCTAGGCTATTCGCTCAGGCGGCTTATTTTTATAGGGGGTCGTTTTCAAGACAGAGTATCAGCGGATGACTCAGCCTAGGTTCTATCCCTACATAGACTAATCGTGGTGAGTTGGGAGAACCCTGACAGGCTGTATTCCGGGCACCCGCCCTTAAAAGGACGACCCACAGCCGCTGGAACCTCGGATCTATTGCTGCAAATCCCTGACTATATATTCTTCCTCTGAACTGTCCGACGTGTTTCACCACTAGGAGTAGTGGTTCTTCAGGGACACACAAGAAAAAATGCCGGGGCGCCTGGTGCAGTGGCAGCGCTCCCGCACGTATTATAGAGGCAGTGGCAACCAGATGATACAAAAGTGTCTCCTTTTATGGCGTCTCAACCCCTCCCATCTGTCTGATTAGCCTATGGGTATTTACTGAGCGCTTGTTCAGGCCACCCCCCCTACAGCGTCATATTATCCAGAACAAAGCGCACACTGATTGGGCCACTATCTTGTATCCTGCCCAACCAGCGGCGCCGTGTCCAAACCCGGAAGTGACGTTGGTGGGTGGTGGCTAGGTTGCTATGGGGATCTAACACCGCGTCCCCGGCAGGTCCTGGCAGCTTAAATGTAAAACACATTCAATTCCTGTGTCTGCATACACAAATATTGCAATGAGCAATCGGTTACTATGATTTTATGTGGTCTGTAGAACGCGATTCCAGCGTTCACTAGCGGATCTCACATACAAACAATTAGATCATAGATTTTAGAGGAACTTTATACCATACAAGGCTTAAGGTCCTTGCAGGTCAAAGTGCATTTAGACCATGCAGGATTTCAGGTCCTTGAGGGTCACAGGTGCATCTCTTAAATGTATGTAGGCTTATTTGTTACCAGTCCATGAAATGTAATTGAAAGGTAGCATATGTTTTCAAATAAACATTATGCTATTGCCACTTGAATAGTGAATAAAAATTATTGAGTATTTTGAGACCAAGTTAGATCAAAGTATCCCATCTAGACACTGGGTACTTATATCTAGACACTGGGAAATTATGTCCAGACACAGGAAGGTATATCTCCGAGGCAACCCAATCAAGAAGAATTGGGATGCCTTAAAACTCCAGTATATAATCTATCACACATATTATGGCAGGTGATTATAAAAAGGGTTTATATGAAATAAATTCATTCATGCCTTGTGGTGTCACAGAATTTAATTTGTATGTCCATTTTGTTTCAGCTTTTAGGATCATCTTGTCCCAATCACCACCTCTCTTGGGTTTAGAGACATGTTGTAAACCCATGAATTTCAGGCAGTTGGTGTTGCCTCCGTGATACTGTATGACGTGGCGTGCTACTGATGTGTCTTTTTCACTTAGTATATCATTCACATTTTTTATTGCCTGGTGTCCACTATCAAAAGTGCCAATAATCTGTATATTGTTCTGATCAATAATACTATTTGGTCTTGCCACTCTGCCAATGCTTCAGACCCTATATAGTTGATCTCCCACCAGCCCAGGAGTAGAGAAGATTTGCGTACGACGAATTCCCAAGGGCCAGTATTTTAGAATTCGGAGGAATTGTTCAACAATGAAAAATTTTTAAAAAACAAGCAGCAGATTTGAGAGTCAGATTCAGGGAGAGGGGCTATCCCGATGAAATTTTACGCACGGCCTACGAAACTGCGTGCAGTGAGAAGCGGGATAAACTCCTCATCCCTAAAAAACAAAGACCAAATAGTATTATTGATCAGAACAATATACGGATTATTGACACTTTTGATAGTGGACAACAGGCAATAAAAAATGTCCTATCTAGACACTGGGATATCTTAAAAGCGGACCCAGATCTAGATAAAGTTCTAGGATCATACCTACAAATCACCTTTAGAAAGGGGCACAGTTTGAGAGACAGACTGGTCAATAGCCATTTTCAACCGCCAGAAAGAGCAGGCAATTGGCTCTCTAGAAAGCCGATGGGTACATTTAAATGTGGCAGCTGCATAGCATGTGGTCAAATTAAAAAAGCGAAATCATTCACATGCTCCTCTAACAATAAAGAATATCATATCAAAGACTTCATAAATTGCCTCACCACTGGGGTAGTATATCTGGCCCAATGTACTTGCCCACTAGATTATGTGGGCAAGACAAAACGTGAGTTCAGGAGACGAATAAGGGAGCATGTGAATGATATACTAAGTGAAAAAGACACATCAGTAGCACGCCACGTCATACAGTATCACGGAGGCAACACCAACTGCCTGAAATTCATGGGTTTACAACATGTCTCTAAACCCAAGAGAGGTGGTGATTGGGACAAGATGATCCTAAAAGCTGAAACAAAATGGACATACAAATTAAATTCTGTGACACCACAAGGCATGAATGAATTTATTTCATATAAACCCTTTTTATAATCACCTGCCATAATATGTGTGATAGATTATATACTGGAGTTTTAAGGCATCCTAATTCTTCTTGATTGGGTTGCCTCGGAGATATACCTTCCTGTGTCTGGACATAATTTCCCAGTGTCTAGATATAAGTACCCAGTGTCTAGATGGGATACTTTGATCTAACTTGGTCTCAAAATACTCAATAATTTTTATTCACTATTCAAGTGGCAATAGCATAATGTTTATTTGAAAACATATGCTACCTTTCAATTACATTTCATGGACTGTTAACAAATAAGCCTACATACATTTAAGAGATGCACCTGTGACCCTCAAGGACCTGAAATCCTGCATGGTCTAAATGCACTTTGACCTGCAAGGACCTTAAGCCTTGTATGGTATAAAGTTCCTCTAAAATCTATGATCTAATTGTTTGTATGTGAGATCCACTAGTGAACGCTGGAATCGCGTTCTACAGACCACATAAAATCATAGTAACCGATTGCTCATCGCAATATTTGTATATGCAGACACAGGAATTGAATGTGTTTTACTAGAGGTGGGACGAATCCAAATTTTTTCGAATCCAAATCCGAATCCGAATCCGAAAAGGTTCTCGAATATATCGAATCTTTCGAATCCTGTACATAATTGTGTGAACGTACGGTGTAAGAAACAAAGTCAGACCGCGTCAGTTTGTCTGAACCTCCACCTCCCAGTCACGGTCGCACCCTATATGACCGCGATCACCCCTGCTCCTATCACTACAAAACATACAGGGTAATACAGCCACATACCTCTTACATCCAGTGACGTCTTTTGTAGATGTTCTCTTTCCTCATCTTCTCCTTTCAGACCTTCAGACCAGACACCAGTTTTCAGCCATTTTTCGTCTCTGCAGCTTGACAAAAAAAAAAAAATCTTAGTTTACTACTTTTCCATCATCCTCCCATCTTCTGAACAAATCATCCTAACACCCCCAATACTGTGCCGCTGTGCTCCCCAATACTATACTGCAGAAACTACCCCTGATAATACTAGTACCACACAGAGCCCCCCATATAAAATACCCCTTCTTTGTGGCCTCAGTAGATGCCCCCACAGTGCCACCCAATAATGTGCCAGTAAGTGTCCCCATAGATGCCCCCCTAATCATGTGCCAGTATCAAGTGCGGAGTGCCTCTCTCCTCCCCCCATGTGCCGGTATCATAGTGCCATCTCCCCCCCAATGTGCCTGTATCATAGTGCCACCTCCCCCCATAATGTGCCCGTATCATAGTGCCATCTCCCCCCATAATGTGCCCGTATCATAGTGCCATCTCCCCCCATAATGTGCCCGTATCATAGTGCCTCCCCCCAATGTGCCAGTAGTATCATAGTGCCTCTCACCTCTCCCCCTGGCATTCACAGACCCCCCCCACCCCATAACGGTGCCATCCACAGACCCCCCCACCCCATAACAGTGCCATCCACAGACCCCCCCCACCCCATAACAGTGCCATCCACAGACCCCCCCACCCCACCCCATAACAGTGCCATCCACAGACCCCCCCACCCCATAACAGTGCCATCCACAGACCCCCCCCACCCCATAAAAGTGCCATCCACAGACCCCCCCACCCCATAACAGTGCCATCCACAGACCCCCCCACCCCATAACAGTGCCATCCACAGACCCCCCATCCTATAACAGTGCCATCCACACCCCATAACAGTGCCATCCACAGACCCCCCCACCCCATAACAGTGCCATCCACAGACCCCCCCCACCCCATAACAGTGCCATCCACAGACCCCACCACCCCATAACAGTGCCATCCACAGACCCCCCCCACCCCATAACAGTGCCATCCACAGACCCCCCATCCTATAACAGTGCCATCCGCACCCCATAACAGTGCCATCCACACCCCATAACAGTGCCATCCACAGACCCCCCACCCCATAACAGTGCCATCCACAGACCCCCCACCCCATAACAGTGCCATCCACAGACCCCCCCATCCTATAACAGTGCCATCCACAGACCCCCCTATCCTATAACAGTACCATCCACAGACCCCCCATCCTATAACAGTGCCATCCACAGGCCCCCCCACCCTATAACAGTGCCATCCACAGACCCCCCCACCCTATAACAGTGCCATCCACAGACCCCCCCATCCTATAACAGTGCCATCCACAGACCCCCCATCCTATAACAGTGCCATCCACAGACCCCCCCACCCTATAACAGTGCCATCCACAGACCCCCCCACCCTATAACAGTGCCATCCACAGACCCCCCCATCCTATAACAGTGCCATCCACAGACCCCCCCACCCTATAACAGTGCCATCCACAGACCCCCCCACCCTATAACAGTGCCATCCACAGACCCACCACCCACCCCTTAACAGTGTCATCCACAGACCCCCCCACCCTATAACAGTGCCATCCACAGACCCCCCCATTGCCGCTCCAGTAGTTATATAATGTGTAATTGTGATTAATAATCATGCTGCCCCCTCTGTGTGTAGTATTACATTCAATAACTCTTACTTACAGGGCTACTGCTATCGGAACAGGCCGGCCGGGCAGACGAGCGGCAGCGTCACTGACTGACGTCACCTGCCTGAGCCGCCTGCTTTATGAATGAAGCGGCGCAAGCAGGTGACGTCAGTCAGTTACGCTGCCGCTCGTCTGCCCGGCCGGCCTGTTCCGATAGCAGTAGCCGGCTGTAAGTAAGATTTATTGAATGTAATACTACACACAGAGGGGGCAGCATGATTATTAATCACAATTACACATTATATAACTACTGGAGCGGAGGGGCCGGAGCACAGTGAACGCACCGGCCCCCAGCTCTGCCTCCCAGTCCCTCCCACCAGATTCGTCGGATTCGTTTCAGGCAAATTACGTCTGGATTCGAGTCCACGAATCCCACGAATCCAGCAAGATTCGAGGGATTCGTGGATTCGACGAATCCCCCGTCCCATCTCTATGTTTTACATTTAAGCTGCCAGGACCTGCCGGGGACGCGGTGTTAGATCCCCATAGCAACCTAGCAACCACCCACCAACGTCACTTCCGGGTTTGGACACGGCGCCGCTGGTTGGGCAGGATACAAGATAGTGGCCCAATCAGTGTGCGCTTTGTTCTGGATAATATGACGCTGTAGGGGGGGTGGCCTGAACAAGCGCTCAATAAATACCCATAGGCTAATCAGACAGATGGGCGGGGTTGAGACGCCATAAAAGGAGACACTTTTGTATCATCTGGTTGCCACTGCCTCTATAATACGTGCGGGAGCGCTGCCACTGCACCAGGCGCCCCGGCGTTTTTCTTGTGTGTCCCTGAAGAACCACTACTCCTAGTGGTGAAACACGTCGGACAGTTCAGAGGAAGAATATATAGTCAGGGATTTGCAGCAATAGATCCGAGGTTCCAGCGGCTGTGGGTCGTCCTTTTAAGGGCGGGTGCCCGGAATACAGCCTGTCAGGGTTCTCCCAACTCACCACGACTAGTCTATGTAGGGATAGAACCTAGGCTGAGTCATCCGCTGATACTCTGTCTTGAAAACGACCCCCTATAAAAATAAGCCGCCTGATCGAATAGACTAGAGCTGCCTGCTATACCAGACATTCTTCCAAGAAAGCAGTGTAATACCAGCATTGTTTAGTATTAGTGTCATAATATTCTAAATATCGACAAATTAAAAGTTATGTTTTAAAATAACTACAATAAGGTACACTCAGCTCAATATTTATATTTAAAGACACCTCTGAGTCATTATACACTGGGCCACGACTACCGACTTCCTGACCCTGAGTATTCTTTATTATTGCTGCCAAAAATTACAAGGAAGTGGCCCTCCAATACAACCTGTATATCACATAAAAGAGGGCCTCATTCACACTGTGGTTCAATTGTTCAGGTAGTGGGACTCCTACACTTCTAAAGCCTATGCACTTAAGGCTCCATTCACACGTCCGCAAAATGGGTCCGCATCCTTTCCGCAAATTTTGCGGAATGGGTGTGGACCCATTCATTCTCTATGTGGACGGAATGGATGCGTATGGAAAAAGTACACTGGATGTCACTGATCTTTTAGGGATGCGCACACTTTACACAGGAGATGTGGAGTGGATAATTTAACTGTCCGCAGCGGCCTATTAGACGATATTTAGTGCAGGATGCGCTAAAAATATATATTTCTGCTGTCACACACAATAGTCCTCAACCTCTTCAGGACACATTAAGTACCGGTACGGCATGTTGTCCCGATACTTAAGGCACCATGGCTAAAAGCGTGGGGGGGTCCTGTGACCCCCCCCCCGTGTCGGCGATTCAGACCTGCGGTTTGCGGCTTTTTATGTTGCTGGCGGCGGCAGTGCCATCGGGTCCCCATGGGCCTGTAGGGGGGACACGATGGCATGGAAGGCAGCATGATGCCTTCCTGAGGCATCGCCGCTGCCTTCCTGTGACGTGCCTGTGAAATCCAGCCCCCTGGATCTCACAGGCCGTAAGCTGTATGAGTAATACACACAGTATTAGGGCTCTTTCACACTTGCATTCTTGTCTTCCGGCATAGAGTTCCGTCGTCGGGGCTCTATGCCGGAAGAATCCTGATCAGGATTATCCTAATGCATTCTGAATGGAGAGAAATCCGTTCAGGATGCATCAGGGTGCATCAGGATGTCTTCAGTTCCGGAACGGAACGTTTTTTGGCCGGAGAAAATACCGCAGCATGCTGCGCTTTTTGCTCCGGCCAAAAATCCGGAACACTTGCCGCAAGGCCGGATCCGGAATTAATGCCCATTGAAAGGCATTGATCCGGATCCGGCCTTAAGCTAAACGTCGTTTCGGCGCATTGCCGGAGCCGACATTTAGCTTTTTCAGAGTGGTTACCATGGCTGCCGGGACGCTAAAGTCCTGGCAGCTATGGTAAAGTGTAGCGGGGAGCGGGGGAGCAGTATACTTACCGTCCGTGCGGCTCCCCGGGCGCTCCAGAGTGACGTCAGGGCGCCCCAAGCGCATGGATCATGTGATCACATGGATCACGTCATCCATGAGCATGGGGCGCTCTGACGTCATTCTGGAGCGCCCCGGGAGCCGCACGGACTGTAAGTATACCGCTCCCCCGCTCCCCACTACTACTATGGCAACCAGGACTTTAATAGCGTCCTGGGTGCCATAGTAACACTGAACGCATTTGGAAGACGTCTTCAAATGCTTTCAGTACACTTGCGTTTTTCCGGATCCGGAGTGTAATTCCGGCAAGTGGAGTACACGCCGGATCCGGACAACGCAAGTGTGAAAGAGGCCTTACTCATACAGCCAATGCATTCCAATACAGAAGTATTGGAATGCATTGTAAAGGATTAGACCCCCAAAAGTTGAAGTCCCAAAGTGGGACAAAAAATAAAGTGAAAAAAAAAAGTTGAAAAAATAAAGTTTCCCCCCCCAAAAATTAAAATTTTCAAGTAAAAATAAACAAAAACGTCATTTTCCCCAAATAAAGTTAAAAAAATTAGATATAGCCGCGTCCGTATTGACCGGCTCTATAAACATATCACATGACCTAACCCCTCAGATGAACACATTGAAAAATAAAAAATAAAAACTGTGCTAAATAATACTTCACAAAAAGTAAAACGGCAAGCGTTCAAAAAGGCGTACGCCAACCAAAATAGTACCAATCTAACCGTCACCTCATCCCACAAAAAATGAGCACCTACCTGAGACAATTGCCCAAAAAATAAAAAACCTATGGCTAAGAATATGGAGACACTAAAACATCATTTTTTTTGTGTTAAAAAAGCTGTTATTGTGTAAAACTTACATAAAAAAAAAAGTATACATATTAGGTATCGCCGTGTCTGTATCGACCGGCTCCCTAAAAATATCACATGACCTCAACCCTCAGATGAACACCGTAAAAAATAAAAAATAAAAACTGTGCTAAATAAACCATTTTTTGTCACCTTACATCACAAAAAGTGTAATAGCAAGTGATCAAAATGTCATATGCACCCCAAAATAGTGCCAATCAAACAGTCATCTCGTCCCGCAAAAAATGAGACCCTAGCTAAGATAAAAGCCCAAAAACTGAAAAAACTATGGCTCTCAGAATGTGGAGACACTAAAACATGATTTAAAAAAAAAAAAAAAAAGTATACATATTAGGTATCGCCGCGTCCGTATCGACCGGCTCTATAAAAATATCTCATGACCTAACCCCTCAGATGAACACCATAAAAAATAAAAACTGTGCTAAATAAACAATTTTTTGTCACCTTACATCACAAAAGTCATATTCACCGGAAAATAGTGCCAATCAAACCGTCATCTCATCCCGCAAAAAATTAGACCGTACCTAAAAATACCTACCTATAGCCCAAAAACTGAAAAAACTATGGCTCTCAGAATATGAAGACACTAAAACTAGATTTTTTTTTTCAAAAATGATATTATTGTGTAAATCTTACATAAATAAAAAAAAGTATACATATTAGGTATCGCCGCGTCCGTGACAACTTAGTCTATAAAAATACCACATGATCTAACCTGTCAGATGAATGTTGTAAATAACAAAAAATAAAAACAGTGCCAAAACAGCTATTTCTTGTTACCTTGCCTCACAAAAAGTGCAATATAGAGCAACCAAAAATCATATGCACCCTAAAATAGTACCAACAAAACTGCCACCCTATCCCATAGTTTCTAGAATGGGGTCACTTTTTTGGAGTTTATACTCTAGGGGTGCATCAGGGGGGCTTCAAATGGGACATGGTGTCAAAAAACCAGTCCAGCAAAATCTGCCTTCCAAAAACCGTATGGCATTCCTTTTCTTCTGCGCCCTGCCGTGTGCCCATACAGTGGTTTACAACCACATATGGGGTGTTTCTGTAAACTACAGAATCAGAGCCATAAATATTGAGTTTTGTTTGGCTGTTAACCCTTGCTTTGTAACTGGAAAAAAATTATTAAAATGGCAAATCTGCCAAAAAAGTGAAATTTTTAAATTGTATCTCTATTTTCCATTAATTCTTGTGGGATACCTAAAGGGTTAACAAAGTTTGTAAAATAAGTTTTGAATACCTTGAGGGGTGTAGTTTCTAGAATGGGGTCACTTTTTTGGAGTTTCTACTTTAGGGGTGCATCAGGGGGGCTTCAAATGGGACATGGTGTCAAAAAACCAGTCCAGCAAAAATTGCCTTCCAAAAACCCTATGGCATTCCTTTCCTTCTGCGCCCTGCCGTGTGCCCGTACAGCGGTTTACGACCACATATGGGGTGTTTCTGTAAACTACAGAATCAGAGCCATAAATATTGAGTTTTGTTTGGCTGTTAACCCTTGCTTTGTAACAGGAAAAAAATTATTAAAATGGAAAATCTGCCAAAAAAAGTGAAATTTGGAAATTGTATCTCTATTTTCCATTAATTCTTGTGGAACACCTAAAGGGTTAACAAAGTTAGTAAAATCAGTTTTGAATACCTTGAGGGGTGTAGTTTTTAGAATGGGGTAATTTTTGGGTGGTTTCTATTATGTAAGCCTCACAAAGTGACTTCAGACCTGAACTGGTCCTTGAAAAGTGGGTTTTTGAAAAATTTCTAAAATATTTTAAGATTTGCTTCTAAACTTCTAAGCCTTGTAACATCCTCAAAAAATAAAATGTCATTCCCAAAATGATCCAAACATGAAGTAGACATATGGGAAATGTAAAGTAATAACTATTTTTGTAGGTATTACTATGTATTATAGAAGTAGAGAAATTGAAACTTGGAAATTTGCAATTTTTTTAAACTTTTTGGTAAATTTGGTATTTTTTTATAAATAAAAATTAATTTTTTTTACTTCATTTTACCAGTGTAATGAAGTACAATATGTGACGAAAAAAACAATCTCAGAATGACCTGGATAATTCAAAGCGTTTTAAAGTTATCACCACTTAAAGTGACACTGGTCAGATTTGCAAAAAATGGCCTGGTCCTTAAGGTGAAAATGAACCCGGTCCCTAAAGGACTTTTGGGTCTCTGAAAAGTTTTTCTAATAAAAATCTTCCAATAACACTCCCTATACTCTGTCCCTTTCTATGCACAGCTCTCCCTAAGACTAAGCAATTTAGCGCAGGTTGCGCTACAAACATATATTGCTGCTGTCACACACAATAGTCCTTAAAAGGACTTTTGGGTTTCTGAAAAGTTTTTTTAATAAAAATCTTCCAATAACACTCCTTACACTGTCTTTCCCTTCCTATGCTCAGCTCTCCCTGTCTAACACTGAGCCGAACATGTGTCATCGGGTGCTTTATAGCACCTGATGACGCGTTCCGGCCAGCAAATCACTGTATTGCCAGTAGCCAACATGGCTATAGCATTACAGTGAAGGGCAGTACTTAACTGCACGTTTTTTGGCTGCATAGCAGCCAAGAAACGTGCGGGGAGGAGACTCCAGCATTGCGCTCGAGCGCATGCGGTACTCGGCCGATTACCACCTTGTGCCAAGCATCGAGATGCTCGAGCCGAACAGATGTTTGGACGAGCATGCTCGATCATCACTAGTCAGTGATTTTCTATTGATGTCATTGCGTTCAAGATAATTGCGTTTAAGTATTCTAGGAGTGGCTGCCTCCTTGACTTCAAGCATATGTGGAGAAGTGCGCCGGCAGGGGATAAAACAACATTTTCAGTACTTTTGCTGCATACTTTTGCTGCATCTGCTTTCAGGAAAAAAGGCATCATCAGAAACACACTGCTGGCGGCTTGGGATGGTTCTGGGAGGTGACAGGTTCCCTTTAAGGATAAGGGGGTTATTGAGGGACTGAACCATAATTGATGTTTATTGGTAGGTGTTTATATTAAACTTTACAATAAGGGTCCATTCACACGTCCGCAAAATGGGTCCGCATCCGTTTCCGCAATTTTGCGGAACAGGTGTGGACCCATTAATTTTCAATGGTGCCAGAATGTGCTGTCTGCATCCGCATTTGCGTATCTGCACTTCCGTTGAGCCAAAAAATAGAACATGTCCTATTTTTGGCCGCAATTGGAATTTTCTATGAGAGTGCCGGCGATGTGCGGTCTGCGAAATGCGGAACGCACATTGCCGGTGTCCGTGTTTTGCGGATCCGCAATTTGCGGATCTGCAAAACGCATACGGACGTGTGAATGGACCCTAACCCCCCTTATCCTTAAAGGGGTTGTCCCATCTTGTGAATTTGAATTCATTGCATTCTTTATAGACTGACCAACTTACCCTATTCATGTAATTATCCATTTCCTCTCCTTCATCCCTGTTTGTTATTTTTTCCATAGCTGTGTTTACAGCTTGTTGTTATTGGTTACTGCCACCACAGCGATACTGCAGCGGTGGCCGTGCTTGTGCAGTGTCTCTCTAGCTGGCCAGGTGTCTTTCTCTTCTGGCTTGGCTGGCCGGATGAACGGGAGCGCACATATTCGCGCATGCACGGCCTCTCCCATTTTGTCCTCTCTCTGCAGCCCTATTAAAAGTACTTGAACGGCCACTGGGCATGCGCTTTAGCTCAGAAGCTGTTCAATACAGTGATACTTATGTGATGTTCATCTGATGTAAACAGGGACCCTTAGTTGAGATCAAACATCTTCTATCCAGCCTGATTTTATTATCTGGGCTCGACTATCACACCTGCACTGACATACTGTCTGGTGCTGTTGTACATATAACAGTGTGCAGTACAAGGATTCAGCATAACAGCACTTTCATATCGGTTATAGTAATAATGAGTAATAGGACATACAGTCAGGTCCATAAATATTGGGACATCGACACAATTCTAAGATTTTTGGCTCTATACACCACCACAATGGATTTGAAATGAAACAAACAAGATGTGCTTTAACTGCAGACTGTCAGCTTTAATTTGAGGGTATTTACATCCAAATCAGGTGAACGGTGTAGGAATTACAACAGTTTGCATATGTGCCTCCCACTTGTTAAGGAACCAAAAGTAATGGGACTGTCACGAGTTGGAGGTCCCAGGAGAGACCACCGCGTCGTCAAGCAATAAATAAACGGAAATCAGGTACAGACACACAAGAGTTTATTGCACAAACAAAAAACAAGGGAAGGCAGCACAGACAAAACATAACTGGCAGAACAGATAACAGAAACACAGGAAAGAGGACATCAAAGAGGACGGGAGAGAGGACGTCAATGAACAAGTAGGGAAACCCACAGAGCACAGACAGACAGACATGGATCCCATGGGTCAGCAGCATGGGAGAGAGAGTACAAACCAGGAGCAGGACAGGACAAGACAACACACACCAGGAGAGCTGAACAGAACTGAGGAAACCTCAGCCTTAGGCCTCCTGCACACGACAGTATTTTTTCACGGTCCGCAAAACGGAGTTCCGTTGGTCCGTGATCCGTGTCCGTTTTTTCTTCCGTGGGTCTTCCTTGATTTTTGGAGGATCCACGGACATGAAAAATGAAAAAAAAATCTAAGTCAAGTTTGCCATTGAAATGATAGGAAAAAACGGACACGGATCACGGACACGGATCACGGACGCGGATGACAATCTTGTGTGCATCCGTGATTTTTCACGGACCCATTGACTTGAATGGGTCCGCGAACCGTTGACCGTGAAAAAAATAGGACAGGTCTTAGGCCTTAGGCCTCCTGCACACGACCGTTGTGTGCACCCGTGGCCGTTGTGCCATTTTCCGTTTTTTTTCACGGACCCATTGACTTTCAATGGGTCCGTGGAAAAATCGGAAAAAGCACTGTTTTGCAGCCGCATCCGTGATCTGTGTTTCCTGTCCGTCAAAAAAATAGGACATGTCCTATTTTTTTGACGGACAATGGTTGTACAGGGGGTTGTGATCCGCACAATTAACCCCTCAGGTGCTGCACCTGAGGGGTTAATTGTGCATATCATATCCCCCTATAAGAGATCAGGGGCTGCCAGGCAGCAGGGGGCAGACCCCCCTCCCTCCCCAGTTTTAATTTCATTGGTGGCAAGTGTGCCCCCCCGGCCCCCCTCCCTCTATTGTAATATCATTGGTGGCCAGTGCGGCCCCCCCCCTTTATTGTATTATCATTGGTGGCCAGTGTGCGGCCTCCCCTCCCTTCCTCTATTGTAATATCATTGGTGGCCAGTGTGCGGCCCCCCCCGGCCCCCCTCCGATCGGAATCTCCGCTGCCACCAATGATCGGGGGGGGAGAGGGGAGGCTGCACACTGGCCACCAATGATATTAATACAATGAAGGGGGGGCCGGGGGGGGGGGGCTGCACACTGGCCACCAATGATAATACAATAAAGGGAGGGAGGGGGGGGCGCACACTGGCCACCAATGATATTACAATAGAGGGAGGGGGGGAGAGGGGGGGCCGCACTGGCCACCAATGATATTACAGAGGAGGGAGGGGGGGCCGGGGGGGGCACTGGCCACCAATGAAATTTAAACTGGGGAGGGAGGGGGGTCTGCCCCCTGCTGCCTGGCAGCCCCTGATCTCTTATAGGGGCTATGATATGCACAATTAACCGCTCAGGTGCAGCACCTGAGGGGTTAATTGTGTGGATCACAGCCCCCTGTAAGAGATCGGGTGCTGCCAGGAAGCAGGGGGCAGTCATGTACACAGTTCGTAGTATATTCTAACTAGAAGAGTCCCCATCACCATGGGAACTCCTCTGTGTTAGAATATACTGTCGGATATGAGTTTCACAATCTAACTCATATCCGACAGTATATTCTAACATAGAGGCGTTCCCATGGTGATGGGGACGCTTCAAGTTAAAATATACCATCGGATTGGAGAAAACTCCGATCCGATGGTATAATAGGGACTCCTGACTTTACATTGAAAGTCAATGGGGGACGGATCCGTTTGAAATTGCACCATATTGTGTCAACGTCAAACGGATCCGTCCACATTGACTTGCATTGTAATTCAGGACAGATCCGTTTGGCTCCGCACGGCCAGGCGGACACCAAAACGACTTTTTTTTTCATGTCCGTGGATCCTCCAAAAATCAAGGAAGACCCACGGATGAAAAAACAGTCACGGATCACGGACCAACGGAACCCCGTTTTGCGGACCGTGAAAAAATACTGTTGTGTGCAGGAGGCCTAATATACAGGTTCCATGGGTGCAGCAGAGAGGCCACACCCATGGAGCAGACAGAGAGGATTAACTCCTAATAGGAACACAGGGGAGTTAACCCATACAGAACCACAAATAACACACAGAAACGAAACTTCAGCGAGGAGCGCCGAACGAGCAAGGACGGAAGGTCACAGCCAGAGATAGTGGCTGTGACAGGGACAGAATAATAATCATAAATCAAACTTTCACTTTTTAATACTTGGTTGCAAATCCTTTGCAGTCAATTACAGCCTGAAGTCTGGAACGCATAGACATCACCAGACGCTGGGTTTCATCCCTCGTGATGCTGTGCCAGGCCTCTACTGCAACTGTCTTCAGTTCCTGTTTGTTCTTGGGGCATTTTCCCTTCAGTTTTGTCTTCAGCAAGTGAAATGCATGCTCAATCGGATTCAGGTCAGGTGATTGACTTGGCCATTGCATAACATTCCATTTCTTTCCCTTAAAAAACTCTTTGGTTGCTTTTGCAGTATGCTTCGGGTCATTGTCCATCTGCACTGTGAAGCTCCGTCCAATGAGTTCTGAAGCATTTGGCTGAATATGAGCAGATAATATTGCCTGAAACACTTCAGAATTCATCCTGCTGCTTTTGTCAGCACTCACATCATCAATAAATACAAGAGAACCAGTTCCATTGGCAGTTATACATGCCCACGCAATGACACTACAACCACCATGCTTCACTGATGAGGTGGTATGCTTAGGATCATGAGCAGTTCCTTTCCTTCTCCATACTCTTCTCTTCCCATCACTCTGGTACAAGTTGATCTTGGTCTCATTTGTCCATAGGATGTTGTTCCAGAACTGTGAAGTCTTTTTTAGATGTTGTTTGGCAAACTCTAATCTGGCCTTCCTGTTTTTGAGGCTCACCAATGGTTTACATCTTGTGGTAAACCCTCTGTATTCACTCTGGTGAAGTCTTCTCTTGATTGTTGACTTTGACACACATACACCTACCTCCTGGAGAGTGTTCTTGATCTGGCCAACTGTTGTGAAGGGTGTTTTCTTCACCAGGGAAATAATTCTTCAGTCATCCACCACAGTTGTTTTCTGCGGTCTTCCGAGTCTTTTGGTGTTGCTGAGCTCACCAGTGCGTTCTTTCTTTTTAAGAATGTTCCAAACAGTTGTTTTGGCCACGCCTAATGTTTTTGCTATCTCTCTGATGGGTTTGTTTTGTTTTTTCAGCCTAATGATGGCTTGCTTCACTGATAGTGACAGCTCTTTGGATTTCATCTTGAGAGTTGACAGCAACAGATTCCAAATGCAAATAGCACACTTGAAATGAACTGTGGACCTTTTATCTGCTCATTGTCATTCGGATAATGAGGGAATAACACACACCTGGCCATGGAACAGCTGAGAAGCCAATTGTCCCATTACTTTTGTCCCTTAACAAGTGGGAGGCACATATGCAAACTGTTGTAATTCCTACACCGTTTACCTGATTTTGATGTAAATACCCTCAAATTAAAGCTGACAGTCTGCAGTTAATGCACATCTTGTTCGTTTTATTTCAAATCCATTTTGGTGGCGTACAGAGCCAAAAATGTTAGAATTGTGTCGATGTCCCAATATTTATGGACCTGACTGTATATTTATCAAGGTTATCTTACAATTTTGAACACAGTATAAAACAGAGGAGCGCAGAGGCAGCTAATGATAAATATTCAGGCAGTCTCGAGAGCGTTCACGAGAGAAGAGGCTGGGGGATTGTAAACCGCTGCTACTGCGGTCATTAAAAACAATAGTCCCCTCCCCCTGTCTGAGAAGTATTTTAAGGGCAAGGGATCCGCGAAGGAGCTCAGAATACAAGGTGAGACAACCCCTTTAAGAATGCATCCATGTATTGCAGGACCAGGATGCATTCGTAAGGATGTGGGGAGGTATAGTCACATAACAGTGTGTCATCCACAGATCTCCCATAACAGTGTCATCCACAGATCCCCATAACAATGTGTCATCCACAGATCCCCCATAACAGTGCGTCATCCACAGATCCCCCCATAACAGTGTGTCATCCACAGATCCCCCCATAACAGTGTGTCATCCAGAGATTCCCACATAACAATGTGTCATCCACAGATCCCCCTCAACAGTGTTTTATCCACAGATCCCCCATAACAGTGTGTCATCTACAGGTCTCCCTATAACTGTGTATCATCCACAGATCTCCCCATAACTGTGTGTCCTCCACAGATCCCAATAACAGTGTTATCCACAGATCCCCCATAACAGTGTCATCCACAGATCCCCCATAACAGTGTCATCCACAGATCCCCCATAACAGTTAGTCATCCACAGATCCCCCATAACAGTATGTCATCTACAGATCTCCCCATAACTGTGTGTCATCCACAGAACCCCCATAACAGTGTCATCCACAGATCCCCCCATAACAGTGTGTCATCCACAGATCCTCTATAACAGTGTCATCTACAGATTCCCCCCATAACAATACGTCATTCCCAGATTCCCTCCATAACAGTGTGTAAGCAATCCAAACAGTTCAAAAGCAAAGCAACTCTCACCTGCAAGCTCGTCAAGAGCAAGGAAACAGCCCGGACATGGGCGTGGATATGTAGGAAAAAAAGGGATGAAATTTCCAGCTCTGTAAAACGATCCCCCATAACAGTGTGAAACATTTTTCTGTTATTTTATTAACATTTTTAGCACACCTTTTGGTTCAAAATATTTTTTTCTTATTTTCTTCCTCTAATACCCAGATGCTTCTAATCAATTCATCAGGTGCTATTTAGAAAGCAAAAAATACGGTATCTATCTATCTCATATCTAGCTGTACATTGTATACTGTATATCTATATACTACATCTTTTGCTCCCCAGTAAGCAGTAGTTTCAGGCCCATTTAACCCATGGTGCTCGGTCAGAAGCTGAGCAGGCACCATAGCTGCTAGGTTTCTGTTGTTTCACATTGCAGACACCTGGACATTTACCCACTCAAATGCCATGGTTGCAGTTGACTACAACATCTGAGGGGTTAACCATGGGAGCACTGCCCCCCCCATAGACTGCATAGGCAATTAATTGCAGTATAGTGGAGAAGAGATCAAATGATCACATGTTCAAGTCCTCTAGAGAAACTTAATATGTGTATAAAAGTTTAATAAAATATATAAAATTTCTAATCACTCATTATCTACATATTAACAATAAACAAAAAATAAACATCATAGGCATAAAGTCCCAAAACACCCGTAAGGTGAAAATATGAATGTATTAACCCATATGGTGAATAAAAATAATGGAAAAAAAATCACCTCCTCCCAAAATTTTTATAAAAACAGATCAAAAGGTCATACACACCCCAAAATGGTATAAAATTTTAATCTCGCAAATAATGAACCCTCTCACAGCTTTGTAGACATAACTATTAAAAAAGTTTTGGGGGGTCAGAATATGCTGATGAAAAGAAAAATGTTTTCACAAGTTTTTAAACACAAGAAAAACTACATAAATGTGGTATCACTGTAATTGTACTGATCTGGAGAATGAAGGGAACACACATGTTCACATATTTGTTCGACAGAATGTGACTGTGTTGTTAGCCCATTATTACAAGATTTTGGGCCCCACTTTTGATTTTGCAGAGGGCCACATTTTGTCTAAAACCGGCCCTGGCACCAGCCTATGTGCACTCCCACGGCCCCGGTCACCAGAAAGGATGGCGTTTTTCCTATATTGTGCAAGCATGAGCACCACTGATGGATTGCAGCGCGGTCGTAACTAAGGATGAGCGAACTTGTGTTTTCAAGTTCGGCGAACAAGGTTCGGTTTTGGGTTATCTAAGAATTCCGTTATGGATTCTGCTAAGTTATGGTCCGTGGTAGCAGAATCCATAACAGAATTCTTAGACAACCCGAACCCAAACCTTGTACCCCAAATTTTAGAACACGAGTTCGCTCATCCCTAGTCGGAACCATGGAAACAAGCAGTATATAATTTGATTAAAATATGCGATCCAGCGCAGGGCAAAGGAGAGCATCGGAGCATGAAATATCAGGGGGGGGGGCGGAGGGGGGGGCTGCCTGGGTGAAATTATGGGTATGTCCGGGTTCAGCTCTGAACCCGGACAACCCCTTTAACTTTCTCTACATGATAAATGCCATTTGCTGAAGTGACAAAACCCCTTTTATTCACCAGTAAGCCAAGATCAGGTTACAGCTGCTGCTTATAGAAGTCTATGGAGACTTGAGCTGATTCACACCTAAACAGCTTAGTTCTTTTGTGTAATGTCATCCATGCTACTGCTGCTTTTGGATGGCATGCTACAGAAGGATAGAGAAGCAGGATCTCCTCTTATCTATGTGTGATGTATGACATATGGTAGCAGCTTCTCTACTGCTCCCACTCCCACCTTCTCTATATACTTCAATAGACAGCAGTTGTAACCTGGTCCCTCAATGAAGCTGAAATTTGTCTGCGCCACATGTGTACAGTCGTGGCCAAAAGTTTTGAGAATGATACAAATATTAGTTTTCACAAAGTTTGCTGCTAAACTGCTTTTAGATCTTTGTTTCAGTTGTTTCTGTGATGTAGTGAAATATAATTACACGCACTTCATACGTTTCAAAGGCTTTTATCGACAATTACATGACATTTATGCAAAGAGTCAGTATTTGCAGTGTTGGCCCTTCTTTTTCAGGACCTCTGCAATTCGACTGGGCATGCTCTCAATCAACTTCTGGGCCCATTCCTGACTGATAGCAACCCATTCTTTCATAATCACTTCTTGGAGTTTGTCAGAATTAGTGGGTTTTTGTTTGTCCACCCGCCTCTTGAGGATTGACCACAAGTTCTCAATGGGATTAAGATCTGGGGAGTTTCCAGGCCATTGACTCAAAATGTCAATGTTTTGGTCCCCGAGCCACTTAGTTATCACTTTTGCCTTATTGCACGGTGCTCCATCGTGCTGGAAAATGCATTGTTCTTCACCAAACTGTTGTTGGATTGTTGGAAGAAGTTGCTGTTGGAGGGTGTTTTGGTACCATTCTTTATTCATGGCTGTGTTTTTGGGAAAATTGTGAGTGAGCCCACTCCCTTGGATGAGAAGCAACCCCACACATGAATGGTCTCAGGATGCTTTACTGTTGGCATGACACAGGACTGATGGTAGCGCTCACCTTTTCTTCTCCAGACAAGCCTTTTTCCAGATGCCCCAAACAATCGGAAAGAGGCTTCATCGGAGAATATGACTTTGCCCCAGTCCTCAGCAAGCCATCTTCCAAAAGTCTTCGCCTCACTGTGCGTGCAGATGTGCTAACACCTGCCTGCTGCCATTCCTGAGCAAGCTCTGCACTGGTGGCACTCCGATCCCGCAGCTGAATCCTCTTTAGGAGACGATCCTGACTTTCTTCGACGCCCTGAAGCCTTCTTAACAAGAATTGAACCTCTTTCCTTGAAGTTCTTGATGATCCTATAAATTGTTGATTGAGGTGCAATCTTAGTAGCCACAATATCCTTGCCTGTGAAGCCATTTTTATGCAACGCAATGATGGCTGCACGTGTTTCTTTGCAGGTCACCATGGTTAACAATGGAAGAACAATGATTTCAAGCATCACCCTCCTTTTAACATGTCAAGTCTGCCATTTTAACCCAATCAGCCTGACATAATGATCTCCAGCCTTGTGCTCGTCAACATTCTCACCTGAGTTAACAAGACGATTACTGAAATGATCTCAGCAGGTCCTTTAATGACAGCAATGAAATGCAGTGGAAAGGTTTTTTTTGGGATTAAGTTAATTTTCATGGCAAAGAAGGACTATGCAATTCATCTGATCACTCTTCATAACATTCTGGAGTATATGCAAATTGCTATTATAAAAACTTAAGCAGCAACTTTTCCAATTTCCAATATTTATGTAATTCTCAAAACTTTTGGCCACGACTGTACTTCTTTATCAGTGAATTCATAGTGAGTGATCAGTGTACAATGTTCGGGGACGTGGCTATGAGGTGAAGAAAGGATATTTTACAATTAGAGCTGAGCGAATCAAAGCTGACGAAGTGGAATTCGATACGAATTTCAGGAATTGTTCGATTCACATCGACTCCGAATTTCCTCACGTTTCGTGGTAACGAATCGCATTATTTCCTAAAATGGCTGCTGCACGTGTGAGGACATGGAGCAAGGAACTCTGGGAAGGCGGGATCACCCATAATGCCAAGCATGCAGCCAATCAGCAGCCAGCCCTGTGATGTCACAGCCCTATAAATAGCCTCAGCCGTCTTGGATTCTGTCATTTTCCAGTGTACTTAGTGCAGGGAGAGACGTCAACAGGTGCTAGGGACAGTGCTAGGAAGGACTTCATTGTGCAGGAAAAGATTATTCAAGGTTTAGGGAAAGGATAGGGAGGAATCATTCCGCAGCATTTATGTTGAACAGGATTCAGTAGGGGAGGTTACAGCCTGGGTAATAGGAACAATCCTATTACACCTTGCTGCACTGACTGGGGATCTAAATTGCCATTATACAGCTCTGTAATTCCAGCAAACCGTTCTTGTTATTGGGGTGCAAGTTCTGTTTGATACAGCCATTAAAAGGGTTTATTACAAGGAAATATTTCTATATCTTATTTGCCCTTGTGCGGTGCAGTTATATGTTCTAAAGCATTTTTTGGCTTGTATTAGTGGGGAAAAAGGGCTTATTAGCCGTTGTGTGGTGAAGTAAATTACAGCCCTTTTTGTTGTGTATTAGTGGCAAAAGAAAAATATATTTGTCGTTCAGAGTCGCAGTTATATGAGGAAGGAGCAGGAATACGCTCCGAAACGCGTCTGGTATTAAGGAACAGTGAGGAATATACAGGCCGGGATAACTGTGAATCGCTGCGGTTTATTGCTGTACTGACCGCCAACCTTTAAAAAAAAACGCATTTTCTACGGCCTCAGCATCTCCGAAAGAGGACCAATCACTAATCCCGGAACGAGTGTCGTACCGCCTTGCCCAAGTCACGTGGGACACCACGTAATAAAGACAAGCGATCGCATGGAGCGGTAATGTACACAGCTTCTCTTTCACTTATATACAGACTGAAATTTTAACAGCTAAATATTTAACGGTTAACTATTAACCCAATATGAGAATATCGGCATGAGGACTTTGTTCACAGCATTCAAAGTAGCCTTTTAAGAACTGTATACCCCTATGCAAAGTGTGAATTTTAACTACAGCAACCTTCATATGACAAAATTTCTGGTGCAGATATAATAGGCACTCATTGCCTACTACAAACATTCATTGCTTACTATAAGCACACATTGCTTATTACAGTGCTTATATCTTAAACACTGTATATTAACATACTCCTATCCACTCAACTTGCTGCTGAATTTTAAATTGTGGTGTACCTGAATCAAGATTTTTTTCACCTGAAGTATTAACCCTTGTGAAACCCCTATACCTGAAGTATCAACACTTGTATACTCAGCCTACCTATATAACTTATTTCGATGTACCCAGCTGGCACATAGCACTTTATGTATTCAGTATGCACATAGCACTTCTATATATTTAATAATACCACATCGAAATACCTGAACTGATAATTTCAGTACATCCTACCTATTCACAATGTACACAGCTTGCACATAGCACTTTTGTGTACCGAGCTTGCATACTGCACTTTCATGTACCGAGCTTGCATATTGCACTTACCCTACCGAGCTTGCATATGCAGTACGCAGCCCTGCAGGGTATTGCGATGTGAGGTCACAGTTACTTAGGCAAACGAGGGTTGCTATGGGTTACTCACAATTTGGAAGATGACCCTGGGCAGCAT
Organism: Bufo bufo; assembly: GCF_905171765.1. Taxonomy (NCBI): domain Eukaryota; kingdom Metazoa; phylum Chordata; class Amphibia; order Anura; family Bufonidae; genus Bufo; species Bufo bufo. The sequence goes on from NC_053393.1 coordinate 168,385,541, forward strand.
ACAGCAGTGATGGAGAGGCTGGCACAGTAGTCCTCTGGGGCACTCTCTGTATATAGGGACCAGGCCTGATGGTGGACGAGGTGCCCTGGATGTTGCAGATGTTTAATGTGCCTAGTGCAAGGTCCCTTTAAGGTTTGTGACGCCAGTGCCTGTAACGGTGGTACACCGATTTATAGTTGTGGTAAATGAGGAACACAATGGTAGGGTGAACCAAACTTTCTTTATTGGTAACAATTCAACTTTGTACAATTTGATTTCAGTTCCACTTTGCAGCAGTGATAAATAGCAGGCTTTACACGTCAATGGCACGTGTTAAGTTCTTTGCAAGATACTCAGGGGGTACAATCAGCACTCACAGACCAGGCTGCACTATACTTCAGATATCCTGGCTGTCTGTATTGCCAAGGCCCGTATGCCCTAATGCTGGCTTTAATCCTTGGTAGAAATCCTCCTCAGGTATATATCACTTGCTCCACATTAATGATCCTTCTGCCCCTCAGCTTACTTGTTTAGCTGGAAAACGATGGCTCTGCTCTGCTCTGGTTAAGGAACTTGGTTTCTCCCAGGAGGCAAACTCTTCTCTTGGGGTGAATCTTCTGAGCTAACAGAGGCTCAGGGACTTCAGGCAGGCTAGACTGCACAACTAGCCACCTGGTATTTCTGGGCCTAGCTATATATACTAAGTGCTTACTAGCTTCCTCTAGGGCAGTGATGGCGAACCTTTTAGAGACCGATTGCCCAAACCGCAACCCCAAAGACCCCCTTATTTATAGCAAAGTGCCAGCGCGGCAAGTTAACCGGAATCCTACAGTCCAATATAGTATATATTTCATGTACTTTATCATGTAGTAGCTATAATAGCCTGTCTACATTTAGTACGCTGCCTGTGCTGTTCATGGTGCGTCCTGCGCTGATGAATGGCAGGAAAGGTCTAAGGCATATTGGTACACCATAGACTTTTTCCAGGGTGTGGGTGCCCACAGAGAGGGCTCCGAGTGCCGCCTCTGGCACCCGTGCCATAGGTTCGCCACCACTGCTCTAGGGTATAGGAGGCTGAACTACCCTCTAATAGGCCTGCTACCCAGATAACACAGGGAAAATGAACATAAAACATCACATTAATACAATAGATATATTAACCCTTGTGTAGTGCCCACCTTTACCTAGTGGGACACTACACATATTGCACTTTGATACACTGAGCTTGCACATAGCACTTTGTATATTCAGCCTTATTTGACTCTTATATGTACTCAGCTTGCATATACTGTAGCATCCCACAAGTCCATGATTATCTGGTGCTTGCACTTAGCACTTTGTATATTCAGCCTGAATTGACTCTCATATGTACTCAGCTTGCACATAGCATCCTACAAGTTCAAGAATATCTTCTAATTGTGACTATACAGCATACCTTACACAACTTTTTTTTTTTTATTCTTTCTTTTTATCATTAATAAACACAATTTTATCATAACCAAGATATTCATCATTCCATGTTTATACCATATGTGAATGTGCTATCACATCTTTTTATATTGAATTATCCTTACTACACGGTTTTTAGGTGTACCGGTGATAGAGCACCTCTATCCATAATACCTAATTGGTGAGCCACTGAATAACTACTATATGTTGCAAAGCCCTTTTTGTCATGTATCAGTGGCAAAAGTAAAATATATTTGCCGTTCAGTGGTGCAGTTATATGTTCTAAAGCCCTTTTTGCCATGTATTAGTGGCAAAAGTAAAATATATTTGCCGTTCAGCGGTGCAGTTATATGTTCTAAAGCCCTTTTGTGGAGTGTATAAGTGGAAAAATATAAGGGGCTATTTGCCGTTCAGCGGTGCAGTTATATGTTCTAAAGCCCTTTCTGTCATGTATTAGTAGCAAAAGAAAAATATATTTACCGTTCAGTGGTGCAGTTATATGTTCTAAAGCCCTTTTTTGCGTGTATTAGTGGCACAAAAAAAGTATTTGCCGTTGTGTGGTGAAGTGAGAAAATGACAGCCCTTTTTTGGGGGGTTTTAATTTCCTTTTTATTTATTTATTTGATTTTTGGCATTAGCAATACTGATAGATTACTGACCAAATGCTGATCGAGTGAAGTCGGATGCTCAACAGACTGGATCCGTTTATTGGGGGTTATTGTTCTGACGGATCAGAGGAAGGGCAAAATAATCAGTGACGTCAACACAAACTTACTGCTGACATCCTCTCCACTCTGTCAGTGGGCTCTAATTGTATAAGCGTTTAATAGAACAGGTGCTGTAGACATCTATGTGGAATCAGCTGATGACGGAGTACAAGGAGTGCGCTTCTTCTAGGCGCTAACATCGACCTGTAAAGCCCCTTTCACATGAGTGAGTTTTCCGCTCGGGTGCAATGCGTGACATGAACGCATAGCACCCGCACTGAATCCTGACCCGTTCATTTCAATGGGTCTGTGTATATGAGTGTTTTTTTTCACGCATCAGTTCTGCGTTGCATGAAAAATGCAGCATGTTCTATATTCTGGGTTTTTCATGCAGTCCTGGCCCCATAGAAGTGGATGGGGCTTCAGTAAAAAATGCATTGCATCCGCAAGCAAGTGCGGATGCAATGCGTTTTTCACTGATGCTTTTTGTTTGTAAACCTTCAGTTTTTATCACGCGCGTGAAAACGCATTAAAACTAGAGATGAACGAATCGAAGCTGATGAAGTGGAATTCGATCCGAATTTTAGAAAGAATTAGATTCGCACCGAATCTGAATTTCCTCACGCTTCGTGGTAACGAATCGCATTTTTTCCTAAAATGGCGCTGCACGTGTGAGGACATGGAGAAAGGAACTCTGGGAAGGCGTGATCACCCATAATGCCATGCATGCAGCCAAGCCAGCCCTGTGATGTCATAGCCCTATAAATAGCCTCAGCCATCTTGGATTCTGCCATTTACCAGTGTACTTAGTGCAGTTGGAGACGTCAGCAACATTTTTATCAGGCAAAACACCTGCTGACACTACTACGGAGCGCTCACTAGCACACAGACTAGGACCTTAAGTAAGTTAAAGCAAAACAATTACTTTATTTATGATTAATAATAATAAAATTATTGTTGACAATAAGAGTTATCATTCATAATTATAAAACTACAGTTATCTTGACTATCATGAGTAAGTAAGAGTAAAGCATCAATACATCACCAGATATTGTAGCATCACCCATTGCCCACAGATTGGGGGATTCCAACAATCAGCACAGGGAAGAATCTGGGAACAGTGCAAAGCACGTCTGCCACGTCTTCAATGAATCCCAAATTCCCTGTGGAAGCCCCCCTAATTTTATAAGCAAATATGATTTCATAAACTCGCGATTGGACAGAGAGAAAAGTCTTATTATGAGAAAAGTATTATTATGAGAAAAGTCTTATGAGAAAAATCTTATTATGAACTCTTCATGTGTTCGTGCACAATAACTTGTTTTCCTGATTTGTGACAATGCCTGAGAATCTTCTTTGTTTTCCTGAACTCCAGTTTCCACTTATATACACGGCTATACCAAATAAGGTTTCATGACAACTTGAGTGTCAATCACCATTATTCCACTCATTCTTATACATTCGTATCACATTTGTATCACAGCAGGCGCTAGGGACAGTGTTAGAAAAAACTTCAT